>NC_088707.1:6718396-7350533 GCF_028017835.1 Emys orbicularis
GGTCTCTGCTGAAAGTCAGTTCTTGAGGCAGAGGGGTTCTCTGGGGAGTGGGCATTGGTGTTGAGCTGAGATTCCTGGAAGAAGGGATTGGCCCTGCATGCTGTTTGACCACCTCTGTTCCAGGACTGGGTGTGGGTATGTAAAGAAAACGCTTCCATTTAGAATATACCTGATTTCTCCTTCGCTGGGAAGCTGCTGTAGAAGACTCCGGGCCCCTGCTACTGCTCAACTGGTGCTGGTGTCAGAGCAGGAAGAAGGGGCTACAGCATTATTATTACAGAGAGGCCCTTCACCCTCTTCTGCCCAGAGCAGAGGGGATGACCCAGCTCTGCAGGGGATCTGCCTTCCCGCTCATCCTCTGCTTCCCGCAGCCTGAGGGATGCACAGAGAACAAGGGAGCCAGAGACAGCCCTCCTCCTGGCTGAGGAACTCCAGATGGCTGGCGGGTGTTTACCGCCTGCCCATGTGCTTCCACTTCCATCGGCACTGAGAACACGCGGTGACGGCGAGGGTTAAGAAAAGACTAGCTCCGTCCCGATCGTCTTTCTTCTTGAAACAATAAACGCATGGAGCTGCTTCCCACCCTGCTCAGGATGGGTGGGGAGGGAGCGCATGCCCTTCAGCTTCAGGAAGGAGGAGAAAGCCGTGGGGCAGCAAGAGAAGGGCCCTCTAGGAACCCATGGGGTCCACTGCTACCAGGCGGAAGGTCGAGTGAGTGAGACGGGGACAAGCTGTGGCTCCCCGTCTCCTGCTGGCCACATCCCCCGCTCGGCCCTCTGTGCCCTCAGCTGCCCCCACAAGCCATCAATGCGCCTGGAAGCCGATTTGATTCTAATTTCCTTCTCTCGGCTCAAACTTGATCCCTTAATCTCACCTGGCCAATAGTCCCCACACATATTGTTTGATGCTCACTCAGTACCCCCCTCCCAGCTCCCACAACAAACCTCCCCCCTTTTCACCAAGAGCTACATTGCTAGCCAGGCTAGCTGGGACCCATCTCCAGCACTGAGTGTTCCAGCAGACACCAGGTCCTTCCGATTACTGGGTACTCAGGGCTGAGACAGCGGCGCATCTTTCTGTCAAGAGAAACACAGCTCAGGCGGGTCACCAAAGTGCCACAGGCTGAACTGGTTTAGTCCCTGACACATGGTCCAATGGGGCACATGCCATGGGCGGAGGGTGGGAAGGGGAAACCACGTCTCTGTTCTAGCTCAGACCCAACTATTTGTCCTGCTGCGTCAATATCACATCCAACTATACAAAGTCCATATCCTTAAATCAAACTCTACCACGTTCTCAAGCAGCATTTCTCTTACTTTACCTATCTGGACATTTTGATTATTATTGATGGAAAGTAAGTGTGTGTGTGTGTGTGTGTGTGTGTGTGTGTGTGTGTGTGTGTGTGTGTGTGTGTGTGAGTGAGTGAGTGAGTGAGTGAAAAATCAAATCCTTCCAAGCCTGAATGTTTACTTGAAAGGAATTGGCTCCTGGCTGACAAGTAGCATCCAATATAGAAGTTTTGTACAAAACAAATAAGCAAAACATAGTCCCCCTGGGAAAGGCCATCTTGGATGCAAGGAATGTTCCACCCACCTAACACACACACACTCAGGCTCTCATCTTCTCTCTAGTCTGGTTGGATCTGGGGTTGACTGACACACAGGTAAGGAGTCAAGCAGGGGCGGCTCTAGCTTTTTTGGAGGTCCCCGGTCCCGCGGGTTCAGCAGCTTGCCTGCGGGAGGTCTGCCGGTCCCGCGGATTCGGCGTACCCGCTGCCGAATTGCCGCCAAAACCGCGGGACCGGCAGGCCTCCTGCAGGCATGCCGCCGAAGGCTGCCTGACTGCCGCCCTCACAGGGACTGGCAGGGTGCCCCCCGCGGCTTGCCGCCCCAGGCACGTGCTTGGAGTGCTGGTGCCTGGAGCCATGGCTGGAGTCAAGTCACTTGACTGAGGCTGGATGTAGTAACTTAGTGGCTCCGAAAGGCATTAGAAGCCGGAATCCCTGATAACAGGAGCGAGGCTTTTGCCAAAACCTCTCAGCCAGTGCCCGTCCACCCGGGAATTCCTCATTGCCCTGCCCTCGATGGATGATCATGGCTTGGCAGTTCAATCTGTCCATCACAGAAGAGGCACACACGATTAGGTGCTACAATGAACAGCTCCGCTGACTATAAAAGGTAGCTGCAGCAGGAGATGGAGGGCATTGCTGGGCATGGGACTGGAACAGTGGAGAACTACAGGGCACTGGTCATGGAATCGTGGGAAAAGAGACAGAATTCTGAGACGGACAGCAGCAGCTGATTTCAGGGTCAGTTCCTAGCAATCTGGGATTCCATTGTCAGAAGGGGCCTGGATGGATCTGCGTATTTTCTAGCGCTCGTCTCTGCAGGATCCAAGCACAGATACTGCAGTATCTAAAGATGATTTGTGCCAGTCCCCTGCCGGCTGGGGTGGACGGGCAGAAGCAGTCAGGCGATGGTGCTAGGATGATATGCCATTCTGAGGTGGCTTACAGCTGCACAAAAAACTCCATGAAAACATCTATTAGCCAGGATGGGCAGGGATGGTGTCCCTAGCCTCTGTTTGCCAGAAGCTGGGAATGGGCAACAGGGGAAGGATCACTCGATGATCCCTCTGGGGCAGCTGGCACTGGCCACTGTCAGAAGACAGGATACTGGGCTAGATGGACCTTTGGTCTGACCCAGTATGGACATTCTTATGTTCTTATCTGCTTTAAACCACGGTGGACAATATCTATAGTAGAGGGGGAGGCGTGGGGTTACCCCAATCAGGGCTGCTTCACTGGCGAGGAAGATCAAGGACCCTGGAGTTGAAGACAAGAGATCGCTTGGCATGGGGAGGAGAGTCTGTCTCGACAAAGAGGGTGGAAGAGCCCTGATCAGCTCCCGCACCCCCCCGGCTGCATTATCACCGTGACAGGTGGGTATTGATCCCGCCGACTCCAACAGACAAACCAGGCGGGAGCGGAGGCATTTCAGACCCATGGAGGACAGAGGAAGTTGTGTTGTTACAACGTATCCAAAAGGGGATGGAATCGGGTCACCGGCCCTAGCACACAAGCTGGCTGTCTGCACCTGGACAATGAAGCGGCAGTAATCACCGGAGCTCTCTCCCGCTTTGTCCGGAGTGAAAGGAAAGGAGGTCGGGTTACAAAATTACACCCATCTTGCCATCCCCTTCCCGGGTCTCTTTTCTCTCCGGCCGTCTCCTCCGTTGGCTAAGGTTACTCCTCCGACAATGGGGCCCAGCTCACTGCAGAGGGCTCGAGTTCTTTGTAACCGGGACATGTCAGCACCGGCTCCTCTTTGATCCACTCCTCACAAGCTGGGGATGGCGACCGGGGAGCCCAGAGCAGACTGCGGTGGTGAGAGAAGATCAGAAGGGAGCAGGTAGACAGAGCCCGGCCCTTTCATCAACCAGCTCACCTCAAGCTGGACAGGACAGCTGCAGCCAGAGGGTCTCCTGTTCCATATGGGAAGCCTGAGAGATCCGTCTCCCCCGCTCCATCAGCTACCTCCGCTGATGCTCCAGAAAACATCACAGCTCCACCTTCTGCCCTGGCCTCAGCCCTGCACATGTAGGGCCATTGCGTGGGGTGGCGGAGCTCATGATCCCCCGCGTAGGTGCTCTGCTGTAGGCAGCCTCTGCCATTATCAATCATACGTGCCAGGTTAGGTCGAGCACCCGTGTCCTTCAGTTCCAAGCCACAGGTCCCTGCCATTCAAGCCAAAGGCGAACTCCCCGAGCTGGAAGTGGTAGCAAGTTGTTTTAGGCCCCATCATTGGGGGGAAGCCTCGTCGCTCGTTCCTAGATCCCGCCCCTGGCACAGGAGGTCCTTAGCAGGGAATCCTGCCAGTGTCTTTGTGGGGAAGAGGAACAAGCTGTTCCCATCCCAGCTGCGACCTTCCACCCAAGAACATTTGCCCAGCCACTCGTGCCCAATGACCCACTGCATTGATTCCATCAGCATCTCTTGGGGACTGGCCTAAAGGATCCTGGGATGGGGCTCTGACGATGCCAGCAGCTGAACGTCAGGTCATAGGATGAAAAAGGCCGAGGACCCTGGCACAGAGCTACTCCTCTGTCCAGCATGTAGGGCTTGTGACAACAGAACATAACAATGATTCTGTGAACTCCTGCTGGGAACGGGGGGCGTCCCTCAAACGGCCCAGTAATCCCATGGTGAGCGCTCGGACATTTCAGCCTTTTCCTTCTCCCCTTGCTCACGACGCCACAGACATCCCCACCACCCATCAGAGCCGCGGCGTGTCCAAGGCAGAGGCTGTAACCCTTAAAACACCAGCGCGGTCCCAGGCTGCCAGGCAAGTGAATGCGCGTTCGTGAGTATCTTTTCTGGCTCCTGGCCCCTTGCAGGGCAGTTGCGGTGAAAGGGTTAAACGCGAGCAATCTGGAATGCGTCTCCAGCCCACGTGGTCTGTGGGGAGACATGTGGCTTTCCCTGTATGCGAAGAATCCTCCAAGGAGGCGACTGTGGAGCCGTGCCAATCTCATTCCACCCAGTCTGGAAGATACAAACCAGCTGCCGACTTGGGTGGGGCAGGGGGTTTCCCTTTGCTGTTGCCATTTGTTTGAGCTTCCTCCACTGAGTCAGGACGCTGCCCTGCCCTCTAGCCTACGCTGCCTCTCAATAACAGCACAACCTAGACTGTAAACTCTTTGGGGAAGGGTCTCGCAAACAGAGCCCTGTTCCCTTAGGGGCAGGGCCGGCTCTAGGCACCAGCAAAACAAGCTGGTGCTTGGGGTGGCACATTTTTAGGGGCGGCATGGCCGGCGCCAGAATGCCGCCCCTAAAAATGTGCCCCGGCTGCCCTAGCTCACCTCCATGGCGCGCGAAACAGCTGATTCACCCGCCGCTACTCGCCCTCCCTCCCAGGCTCTCAAGCCTGGGAGGGAGGGGGAGATCCCGAGCGGCCGCGGCGCGC
Organism: Emys orbicularis; assembly: GCF_028017835.1. NCBI lineage: Eukaryota > Metazoa > Chordata > Testudines > Emydidae > Emys > Emys orbicularis. The sequence goes on from NC_088707.1 coordinate 6,723,361, forward strand.
GAAACAGCTGTTTCGCGCACCGCTGCTCCCCCTCCCTCCCAGGCTTGAGAGCCTGGGAGGGAGGGGGAGACTCCGAGTGGCCGCGGCGCGGGCGCCGCTTCTCCCCCTCCCTCCCTCCTAGGCTTGAGAGCCTGGGGGGAGGAGGCAGGGCTGGGGATTTGGGGAAGGGGCGGAGTTGAGGCAGGGCCGGGGGTGGGGTAATTAAAAAACAGGGGCGGGGCGGCCAAAATTGTTTTTGCTTTGGGTGGCAAAAATCCTAGAGCCGGCCCTGCTTAGGGGACAAGCCCAAGGGCCCCCAGCAGCTCAGTGCCAGAGTCGTGGCTAGAACACAGGTCTGCTGAGGGTTGTATGCAACACGGAGGACTTGACATCCTCTAACCCCCACCAGGACGATGAGAGGCAAGGCGTACACAAGCCTTCCGCGCACATGTGCTTCCCCTGTGCCGCCCAGCAGAATTTCTCTGCTGCCACGGAGCTTCAGGTCTGCGTCACGCTCTGATGTGGAGCTGCAGCTCGGCCAAGTACGTCAGCAATATCTTGTGGGTCCACCGGTTCCCTCTGTGAAGGACACGTACCATCCGCCACCCTTCAAGTGTGGTTTGCTACCGTCGCAACCGCTCGCAGTGAGCTCTTGCTGGCAATCAAATCATCCCGGTCTAACGCTGCATAAATAGGTTCAGGGATCAGGGCCAGGTTTACAATGCTGAGCTCCCGCTCAAGCAGGGGGAGGAAGAGAAGAGCACTCTCCTTCAGTCTTTCTTTCCTGCTCCGCTCCCATTCCTCCTCTTCCTGGAACAATGAACAGCACTGCTCCGTGATGAGTCACAGGTACATTTCAGCCTGTCCTCTGGAAGGGTTGGAGATCCTTTTCAAAACAAAGGGCCCCCCTACTCAGCTAGAGGATTTCACGGCTCCCCGCGTCCAGCTTTCCTGGAGTGTTATTCATTGCAATTGCCCGTAGAAGCCTCCACAGAGCTCGCTCAGGGCCCCATTGTGCCAGGCACACACTGCTAGACAGTCCCTGCCCTGGAGAGTTTACAGTCTAATTAGACAAGACAGACAAAGGGAAACCTGGACACCTGCACAGTCTCAGCCATTGTCAGAGTCTCAATAGACGTGGAAAAGACCGGTTGGTCCACCTGCTCCAGCTCCCTCACCCCCACACCCTGTAATGCAAGATTAATCCCTGCTGAAGATTGCCCAGTGCAGTGGTTTTCAACCAGGGGCCCAGGGCCCGCGGGGGGCCACGAGCAGGTTTCCGGGGGGCCACCAAGCAGGGCCAATGTTAGAATCACTGAGGCCCAGGGCAGAAAGCCGAAGCCCCCTGTGCAGGGCTGAAGCCCGGGGTCCGGAGCCCCGCCACCTGGGGATGAAGCTGACGCCTGAGCAACTTAGTTTTGCGGGCCTACTGTGGCGTGGGGCCCCAGGCAATTGCCCTGCTTGCTACCCCCTAACGTCGGGCCTGGCTTTTCTATGCAGAAAAACCGTTGTTGGGGCACTGGTGGGCCATGGAGTTTTTATAGCATGGTGGAGGGACCTGAGAAAGAAAAAGGTTGAGAACCCCTGGTCTAGTGTTTTGTCCAATGTAGGTTTGAAGGCGCCCAAGAGATGGGGCTTAGCCTCCCACAGGAAGGGGGCAATTATTATTTCCTGATGCTCGGTCTAAAGGTGGCTCCCAGTGGGGGGCATTAAGGCAAAGAAGTGGGGAGCAAGAGACCTCAGTTCATGGCTCTGTAAACTCTCTGGACTGTGTTTTACTGCATGTCCAGCAGCGAGCCCAATGGAGCCTTGAGCTCAGCTGTAGCCACTCTGAAAACGACCGTATTAGACACAACAATCCCATCCCACACCATTCGGAGCAGTTCCCCTTGCTTTTTCTCAGCTCAGGACTCCTCCTCTCCTTGTGCCCACTTGATCAAACGTTCTCCGGTACCCTCTGCGAGGAGCCCTGTATATTTTACAGTACGAGTGAGCAAGTTCCCATGGGTTGAATCCAGGACATTACTGCTGATCTATGGAAAATAAACTCCCAAATGACCCATGGCATCGTCTTCAACTCCTAATAACCCGGGAAGAACTCGCCTGACCCCTCAAACATGGCAAACGCCCAGGTTCTATAGGATCTCTAGGTCCTGTGGATGCTCATGGGAATCCCTCCATCGCATGTTTTTCCACCACGCTTAGTGAAGCCGAACCCTTGATTTGCTAGAACTATGAAAAACGCTCCCCGAGCAGGCTACTTAACTGCTTTTTAAATGGTTATGTCTCAGCTGCAATAACATGGATTTAAGCTCAAAGCAGGGGCCAGGAAAAGGCACCGAGCCATTGTACAGCCAAGCATTATTAACTATGATTATTATTATTATCACAGAGCAAGCGCCTGCCAGGCGTTGCTTTGGGAACACAAGCTTTTTCTCACAAGAAGAGACAATTTTGTGTGAAATCAGCACAGTCGTTCTTCGCTCGCTCACTAATCGTCTGTTCTAAGGCACTGGCCTAGGATTCAAGTTCGGTTCCTGGCTCTCCCCCAGTCTGCCTGGGGCAAAGTTGTTTTCTCTCTTCGGGGCTCAGCTCTCCACCTGTGTAAAATGGGGATAACGGTACTTCCGTTCTCCCAGCCTTTCTCCGTCTTGCCTGTTGAGCTGGTTGGCTCCTGGGGGTAGGGACGGTCTCTCGCTCTGTCTCGGCATTGTCCTCAGCACAACAGGGCCTCCATCATGGTTGTGTTGGGGGGGGGGGGGGGGGAGAGTCTATCACAATACACATAATACACTGGGGTGGCCACACAGGCGCCAACTTTCCTTGGCGCCGGTGGGTGCTCGCGCCCCTGCCCCAACTCCACCCCCTCCCTGCCCCTATTGGACCCCTCCCCAAATCCCGGCCCCGCCTCTTCCCCAAGCACGCCGCGTTCCTTTTCCGCCCCCTTCCCTCCCAGCGCTTGCCATGTGAAACAGCTGTTTTGCGGCGCAAGCGCTGGGAGGGAGGGGGGAGAAGCAGGATGAGGCGGCATGCTCAGGGGAGGAGGCAGAGCGGAGGCGGCGGTGAGCTGGGGCAGAGGGGTGGGTCGGGGAGCTGCCGGTGGGTGCAGACCACCCACCAATTTTCCCCCGTGGGTGCTCCAGGGCTGGAGCACCCATGGAGTCAGCGCCTATGGGTGGCCAACCTGTGGACTCCGGAGCCGCATGCGGCTCTTCAGAAGTTAATACGCGGTTCCTTGTATAGGCGCCGACTCTGGGGCTGGAGTTACAGGCGGGGCTGCCGGTGGGTGGGAGGCACTGGAAGTGGGTGGGGGAGTTGAGGGGGGGCTGCTTACGTATTACAGTATTGTGGCTCTTTGGCAATGTACATTGGTAAATTCTGGCTCCTTCTCAGGCTCGGGTTGGCCACCCCTGTATTACACTATTACCAGCATATTCCCGATTACTTGCATAGCATGTGGGACACAGATTTTATTCTGAGCCATTCAGCAGCAGGGTGGCCTCCCCCACAGCCGGGGAGCTAGTCTTCCTCTCCCTCCTCCTGGCAGTCTTGCCCAGGGTGGGTCTGCTCTGTCCACCAGGAGCACAGCCTCCCTAGACCTCCCACCTCCAGCACCCCGCACCTGCCGGGATCAGCTATCACCGGCCCTCCGGCAGTGCAGGGGGCCCCCTCTGCAGCTCCGTTGTCACAGCCCCACTCATTCACTTCAGTGACAGGAGTAGGGGGCTGCTGTGACCTCCCCCGCAGCCTTGCGCTCGTTGTGGTCCCCCTTCTCCGCACAGTCCTGGCCGGTGGTCTCTGCTCTATTATCCAAACTTCCGCATTATCCCTTCCATGTCCCCTAGCATGAGATACGTGCTGCAGAGGGCATCTATCGCCCTATAGTTCAGGCTGGGGGACGAGGAAGGGATTCGGATAAGGTGGAGGTTTGCACAATAGGGTTTTGGCGAAACGGGAGCATATTGTAATAAGGGCTCAAAAAAGCCAACTGATCGTAGTGAAAAATTAGTGAAGAATTGTGCTCTCTGCACAAGTTCTTTGGGGAAGGCCCCATCTTTTTGTTCTGTGTTTGTACAGCCCCTAGCACAATGGCATTCTGGTCCATGACTGGACTCCTAGGCACTACTGCAATACAAGTAATAAAGAATAATCATGGTGGGGTGGAATGATACTGAGGTGGAGACAATGTGGCCTAGTGGATAGTACACTCAACTAGGACTATAAAGACCTGGATTCTGACCCATCTCAGGCACTTGAAAGATGAGAGTTCAAGTCCTTGTTCTATCACAGGCTTCTTGCATGACCTTGGGCAAGTTACCTAGTCTCCCTGTGCCTCAGTTTCCCCTCTTTACACTAGGATAATTGCCCTACCTCACAGGGGGATTGTGAGGATAAACCCATTAAAGATTGTGAAGGGCTCGGATACCAGGGTCATATAAAGGATCCAAACGGTTTAAGGCTTTTCTTTATACTACTTCTATGACAAGTGGTTAAATTGTTTTTGTTGTTGTTGTGACTGTTGGGTGTTGGTTTCAGTTGTTTTTTTTTGCTCCCTGATTGGTCAACAAACTTACAATTTTTTTAAACAGGAGAATGACAAATAATCAACCTCTTACATGAATTCTCTATCAAACAAACATCTGTGCCACAGTCACTGTTAACAAAAAGCCAGGAGCTGGCTGGACAGACACACAGAAGGTGGCCCCCACACACACACACCCCCAAGGCAAAAATCAACTCTTTTCTTGGGGAACGCTTTCAGAGATCAGGTTTGTCATTTTGCTCTTTGACCAACTCTTGCCAGCACTACATAAAATAAGCGGATTTGCAGCGGCATCTGTGGACTTAGCCCCAGTTTTGAGTCTAACGCTGCTCCAAAGGCCGGTGAACTTTACTGAACCCTCTGTGCAAATCTGCTCTGAGTTTAGTGCTCACCATAATCTCCAAACCTCGGCAAGTTTCACAGGGTTTTGAGTTTCTCGGCAGGCCTTTTACACAGCCCCACACACAGAGAAATCAAAAATGGGACTTGAAAAGCGACATCAAAATCGATCCAACCTGAGGAATCCCTCCCCGGCCCTCTGCCTGGACCTGTTTGCCTGTGAATCAGTAGGGGCCAGAAAGCATTTAAAAGCTTGAACTCAGTTTACACATTATATATATATATATATATATATATATATATATATATATATATATATATATATATATATATATATATACACTTTTAAGTGTATGACATTTCCTGCTTTCAGAGGTAAATCTTTTCCATCCATGGATCAAATGAAGGTAACTTTATCTCCGACTTCCTAAGTCTGATTGTTTTGTGCCTCTCTCACTGATCAAATGGGAGGCGATACAGTTTCTCGGAATGACGTTCCTCTGTCTTCTGCTCCCACCATCAGCGGCCACGTTATGAAATTAGACCCAAGGAGGCGGGAGGAGGAGTGCGCTGAGCGGGCGGCCTCTAGAAACCCAATTATGAAAGATCAGCTCCAGGAAGAGCGATGCAGCCCTGGCTCCCGGGGGACCTCCTCATTTCATCTCACAGCTCCCATTTGCCCATCCTGCCTTTCACCGAGAGCTTTCTGGAGGGACAGACAAAGTGCCCGGCTTGAGTTTATTATTATAATAATGGATCAGAGTCGTTCCTAAATCACAGCCTCCTCTGAAACCCCATCCTCCCCATAATTATTCTGTGCTGACCTCCTCGGGAAGCCTGGGCCTCTTTCAAAGTGGAGAGCGCCGATGCGCTGAGTGGCAGATTAAAGGCGGACCCCACAGACGCAGCATCCCCACTGGGCAGCATTTGCACCATGCATCAGAGAGGACAGCAAGAGCGACAGACACATGGATGCTGATGGCGACAGTCGGCGAGGGACAATGAAGGAAAGAGACGCCGCGAGTCCCAATTCGCCACACTTGTGTAGTCTTTGCGCCAGCGCAAAACGCCACCAGGTTGGACTGGGAGCATGTTACAGCCATTTTGCACGGGTATAAATGATTGCACACCACAGTGGGCAAATGGTACGGGTGGGAATTAAACATGCGATAGAGCGATACGTCCTTTGCACTATATTTTTTATTCAGCAGCTGAAGAGTTAATTATACAATTCTGTGGCACATGGATTAACTAGAACACCTGGTGCCTGGAAACAGACACAAGTGCACTGTTGCAATTCATGTTCTAGCCTGCACCTGCGTTTCATTAACTCCTCTAGAGACAAAGCAATGCTGAGAAGGGGAGTGGCAGAGCAGCATCCAGGCTGGCTAGCTCTCTCCCCCTCCCTGGAAATCACTCCTTTGTTTAAGGCGAACCAAGAGGTTGCTTCATGATGTGTCAGCATAGGGCTGCAAAGATGACGACGGTGGGAGTGGTGGCAGGCCGGATGGGGTGGTGAAGGAGATGGAGAGATCAGCGCCAGACAGGGGTTAGTGAGACGGTAGAGAGGTGATCATGGCAAAGGCCCTAAAGAAGAGAGCCCTGTGGTGAGGACGGAACAGATGGCGATCTCTGCTCTCGGGCTCGGAACCAGCAGGGACAGTCATGCAACGCTTCATGTCAATGACAGCGACGGGGGGACGCTGCAGAGGGTGGTGAGTCAGGGGAACTCTGCGAATAGGAGCTGGGCACTGGCTCAATCCAGGGCCCCTGTTGTCCACCCCAGGGCTCTGTTGAACCCGGATCTGTGTGATACTAGGGACTGGCAGGCTCCTTTTATTTCTACTGTCCATGGGCTAAAGCAGATGGGAATTTCTGAACCCCAGCCCTGAGGTTACAGTCCAGTATCAAAGCAGCTGTGTGGATGGATCCCAGAGACTCCCTTGTTTACGGCCCAGGGGATGAAGCAGCTGGGAAGCCTCAGTGCTCCACCAATCAGGCCAGTGGCCCTCTCCACCCGGCCCTCAGCTCACATCATCTCACACCTCTCCCTCCGTTCCTGACAAGCTGGTCTGTGCTTGTCAAACAAGAAATCATCTCCCCCCGGGACGCCCCGGCAGCTGAGAAATCCCTTTTCTCCCATCTCATTCTCACTCCTTCTCCGGAGCCCAGCAAGGCCTATTTCCCACCTGCAACGCTTCCATTCCCACCCCCAGCTCCTTTGAAATAAGGCAGCGCTTGTTTCACACGTGAGCACAAGGGGATCCCTGCACTGAGATTCTGCTGGATGTTTCTCGCCTCCCTGCACAGCCCTGGGGGGGAGGGCTGTGGCTGCACCGCAAAGACCGGTACCAACAATTCCCCACTGCCTGATCTGCTAGCATTTTGCCATTTTGTTGCCCAATCACTTAGTTTTGTGAGATCTTTTTGAAGTTCATCACAGTCTGCTTTGGTCTTAACTATCTTGAGCAGTTTAGTATCATCTGCAAACTTTGCCACCTCACTGTTTACCCCTTTCTCCAGATCATTTATAAATAAGTTGAATAGGATTGGTCCGAGGACCGACCCTTGGGGAACACCACTAGTTACCCCTCTCCATTCTGAGAATTTACCATTAATTCCTACCTTTTGTTCCCGGTCTTTTAACCAATTCTCAATCCATGAAAGGACCTTCCCTTTTATCCCATGACAACTTACTTTACTTAAGAGCCTTTGGTGAGGGACCTTGTCAAAGGCTTTCTGGAAATCTAAGTACACTATGTCCACTGGATCCCCCTTGTCCACATGTTTGTTGACCCCTTCAAAGAACTCTAATAGATTAGTAAGACACGATTTCCCCTTACAGAAACCATGTTGACTATTGCTCAACAGTTTATGTTTTTCTATGTGTCTGACAATTTTATTCTTAACTATTGTTTCGACTAATTTGCCCGGTACCGACGTTAGACTTACCAGTCTGTAATTGCCGGGATCACCCCTAGAGCCCTTTTTAAATATTGGCGTTACATTAGCTAACTTCCAGTCATTGGGTACCGAAGCCGATTTAAAGGACAGGTTACAAACCTTAGTTAATAGTTCCGCAACTTCACATTTGAGTTCTTTCAGAACTCTTGGGTGAATGCCATCTGGTCCTGGTGACTTGTTAATGTTGAGTTTATCAATTAATTCCAAAACCTCCTCTAGTGACACTTCAATCCGTGACAGTTCCTCAGATTTGTCACCTACAAAAGCCGGCTCAGGTTTGGGAATCTCCCTAACATCCTCAGCCGTGAAGACTGAAGCAAAGAATCCATTTAGTTTCTCCGCAATGACTTTATCGTCTTTAAGCGCTCCTTTTGTATCTCGATCATCAAGGGACCCCACTGGTTGTTTAGCAGGCTTCCTGCTTCTGATATACTTAAAAAACATTTTGTTATTACCTTTGGAGTTTTTGGCTAGCCGTTCTTCAAACTCCTCTTCGGCTTTTCTTATTACATTCTTGCACTTAATTTGGCAGCGTTTATGCTCCTTTCTATTTGCCTCACTAGGATTTGACTTCCACTTTTTAAAGGAAGTCTTTTTATCTCTCACTGCTTCTTTTACATGGTTGTTAAGCCACGGTGGCTCTTTTTTAGTTCTTTTACTGTGTTTCTTCCCATCTTGTGCCTCACTCACATAGCGTGGCATGCGAGTGTGGGAAATTCAACCAGTGTCACCACCCCTTGGCACCTGTGTTGTAACTAATTGGCTAGTGCTGTCTTCTACTGATCAGAATCAGAACTCCTCTGTGGTGTGTCATAGGCCCTATACAGCTCATAGATAATGGAGAGTCACTTTTAAATTCAGGTGTAGTGGGGGCTTGTGCTTCGTAGAGCAGGAGGATATGGGTCCTATCTACCTTGCTGTCAGGATGTTCACACCATACAGTATAGGGACAGCTGTGATGTTCTAGATGGGCATGAATCTGTTACAAAATAATCCTTAGCATTTGTAGGACATGCTATATTTCCCAAGCGGTGCACAAACATTAACAGATAAGGTAGAGAAGTAGCATTATCACCCTTTTCCAGATAGGGAAACTGAGGCACAGAGCAGCAACATGATTCGGAGAACACAGGAAGTTGTGGCAGAGCCAGGATCCGAACCCAAGAACTAATCACTTCTAACCCTGGATTCAGTCCACCCAGGATTGGACCGACCTTTCCCAGCTGATGCTTTCTGCCTACGATGGTGTCTTATTAGTGAAAGACTCAAGGAACTCACTCTATTTAGCTGGGGGGGGGGGGGGAAAGAAGATTAAGGAGTGACTTGATTCCAGTTCATAACCACCTACAAACAGGGCCGGCTCTAGGCACCAGCAAAACAAGCTGGTGCTTGGGGCGGCACATTTTTAGGGGCGGCATGGCCGGCGCCAGAATGCCGCCCCTAAAAATGTGCCCCGGCTGCCCTAGCTCACCTCCGCTGCCGCTCGCGTGCCGCTGCTCCCCCTCCCTCCCTCCCTCCCTCCCAGGCTTGAGAGCCTGGGAGGGAGGGGGAGAAGCGGCGCCCGCGCCGCGGCCACTCGGAGTCTCCCCCTCCCTCCCAGGCTCTCAAACCTGGGAGGGAGGGGGAGATCCCAGTTGTTTCGCGCGCCGCTACTCCCCCTCCCTCCCAGGCTCGAGAGCCTGGGGGGAGGAGGCAGGGCTAGGGATTTGGGGAAGGGGCGGAGTTGAGGCGGGGCCGGGGGTGGGGTAATTAAAAAACGGGGGGGGGGGGGCGGCCAAAATTGTTTTTGCTTTGGGCGGCAAAAATCCTAGAGCCGGCCCTGCCTACAAATAGTTCAGTCGAGCAGGCAAAGATCTAACAGGATCCAAAAGCTAGAAGTTGAAGCTAGACAAACTCAGACTAGAAATAAGGTGTCAATTTTTAACAGCGAGGGCGAGTAACTAACCACTAGAACAACTTACCAAGGGCTGTGGCAGATTCTCCATCACTAGCAGTTTTTAAATCAAGATTGGACAGTTTTTGGAAAGATCGGCACTGATTCAAATAGGGATTGTTCTGAGGAAGTTCTCTGGCCAGTGTTACGCAGGAGATTAGACTGGATGATCACGGGGTCCCTGCTGGCCTTTGAACTGATGAATGGTGCTTCTTTTCACCCTGGAAAGAGCTCTCCCTGGAAGAAAGGTCGCAGATGTATGATCAGGGACTGAACACTTGCATTGCAGAAAATCCAATTCAGGCTACTTTGGTGGGCAAGCTTCACTGTAAAGCCTGCCCCGTGGTTAAATGTAAGCCCGGGCCTTCTAACCTGAAACTTTCCGCTCCTGTGTGCCGGCTTGAGAAAGCAAAACCGTGCTTCAGAGGGGCTGGCGATGAGGCTGGGAGATGGATTAACTGATCAAGCAGTGGGTTAAACCGATTGCCCATGTAAATTCCCTACCTTGTTGGGGATTAGGAGGCAGGAAAACATGGCTTTATTACTCCTAATTGAATAGAACTTGGGTCTCCCTCCCCGGGAAGCCACGAAAGCTTATGCCCAAATAAATCTGTTAGTCTTTAAGGTGCCACCGGACTCCTTGTTGTTTTTGTAGATACAGACTAACACGGCTACCCCCTGATTCTTGACACAAAGAAATTGCGAAGGATATTTCCCAGTTGGCAAGGCTCCAGGAAAAGCCCCTTTCACCTTTCAGCCTCCTCCGGCTCCCTCCTCTGCAAATTAATTTAAAACAAATTAAGCTGGGTCGACACCTGGCTTTCTCCAGTGCTGAAAGCCGAGGGATGCCGTTGGTCCCCGAGGAGTGTGGATCTCTCAGCTCCCCACAGCGACTGCAGGGGATAGCGGAGAATGGGGAGCAAATGCGAACGCAGCACCGCCACTCTGATTGTTATTTATTTGGATCGTAGCCACACCTACGGGCCCCAGATATGAACCAGACCCCTTCTGTGCTTGCACTGTACAAACACAGGCAGGGGCGGCTCTATGTTTTTCGCCACCCCAAGCACGGCAGGCAGGCGGCTTTTGGCGGCACGCCTGCGGGCGGTCCGCTGGTCACGCCGATTCGGTGGCATGCCTGCGGGCGGTCCGCCGGTCCCGCGCCTTCGGCGTCCCCGCCGCCAAATTGCTGCCGAAACTGCGGGACCGGCAGACTTCCCACAGGCATGCCGCCGAACGCAGCCTGACTGCCTCAGGCCGCCCCCCGCGGCTTGCCGCCCCAGGCACGCGCTTGCTGCGCTGGTGCCTGGAGCCGCCGCTAAACACAGGACATAAAGAGCCTCTGCCCTGGGTCAGACCTGGATAGGCAGAGGGATAAGAATTGAGACACTGGGAGACTAAGCGACTTGCCCAAGGAAGCTTGTGAGAGAGAAGTTGATAGAACCGGGGTCTGTCAAGTCTCAGGCTGCTTGGCCGCCCTTTCCCTCGAGGTTTGAAGAACCATGCAAGGCAGTGATCGCACATCCTCCCTGCCCTAGACCCGCTGCCTCTGCCCTGGGGCTGTTGGGATTCACTGAATGTTTGTAACTATCTGCTTCCCCCCCCCCCCCCAAGATCCAGCTTCAAGCGTCCCCCTGGCGGTTGTGCCATCTGGTCATCTCCTCCCAGTGTCTCCTCCGAGCTTAGTTAGGGGCTGAAGGCAGAAGAGCAGTGCTAGGTCTTTCCAGCCCAAGTTTGGGGTAAACACAAAGCCAGCTGGGGCTTGGGTGTTTCAAGTTTGACGCCTACCCCAGGCTGATCCAGGAAGCGTCCCCCAGATAAGACACATTGAACTTGGCTAGCAAGAGCGTGATGGGCTCCGTCGAGTCTGCAGTTGCCCTTTGTCATCCATGTCAAAATCCCTGCACAGCAATGGGCAGTTCTCAGGCTCCATTCAGGCAAGGCCCAGGTTTGACCTAAACAGAGCAGGTTGGAAAAGTGTGGGGGGGGGGGGTTGAGGGGAGGGTGTTTGCAAACCCCCCCCTCCCGAAAAATGTTCTTGAAAACTAATCTTTTTTTCCTCTCCATTTTTGGCAATGAAACACACGGTCATTTTGGTGCCCTTCAGACGCTAATTTTCAGTTTCCCAACAAAAAGCGTTTGGATTTCTCTCAGTAAGAGCAGGCACTTTCCGCGACCATTTTCTGTTCCGTCGAAAATCCAATTTTCCGTTAAAAAAAATTAAAAGGGTTGATGGAAATTGTTTCCACCAGCCCTGACCAGGGTCACTGCAGGTCAGAAAAGAGGCTGGCTGGACGGGGATAGGGGGGGAGAGGGACAGCAGGGGTGCATGGGGTGACCAGATGTCCCATTTTTATAGGGACAGTCCTGTTTGGGGGGATTTTTTTCTTATATAGGCCCCTATTACTCCCCACCCCCTGTCCTGTTTTTTCACAGTTGCTGTCTGGTCACCCTAGGGGTGCAGGATCAGAAAGGCTGGAGAAGGATTCCTAGCTGAAATAATGTGGAAACGGACACTGAATCTATTTCTCCTGCTCATGTGCAGTCTGGCCCCATTGCTTCCTCTGTGCCACTAACCCACAGCATTCGCTCCCTCCGCTCTTGCTCGAACTCTGCTGAGGTCCTTCACTTTAGGATCAATCTCTTCTCTCCATTCACACCTCTCCGGATAGACCTTTGCACCTCCAGTCCCTGCCAACCCTACCCTACAGCTCTTTCCATTTAGCTCTGGCTCCCAGCGCGTTATCTAAATCTCTGTCACCAACTGTCCACTTCCAGCTCTCCCACCCCACTTGTCTGGGTCTTTGATCCTCTCTTGGCTTTATCACTCACTGCCTCTCCTTTCCCTCCACTCTTGCTGCTTCTCGCTCCCCACTTCTAGTCCAAGCAGGAATGCCACTGCTCAACCCTCCTTTCCTGCCGCTTTGACGGCATCGCCGCTTTCTTCTGCCCAGCCCGAGACAGAACGCGGTTGCTGCAGGTCAGAACGGAGGGGCACTGGCCAGGTTGCCTAAGGGCGAAGGATTGAAACAACAGCCCGGGATGCTGCCAGGCAGCAGTGAGGTGTAGCATCCGAGCTGCATGGCAGGGGAGGAACAGAAGAAGCCTGTGACATGGCCCCTTTCTAATCTCCCGCCTGGCACGATTCCCACCAGCAGGCTCATATTCATCAGCATTAAACTTCACCCAGAAAGGCTTTCCCCCTCCCCCAAAAAATAGAAATGTTTGATTTTTAAGTAGTTGTGGGGATAAACCCCTGGCCAGCTGCCCTTTAGGGGCTCACACTGCTCTCCAGGGAGCCGTTAGCTGTTAGCAGCCCTGCATATTTTTTCACATGCGTTGATGCTTTTCATGGAAGGTTAAGTTCTCCTGTGAACCCCTCTGTCTCCAGAGGCACCAGGTCACTACGACAGCATCTGCTGGGCAGGGGAGAGTGGAGATGGCCCATCACACGCTCTTCTGCAGCTGGGCTCAACCACCAAGTCACTCAAAACATCAGCCGAGGGAGACAGATTCTTAGACCAGAGAGAGAGATTTCTCCAATCCCCTTCCTCTGCTGTGTTCTCTATACACCATTCCTTGTAAGCCCCAGGTTGCTCAGTGGTCCTATCTGGCCTCCCTTTAACATCCACCCTTTTGTTCCATTCGGAACTGCTAAAGAGAGGAGACCGGAGCGGGGCTGAGGGTCACAGGGTTTAAATGTGTCAAGTGTCTGATGAAGCTCAGAGAAAGAGTCAAGAGACTAAAGCCCCTCAGATTCGTTCTGGAAAGGGGTTTTATGTGCTCCGATCTCCCAGGGCTGCAGCCCAGCTGTGTGGCAGGAGGTTGAGTGAGGCTTTGTATGAGGGGGGGGGGCAAGGGAGGGAGAAGGGGGAAGGAATTAGGAAGAATCCCCCCCTACTTGCCCTGCAGACAGTAAGGAGCCTAGACATGACATCATTCTTAGCACCCCAAGAGAGGGCCCTTTCCCAGTGCCATGAGGAGGACACCTGGGGAGAAGCAGCTGGTACATCTCGGCTCTTACCTCTTCCATCTCTCACCTCCCATGGCTCACAATTTCAGGTCCGAGATTATCGCATTCCGCTTCCCGGGGCTGCGTTTTATGGTCGCACATGTTGATGTTTGGCAGCCATGCAGCATATTCCAGGAGCCTTCTTTCTCCTGTGGGTTACCTCTCCATTGCCTCTGGGAGAGATGCTGGGGAGAGAAGGGGAGGAGAGGTTAAATAAAAAGCGATTGATGGCTACTTCCTGCCCTTTCTTGCAGCACTTTAGCCAAAGATTCCAACTCGGCCACATACAATCGTCGGCAGGGGTGGGGAGGATGCACTGTCCATGGAGGGGCCACGGCTGTAGAATTCACTTCCACTATAGCACAAGTTGAGCCGGAGAAAGTTGCCCCCTTTCTTATCCCTTCGACTGGTGCCCCACCGTACCCACACCTTGCTCCCAAGAGCAGGGCCAGTCTTCTTGGGTCTCCCATCCCCTACACGAGCCAGCCGTGCATACCTGTTCAGATGCTGATCTACAGGGCCCAACCCGAACCTGTGCACCTGAATGGCTATTTAAGGAGTACAAAGTAATTCCAGCTCTGGCAGGCTGGCTCAGCGGCGTATCCACCTAGGTGATCTGCCAGGTTGCTTTGGAAAGCTCAGCACTGTGTGTGTCGTCAGGTGTTTGCAGTTTGCCGTGCGTGCGTCATCGGTGAATGTGTGGGAGCAGTAGGGGCTGTGTATAAGGCAGCAAGGGGCACTTGCTTGCATGAGGCGTACTAGCAATACTCGGTTTTCCCAGGACCTTAGAATCACAAACGACCCCATTGATAAATCTCCCCTGCACATGCCCACTCCAGCTTGGAGCAGGGACCCACCCTCCAGGCAGCAAGAGACACTGCAGCATCCTGAGTGCAGTCCCTTTGTCCAGTAGCTCCACTTGGCCCCTGACCCCTGCTGTATTTTCCGGAGGCTCCTTCCACTGGACCAATGGAAGCTCTCCAGTCTAAAAACGTGTAAGGGGTCCCCCATCGAAAACTGATCCCCTCTTCCTCGCCAATTGCAGCTCCGGCAGGAAACAGCTGTCAGAAAGCAGAGTGTTTTATGGTGCTGAAATAGCCCTCCCACCCAAGCAGAGCTGGACACCGGAGGGTGCAAGTAACTTACGGTATATGTCAGGAACTGGCAGGCCCTGCCTTCCAACAGCCCCTGAGTGGCTTCTTCAGTGACCTGGGTGAGGAGTTACTCCACCCACAGTCTTTTCCTGTCGTCCACTTTCACATTCTGCAGTACCCTTCTGCAGCGTGGTCCTTTCAGTACTTGCTCTCTCCCTCTCGATACTTATGCCGCGCCCATCACTGCATCATCTGAGCCCTTCACAACCACTGCTGAATGTGTCCTTTGGTACCATCACCCTTCGGTGTTATCAGCCTTATATTACAGATGAGGGGGAAACTGAGGCACAGGGGGATTAAGTGACTTGCCCAGAGTGACACAGGAAGTCTGTGGCAGAGCTGGGAATTGAACCCAGATCTCCAGAATCACAGGCTCTGAGAATAAGACCATCTTTCTTTGGTTACTCGGATGCTTAAGACATTTTATTAATCCGTCTGAGCATGTCTTGTATCAACCCCAGGGAGTATGGCCGTCCTCCGTACTCTCAGCCCTTGGGGCTGCTCTCCCACGGTGATCAAGCCGGCAAAAAGAAGGCATTTCCATCCCTCGTACTTCAGCCTTTGTGATTCCTTTCCGACTGAGCAGCTAGTCGTGGTACACTGAAAGCTGTCTTAAAATTACAATACATCACATTTCCTGGTCCTGCTCGAACGCTAAGGGTTGTGTGATCTGGGCCCTGTGCAACCAGTCTGCAGAGAGCCAGCCTAGAGTAAGGTGGGCTGAGTTGGGCCTTAGGGAGCAGCCTGCTTTGTCTCTCTCTGTTTTGGGGTTCTTGAGTGTCATTCTGAATTCCAAGAATGACAGTCATGTTGCATTGCAGGCTTCCAGCAAGAGTATTTTAGATTTTTATCCAACTTCTCTGGGTGTATGCTATGAACAGAATACTAAAGGTTGGCAAGAGTGCCCTCTGCTGCTAGCTGCCATCCCAGAAGCCTCCATTCCCAGATCCCGTTCTCTCCAGTGAAGCTGTTGACGGTGCTGATAGAGCCGGGGAGCGTTTGTTTTCATCACAGCCTTTCGTTGGGATCTATACTGGATCAATAGGCGTCTAGTCGGGAGGTGAAAGGTGACTACATTAGAATACATTTAGTAAACACAATCGTTGGAGCCAGCGAGCAAATGAAAGCAAGAAATCATTGCGAAATAGCCCAGGACGACATCCAGAAGGAGAAAGCGTTGTACGAGAACCTATAAAGTCTCCATCCCAGAGTCTGAATGTGGAGGAAGGGAGCTCTGATGCAGCCTGGGTGAAATGGAAGTGGGCCACGTGCATCAGCGTGGGAGGGAGATGCTGGAGGAAGGAGGACGGCATGCGTGTGGGCTGAGATGCACGGGTGTCGGGTGTACATGGATACCAAGGCCCTGTACAGACAGGGCTGCGTGATGGTTGTTGCGAGCTGCATTCCCGGTTGGGTTTAAAAGCCAGCGGGTGTTTATCTGGCTGTTCCTGTCCTTACTCAGCAACAATAGGTAAAGTCACTGGGAGCAAATCAAACCAACAGCCCCGCGTCACGCCTGTCTTTCCTCTGGGAGGCTCTGGCAGGCCACAGTCTGAAGTCAGTGCCTGCTCCCAGCTCCTCTCACAGAGAGGGAGCTGGCGGGCTGCTCCCCCTCCCAGCCAGCCAGCTCCCAGCTGAGCTGGGCTCTTCACCACCCCCCTCCCAATTGAACCCCTCCATCCAAAACTGACACTTACTGCAGCTATAGCTGATCATGACCCTGTTCTTGGCCAGTGTGGGCTGGGCATGCCCCATCACATGCTACGTACATCACTTTTTCCACCTACAGGCACAGACACACAGTCCCTGCCTCCTAAGAACTTACAATCCAACGAGACACAGCCCGTATATACCCAGCTTACAGACGGCGACCCAAGGTAGAGAGAGATTAAATGATGTGCCCAAGGTTACAGAGAAAGTCTGTGGCAGAGCCAGGAATTGACGCTGGATCCCAACCCAATCTTCAATGCCTGAACCCTGTCTCCTCCCCTGTAAAGAGGGTCTCCCTGCACATGGCTGGGCGTCAGTGTATGCACACTAGCGGGGGAGTGGGGCGGGTTGTAAGTGGAATCGTAGCTAGAGTCTAACAGAATAGTGCTGTATAAAGGAGTCACTGCAGAGAGTATTTGTATTATAGTAGCACCTTTAAACCTCAGCAGAGGGCCATTGTGCCAGGCGCTGCACAAAGACACAGTGAGAGACCACTGTCCCTGGAGAGTCACGACAAAGGTTGGGAGGGGAAACAGAGGCACAGAGAGTAGAAGTGACTTGCCCAGGGTCACGCAGCAGGTCAGTGGCAGAGCAGGTGATAGCACCCAGCTCTCCTAGTTCCTAGTCTGGTGCCCTTACAACAGCCCACACAGCCTCCTTCAGTATAGGGGGGTACGGGAAAGAGGCATCCATATGTTATTATATGGATCCTGGCCGGACAGCACTGTGCAGCATTAAAGGTTTTGCATTTTCCTTCCAGAACTGACACCTGCCTGAATTTTTCCATTTCCTGTTGGAAATGGCTCCGATTTCCCAGGTTGATTGCCTGGCAGATTGTCACATGAGCCCGGCCTTCCCTCACACAGATCCTCCCCGGTTCCCATTTGATGGGATTTTTAAAGGGTTCAGGACAGATCTGAGGTTTGTAGGAAGCCTGCTGGGAGCTCTAACGAGACCAGCTCGGACAAGCAGGCCCTGTTTGATAGCCAGCAACAAACCTGGCGAGACCACCCGTGTTTTGAAAGGCCTGCCACTGTCAACACACCAGCAGCGGGGCTCAGGCTAGCTGATAGCCTTGAGCCAGTAACATGGCGTGGGAGGCTGCAGACCGAGGGGAAAGCGCCAGGCTGATAAAGACAAGACATCAAAGCTGGGGATGGGGATAGAATTTTGGCATCTTGCAAGACAGCCAGTGACAGCTGACGCCCAGCGACCATGAGATCACACTGCTTCATAAGCAGGAAAAGAACCGTAAGATGGGATTCAGGTCTCCCCAGGGGCAACTGAGACCAGACCAGGTGTAGGGGAAATGCAGCTCACAATATCCTCACTGCTCAGTGCCGCATTCCCATGCATTACCCTGTCTGAGACAGGGAGTCATAATCCACGGTCAAAATTGACTCATGATGTTGGGAGCCCGCTGAGGTCCTCTTAAAGAGGCCTGGTTTTCAGAAGGTCCTGAGCATCCATCCCCCTTTAAAGGTGGTGGAAGTTGGGCCCTCAAAATTGGAGCACGCTCAGTCGCTAATCTTTTTTGGAAAACTCAGTCATTCGCTGTGATGGCTGGAACCCTGTGTCCGTTCTGGGGCTCGCAATTCAAGGAGGATGTTGGTAAATTGAAGAGGGTTCAGGGAAGAACCACGAGAAGGATTAAAGGATTCGAAAACCTGCCTTATGGTGATAGACGCAAGGAGCTCAATCTATTTAGCCTCGCGAAGAGAAGGTTCAGGGGTGATATGGTCACAGTCTAAGTACCTGTACGAGGAACAACTATTTAATAATGGGCTCTTCAGTGGCTGGAAGTTGAAGCTAGAAAAATTCAGACTGTGTACGTTTTTAACAGCGAGGGGAATTAAGCACTGGAACAATTTACAAGGGTTAGGGTGGATTCTCCATCACCAACTATTTTAAAATCAAGATGGGTTGTTGTTGTTTTTTGAAAGCTCTGCTCTAGGGATTCTGCTGCTGTGGGATGTCCTCTGGCTTGTGTGGCACGGGTGGTCAGACGAGGTGATCACAGGGGTTCCTGCTGGCCTTGGAATCTACAAATATGAGTATTCCAGAGGGCTGACCTCCAAAACCTGTCAGTAAGAAGTGAAAGAAAAAGCAAAGGAGGGCGATTCTTGAAGGAAAAGGCAGTGGGTTTGTGTGTCGTGGGGTCGGTGGAGAGGTGGGAATGGTACCAGAGGAAGAGGAGTACAGGAGAGGAGGAAAAGAGAGACGCTTATTTTTGTTATGCTAAAAGGTACTAAGGGCTGCCATCAGAGGAGTCTTGGATCCAAAGACAACCACAGACCTCGTTAAAGCCAGCCATTCAGTGACCAAGCCCTTTCTTTCAGGCCCCTTTATCAGTGGCGGATTAATGATTTTGCCGCCCCTAGGCCCTGAAATAATTGCCGCCCCGCCCGCCCCTGGCCCCGCCCCGACTCCACCCTTTCCCGCCCCCATTCCAACCCCTTCCCCAAAGTCCCTGCCCCAACTCCAGCCCCCTCCCTGCCCCTATTGGATCCCTTCCCCAAATCCCCGCCCCTTCCCCCAGCACGCCGTGTTCCCCTCCCTCCCTGCCCCGCGAAACAGCTGTTTCGCGGCGCAAGCGCTGGGAGGAAGGGGAAAGAAACAGGACGCGGCGGCACGCTCACGGAGGAGGCGGAGGCGAGCTGGAGTGTGGGGGGGGGCGCGGCGGGGATCTTCTCCATGGGTGCTTAAATTTGCTGCCCCTGCAAATTTGCCACCCTAGGCCTAGGCCTTGTCGGCCTAGGCGATAATACGCCGCTGCCCTTTATGTGGTAAAAACAGCTGCAGACAATGGTAGATTAACAGGGGTTTCCCTGGCCCTGCCAGTAGTGTCTGTTGGAGGCAGAAACCCAGGAGAGGTTGTAAGAGTGAAGCAGAGAGATGGCACTTCTTGGGCACAGAGCTCATGGGAGTGACAGACTTGGGAGCAAGGAAACTGCCTGCCTGGTATGTTAGGGGAAACAGGATTTATGTACATTTTTTGTAAATATGATTACACCAAGAATATATCAGATTCATGTCCCCAGCTGAAACAACCTTGCAAGGCCCCAAATATTAGCTAATCTCTCGGGCCAAAGGGACAACATTACACTGAGGCAGGGGGCCTTTCACTGCATATGAGTGGAACGGTTTTTGGGCCCCCAACTCCCATTGATGTTCAGCGGCGATGGGTGCCTAGTTCCCTTAAGACCCTTTGAACATCCCAGCCCATAGACATTAATAATTATCCACAGCCACTTTCACACAAGGATCTCAAAGAGTTTCTCAGAGATCAAGACTTGCAATCACATTGTCAGGTAATAAGTATCCTTGCTTACTTCTGAGATGTGGAGGGGCCTTGTGGACTAAGCAAAAAGATTCTGGATCCAGGAACTCCTGGCAGAGCTGGGTGGGAACTGGGTTTCCTGTTTTCTGGGAAATTTCACAATTTCTAAATTTCCTGTGAAATGAAATCTCCCCGCCCACCAAGAACTGTCCCAGACTGAGGAGTCATTAGAGGAGGTTTTGGAACAAATTGATAAACTAAACAATAAGAAGTCACCAGGATTAGATGGTATTCACCGAAGAGTTCTGAAGGAACTCACATGTGAAATTGCAGGACTACTAACTGTCATCTGTAATCTATCATTTAAATCAGCTTCTGTACCAAATAACTGGAGGATAGTTAATGTGATGCCAATTTTTAAAAAGGGCTCTTCAGGTGATCCTGGCAATTACAGGCCAGTAAGCCTGACTTCTGAACTGGTTGAAACTATAGTAAAGAACAAAATTGTCAGACACAATTTGTTGGAGAATAGTCAACATGTTTTTTGTAAAGGGAAATCATGCCTCACCAATCTACTAGAATTCTTTGAGGGGGTCAACAAGCATGTGGACAAGGGGGATCCAGTGGATATAGTGTATTTAGATTTTCAGAAAGCCTTTGACAAGGTCCGTCACCAAAGGCTCTTAAGCAAAGTAAGCTGTCATGGGATAAGAGGGAAGGTTCTCTCATGAATTGGTAACTAGTTAAAAGATAGGAAACAAAGGGTAGGAATAAATGGTCAGTTTTCAGAATGGAGAGAGGTAAATAGTGCTGTCCCCCAGGGGTCTGTACTGGGCCCAGTCCTATTTAACATATTCATAAATGATCTGGAAAAAGGGGTAAACAGTGAGGTGGCTAAATTTGCAGATGATACAAAACTACTCAAGATAGTTAAGTCCCAGGCAGACTGCGAAGAGCTACAGAAGGATTTCGCAAACCTGGGTGACTGGGCAACAAAATGGCAGATGAAATTCAATGTTGATAAATGCAAAGTAATGAACATTGGAAAACATAATCCAAACTATACATATAAAATGATGGGGTCTTAATTAGCTGTTACCCCTCAAGAAAGAGATCTTGGAGTCATTGTGGATAGTTCTCTGAAAACATCCACTCAATGTGCAGCGGCAGTCAAAAAAGCAAACAGAATGTTGGGAATCATTAAGAAAGGATAGATAATAAGACAGAAAATATCATATCGCCTCTATATAAATGCATGGTATGTCCACAACTTGAATACTGCGTACAGATGTGGTCGCCCCATCTCAAAAAAGGTATATTGGACTTGGAAAAGGTTCAGAAAAGGGCAACAAAAATGATTAGGGATATGGAATGGCTGCCGTATGAGGAGAGATTAATAAGACTTGGACTTCTCAGCGTGGAAAAGAGATGACTGGGGGGCGGGGGATATGATTGAGGTCTATAAAATCATGACTGGTGTGGAGAAACTAAATAAGGAAATGTTATTTACTCCTTCTCATAATACAAGAACTAGGGGCCACCAAATGAAATTAATAGGCAGCAGGTTTAAAACAAACAAAAGGAAGTATTTTTTCACACAATGCACAGTCAACCTGTGGAACTCCTTGCTAGAGGATGTTGTGAAGGCCAAGACTATAACAGGGTTCAAAAAAGAACTAGATAAATTCCTGGAGGATAGGTCACTCCCCCCCCCAAATTGAGCTGCTCTATAATCATTAATATTAAATCTGGAGAACATGCCCAAAATCAGAACAATTGAGAATAGAATGCAGGATTCCAGATTCCCAAACTCCTGCTAGAACCACTAGACAACACTGCCTTGAAGAAAGCTGCGAGTGGCAAGAGCATGGGAAGGGAGGGACTGTGCAACAGAGGAAGGAGACTATTCTCGGTGAACCAATGATGTTACATGGAGAAAACTTTGAACTGAATCAATTCTTCTTCCATATCATGTTTTCTGTTGTCCTCTCCCCCTCCTATTTGGGACAGCTGGACCTTTGATCCTTGTGTGGAGTTCATTAGCTCCCCTACTGCTGATTTCACACACACACACACACACACACACACACACACACACACACACACACACACACACACACACACACACACACACACACACTTGTCTATGTGCCATCACAATTAGTTGCAGTGGAAACGGCTATGTCAGAACGTGAGGATTATTACTTCAAGCGAGAAATAAGCAGCAGGAACAGATGACACCCCGAAGCAGCGGGGCTGCAATTTCCATGCAAATAACCTCATTAATTAAAACAAAGGGAAATGTAGAACTTCAGTGGTCGGGGTCTTCAGCTGGGGCTGGGAGCTGCTCCCCATGCAAGACATTTCCCAGACCCGAAGAAGAGCTCTGTGTAAGCGCCAGAGCTTGTCTCAGAAGTTGGCTCTGCTGTACCACCACAAGACCAGCTAGTCTGGCGTGCCACCTCCAGATACCCAGTACCATCTCAAACCAGGTGTTCACACCTGCTGCGGTATCTCATCTCCAGACCTATCAGCAGGGCCCATCTAATCCTGCTTCCTGATAGGTTACTGCCAGGGCCCTGTGCTGGTACCTACATTCAGCACCAGGGTCCCTAGACCCTGGCGAACTGGAGGCAATTCTGGGAATAGAGGCAATGAATGACATCTTGTTTAAAATGGAGGTTGTTAGTGAATTCGAGATGTACAGAGGAGTTGCCAGAGTGGATGAGATCCAGTCCCTGTCTCTGACAGTGGCCATCAGCAGATGCCAGCTCAGAGGCAGGTATAAGAATCCTGCAGAAGACAAATGTGGGATAACCTGCCCCCTATGAAGGCCTCACCCTAATTTTAGATCAGGATTGAGAGACTGGTTTAGAGATGGCTTTAAAACCCAAAGCTTGAGGTTTCTCTGTTTTCCAACAGCTTTTTGTTAGTATTAACGGTTCTAACTCCGACTCTTCTTGTTATCCATGTAAACATCCGATCCCTCTTTCATCAGCAGCGATTGATACAATCTGTACAATGTACTTTGACATCACATTCAATTTCCTTTACACTACCCCACAGCTTCCCTTTTCAGTGTGGCACAAACACTCATTTTTGGCCATTTGTGTTAGGCCCAAAGGCACAATCCCTTAGCGGGTTAAAGAGGGGAAGGACGGTCCAGTGATTAGGAGCACTAGCCTAGAACTAGGGAAACCCAGATTCGATTCCCAGCTCCACCACAGACTTCCTGGATGCCCTTGGGCAAGTCACTTAGCCTCTCTGTGACTGGGTTAATGGGGATAACTGGGCTGCCACACAGAGATTGTGCAAGGATAAATGCATTAACGATTGTGAGGCGCTCAGATGAGGGCCATATCAGTACCTAAGATGGATATCTCAAACTCTCACTGCCTGTGGATCCCATGAGACAGACAGTCCCGTCTCTTTCCCACATCTGCTGCTCCCTCCAGCCTCCCTGCTTCTTTCATATTCCCATCCAAGATTTAACAGTATTTCTAAGTCTCCTTCCTCCCACCGTCCTTTATTTGTCATGAGACTTGGGGGTCTTCAGATGAGACCCAGGCCTTTAGCACGGACATGTATTATTCTTGGCACCACCGGCGCATGCTGGAGTGGACGTGCCAGTGAATTTCCTGCCAGCGGGAAGCGAGCCTCGAAGCCCTCATTGACATCAGGACCAAATGCTGGAAACCAAGTGTCCTGGAATGAGAACATCTGGCGGACAGCAGAGACGGCCAAACGTTTCCAAAGCTCCACGGCAGACTGGCTGGCAGCGCTAGGTCAGCAGAAGACTGGCTGGTGTCAGGGAGTTTTTACAGCTGGCTCGACACAGCGGATGGTCTAGCAACATGTGCCCACTTATTTAATGTTGGGGGGTGGCGGGGACGGAAGGGCTATGCTGAACCCTGATTCTTGCTCCGCAATTCCCCACTTGCTCTTTCCTCCACTCTCTCCTCCTCCGCAAAGCCCATCCCTGTCGCCCCATCCCCATCTCTGCTCTGCTACGCCCCAAGGCCACCCTCTTCCCAGCACTGCAGCAGGCTTCTGAACTCCAGGCAAAGGCTGCAACCACAGCAGGGAGAGTGGAAGTGGCCCTTCGATGTATTCTCCTCCACGCATCTCCCAGTTGGCCATGAAACCAAGGTGGTTACTCCTGAGCTGTTGGGAAGGGGGTGGGTTGGAGAAGAAGCTGGATTCTTATTAATGATGCTCATTGTTACAGCTGCAGCATAATATTAATAATAGACAGGGTAAGATGGCTCCCGTTCACCATTTCCTTGGCAAGAACCCAATTCCCTCACCCCGCCTGAAGCTAGAGCCCAGCCCTGTGAGAGCTTCATTACAGCCTTGTAAAACTACAGCAACTGAGCTGCCTCTCTAATTATCCCGTCATTAGAGGACGCTGGGCCTTAAGTGTTTCACTTGGAACTTAACAACAACATTAGTGATAATGAGCTGGCATTTAACAGTGCGCCTTTCATCCAGAGGGGCCCCCAAATGCCTTTACAAGGCTGTAAACTTCAGAAGCGCACCAGTGACGTGCAGCCACTTCTGGGGAGAGGCTCGGCAGCTGTTTACCAGTTGTGTGCACAGAGAGCTGGCCAAGGGAGCAACCTGGTTTTGATGGCAGTTGGCCCTTTAAAGGATTTCTCAGGGGTGTCTCTTTCCTCTGCTTCCTCTTAATCTCCCTCCTCATTCTCCTTAGCTTCTATTATCATAGGTGGGTTTTGCACACCTGGGGTCCACGGTGATTAGATCAGAGTAGGTCTTGATTGTCTCTGGTACCACGCAGGGCCGGCGCGACCCATTAGGTGACCTAGGCAGTCGCCTAGAGCACTAACATTTGGGGGGTGGCGACCGCGGCGGCCGGATCTTCGGCAGTATTTCGGGGGCGGGACCTTCCGCCGCCTAGGGCGGCAAAAAAGCTGGCAGCGCTCCTGGTACCACGTCACTTAAGGTATGTCTACACGGGAGCTGGATGTGTAATTTCCAGCTTGGGAGGCCATACCCGCGCTAGTTTTCTGCGCTAGGGCTTTGCATTGGTGTATCTTAAAACTTGATGGAGGCCAGGCCTAAGGGTACGTCTGTACTGGAGCTGGAAGATACAAGTTCCAGCTCAGGTAGACATACCCACACTAGCTGTGACTGAGCTAGTGTGCTATAAATAGCCGCATAGCTGCAATGGCAGGAGGGGGGAGTCACCCTCAATACAATCCTGTTGAAGATCCTAGGTACGTACTTGTGACAGCTAGCCATGGCTAGACTGCTATTTTTAGCACATCAGCTCAATCACAGCTAGCAGGGGTAGGTCTACCTGAGCTGTAACTGACACCTTCCAACTCCACTACAGATATACCCTTCGGCCTCGCCCACAGCGAGATTTAAGACACACCAATGCGAAGCCCTAGTGTAGACAGTTTACAGTGGTGCAGCAGAATTTTCGGTAGTGCAAACTGGGCCTACGCTAGGGGTTTGCTCCATTGCAGCCGCTACAGCCTAGGCTAAAATGCCAGTGTACACAAGGCCTCAGAAATAAGCACTGAAAATGCCTCACCTCCAACTCCTGTCAATTTCTCTGTGGGTGCAGATCTCCTAGCTGGAGGAGGTCCGGTGGTGAATTATGCAAATTCTGGATTCTAATCTCTAGACCCGTTCAGGCCCCATACCTCAAAGGTTTTGGGGAAAGCCCCTTTTCTCCTCCTCGTTCCCAGGGTGTCTCTGTTGGACAGGGAGGAAGCGATTGCATTAGACCAGCTGTAACAGAAGCCAAACCCCAACAATTTTGGCTCATAAAGGAGGTCACAGATGGTGACCCGTGTTCATTTCAGCCAGCACAGATGGAGAGGAAGGGGGTCAGCCAGAGATGCACACAACAGGGGTAGGCAGGGGGTGTGGAGAGAAAAGGGAAAGGGAAGCCAAACACACAACCAAGCACTTCAAAGGGGGCTGGCCCAAGCGCACACCAACACAACCTGTACATCGAGGGGGGTGGAAGACAAACAGATGCAGGGGAATGACAGAGAGCAGCCGGGGGGTTGGGGTGGGGATGGGCTGTTGGACAGTGGTCAAGTTTGGTGACAGAGAAAGAGCTGTGATCCTACGGGATAAATGGATGAAATTGCCTGGCAGCTGGATTCACTTTTGGCTAAGGAGCTCCAGATTGCACAGAGAAAAAGAATAAAGCTGCTAGCTCAGAAGAAAGATAACTCAGTCACCCTTCTCCATCCGTCAAAGGGGAAGACCAGGACATTAATTGGCAAGCCAAAGGAGTTTCAAAGGGTCCTTTGTTTCCAATGTATCATCATCACCATCCATTTGTTTCTTTCATCCATCAAATTCCAACATGGGTTATCCCAGCTCAGACCAATTCCTTGAGTGAATGACCGAGGGCCTTGGGCTACTCAGAGACCTGGAAAGAGAGGTGTAAGTCCCTGAATGAATAGGGCCTGGACACAGCAGGGCTGGGGGAGTTGGGAAAGGGGGAACAATGGAGTCAGTCCAGGCTACTGATCCTGAGTGTCCTGGGGCCTTAGCATACCGGATGCAGGGAGGAGCCTCACGGCCCCCCATTTTGGGTAAACATGAATTCCTAAAGGCGGCATATTGGGAAACTGGTTAACAGTGACACACGATCAATACATGTGAGGAATTTCCTGGTCCTGCTTGCAGCGCTCTGACAAAATCCATGTGAACTGGGTCATCTGATTCAGTTTGGAAAAAACGGGTTTAAAGAAAGGTGGGGTGGGGTGAGTTGTGCCCTCACTGTCTTAGGGAGCAGCCTGTTTTCTCTCTCTCTGTTTTTGGTTTCTTGGGTGCTATCATTCTGAATTCTAAGAAATAAAGTTGTGCTACATGGCAATCTTCCAGCAAGAGGGTGTATGTTTTCATCTACTCTCTAATCATGCTGTGAACATAACTTGAGACAAATATAACAGAATTATGGCAAATGAGAAGAACCAAGGAAAGGGCATCAGCTCTGATTGCTATTTCCCAGCAAATGCACACAGCGCCTGGCAAGTCTAGAATGCCAGGAAGATGGGACCAAGCCAAGATGCCAACTCGACAGCAAGCATCCCAATGAGCTGGCCAACCTGAAGCACCAGGGAAGATGGGGCTCTGCTGGACCTAGACTGCCAAGTTCTTCTTAGTCCAGACATCACTGTGCCACAACACATCTCCAATCGAGAAGCCAGTTCTGGAGTGACGGGGAGGGTGGGGCTGGTGCAGACTGCTGGTGACAATCCTAGATCCAGGGGGCCAGGTAAGGTAGAGTTGGAGGCCCAGTACATGCCAACTGCTCCGGGTGTCTGTGGAAATAGCAGGGAAAGAGTGCTTCTGGATTTCATGCTCTGCTCTGCTTTACCTTCCTCTGTCTCCAGCAGCTAGAGATGGGCCAGGCCGCAGAGACACAGGTACATGAGCTGCTGCTTCCCCTGAAACGCCCCCACAGCTTAGTACCTCGATAGCGCTCATTCATCCCTGGCTAGCCACTCGCTTTACAAGGGGCGAGTATCATCCCCAGTACACAGCTGGGGGAAATGAAGGCACGGAGAGATTAAGGGACTTGCCCAAGGTCACACAGCGAGTCTGTAGCAGAGCTAGGACCCTGGTCTCCCAACTCCCAGCCCAATCCACTAACACCACAGTTGCAGCCAGAGAGCAAAGAGTGGGGAATTATTCCCCATACAGAGAGGAGACGCTACTCACAGCCCCATCCTCTCTTTCCTTGGGAGGGGTTTCGCTCTCTGAGCCCGCACAAGGATGATGTCTCCAGCTATACTTAGATTGTAAGCCCTTGGGACAAGCACTATTTGTGTTTGTACAGTGCCTAGCGCAGCGGGGGCCTGCCCCATGACTGGGACTACTAGGCGTTCCATTAATACAGCTAAACAATGAGTGAACACCTGAGAGAGCCACAACTATCCCACACCTGAGGTTAACCTAATTACCCCCTTTCAGTAGGAACCGGGGACTACTGCCCTTGGATGTCCATAGGGAACACATACTCACCCGGCATTAACTGAACATCCTGTCTCTCCCCTTCTGCAGCAATGGGCTTTCTAAGGCATTGGGGCCTGAATTCTCCAGCATGACTGTGATGCCTCAAGAATCATGGCGACATCGGCCTTCTGGACCGGCCTTCCTCACCGTCGCTGAATCCCCAGGGCTGGGAATTTATTGTTTGAAGGAGCCCAACAATCCTGGCCTGTTCTTTCTTTTATTGATCCTTGGACGGAGTCCTAAATATTTCCAGCCTCCCCGGGAGGGTTGAAATTTTGGCACCGGCGGTTCTTTTTCTGCCGGGAAGTGGAAGCCAAAGGAGTCAGATTGCAGCCTTCACATGTTTCCAGGCCTTTGGAACAGTCTTTCCCACCGAGGAGGAGGGCTGGAACTGTCAGGCCAACTTCCCCTAAACAGAAACACATGGCTGAACTTTGGCTTGCCGGGGGGGGGGGGGGGGGGGGGGAAATCAACCTGTGTGAGGAAAAGGCCTGGATCAAGGATCGATTAGACAGGGCCAGAGCAAACCTGGAATATGAGAGATTCGGTGGCTCTTGGGGGGGGGGGGGGGGGGAGAAAAATGACTTTCAGAGCACAAAAAGGAGAGGAAATTAAAAACCTTAGTAAAACCACACACTGCTGTGAACTAGGCCAAACGAAGAGGGGGACAGATTTACAGATCCCTGGAGCCGATTTAGGGGGAGTGGTCTGCGTTCAAAATTCAGACACCCCTCCCGGACTTCTTGTACCCTAATATTCAATGAGACCCATTCCGGACCCCCACTTCTACCCTTACGCACCGATCCAGCAGTGGATCGGAGCCACAAAGAGTATTATGTGATTGGGTAGAACTCAGCAGAGCAGTGCAGAGCGGACGTAATTGACTTTTCACTGCCATCCTCACAAGCCCAGGAGTAGAGGCTGCACTGGGGCAGGAGGGGCAGTAACCATAGTCCTCAATGCTAAGGAGATTCTGAGCTGCATTGCTTCCCAGAAAAGGTTGCCATAAGTTGGAGCAGTTGGAGCCTGCTCTAAGTTATGCCAGGGACCATTTTGGCCCCTGCAGCAGCCTGGTATCTGGGCAGCAAAGGTGGCATAAAGCCACGTTGGCCCTGCCTGGATTGTGCCTTCTGTGCGTTCCATCTCTCTGGAGACACAGCACAGAATCTGGCCCAATGATTGCCCAACAGGAGAAAATGCAGAGAAGCCTCCAACAAAACGGTAGCTGCCGTACACGGGCCTGTTAGCTAAATGCCAAGTTCTAGGAGAAAATCCCACAGAAGCTCTTAGAATATTTATATTAAATACCCAACGAGTCCATCAGGATTAAAGGCATTGCAGTAAATTCCAGCCGAATTAATAACCATTAGGCCATCATGTTAAAACACTCCTGAGCTGGCGTGCATAAGCCTCGTTGTAAATCATCAGTAGCCAATCCTCTTTTCACAAACAGCTCTGTCCATTTGTCAGCCGTGCTTCAAGATACAAATTAAAATGTTCGTGTAACATCGTACAACAGCAAGGCAGAAACTCAGCAGGCAGTTAGAGCTCCCGCATGGACATGCGGGCAGCGTCCTGCTATTCGTCATCCTTTAACACGCCGCCTACTGGACAGCAGCCTGGGGAGGGACAGCTGATATGCCACCACTTTGTTCTGACGCTTTCAAAGTTCCTGGTGGAAATGATGAAGCACGCAACTGGTTTTATGCGCAGATAAAGCAGCCTACAAAATTCTACTGCCCCCTTAGGAAGCTGGTTTGCTGTTTTTGATTTGCAGGAAAACTGCTCTGGCCAAGATTGTTCATACATGACTAGTGATTGTGAGTGCCCAACTTGACAGGCCTTCAAATAATAAAAGAAAGAAATAATATCATCTAGCTCTTATCTAGTGCTTGTCATCAGTAGATCTCGGAGCATATTACAAAGGTGGTCAAGGTTCATTATCCCCATTTTACAGATGGGAAAGCTGAGGCACAGAACGGGACCTGATTGTCAGCAGGCGCTCAGGACCCGCAGCCTGAAAATTAGGTCCCCTTTAAGGTGTCTCAAGTTAGGCATCCAAAACCCAAGGCCACAAAACTGATCACTTTTGAAAATCTTAGCCTGTGCCATTAGTGGTTTCACAAGCATAAGACAGCGCTAAAAAGGGCAGGTGGGCCCATCCCGACACATTTCCTTGTCTTTAACCTCGACTATAAGATCTCCTGTGGCAGGGGCTACCTGATGTTTGCACAGCACCCAGCCCATCCTGAAAAAACACCAGAGGATACTCTTGAGCTGCCAGGAGAATGAGGAAGGACGATTCTGGGGGAAAAGCATAGTCAGGAGACCTGTGTTCAAGCCACAGATTTGCTGCATGACCCTAGGGCAAGTTACTTCACCTCCCTGGGCTCAGCTTTCCCCCACTTGCAACTGTGCAAGATGCTTAATTCATGGTTTGCAAAGGGCTGGAAGAGCCTCAGAGGGAGGAAACGGCAGATGCACCGTCTATGTATGTTATCGTCATCACGGGTACAAAACACTTGAGTGCTGGTTTTGCAGAAGTGAAAGATGGAAAAGCCAGTCTGAGACTTTCAAAGTCAGCTAGGAGAGTTCATATTTTCAAGGGGAACTATGTGGCTCAGACTTCTGCCTAGCTTTGAAAATCTCAGAGCCTACTGTAGTTAATCAAGTCGAGATGAATTATGTATGCTAATTGCGTAGATTAATTGTATGTAACTATTTATTATTGTTAGCCCATTCCCCGTCCATTGCTGGATCTTTCCTTCCCCCCTGCAGTCTATTCTCCAGTGCTTTCTCCCATCTAAATTAAATGATTCAAGCAACAGGAGCTTCGACACCATTCCCTCGGAGACTTATTTGCAGATACAGTAAACTGATGGGCACCCGCTTTCTTCAACTGTTTGACGATGTCTTATCACTTCCCCTCTTCTTGGCAACCTAGTTAGTTACAGTGAAAGTGTCAATAGACGGCTTCCATTCCTTAACCACATGAAACCCATCGGGGTGAATTTCGGCTTCCACTGAAGTCATTGGGAGCTTTGTTATTAACTTCAGTGGGGTCAGGATTTCATCCCAGGTATTTAGTGCCCAGAAGAAATTCAAGATGCAGGTTCCATCATATGCCAATTGTTCCCAGCAGTTACCCCCTTAGCTCCCAGACCCGCTGCCTCAGCACCAGTCCCCCACTGATGTTTCAGTCCCTCACTTGGTCTAATCCTGTACCTGGTGGGGATTAATCCACCTCTGTGGCATAAAAAATGGAAGACAAACCTGGATCTGCTGGGAGATCCCAATAAGCTAGGAGCAGAATTTCTTAGAGGGTCTTAAGCAAAGGCAGGTTCCCACTTGGACAGATGTTTCCTATAAAAAAACACAAAATAAGAAACATAAAAGCTGTAGAAATATGGAGAGCAAATCCAATTAAGTTCAAAAAAACATTTGCTGGGTTGGGAAAGGTCTTTAGTTAAGCAACCAGCATAGTATTTCTCTCTATTAAAACGACTAGAGGAGAGAGTTTTTGGTTTCGAGTACAATGCCCTGTCCTTGAGAGCTGCACTTAGTGGAGTGGGAAAAAAGACAGCTGTTTGTCTGCATCTCTGTGTCACTTGGAAAAGGAAATGTTAAAATCTGAGCCAAAAAGGGATTTGCGGAAGGAAAAGTATCGAGGGTAGTATTTTAAAAAAATGATTGATTTTTCTCCCACAGCTCTTTCGGATTTTGACTTGGGAGCTCGGATTCCTCTGGGAGCTCCAGCAAAGTGTCAGTTTCACAGAAATGGACAATTTGTTGTTTTAATTCTCTAAAACCTCAAAAGCCACAATGCGGCTCAGTCCTACAAACTGTTTCTTTCCTGTCTCGGGTCAAAGGTGATAACTGACAGGAGCCAGCCTTAAGCCCATCCCAGGAGCTTAAGAGTGATAAACAAAGAGATGGAGGCCTACTTGGAAATTATGGCCTACTTTTTCAAAAGCAACTAGTGATTTTTGGGGGGGGGAGGGGACATGGGTGTTGGTGGGGCAGTTTGAGCCACGTTAATTTTCTCCTAATGGATGTTCTCATTATGCCTTTTCCTGCTAGATTAAAGATCCCCTGGCTGGGAACCTGAAGCGTGACAAATTCAAGTTAGAAATAAGGCACACATTTTTAACAGTGAGGGCAAGTAGCCACTGGAACAAGGTGGATATTCCATCACTCGACGTCTTTAAATCAGGACTGGGTCTCTTTCTAAAAGACATGTTCCAGCTCAACTGGAAGTTACGGGCTTGATGCAAAGATCACGGATGTCCTCTGGCCTGGTGTCATGCAGGAGATCTGACTAGATGATAGAATGGTCCTTGTCTGGCCTTCACATCTAGGCGTCTATGGCAGTCTCGTTCTGAAAATCAGCTCCCTTTAAGGAATTTCAGGTTGTGCATCCGAAATTTGATGGCCCCCAAATGTGCTAGTAGGTCTGCATTTTCAGAAGTGACTAGGAGAATTTAAGAGCAGCTCAGATAAATGTCTATCAGGGATGGTCTAGACAGTATTTGGACCTGCCATGAGGGCAGGGGACTGGACTCGATGACCTCTCGAGGTCCCTTCCAGTTCTAGAATCTATGAATCTTCCAGGAAGGAGAGGGTGAACAGCTGTGAATCAGGTTTCAGAGTAGCAGCCGTGTTAGTCTGTATCCGCAAAAAGAACAGGAGTACTTGTGGCACCTTAGAGACTAACAAATTTATTAGAGCATAAGCTTTCGTGGGCTACAGCTCACTTCTTCGGATGAATCACTGATCCCTTAGATTAAGTAGGTAAATTAGCTAGGGGAGCTTTTGGCTTTGAAGGCCTCTATTGCTCACCAACTTGTCCATCTGTCTCCTAAGCATCCCCACCTGTTGAGCTAATGAGCTAACAACTCCTCCTTGGCACAGGGTACGTCTACACTGTCATTAAAAACCCACGGCTGGCCCGTGCCAACTGACTTGGGCTTGCTAGGCTGGGGCTAGGCTGTGATGTAGCATTCGGGCTTGGGCTGCAGCCCAAGCTCTAGGATCCTGAGAGGTGGGAGGACCCCAGAGCTCCAGCTGAAGCCTGATCCTGAACATCTACAGAGCAATTAAACAGCCCCTTAGCCCAAGTCCAGTAAGCCCAAGTCAGCTGGCACGGGCCAGCCGCAGGTGTCCAGTTGCAGTGTAAGCATACCCATAGAAGTTAGAATCCTAGAAGCTCCTTGAATTATAGATATCAGAGATAGGCATCTTCTATCTGAACTTCTTCTCCATTACCAGGTCAATGAAGGATTGCGTCCAACGACCACGGTATGTTCTGCAGCAATTTGTCTCAAGAAATGCAGCTTCTGTTGCTTCCCTTGGGAGACTATTCCTCCGTCTGTGATCTCATTACTAGATAGTTGTTCCCCATCTCCAGTTTATCCTTGGCTTTCATTTCAATCAGTCAGTTACCAACTGCAGGGAACAATCCTGCATTCACAAGGAAATGGATTGGATGGTCCAATGTTTACAGTGTTGTTGGGTGGTTCCCATTTTTATCTTCTGCGATTCATCTCTCTACTACTAAGACATAGAGCTGGGTGAAGATTTTTGGGCCGAAACGGCTTCTTTTTTTTTTTTTTTTTTTTTTTTTTGACAAAACGATGGAGATTCACATTGACCAAAACGGTTCATGAGCATGTGTCAATTTCATCAAACGGTTTCAGTCAAAACAGAAAAAAACAATTGTCTTTTGTCAAGACTGAGTGGGGACATGATAACAGTTTTCATGGACATAAAAGGTTGTTACAAGGAAGAGGGAGAAAATTTGTTTTTCTTAACCTCTGAGGACAGGACAAGAAGCAATGGGCTTAAATTGCAGCAAGGGAGGTTTAGGTTGGACATTAGGAAAAACTTCCTGTCAGGGTGGCACTGGGATAAATTGCCCAGGGAGGTTGTAGAATCTCCATCATTGGAGATTTTTAAGAGCAGGTTAGACAAACACCTGTCAGGGACGGTCTAGATAATACTTAGTCCTGCCATGAGTGCAGGGGACTGGACTAGCTGAACTCTCGAGGTCCCTTCCAGTTCTATGATTCTACGAAGTGTCAAAGTAAATCGTTTTCCTAGATTCATGAGCAGGTTTTGGTGCCATTCACAAAAATCGAGGTGTCAGTGGTGGCAAGACACTCTTAGGCAACCTTCATCAAGTCTTCTGCCCTACCGTTGTACCCACCAAAGGGCCAGATCCTCAGATGGTGTAGATTAGCATTACTCCAGTGGCTGCTACCAGGCCCGGACCACTGGGGGCAAAGTTCAGCAGCCCCTGGCTGGTTCTGTTTCCAAGCAGAATGAGTAATTCCACCCTTAGAAGAACACAAACAAATATAAAAGCCTGTATGACATATAGGCAAGAGGCAGCTAATTGCAGCTAAACATGGGCAATTTGAGTGGCTTATAACTCTGAAATGTCTTTGCCTCTTAAGCCGAGGCTCGTTTCTCCGGTGTCTCACACCCCACCCAGCCCCCTTCATTTGCAGCAGGAAGGTTTAAAAGTCAAGTCAGCCAAAAAGGGAGACAAAGGAAGGGATTCCCTGGAAGCCCTTGAACCATCAGTTCTGAAACTGAGCGCCTCTACTGCCCAGGCAACACCTACCAGAGAGGGCAGAGGCTGGGTGAGAGTCACTCATCAACCATAGCTGTCTTAAAGACATATCCACCCACAGACAGCAGAGCTGGGAAGAGGACGAGGGGTGGGGAATGTGCTTTCAACACACCCATCGCAGCTGTTCCACTTCCTGGACCTGACCGGACTTCTCAGCGAAAGGCAAAACAAAGCAGTAAGCGTGAAGGTGGAAGTGCAGGTGTCAGGGGAATGATTTATGCCATCAGATTTACCGCCCGTCGGAGGGGATAAACTAGCCCCGACCTTGGGTGGTGAGTGGAGTTTTGGGGAGGGAAGGCGCAAGGGGCTCCTTGCTTAATGGCAAGAGTAACATTTGTCGAGCTAACCTTCGTGTGAACTGCCTGGAATTAAAATGTTTCCTTTTGGAGGAGCTGTTCAGAACTGCACAACTTCCCAGCATTCAGGAGCTCGAGGGGGAAATATTTACTGACATGTTTGCCTGTGTGCTCTCTCGGCACCTGGCATTCATGCAAGGGGGCTGGAACAATTTGTATAGTGGGGGTGCACTGCTGAGAGCCACTGACCCAAACTGTAAACCCTGTTATCTGATGAAACCCACTTCAAACCAGGGGATGCGGCAGCCCGCTACTTCCACCACCCATGTTCTCATGTTTATTTATACAGTCATACTCTAGCTTCTGGGAACACAAACAAGCAGCAATTCCGATCCTTTGCCTCCCCTCCCTGGGGCTGTGACACATCCACCCCGCTAGCATTCTAGGGCTTGGACGTGCAAAGGGCCATTCGTATCTGCTTGTGCGAGGGTGACCAGATGTCCCTATTTTATAGGGACAGTCCCGATATTTGGGGCTTTTTCTTCTATAGGCCCCTAGTACCCCCCACTCCCTGTCCCGATTTTTCACCCTTGCTGTCTGGTCACCCTAGCTTGTGCCAGAACGTGAGTGTCCATGCGCCGCGCTGGATACACCTATGAGCGTGTCAGGATCCCATATCAAAGAGGGAGCATGTCTAATGGTTAAAAGAAAGGTCTGGGAGCCAGGCTCTGTTCCCAGCATTGCCACTTGCCCCGTGACATTGGACGAGTCGCTTAACTTGCTGTGCCTGATTTTCACGATCTGCACAGGCCTAGAGGACAACAGCTACTGTTTTAAGGCTTCATTAGCATTTGTAAAGCACATTGGAGACCACTGGCTGGAAGGGGCTATAGTATAGGCGTGAAATACGGCACTGTTGTACATCTGCTTCCCAGCAACTCCTGGCCTGTGTGAAGGTTAGTTGGGTGTGTATCTACGCTCTTGACAGGGTCTCGGCATTTTAATGCATATTTCTTCCAGCTATGCCTGAGGATACACGTCACCTGAGGCACATTTCTATGCGTTTTTCATGCCCTTAAAAGCCAGCATTTCCCAAGCTGCGGTTTTTTCACCGACTCGTGAGCTGCTTACGCTTCAGACAATGCCTTAGATCAGTAAAGAAACTCAAGTGCCACCGTAGATGGTGCATGGCTCAGCAGACGTGTGTCTGTCAAAACGTGCATATCTAAACTTGTCTAGCTGGGCTCTGCCTGTGTGTGGGGGGGGGGGAGGGGGGGGGAACGGAGGGCTGCCCGGGTCTCAGATAGAGAGTTCTCGGCTGACTCAGATGCTCTGCGCCTGTCACTAAGGGAATTAACTCACATGGAGCCATGACTTAGGGACTTGCTTTTATAGAAAATACCATGCAAACCTCATAAGTTGCTCCTAACATTCTGGCAAGCAGCACCCTCCTGGAGCATAGGCGTCGACTCCGTGGGTGCTCCGGGGCTGGAGCACCCACAGAAAAAAAAAATAGCGGGTGCTCAGCACCCACCAGCAGCCCCCCAATCAGCTCCTCGCCTCTGCTCCCAGTGCCTCCCACCCGCCAGTGATCAGCTGTTCAGCAGCGTGCAGGAGGTGCTGGGAGGAAGGGTGGGGCATGCCCGGGAGACAGGGTGGGGTGGGGGTGGAGCAGGGATGGGAAGAGGTGGAGTGGTGACTTGTGGGAAGGAGTGGAGTTGGGGTGGGGCCTGTGGAGCATCCCCCCCGGCAACTCATAATGATGGCGCCTATGTATGGGAGATAGGTAGCCCCCTTTCATTGTGAGGCCAGGAGGAACAGAGATAG
Organism: Emys orbicularis; assembly: GCF_028017835.1. NCBI lineage: Eukaryota > Metazoa > Chordata > Testudines > Emydidae > Emys > Emys orbicularis. Next base: position 6,760,039 of record NC_088707.1, read on the forward strand.
CTTCCTGCTAAGAGGCAGGGGTAAAATTATCAGAAGTGCCTTAGTGACTTAGGCACAGATCAAAGTTATTTAGGTGCCTAATTCCCGATGATCGGGGCCTTTGGAGCCTAAGTCCTATTTGCAGAAGTGATTTAGCCAGTTGGGAGTCTAAGGCCAATGGACTTTCAATGAGATGTAGGCTCCTAAGTGGCTAGGTCGCTTCAGAAAGTGGGACTTAGACACTTCTGAAAATTTCATCCCTACGCTAGTGCACAGGGCGTGGAGCGGGACTGGGAGTGAGGAGCCCTGGCTGCTGTTCCTGGCTCTGCACCGACCTGCTGGGCGACCTCAAGCAAGTCACTTCCCCTCTCTCTGCCGCTGTTCCCCTTCCCGCCCTTTGGCTCTCACCTTCCTAGGGGAGCGCCTCTTGCTTCATGTTTTGTATAGCACCCATGCCGTGGCCACCCCACCCATCTTGATTACGGCTTATAGGCGTTACTGTTACCTAAATAATAGGGCAGGACGGCGAATGAGGACAACGCCAGGCAGCAAGATCGCTGAATGACGCACATGCCAAGCAATTAAACAAGCATTTGTCCAGTTGTTTGCTAGGCACCAAGCACCTGCCCCCCTCTCTCCTGGCCACAACAACAAAGCCCTCGGCAAACCTGCCAGTAACGCCAACAGAAAAATCCATCCCGCTCCCTCAAAGGTGCGAATTCAAGACACCTGGCCAACACAGCCCTTTCTATGGGCAACGTGATCCCCGGAACGGAAAACGGCTCTGTCCCAAAGTCCACAGAGATCCAAGCCCGGTGCTCAGCCAGGGCCAAGCTGCCCCCATGTTGGACACAGACCAGCCTGCTGATGGGGTGCGAGCGCTGGAAAGGCCATGCTAGCCTGCAGCAGGCTGGCCCCACTTCTTCCATGGGCCTGTGCTCTACCAGCCTTCTGCCTGCATTCACTGGCCCTTCGCCACGCTCCTTGGGAAAGTCACGCCCTGCAGCCCACAGTCCTCTGATCTTTTTCGTTCTGAAGCTTTTCTTTTCTCTTCTCTCTTTTTCTTTTTTCTTTGTTTGGGTATCACATGAAACAAAACATCCCCCCGCATCATCAGCTTCATGGGCAGGAGGTGACCCCCCCGCTTCATGGAGGCTAGCCCGCCGGCCCCACCCCTTCCGCCTGAGGCCCCACCCCTGCCCACCAGAGCCTCCCCCCACAGCTGGAGGAGCCCCAGCCTGCCCACCCCAGCTGTGCCAGTTGGCCCACCCAGTGCTGGGCCAGCCCCTCCAGCACTGCCCTGGGCTGCCCCAGGCCACCAGCTGGAGCTGAGCCCCCACCGGCTTCAGGGTAGAGGGGAAGGGAGGGACGGGCCTCTGGATGGAACATGGGTGGTGTCATGGCCTGCCCTGGCCTTTGATACCCCCCACCCACAATCATCTTATAGGACCCAGCCAGGTGTCATGGGGCTGAAACTGAGCAGGGGGAAATCAAAGGTGAATATCAGAACAAAGATCCCAGTGAGGTCTTCTAGACCGCGGAACAGGCAGTTGTCCAAGGGAAGGCGGTGGAAGCTCCATCATTATTTATTACTTGTATTACCATAGCAACTAAGAACCCTCGGTATGGACCAGGTCCCTGCACTGTGTGAGGTGCTGCCCGAACAGAGAACCAAAAGATGGCTCCTGCCCCAGACCTCTTACAGTCCAAGTATAAGACAAGAGACAACAGAGGGATCTGGAGATCACTTAGTTCATTTGCAGTTACACACCCTAAGATGAGGATAATCAAGTCTTGGGCTTCAGGATATACACCGGTCACCGGAGGGGTTGGACAGAAATCTGCTAGGCGCTGCACAACGGGACTGTTACATCATGGGTTGGTTCGGGTGTTTCAGCTCCTCTGAAGCATTGTGTATTGACTACAGTCAGGGGAACAGATCAATGATGTGGGGGCCAGTATAGCCATTTGGGGGAAGAGATGATCTCTTTTGGTGTTTGCACAGCACCCATCACAATGGGCCCCTCTTCCCATCTGGGGCCTTGGGATGCTAATAAAACATAAAGATTTAATAATAATAATAGCAAGAGGTGTGCTTCCAGACTAGATAGACCAATAGGGCAAACCCTAGGGTCTTATATTAAATATCGTACTGGGTAAAGCACTTGTTGAGGGATTGAATTTGTCTCTCTGAGCATGTGATACTGTCTGCTCTAGGAGACAGACAAATGCATTAGATGGGCCATTGTCTGATCTGGTATCTCCTATGATCCCAAACCCTTGAAAACACAGTAGAGGGAACAGTCTTGCCTTGGTCCCTGGTAGGATTCCCCCCTCCCCCACAACTGCTATCACAGGGTTTATCTACACAGCACTTTGATTGACAGTGCACTAGCTTGCTGCCGTGCAGATCCTGCTACCGCACGCTAAAAGTCCAGTAGCGTACTTTGGAAAAAACCAGTACGTAAAGGGCTTTTCTGGACGTGCCACCCCCCGCAGTCCTTTAGCGCCCCGTGAGGTTCCCAGCGCAGCGTGCCGTGGAGATGGCAGCTCCGGCATGTGGCGTGCGCAGCGTCCATCCATTTCACCCTGGCTCCCTTCAAAGACAAGTAGCTTCCCAGGTTTGAAACAAAATGCAGATCCCTGCAGCCCCTTTTACGAGCAAGGCAGAGGCAGCTGGCTGCCAATACAGTGAGTTTACAGCGACATGATTCACTCCCCCGCCCTACCAGATCAAGGGAAAACGGGGTCATTAAACCTATTAATGGCCCTACTTCAATTCGGGTCCCGTCCCCCCCAGTCACCTGAGCTAAAGCAGACAGGAGAAAGGGAGCCAGTCTCCATTTTCACTCTGGCCTCCGTAAATGGATTGGGTGCCTTCAGAGTCCAGGCGTTTATTAGGATATAAAAGCCTTTAGAAGGGAATGGTTTTCCTGCCTCTGAAGGAGTGGCGGGGAGGAGAACAGAAAGGAACGTGTCCTGGATAACATCCCGGCTCTGAATGGAACAGCTGCTAACGTTCCAGCCTGCGAATGAACATCTAACGGCTGCTCCAGGAAAGTAATTCTCCACTCGAGATCTGGAGCTTGGTGTCAAGTGGAGGTGAAGCAAGCACTTCACAGGGAAAAGTACAGGGATTCGACAGGTTTCCCTGTAAATAGTTTGTGAGCCTGCTAGCTGCTCACTCTTGGTATGTCTATACTGCCTAGTAAGCCCATGTGCATATGGCTTGCGTTGGGTAAAGAGCGAGACACAACCAAACTGTGATTTTAGCCCTGCATATTACAGACAGCCTCGTCTCAAAATGTGTCATAGAATATTAGGGTTGGAAGGGACCTCAGGAAGTCATCTAGTCCAACCCCCTGCTCAAAGCAGGACCAATCCCCAATTAAATCATCCCAGTCAGGGCTTTGTCAAGCCTGATCTTAAAAACCTCTAAGGAAGGAGATTCCATCACCTCCCTAGGTAACCCATTCCAGTGCTTCACCACCCTCCTAGTGAAAAAGTTTTTCTTAATATCCAACCTAAACCTCCCCAACTGCAACTTGAGACCATTACTCCTTGTTCTGTCATCTGGTACCACTGAAAACAGTCTAGATCCATCCTCTTTGGAACCCCCCTTCAGGTAGTTGAAAGCAGCTATCAAATCCCCCCTCATTCTTCTCTTCTGCAGACTAAACAATCCCAGTTCCTTCAGCCTCTCCTCATAAGTCATGTGCTCCAGCCCCTTAATCATTTTTGTTGCCCTCCGCTGGACTCTTTCCAATTTTTCCACATCCTTCTTGTAGTGTGGGGCCCAAAACTGGATACAGTCCTCCAGATGAGGCCTCACCAATGTCGAATAGAGGGGAATGATCATGTCCCTCGATCTGCTGGCAATGCCCCTACTTATACAGCCCAAAATGCTGTTAGCCTTCTTGGTGACAAGGGTACACTGTCGACTCATATCCAGCTTCTTGTCCACTGTAACCCCCAGGTCCTTTTCTGCAGAACTGCTGCATAGCCGCTCGGTCCCTAGTCTGTAGCAGTGTCGCCTCAACAGGGAGTAAAGGGGAATCTGCTTTCCAGGAAGCTGTCAGTCCTCTAGATTCAACGTTTCCCAGCAGTGAGAAGAAAGTAGGCCAGGGGTCGGCAACATTTCAGAAGTGGTGTGCCGAGTCTTCATTTATTCACTCTAATTTAAGGTTTCATGTGCCAGTAATACATTTTAACTTTTTTAGAAGGTCTCTTTCTATAAGTCTATAATATATAACTAAACTATTGTTGTATGTAAAGTAAATAAGGTTTTTAAAACATTTAAGAAGCTTCATTTAAAATTAAATTAAAATGCAGAGCCCCCCGGACCGGTGGCCAGGACCTGGGCAGTGTGAGTGCCACTGAAAATCAGCTCGCGTGCCGCCTTCGGCACACATGCCATAGGTTGCCTACCCCTGGACTAGGCCATGAGGAAATTGGAACTGCAGGAGGCATGATGGGGCTTGCCCCATGAACAGCTCTGTTGCTAGAAAGAGAATGGAAAGCACTTGAAAGTTAAGTCAGAGTCCGGGATATCCGTACTGCTGGAGCCCCGGATGATATCAACATAAGAACGGCCAGACTGGGTCAGACCAATTGTCCATCGAGCCCAGCATCCTGGCTTCCGACAGTGGCCAATGCCAGGTGGTTCAGAAGGAATGAACAGAACAGGTAACATCAAGTGAGCCATCCCCTGTTGCCCATTCCCAGCTTCTGGCAAACAGAAGCTAGGGACACCTCGGAGCCTCAATGCCACAGAAAAAATCAATCTGGAATTCTGCAAACTAGGCATGCCAAAGGATCCCATGAGCACGAAGTGTTCTAGCATCCCCGTGTGCAAAAACAAGGGATGGGACAATACAGGCAGCACTATTATCGTGACCCTGTCTGCAAAATCCCCCCAAACAGCTCAAGCCACAGGAGGAATTGCTTACTGGGGTCAGAAGTTATTGTTCTTCCCTGGCCTGAACCTTGTCTCATGGTACATCAAAAATAATCACCAAGTTCTAATCCAATGCAGTGCAGTGTGCTTTGGGAGGCTGGGAGTTCAGAAGGTAATCTGTAAAACCAAGTTCTAATGTGTGGGTCTCGCCACTTTCACTGTCTGTTCATTTTCTTCCCAGCACTTCTGACCACCCAGCCATGCAACCTCACCAGCCCTAACTCCCTTAACACCACTACCCCTCAACACCCATCTTCCCCTCTCCCGCCATCACTAGCACCAGATCTGAGCAAGAAGCCTACCTGGATTTATTATTATTATTTATTTGTATTGCCGTAGCGTGTAGGAGCTCCAGTCACAGACCAAAGCCCCAGTGTGCTAGGTGCTGTACAAACACAGAACAAAAACCACGTCTGCCCCGAAGAGCTTAAACTCTAAGTAGGACAAGAGATAACAGGTGGATGCAGAGAGAGAGAGAGAGTCAGAGAAGCACAAGGAAATAGTAGCAATACCTAGCTCTTAGATAGAACATTAGAACGGCCATACTGTGTCAGACCAAAGGTCCATATAGCCCAGTGTCCTGTCTTCCAACAGTGGCCAGTGCCAGATGCTTTAGAGGGAGTGAACAGAACAGGTAATCATCAAGTGATCCATCTCCTGTTACCCATTCCCAGTTTACAGAGGCCGGGGACACCATCCCCTGCCCATCCTGGCTAATAGCCATTGATGGACCTATTCTCCAGGACCTTCATCTAGTTCTTTTTTGAAACTTGGCCTTCACAACATCCTCTGGCAAGGAGTTCCACAGGTTGACTGTGCGTTGTGTGAAGAAATACTTCCTTTGGTTTGTTTTAAACCTGCTGCTTATTAATTTCATTGGGTGACACCTAGTTCTTGTATTATGAGAAGGAGTAAATAACACTTCCTTATTTACTTTCTCCACACCTGTAGATCTCAAAGCACTTTACAAAGGAGAGCAGAATCATTACCTGATTTTAAAGATGAGGAAACTGAGGCCCAGGGAGGTGAAGTGACTTTCCTAAAGTCAGAGCTAGGATTAGAATGCAGGTCTCCTGAGCCTCAGTTCAGTTTTATCCACGAGTAAACTGACACCATGTAGTCAATCCCGTGGCTTATTCACTTCCACTGACTTGCAGGGTCAAATGAAGACGGACATTAACAGAGAGCAGAAAAAGCAAGCAGAGGAGGGATTACCTGTGTGCAACACCTAGCACGTGAGGCTGGGGCCTCTAACTCCTACTGGAATGCAAATATAATCACAAATAAACAGATTTGCTCATGGATTGAACAGCATAGGAATGAAGACGCATAGGATGCACTGGACTGGGCAAACTAATTCTCAGAGGCAGCACTCCGAGATCCAGGGCTAAAAGGTGATTTGTAAGAGCTGTGCCGGGGTGGGTGAAAGTTTTCAGCTGGAACGTCTTTGGATGGGAAATTGGGTTTTTGACTAAATGGAAGTCTCTACAGAAAAAAATGTGGATTTATTTATTTGGTTGGTTGGAAAAATGAACACAAAACCCCATTTCTCCCCCTCATTTTTTTTTTTTTTGTTTTAGCAGTTTTCAGCCACATTCTCTTTTGCGGTTTTTGATGTTTCAACAAAAAGTCTAAATTTTCCTGTTGTGGGGGTGGGGGAGGGACACCCATTTCTGACCCACTCTAGCACGAAGTATTATTATTATATGGCTCCCAGTCCAGCGCTTATCTTCATTTTGCAGCCAGCTCAGGGAGGGATGGGAACACCAAGGACTGACATGGCAGCTGAGACTGAAAAGAGACAGAGAAAGGCAGGGGTTGATGGGGAGACAAAGAAAGGAGATTAATGAAAGGGAGGCAGCAAAAACCCACCCTTTCTCTGCTTATCTAATGGCTGAGAGTGTGAAGCTGACTTTCTGGAGGCCACCTTCTGGCTAAGAGAAACAAAGACACACTAATGTGTTTGTTCAGAAAACAATCTCCCGCCTGGACCAGCTCAACCAGGATGCTGGAGATGCAGAATCTGCCCTCCACGGATCAGCACGTCCGTGCTGTTTAATTCAGACAGATGGACAGTTTCCGCTGCGCTTCACTGACAACAGTGGCACTCCCTGGGCTGACAGGACCTGCTAGGTATGGGGAAGAGAGAGCTGTAAACAAATATTGACAGCTTAGCTTCAGCTGTCAGCCCCAGGGGAAAGGGAAGGAGCAGAGAGGGGAGGAGTGGGTATTGCTCACTGCACCCTCCGGTTAGGGCCAGGCTATACCATCTCAGCTGCTGTTTGACCTGCCTCAGCACGGTGCTGAGTACCACACAGAGCCATCATTTGCAGGGCAGAGGATTGCTACACTCGGGGGGGGGAATAGCTCAGTGGTTTGCGCATTGGCCTGCTAAACCCAGGGTTGTGAGTTCAATCCTTGAGGGGGCCACTTAGGGATCTGGGGCAAAAATCTGTCTGGGGATTGGTCCTGCTTTGAGCAGGGGGTTGGACTAGAACCTCCTGAGGTCCCTTCCCACCCTGATCTTCTATTATTTCTATGAGAGTACGTCTACACTGCAATCGGAAGTGCAAACTGCAGCTCTTACAGGTGTACCTGTGCTAACTTTGACCTAGCCAACATGGCTAAAAATGGCAGTGAAAACACAGCAGCACGGACCCCAGTATGGGCTAGCAAAGCAAGTAAGTTTCCAGGTGGGCTTGTGCAATCCATAGGGAAACCTTCACTGCTGCATCTTTACCGCTATAATTAAGCCAGGCTAGCTAGAGTGGGTGCCTACCTGGAGCTGCAGTCATACCTCTGATTGCAGTCTAGACATACCCTTGATTTTAGGATCACTTCTTCCTGCCCCACTCTGACAGCCCCAGTATTACCAACCCCCACATTCAACTATTTTGAGTCAGGCCCCCCAAAAAGTCAGGAGATTGGCTTAAAAATCATGAGACTTACCAAAATAATTGTACATTTGGGGTCTTTTGTTTGACTTCCGGTTTCCAAACCTCTCGGGTGCACTTGACCACACGTTCAGGCCTCTCTCTGCAACCAGGAGAATTCAATACTTTTTTTAATGAAAGCTGAGATTCTAACAGTCACTTGACTCCAGCAGCTGGAGCTTTAAAGAGAACATTACCTGGCATGAGATCTGCAATAAACCCCAAGCCTAGCCCTATTTTATGCAATTCAACTAGTTTTGGCTGGTGCTGCTTGACCTTATTTAGCAACTAATATGTAACTAGGATGAAATTAAGAAGGGGGGATAAAGAATGAATATTAGGGAAAGTATTCTCCCTAATAATGAGCGCGAGGAGGGTGCGGAACAGTCTCCTAAGGGAAGTGGTAGAAGCCCAGCTTGTGAGACATAAAACCAGACCAGACTACTCACTTGAAAAAAAAAGAAAAACAAACATACCTGCACTGCCCCTCTGGGAACTGGGCTGAATGGAATCTTATTGGTCTTCTCCATCTCTAGCAAGTAAGATTCTGCAATTCCAGTACAACGAAAGAGACAGATACATGAGCTGGTTGCATCAGAGAAAACGTATTGGACCTTTACGCCCCATACTAGAACTGGTTTGATGTTCAGGTTCAGAAGTGTTTAGTTAGCTTCCTCACACGCCTACTTACATTTCAAGATGCCCTGAGAAAGGCTGTCCTCCCGAAACCTCCATCCTGACACCGCAGTATGCAGAGATTCATCCAAACTTCTGGGGCCCAAATAAGCCTTCAACTCTGTGAGGTTCACTGCTAGGCGTTTTTCCATTCATAAGAACATAGGACTGGCAAGGACCTATAGAGTCCAGTCCCTTGCTATTGAAGGCATCCACATCATATAAACCCATTCATAAATTTAGCCAGCTTCATCATAAAACCAGGTAGGTTTCTTGCCCCTTCTATTCCTATTGGGAGGCTGTTCCAAAAATCTCCCTCCTCTCATGGTTAGAGACCTTTTTATTCCCAGCCTTTCACTCCAGATCAAATTTATTTATTAGCAGCTAACTGTAGAGATTTCAGCCTCTTACCCTTCCAGACTAAACTGGCACTGATCCCTCTTTGCCCTCCAAGAAACTAACCTTTCTTGTCCAGTTCCAGGAGAACGCAGACAACCCTTTAACCCTCCCCAACAAAAGTGTCATCCTGTTTGACTGGTAAGTCCAATTTAATTTTTTGCATTAACATCGTTATTACCACAGGAGGTGCATAAGAAATGCTGATATCTGCAAACTTTGCATCTTGGGGCCATTAGATTGCATCAGTGCATGCTTACCTTGCATCTTTATTAGAGCTGGCTGAAATGTGGGATTTCCGGTTCACAGGAAATTTTGTTATTTCAAAATGTGGTTTTGTTCTGTATTAGCAGTAATGAAAGCTTGTCTCTCTCACCATCAGAAGTTGGTCCAGCAAAAGATATTACTTCATCCACCTTGTCTCAGTAATAAATGTCAATTTCACTCAGCAGCTGCTGGACTCCTAGTTGGCCCCTGAGTCCCACACCCATGGACTGTGGGAGCTCATCCCAGGACTTCCACACTTCCTACTCCATGGCAGAGAGCCTGGAAACTGGAAGAGGAAGCTCCCCCAGCAGCCCACCCGGTGAGTTGGCAGGAAACCACGCAAATTTCCCATGGAACCCTGCCTTTGATTTGCTGAAAGTCCATTGAATCCAAGATGGTTCCAAGAAACACTGTGGGTTCTATGAATTGGCATTTTCAAACTAAACTGTTTCATCCGAACATTTCTGATCAGCGCTAATCATTACGGAGGCGTGACTATGCTGACTTGGTAGATTGCTAATAAAACATGAACCCTTTCCTCTCTAGTTTGGTGGTTCAAATCTAGCCTCCTAACCAAAAGTTATTACCCCTCATTTGTTGAGCCTGGCATGAAGTCAGCTGGTGAGTCACTGTCCAACTCCTAATGAATGCACATCCACATCATATGAACTCCCATCACAAATGGCACTATCTCCACAGAGAGACCAAGGATTGACCGAGTAAGGAGATCAAAATTCCCTCTCCTACAGATTTATTGTTAGTGCCATCAATGTACACACGCTGCTTTACAAGAGAGACAGACAGACATGAGGCCCTGCATGGAGGAATTTACAAATAAATGATCAAACAAACCTGCCCTGCAAATTCTGCAGTCTACAGATGAGATTAAGAGTGGGATAAAGGGGCTAGCAGAGGCAGACGGCTCAAGTGATGACGTTTGGGAGCACATAAAAAAAAAAACAGGGCTGAGAGAGAAAACTCTTGAGAAAATAAAGCATAATAATGTGTCCCCCCCCACACACTAACACAAAGAGGGAAAAGATACCCAAACACTTCCTAATAAATGGGGGAGGGTAGCATTTCCATGGGAAGCCAGAGGTTTGAAAGGAAATAAACATGCTTGAGATTGTATTGCAGTCCTAGCCTGCTCAGCGAAAGGACAGAAGGGCGCATGTCCCAAACTCAGCAGCCTTCTCTCCAAACCTGATATTTTCACAAAAGCCCCTTTGGCACTGATTTGCTTTTCCCATAATTTTTTTTTTCCCAGAGCCTAGTGCTTTCTGTGTTATTTTTATGAAATGATACTCAGCCTCGGCAGAGGAAGGGAGGTGAAATTAGAGACATCATTCCCTCAGTATGGGGGTGAAATGTAAGTCCCTTCAGATCAGAGCTGGGAAGCTTCCAGGCATGGAGATGGGGGGGAGAAGGGGCTTTTCCTAGAGTCCTTGCTCCTCATGAAAGAGAAGTCAGATCCACAACCACCTTGGAGCAGAAGCAAGAAGTCTCTTCTCTCTAGAGTTTTCTTGGACCAAGATTATCAAACAAGCCAATTTGGGGAGGAACCCACGGGGAGAAATAATTGAAACATTCTCCAGCATAGCAAATCATTCTCTTTACTAGATTAATACCTTAAATTTACCTCCATTCCAAAGCACTTTGTCAATTATGTATCTACCAGAACAAACAATGCAGCTGTCTCTGGAGTGGAACATGGGAACTGTTATAACAGTGCATAACCACTCTACACAACAAATCAGTGCTACATCCAGCTGACGCTGCATGGGGAATTTTTGGGTAGATAGAATGTAGTTACCCATATGGGAATTTTGCCAGGATACCAACATAAACATTCCTTTCCTATTTAAAAAAAATGCTATGGGACCTTTAGTTGCTACAGGCCATATATAATACCATGTTTCTGAAATAGTTTTTGGCCACCAAACCAAAATCCACCCCCACCCCCGGTGGCATAGCACATTTTCAGTAATTCACCATAAAGAAATCCAGCTACAGTTCACTGATCTTCATCTCCATCAGCAGCTAGGGCCGTTGAGGAAGCAGACAATCCCCCCAGATGTACCCATACAGCAGCTCCCTGCTGCCCTCTAGAGTCACAAGTCGGGGAGGCCCATCACTGGCTGAAATCCATGGGCTTGATTCTGATGTCACTGCACCTCTGTAAACCAGGAGTTACTCCACTGAAGTCAATGGAGAATCACACTAGCGTTAAGCCAGCACTGGCACCAACGAGAGTAACACTGAGTTTACAGGTGGCAAATGGGGCAGTGCCCCATCTTGTCACATGGTATGTGGGGCAGCATCTGTGTCACGTGACATTTTGCCTCCAGAATTACAAGAGGCCCTAGTGATAGGTCACCTGTATTTTAACAAGGCACTCCCCAGATGTGTCTCTCCTCCTCTCCCTTTACCTTTATGATAACCCCTGGGGTCTGTGTGTGCGCGCCCTGCAAAGACGAGGGAGGATGCAGGAAGGAATCTATTAACTGGTTTTGCCACTTAAAATCCAAACACGCTCTCTTAACCCTAGCCAAGAAGGGAGGCCTAACCACTTGGCAAAGACACTTGATTTAAGTGCCGTGTGCTGGAAACGCTTAAACTTCATTCTTCATTCATACATGTTACACACCCACAGAGCACCCCGCTGAAGCTGTGCAATATGAAACAGAGGGTGAAGACCTTGCAGAGGAATCCCGGGATAACCTTCCCAAGGGCATTGTTTTTTCTGACACCGGTGCAGGCCAAAGGCAACAAAATTGCTTTTCAGAGATTATTTTTTTAAATGAGCCCTGTGGATACAAATCACAGCTAGCTGGGATGATTTAGCTACCCAGAGAAGGGCTGAATGCTGTCAGAGACAGGGCAATCAGCCCCAAACCTCCCTTTAATCTGGTGGTGGAATTTAGACAAGGGATTTATGATAACTCCCTCTATTACATCACTGGAGCCTCTGGTTAGAATGGGAAATCCAAGGCCCACTGCCAGCTGCAAACCACGGGCTTGATTCTGATCCCATTTAGGAAATCCTCAGTGATGTGTAAGAGACAGATTATACATGTAAGTCAATTTGGGGAATAAAGAATGTCGGCCATACTTACAGGATGGAGGACTCTATCCTGGGAAGCAGCGACTCTGAAAAAGATTTGGGAGGAACATGAGCTCCCAGTGCAACACTGTAGCCAAAAGCAATCCTCGGATGCATAAACAGGGGAATCTCAAGTAGGGGTTATTTTACCTCTGTATTGGGCACTGGTGCAACCGCTGATGGAATCCTGTGTCCAGTTCTGGTACCCCCAATTTAGGAAGGATGTTGGCAAATTGGAGAGGGTTCAGAGAAGAGCCATGAGAAGGATTAGAAAACATGCCTTATAGTGAGAGCTCAAGGAACTCAATCCGTTTAGCTTAAAGAGAAAGTTAGTGGGGTGACTTGATTACAATCGATAAGTACCTACGTGAGGAACACGTATTTGAAAATGGGTTCTTCAGTCTAGCAGAGAAAAGTGTAACATGAACCACGGGCTGAAAGTTGAAGCTAGACAAAAACAGATTGGAAATAAGGGGTAATTTTTTCCACAGTGAGAGTAATTAACCATAGGAACAATTTATCAAAGGTCCTGGTGGATTCTCTATCACTGGAAATTTTCAAATTGAGATTGGATGTTTTTTCTAAAGGATCTGCTCTAGGAATGATTTTTGGGAAGTTCTGTGACCTGTGTTATACAGACGGTCAGACTAGATGATCACAATGGTCCCTTCTGGCATTGGAATGTACAAACCTATACATACATACATACATGTGCACACACACACACAGACATGTGCACGTTAGACAATGCAGCTAAGGAAACACACTCAGGTTTTATATCCAATATAGAATATAGTGTGGTGAGTGGACTGGATCTCTGGAACCCTTTTATTCCTGATTTTGCCACCGACCTCCTGGATAACCTGGAGCAAGTCAGCTCACCTCGGTGTCCCCATTGCTGGGGATAATGACGCTTACCTGCTTTGTAAAGTGCTTTGATCTTTACTGATGAAAAGCACAAAAGGAGCTAGGTGTTATTAACCAGGCTGCATTCCATCAGCCTTCATGTATTTCTTATACTACTGACTGTTTTTGTCTTAATCATGCATTAATTATTCCATCCATCACCTTTAGGAGAGTGGCAATAATTAGCCCCATTGTACTCAGGTGGTTAAGGGACTTGCCCAAGGCCAAACAGGAGGCTGGTGTTACTTCTGGGAAGTTCTAGCGCTCAGCCCTCTGTTGTGACCCCTAGACTGGGCTTCCTGCTCTGAGGAGGATTAGAAAGCACATTCACAAAGTCATAGAAATGAGCGCCGGAGAAATCGGTCAGCCCATCTCCCCCACCCCAACGGCTAGTGCAGGATCCTTCTCTACAATATGTAGTGCATATTCTTGTTTAGTCTTAAATTTTCAAAACCTTCGGGGGCTGCCACCACTGGCCGGGTGACTAGTCCAAAGTCTAAGAGCTCTCGCTGGCAGGAATTTCTTCCCTCCCCACAACATTCAGCACAATACCCTCCTCTTTTCTTTCCAATCGGCATTACGCCGCACTAGCTTCATTCAGGGGCAGTGCGGCCCAGTGGGCAGAGCACCGGACCAGCACTCAGGAGAACTGGAGTTCTAGTCTCATCTCTGTTACTGGCCTGCTGGATGACCTTGGGCAACTCTTCTTGTCCCCATGCCTTGGCTTCCCCATGTGTAAAATGGGAACAACCATACTGACCTGCTCGGGAAAGCACTTTGAAATCAACGGAGGAAAAAAGTGCTATGTAGGAGCTAGGTGATGTTATTGTACTCCTTTGAACCACCCCCTCAATAATTCCTCGCCCTCCGCAGCATGTAGATGCTCAGATGTTTGAAGGCTTAGATTCCCACCGCAGGAATTCCTTGGCCAAGCTAGACATATTTTGCTCTTTTAACCTTCGCATAAAGGAGCCCTTCCAACCTCATGGCCATTCTGTTGCCTCTCGCTGAACTCCTCGATCTTGTCTTTATGCCTCTGGTAGTGAGGTTCCCTGGACTGAAGACAATACTTCAGATGGAGTTGCACTAGCAGTGCATATGTAGAAGGGGACGACTTGTAATGACACGCCTCTGCATCAGCAGCCCAAAGCCACACCGGCCTTTTCCACTGCACAATGTATAGGAATTGGGTCGTTTGCCTTTAAATATCCCTCTACTTGGCCTCCCTGACTTCTACCGCAGAAGCCACCAGAACCTAGCAGAGCAGTAGTGTGTATACGTAGGTAGGCCTTGCATGTTTGTATATAGTTAATAAACACAGTTATTTGGATCCCAACTGTGTCCACATGGTTTCCTCATATTACTGTTGTGCCGAGAGAAAAGACAATACACTACCCTGGTTGATTGCTAAGTCACGTCTAATTTGCTCTCCACTATTTCCCCAAGGTCATTTTCAACATCACAGCTTTCCAAGTGCCTTCCACCCATTGCAAGCCCCCACTCCAGTCGCCCATAGCACTTACAGGTGAGTCTCATCTTACGCGCATTTAACATGCACGAATTCAGCTTTGCGCGGTCGGCAAAAACAAAAAACAAAAACAAGAAAACAACAATTTAAATACTGTACCTGTAGTGCGGGCGATACCGCCCGCCATTACACTCAATGTAATTTTGAGTATACGCGATTTTCGCTTTATGCACTGACAGCGGAACGTAACCCCAGCGTAAGATGAGACTCGCCTGTACATACATTTTGGTTTGATTAAGTTTTTCCCAGGTAAAAGAGATCCACTAGAGGGCAGCATAAACCCAGAAAGGGAACCTATAGCTGGACAATTCTGCAATGATCAACACATTGAAAAATAATCCATTGCAACTGACATCCCTCCGTCATCCAGCTACCACTGTTACCTTTGTCAAACACTTCATTAGCCATTATCTCTTCGTTACCCAGAACTTGCACTGTTGCCCTCATCCCTCACCCAAGTCCCATTCTTATTACACCCCACAGGAAAGGGCCTCCAACCACAAGCCAGGCTTTGCAAGAGCAGAGACATTATTTCGAGCAGAGAATAGGAATGATTGGAGTTTTTCAACAAGCTAACCACTCTCCTATGGGCCAGACTTCCGCGAATGCTGGCCTAAACAACATCAGAATGTCCCACTAGAAAGATCCAATCACTTGGTAAAACCAGACTGCACAAAATGCTAGAAACACGGCATAGGGAGAAATCCTGCACTGGCCCCAGGGACATGGACTGGATGATTACGATTTGCATGACAGTAGCACCTACAGTCCCTTTGTGCTAGGGACTGTACAAACACCTAGTAAGAGATGGCCCCTGCCCCGAAGAGCTGACTGTTGAAATAGACAAGACAGAGAGGGGAAAACAGAAGCACAGAGTAGGGAAGTGACTTCCCCACAGTCACACAGGTCAATGGTAAAGCTGAGAATGAAACCTAAGTCTCAAAAATCCCAGGCCAGCACCCCTACCACTGGACAGGCTACCTCTCCTAAGAGTGCTTTTCCATCTCCAACTTCTACATGTCTGTCCATTTTTAAAATGTCCCCTGTGAGGAGGATCAAGGCCCCATGGTGTTAAATGGATTCAGCAGGAAAAAGGAAGGAGTAACTTTTTCTAGACAAGGAAGGAGTGTTTGCCACCAGAACTGACCACACTACAGGAATCCAGCAGGATTAATTCCCGAAAGCCTCTGGGCCACCCACCAGGTGGCTCTGCAGATCTGGATTAGACAAACTGGTCTCAAGCCTTGCTCAACCAGCGCTTTCTGAAAAGCTAAAGGCCTCCACGCTGCAACTCTGCAAACACAACGGGTGAAATGATTCATGATGTAACATTGCACCAGCTCTTCCTGCGTACCAGGGGACACTCTCAAAGTCCTCCACCTCCCCTCTCCACAGAACCCCACCAAGGAAAGAGCAGCAATTCTCCATGTGAATCATAGTGGTTAGAGACATGCAAGCCATGAGGACAGGGACGAGGACAGGATCAATGTCCAATGAGGTTTTAAATGTCACACTTCCACCATTTCGCTTGGATGAGTATTCAACCGTTTAATTTTTGCTAGGAAAATTTTCCCCAGGATTCATCCTTGGTTGGGTCCCATTGCTCCTGGTTATATCTGCTAGGATCATCCAACACTGTTCCTCTCTCCCCTTTCAGTTTAGAGGGCGCTCTCGCCCATCTCCTTCCTCCAAAAGAAAATCTCAAAGCTGTCTGTAAACTCAGCACCAAAACCATAACACGGGGTATT
The DNA here is from genome assembly GCF_028017835.1 of Emys orbicularis. Lineage (NCBI taxonomy): Eukaryota > Metazoa > Chordata > Testudines > Emydidae > Emys > Emys orbicularis. The sequence continues at coordinate 6,776,531 of NC_088707.1, forward strand.
AAGCTTCCATGACAAGTTGTCACCATAACTAAACGACGACAGGATGACTCAATCCCCAGGCATCAAGGTGAGATTAAAATGTCCCTTATTTATTCACCTTCATTTAAGGTTTAAAAAGCCACCAGGTTATATACCCCCACATAAGCAGCAGAAAGAGCACCCTGAATGCATGACTAACTTCGCATCTGCTAAAAATTATGCCAGATCTTTGTCCTTTTTGATCTCCCCTGGCCCCAAAGGGCCTGAGACCTACCTTCGGAGAGACCACCTTTCTGCCTGTGTCACCTGAGCTGGGGCCCCATTGGTATAAAGATGGGGCTGCTGGCAGGGCATTTTCCGCGAGTACCCCCTGCCTTTGGAATTCGCTTTCCTTGATCCCTAGTTTGTTAATCTTCTGGATGTGCTGCAAGGTGGAGGGAGATTAGTGAGGATGCAGAGGGAGCGAGAGGCAACTCTGGTGGGATTGTTGTGGGAGACACTGTGGCTTAGTAGCTAGAGCACTAGACTGAGACTCAGGAGATCTGAGTTTTATTCTTGGCTCTGCCACTGCTCTGCTGCAGTAACCTTGGGCAAGTCATTTCCCCCTCTCTGTGCCTCAGTTTCCTCATCTGTGAAATGAGCATAATGATGCAACCTAGATCGACTGATTTAAACCACTGTTCCTTTTTCTCTCTTAGCTGTGGCTGGAAGCAATCGGTGGGGGCTGTTTATTTTACTAGTGAAGTTCTATATTTTTAAAGAGCGTCAGAGCCTGGGGTGGCTGTTTAATTTTGGGATAATATAAATACAAATAAAGTGGCTTTGGGGGAATTAAGTTACGTTTCTTCAGTTCCTTGCCTCTTGTGAATTTCAGACACAGGAGGGAGAGGAGATCAGGCCAGAGCTAAAATTATCAAGCATTGGCCATTTAAATGTTATAGAGAAGGGGGTGGGGGAAATTACTACAAAAAATGGGAAGGGGAGGGGTCAAAGTTATGATTGTGCATTGGGGTAGGTTATTCACTACGCTGATTTCATGTGGTGTTTTCCAAGCCAGTGATCAGCAGGGCTTACAGCTGAAATTCAAAATAAATAAAGTCTTGTGAACTTCAAAGGTTTCTCCAGTGGCCAGGTCAACAAAACAAAAACACCACAAAGTTAACTACTGTTCTTTCAAGGTCTCTGGACATTGTAAGACATGATAAACTAAGGTCTACTAGCTACATCTTATAGCACTTCATATTTTATGAACAATTGACAAGCTAAACGCCAAATTGAATTGATGCCTACTTTGGACCTGATCCTATGCACATTGAAGACAATGGCAAAGCTCTCATTGATTTTCAATAGTACGGACCAGGGCTTTCATGGACAATATATTCACAAGTGGTAGTATTATGGTAGTGCCTGAAATCAAGGCCTCATTGCACTAGGGGCGCTGTACATACATGTAAAAGAGAGACACCTCGTCCTGAGGAGTTTATAAATAGACAAGACACCCAAAGGGTGGCAGGGAAAACAGAGGGGGAAGTGACTCCCTCAAGGTCACACAATAAGTCAGTGACACAGCTGGGAACAGATCTCCAGACTCCCAACCCAATGGCCAAGGCACTGGACCGCACTGCTTCTCAAGTCTCTTAGAAGTATACAGGTTCCATTCCTGGACTATTCACCTGGAGATCATCTCTCTGCATTTATTCCATGCTTATTTTTTCAAATCTCTTCCCTCCCCACCCCACCCCCAACTTTATCCACTCTTGTGCAAGAAATAGTTAGTGACAAGGAACAATTATATTGTTCTGCACTTCCATACACCTAAATCACTTACACCCATATGCAAGGGGAGTGTAAAACACCTCAGAAATCAGAATGAGAGTGTTTTATATCCACCCTGTGAGTGACTGCATAAAGCAGTCACGATTCAAGAACCAGTGATTTTAGAGGAAGGTTGTTTTCTTATTATTTAAGCCCTGTTTCTATAGGAATGGACAGAAGGGAAATGAGCCAAATAGCTTCTAAACAACACAGCTACCCCTCCCAAAGAGAACTGTTTTCCTGCCCTGCAAAAATGTGAGATTTCAAATGTTTTTTCCCCCATCCTGAATGGGACAGAAAAATAGAGCTCAAAAAATTTTCATGAACCAAAAACCTAAACAAATAACCTGCTTTTTACTGCAATTAGCTTAAACTTCTCAACAAAAAAAGTCATTACGAAAATGTCAAAACATTTGGACAACTCTGAGACTTTTTTTTCCAAACCCTAACAGTATCAATGTCTGTGAATCCCCATTTGCAGATGAAACACATTTTGGTTGAAAAATTCCCAGCCAATTCTAACAGTGATCATTGGATTCAGAGGTTCATGAATAGGTCCCAGCCAGGTCGTGACTACCCTTCCCTGGCCTTTACGGTTAGAGGAGCGTCCCAAACTTTGTTTCCTGTTTTGTGGTCCTAGGACTCAAAGGTTGGAAGTCACTGCAGCAGGGCAATGGGAGACCAGTTCCTCCAGGTACTGAGTAAAGATATAAGCCTGGCTGTTGGTATTATCCTGGCTTGAAGGATAATCAGTTATCCTGGGTTTGCTTTCCCCAAACTTCATACACTTCCTTACCTTTCACAGTTCATCCTCCTTTGTTCAGCATTAGCATGTTGATCCCACGGGGAGCTCAGGCGGACAAAGACTTTTCCAGCTCACCTTTCTCGTGTCCCCCAGAAGTTTCAGGCACTGATGGGGACGCTGGTCTCGAGTCATATTTGGGAGCATTCTCCACACTGAGAAAGTGTCCAAAGCCTGCCCTCTGGAGTGTCCAGCTGCGGTGCAGGCAGGGAAGGGTTAAGCCTGGAGGTGCTGCAGGTACCTGGCGGTGGGAGGGTGCGAACAGTGCCGGGGGACGGGGGGGGGGGGGGGGCGAGGTAGGAGAGTTTCACAGAGTCTGCCACGAAGCAGAGGGGAAGAGATCGTCACATGGAGGGAACCAGCGGCGGCAGCAGGTGTAAGGGGCGGGAGGGGCGGCTGCTGGCGCCTGCCTCTGCCCCGCAGCCGATCTGGAAGGGAGTTGCCCGACAGATCATGGGCTGGGGGGGCCGTAGGAGCCAGGAGCCCCGCTTATAAGAGGACCAACACCTCCCCGCCCCCCTTCAGTTCCAGGCACCGCGAGGCAGGAGGAGAGGCACCGGCTGAAAATGCAGCTGTCTCGCGGCTGCCTGCTGTTCCTGGTCCAGGGGAGCATCTCCCTGCTGGTGAGTGATGGGGGGGGGGGGCGCAGAGGGAAGCTCCCGGGGGGCGGGGATGGGGGGGGAGAGGCTCTTTAAAAGTATAAGGAGGCATTGGCAAGAAGTCTTAACCCCCCCACCACCACCACAAAAAAAACCCCAAACTTGTGTGATTGTGCAGCTGGTATTGGAGTGGGGGGGGGGGAAGGGGGTGTCTGGCTGATGGGGAGGGGGGCTGTGGGGAAAGGAAAGGAGGCAGCTCCCCCAAAGTGTGGGGAGTTCAAGGACTCGTGTGACCAATCCCCCCCACCCCCGCCCGAGGGTGGGATGAAGGGGGCGGAGGGCACCTTTCACCCCGTGGGAACGTGCCCCACTGTCCCCCCTGCCCGTCGGGGGGGTGGCCCAGGGCGCTGATCCCAGGTGGCTTCCCCCCCCCCCCCTTCCTGCTGAAAGCCCGCAGGGTCCCAGCCAGCCCTCCCGCCTCCCCCGGCGGACACACACGGAGCTGTGTGGCTGAAATCACCACGGCAACCTGACCCCCCCCGGGGGGGGGGTAGGTGAGCCACATCTGCATCTCTCACCTGCCTCCCGGCCAGATGTTACCCCCCCCCCTTCTGCAACCTCAACTCCCCTCCCACCAGCGAGAGAGCTCCGCGGCGGGGAGGGGGGGCAGAGAGCCAGCCTAGGGCTGAGCTATCGCCAGACCTTGCAGTGGGGAGGGAGGGGGGAAGAAGAGGCACTGGCCCCCTGGCTTGTCCAGATTCTGTCTTTCCCTGTCGCCCACTGCCTGACTGCCACAGCAGCTGGGAGACAGAAGGACCAGATGATGGGGCTATAGTCAACTGAACCATAGGGTGTGTGTGTGGGGGGGGGGGGGTCTCAGTGATTAATCTATTACATCCAGCGAGCACTAACCCAATCCCCTGCCCATCTCTTCTACGCTCCTCTCCACCAGCTTTAAGCAGAGATCCCGGGGAATTGACCTCAGCTGACATTTTTGGAAAGCTGGAGGGATTAGGTGGCACCCTGAACAAAAGGGCACACAAAATCCCAGAGGCTCACATGGAAGAAAGCCCGTTACTCAGGGCAGAAAGGAAGGATGAGTGTAGAGACACAATAGGGTAGATGGACCAAGGAGGTTATTCAAAGGAGGATCAGAGACAGGAGAGAAAAGAGAAGCATATAAGAGAAAGGGGAGCAGGAAAACAAGAATGAGGAAGGAGAAAGAGGGGAGAAGACTTGTGATGACATGTCTAGAGGTAAGTGGAAAGAGGACAGAGTACAAGAACAGCAGGAGGGAGAAGATACATCTCTCTTATTCTCTCCTATTGTCCTGTTCAGGTGATCTCTGGACAAGAACAAGGGGAGGATGCAGAGCAAGGTGAAAATGAAGTTCAAGACAGATCCCAACTGCAAAAGAAGAGGGAGCACCTCTCCCCGAAGTCCCTACTAACTCAAACCCCACTGCAGAATTTGACTCACCTAGAGTTGGTCTCTAGTTCACAAGAGTTCTGGGAAGTCCTGGACAACCTGTCTGAGCTGGACCAGGGCTCACGCTCTAGAGGACGCAGGGACCGTGTGGCAAACACAGGCAAGTTCAAGAAAATTTTTGGCTGGGGTGATTTTTATTCCAACATCAAGACAGTAAAGCTGAACCTTTTGATCACTGGGAAGGTCGTCGATCATGGTAACGGTACCGTTAATGTCTTCTTCCGGCACAACTCCACTGGGCAGGGCACTATCTCCGTCAGCCTCGTCCCTCCCACCAAGACAGTGGAGTTTGACCTGGAGCAGCAGATCTTTATTGAGGCCAAAGCATCCAAGGTCTTCAACTGCCGGGTAGATTATGAGAAAGTGGATCGTGCCAAGAAAACCACACTCTGTACTTACGACCCCTCCAAAACCTGCTACTATGAGCACACCCAGAGTCATGTCTCCTGGGTCTGTGCCAAACCCTTCAAAGTCATTTGCATCTACATTACCTTCTACAGCATAGATTACAGGCTAGTGCAGAAGGTGTGTCCTGACTATAACTACCACAGTGATGTACCTTATTACCCCTCTGGATGACAGACCTGTTCCATCTCAGGGATAGCCCAGAGACGGGTGTCCTGGGGAAATAGTTTTGTAAGCTGAAGCAGAGTGCAGGGGTCTCTAGAAACCAGAGTTCTGATGCAGGACAGAAAAGGAAGGAGTACTGATTTTCTCTAAAAGCCTAAGCATTGAAGAAAGGAATTCTAGACTCAGGGTACTGGCATTTCTAAACCTGACCCAGAGCTGTGGTCTTTAGAGACTGGGCTATGTAGAAGATGCCTGGACATGAAGTACAGAAATCATCATCAGGATTTGGGTTTCTCAACACAAGAATATTTGCCTGGACCTAGCTCACGTGGCCAAGAAACCAAGGCCTGGACATTGGGTCAAGGGGTCTACAGACACATGCTTAAAAACCAAACCAACGGTGGCCTGGCTCCAGAGTGTAAGAGGTCTCGTTGGAGATAAGGATATTAAAGGGGACTCGTGCTAGTGTATTAAAGATGGCTGTTTGACATCAGTGGGTAACCATGTACTTGGAGCTCTACCAAAGTATGAGCTAGAGTTGACTAGCAGGGTCTCGTGTACAATCTGTATTTGGGAGTGCAGGTGTCTCCAGAGACTAAGAGCTAAAAGCTCAGAAGTAGAAATATTTGGAGGATCCTCTGCCATGACTAGGCAGGAATGAAGAAGGGAAATTAGACTGTCTGGGGATGAGACGTTTCCAGACAAAGTGTCATCTCTCCTTGCTGTGGGGTTTTCAGACTCTGTTAGCCACTCCCGATGGCTGGAGTTTTTACAGAATCTCAGCCCTATGGATCGACAGATAAAGAAACCCTGGTCAACACAGTCAAAAACGCTGACACAGTATATAGGATTCACAAATTTCACTTCATCAAATCCATGACCCACATCACTCCTCCTCTCCCCCTTGCATCTGCATTCTCAGTCATGTCAGCACCCCACATTCTTCCTGCTCTCCATTATTTGTCTACCTCCAGCAGATCTCTTCCACCCATCCTGAGCCCCATAGCACCTCAGCCCTATATACTATGTAGCTTCTGTATTTTTTGGGGGGGGGGAAAGATTGTGTGTGTGTGTGTGTGTGTGTGTGTGTGTGTGTGTGTGTGTGTGAGTGAGAGAGAGAGAGAGAGAGAGAGAGAGAGAGAAGTCATGTGTTTGCTGTATCATTTAATTTATTTAAAAAAAATAAAATCTTGTCCTTGAAATGGAGAAAGTTTCCCCGGTGCTAAGAGGGTAGGGTAAGTGTTTTCATTGAGAACCATCTCGTCTTTAAAAGAGTCTCTTCCCTGGCTAAAAAACAAAAATCTTCACAGTTATGAATGAGAAATGCAAAATGCATGATCCAGTCTCCTAACATGCCCTCTCCCAACCCCACTGCCCATATATACTATTCTGTTCAGGTTCTTCCCCTGCATTAATTTTTCTATGATCTGAGCATTGGATACATTTTTATTAGCTTGCAGGACTTGAACTTGTGACCTTTAGCATTTAAATCAGGCACTGTATGGGGTTGATACTCCGCAGTGGATGTGTGAATTCTGAGTTACTAAACGGGGATTTGTAGCCTCAAATCTCTCTGCCTTTCCCTCTACATTAGAACAGGGATGGGCAAACTTTTTGGCCCAAGGGCCAAATCTGGGGATGTAAATTGCATGACGGGCCATGAATGCTCATGAAATTGGGGGTTGGGGTGGGGCCGAGGGCTCTGGGGTGGGGCCAGAAATGAGGAGTTCAGGGTGTGGGAGGGGGCTTCGGACTGGGGCAGGAGGTTGGTGTGCGGGGGGAGGTCTCTGGCTGGGGGTGCGGGCTCTCGGGTGGGGCTGGAGATGAGGGGTTGGGGGTGCAGGAGGGTGCTCCGGGCTGGGACTGAGGGGTTCGGAGGGTGGGAGGGGGATCAGGGCTGGGCAGGGGGTCGGGGCGCATGGGTGCAGGCTCCGGGTGGCGCTTACCTCAAGCAGCTCACGGAAGTAGTGGCATGTCCCCCCTCTGGCTCCTACATGGAGGCGCGGCCAGGTGGCTCTGCACGCTGCCCCGTCCGCAGGCACTGCCTCTACAGCTCCCATTGGCCGCGGTTCCCGGCCACGGCACGCACGGAGTGGGGCAAGCCCCAGACCCCGCTCCCCAGCTGGAGCTCAAGGGCCGGATTAAAATGTCTGAAGGGCCGGATGTGACCCCCGTGCCGTAGTTTGCCCACCCCTGCATTAGAACCTCACAAACTTCACTTTGATGCACAGAATGCGCCGACTGGCATTCTCACAGAAGACCCAGCGAGCTCTCCATTCTGTCCCTTTCCACCCCCACACTATGCCAAGGTCTCACATTACTAAGACTTTATCACGTCAGTAAAATCCTATCCAAGTACATTTACTAGTGTCTTATGCATTGAAACTGAATGACAGTTAAAGTAGGTTTTGTGACCCAGTGTGGTGCTGTTTTGCTTTTGTTTTTAAATCATGTTTCTTTACCTAGTTGCTAATGCAGAGTGGATCTTCTGGTTATTACAGCAAGTCAGCAAGGCTCTATTATACGCATCTGAACATTGACATACTGAGTAACACAGAGAAGCCAGCCAGAGTACATCAATCAATCAATCAAAAAAAAAAAATTTGCTTTAGTTGAATAACCAGGAATTTTTACTCTTCACAAACCAGAGCACAAAATACCTTGAAAGCTCAGTTGTAAAAAACAAACCAACAAAAATAAACAACAGTCATAATATCTGATATTTTGAAAGGATTGCTTTCATCTCACGGGGAACAAGCTAAGGTACATCCCCAGAAGGTTTCATGCTTCCTTTGAAAAGAAATAAAGAAAAATCTGTTAACCCCTTCCCTCCCACTGTAAGAGAAAAAAAATACACAAAAGTTACTCACTTGGAGCTATTTCTGAAAAATTTTAATTTTCAGAGCATCAAAAACAAACAGTCAGGCTATACAAGATGCAGCATTTTAGAAAGCGATAGGGCAGTTGGTGGTTACTAGGAGACCAGCACCGTCTATTATTCTAGATTAGAATCATCTCCTCCCAACTAACCAAGCAACACAAGATGATCAAAAGAGAATTTCACTAAACTAAACGGCAAACAAAAGAAGGTAAAAACACATAAGCTAGATACACATTCTATCAACTATGTGGCTCACCCCTCTTTGTTCCAGCTAGATCCGAGTGAGAGCCTTTGTAACAATTTATTCAACCAATTGCACCTTATGTTCAAGGAAATGTCTGAGAATACGTGGAGATTTCCTTGAATTTATTGAGCTCTATTTTGTAATTAATTTGGTTTGCTCTGCGGCTTACTCTTCAAGCTGTGCTGTGGAGTGGAGATTGGCCTCACAATATTGTTCTTGTTCCCGGACTAGATGAGTCTAACACTCATGATGGAATCTCTGCTGCAAATACATACAGAAAGCAAGTTTAAGTTATTTTCCCAGGAGTACGTATACTTGAAATACACTATTATTACTGCAAATGCTAACAATAAAAAGTCAGTTCCAGGAAGAACTGTGGAAAGCAAAACCAAAAGTCATGCATCTATGACAGGGTGAGTTCATTAAAAAAAAAAAATTCATAGCAATATTTATGGAATATTTTTGCAGCTAATCATCCATCTCTGTTTATAAGCACAGGCTCCCACCATGCAGAGTAACTCAATGGGAGTGGAAGCTGATATCTACGTCTCAGGAGAAAGAACAGCTTTCGATAGCATCTGCTATTGGCTGAGATGTAGAACCATACAGTACATGGCAGTGGCTTCCTCCATCTCCAGTATGGAATTCCCCAGTTGGCTAATAGAGTCTCTTCCTTCCCCACCAAATCCTTCTAATTGTTTTAATGAGTCTCAAAGATGCATCTAACCTTTGCTTTGGCTTGTTCAGAAACCCAGCCTCCCAGAATGAATTGCCCCATCCCCATGCCAAAGTCAACCACCCTTGCTCTGCTATTAACATAACTCACTTTTTCAACAGCCGACACTGTCAGAACTCCAGGGGAGAAAGAAGCCAGCCGGCCACTGCGCCAAGGACAAGAAGAATCAGAAAAATCAGAAGCTACTGAGAAACAAATCAAATGTAGTTATTACAGAACAGCAACATGACACTTTTCACTGAGGAAAAAGTACTACACAGAATCACAGGAATTTGAGATGAGACCACCTACAGCGTTGCCATTTTCTCTCCTCCCTCCCCTCCCCGCCACTGAGGGCTTCTTCTGTACACTGTAAATTCTCTGCTTCTATCCTGTCCATTTTAAGTGGCTCAAATGATGGGGCTTCCACCATTTCCCTTACAAGACTGTTTTACACTTGAATAGCTAGTACGTCTTCCCCATCCCTGCATTCAGCCTAAACATTCCTTTGTTTAGTTTCACATCTCATTACTCCTAATTACATCCCAGGGTACTTGCCTAAACCAAACCCTAAATCCATCTCCGTTATGGGGGGCATTTAGACCCTTTACATACTTGTAGATGTAGCTTTCCCTTGCCATCATCTGGTCAATGACATTTAATTTTTTTGGTCTTTCCTCTCAAGTCACCACACTCATCCAAAACTAGTAGTGGCAGAGCTATGTTAAACGGGATATTTATTTGACATTAGGAGACCGATTATGCAGCCCTAAGTCATATTTAGTTCCTTACTCTGGAGTGGTCTAATTCAGTGTTTCTCAACGACCGGTCTGTGGACCAACATCAGTCCCCGAGATGTCCCCGACAGTTTAGAAAGGCAGCAAGCCCTAGTATCAAAAAGGTTGAGAAATGCTGGTCTAATTGATTACAATAGGACTAGTCGCAAAGAAAGGCCCATCTCAACGCAAGGATGGCATACTCTGAAGCTTAATGAAAATATGGAATCCCTTGAAACACCAAGGCTCGTATTATAGCCCATAACGTCATCAAGACTCTTCAATAAATGTTCTACAAATATTCCAGCCAGATGCCAAGATTTTGAATGAGAAGGAATTATTAGTATTAATTTGTAAGTAAATTTTTTTTGCCACAAGCGTCATAGTTAATGTGATACAACTTCTTTTTATAATCCTAAAGTTGATGTGTTGCCAGTTCTTGTAACTTTATCATGAGTCTTGCAGTATTTGGTGTTTTTTTGCACAACCCTGGCTACTGGAGTCATTTTATTGCCTAAGAATCTCAACTTTCAATTAAAAAAACAAAAAGTTTCTAGCCCTGATGGTTGCAGGTGTGGGGAAATAGAGCAGGGTGGCCTTCTTTCCGATAACCAAAATCCTGGGCCTGAAGACCCTGAAACATCTTCCCTAGAAATCTGCCATACTGAGGACTTTCGTGGGTAATGGGGTAGGCCTAAAAGCCTGAACCAAAAATCAGTTTGTGAGGCTATGCCCAGTCAAAAGTACCAACAGAGGAGGGAATGACCCCCCCCCCCCCAGCAGCACTGGTGAAATATGTTCATGGCTAATGAAATATAATAACCGCTTGTGTGAAGCAATAGGTAACTTTAGCTAAATGCAAACTGACTCATGCAATTTCTCCTTTGCATGATCTATGACCTATTCCGTGATTCCAGCTATCTGCAAACTAGCCCCCCCCTTAAGCCTTTGCTGAAATCCCCCGGAAAATGACATAGTCCGAGTCTTGAGAAATGTACTTAAGCTGGGGCCGAGTACCACCCCTGCGGAAACCACCAAGCGCCCTTCTACCCAAACAAACACCCACTCCTCGGAAATTAGGTCAGAGGGTAGGGAGGGGGGTGAAAGGACTGACCCCAACCCCAACACCCTAGCTCGTGATCACCCCAAACCCAGCCTGTGATTTGCCCCCGAGCTCGTGTTCACCCCATGCCCAGCTTATAATTGGTCCCCAATTTTTTAACTCATGACGTATTGTTTGTACCCTGCTTGTGGTTTAATGGAATAAAAGAAGCTTGTGAGCTGTTGCTGGGGTTGTTGGTCTCCGGACCACACCCCAGTGCGCACTGGTTTGTATGTCAATAAACTGGCCTCAGGCTCTGAGTCTGTGAACTAAAATGACTGCGTGGGGGTCTTTGACCACGACAATTTGGGGGCTCGTCCGGGATCACTCGACGTCCCACCGGACCGGAGGACCGTGGACCGCTCTCACACCGATCCCAGGCGCCAGGTAAGAGACCCTTGTCTCTATTTGGGCTTCGGTGGGGAGCTGCCCATAGGCTCTGGGTTCAGGTAAGGGCGCGCTGTGATCCGAACCTTTTGAGGTAAGACTCATTTGCCTGACGCCTGTTCGTTTTGTGTGTGTCTGTTCTGTAACTTGTCTGTTTAAATTTTTGCATCATGCTGCACTTTCTCTATCATTGTTTCCTTAGGCTATAAGCTAGGGGGGAGGGCGTAGGGGACTGTCTGTTTTGTGGTGTGTACATGAGGTCTTAGACCCAACGGTTTCTTTGGAACAGCCTCGGTGAAATTACTGGGACATCCGTCTGGCAGTTAAACACTTTTAGAGTGCCAGCCCAGAATAAAAACAAGTTTCGGATGACAGGAGATTATTCAGGCAGGAACAGAGGCTGAATAGGCTGGGTGATCTCTCTGGGACATAAAGGAAACCACCACTGACTCAAGAACTAAGTGGCCCGAGGACTAGAGGTAAACAACTGAAAGGGTTTCTAATCTTAATAAGAACAAGAAGTACGCCAAACTCCTATGCTTTGCCTTTTTGAGCTTTCTATATTGTTGCTTGCTTAGCTTTGTGGCCATATCCCTCTGGGCGGTGGTGTCCCCAGAGGGAGGGGAGATACGCGGGGAAATATAGGGACCGGCTGCAGGAGCACCCCGGGAGAGTGGACCCCATAGTGAGTAGGGGCGCAATCCACCGAACCTGTAGGACGCGGGTGGACCCCTTAAGCGAGGTGGGGTATAATCCCCTGAGTAGAGTAGAGGGGGGGCGGAATCCACTGCCTGGACTTCAACAGGAGTTGGGGCGTAATCCAGGAGGACCCGGTGCAGCCGAAGGGGCCGGAGTAGCTCCCACTAGCAATAGGCTGGTGGACCACACTAGCAATAGGCTGTGTGAACTGATGAGACCTGCGGTCCGGGGATTGGCAGGACTCCCACCAGCACCAGGCTGTATGGCTGGGTAGGACTGTTATAGCAAAGATCCCAGTTTAGGTGTGGTGTGATTGTAGGTCGTAAGGTGGTTCCGGGACCTGCTACGGGCGGGGTAAGGGACCGTGAAGTGAAGTAGCGGAGACCCCCGTTTTGTGTAAGTAGAGTAGTAGGTCCCCACCCTTTTCTACCCATTTAAGTGACAATTGTGTCCCTTCTCGCTCGGAGAGCGGGAAGGCCCCGGGAAACCGTCCAAGTACTCCTAGGCAGTGGTGCAACCCATCCCGTTCTCTTGAAGACGGGCCGGTGCTCCCTGCTGGGGGAGGAGTGTACGGCGACCACCTCCTTGCTCGGAGAGCGGGGGGGCCCCTAAGGAATCCGTCCTAGTACTCCTAGGTAGTAGAGTATCCCATCCCGTACTCTTGAAGACGGGCCGGTGCTCTCTACTGGGGGAGGAGAGTACGGTGACCAAGGCTTTCCTAATTTTTCGTGTGATTGACCTACGACCAAAAACCCTTCCCCGAATCTTATCTTCCTCTGGAGCAAGAACTCGCGTGTGGGTTGGATCACTGTGGAGTGAGCTCCCTCCCCTTGCTGTGTTTGAAGGGGAGCCCCTGGAAATCGTTTGCCAAAACCTGGGACAATCGGGCATCCTACCCCGTTCCTTTTAAAGGCGGATTGGTAACTCATTGCTGAACAGGGTGCATGCGAGGACCTCCCTTATAAATCCTTCCTATTGGTGTGTGAATGTTGAAAGGGGTGGACCTCGCCTAGAGAAACGGAGGTTGGGTGGACCTCACCTAGAGAAACGGAGGTTGGGTGGACCTCACCTGGAGAAACGGAGGTTGAAAAAGAAAAAGATAGAAAACCAAATAAAAATGCTAATTGCAGTGTTCTAGTTTGTGTAATATAGATTTTAGTGTTGTTTAACTATTTTTCCAGCATGATAGCAAGTGTTTTAGTGTTGTTGTGTTGTTTAACCACTCTTTAAGTATAATAATAATTGTTTTGTTAAATAATTGGTCCTCTTCTACAAGGAGAGTTGGTAAAAACAGCCCACCCTCCCTGCTGAATTGATAGTAAAACAGTGCCTGTGCCCATAAGAAAAAAAGGATTGGGCCCAAGCGGGCAGACAACCGCAGTTTAAGGAAGCCAGGAGAGGGGGGGTTGAGGGGTTAACTCTGTAGTTGCTGGTGGAAATTAAGCAATTGCAGAGTTGGCTTCTTGCTTTTTCCTTTCATAATAGTAATTGCTTAAATAATGATGTGACGTTGTGCAGTCTATATGATTTTATAAAAACTTAATAATAAGTCAATATAATGTAACTGGAATAGTTTTAGAAAAAAAATATGGTAATAAGTGAATATAATGTGACTGGAATATGCTTTATGCAAAAGGTCTCTTGTAAGGTATCATTACAGAGCTTATAATCTACTGAGTATAGTCATCTGATTTGTACCACTCTTGTATCTAAAACTGGAAATATAAAATGTATCTCTCTATCAGTGTTATAGAGGGCGAACAATTTATGAGTTTGCCCTGCATGGGCTTGTGCAGGGTAAAACGGATTTATTTGGGTTTAGACCCCATTGGGATTTGGGCATCTGAGTGCTAGAGACAAGCACACTATTGTAAGCTGTTTTCAGGTAGACTTGCAGCTTTGGGACAAGTGATTCAGCGGGGTCTGTGTTAGAGCAGATTAGAGTGTCTAGCTCGGCAAGACAGGGTGCTGGAGTCCTGGGCTGGCAGGGAAGGCAGGAGCAGAAGTAGTCTTGGTACATTGGGTGGCAGCTCCCAAGTGGGTTTCTGTAATCCAACCCGTCACAAATGGCATAAGCGGTAAAACTATAAATAAATGTTAAAAAAAAAGGAAATTCTTGGTTTCTTTGCAGCCATTCCTTTGGGAGTGTCTGTAAATAATCCAGGCAAAAGAATATTAAGGTAAAATCATTTGACTATATAAAAAGGGTTAGTTAAATTTGTTAAGAAACGCTCCTGGTGTGTATAATTTTTTTGTTTACAAGTTTAAGATGTTTTCTAGTGTTGTTTAATTTTGGTATTTAGCATTTGATCCTCAAAGTAATTTAATGCTTTATAAAATTTAAAGTGTTTAAAATAAAGACCAAAGTTGTGGCTGCAGCAAAATAGTCAAAGCCAAAAGAATGGAAAATTTTAAATCTGTTTTGGTAACAAATAGCAAGTAAAAGCTAATATCAACTAAAGCCACAAATAGAAATCTGGAAGTGTTGTTAGGTACATCTTATACCCTGATCACCTTTGGCACTCCCTGGACGGTTGCGCCTCAGGTGCTCTGGCCCTATTTGCTCGTGTGCATCACCGGATGACAGTGCACCGTTGATTGTTGCAGTTAAATAAAACTTTTCCTTTGTGGCCCAGCACTACTGCCAGTGACGTGATGATTGGGCAGGCAGCACTTTTCCCTCTTTGGAAACTCTTTCTAAATATTTAAATTAATTTAATATCAAGTGTTTGGATAATATAATTGTAAGTTTGTAAGAAGGGCAAATGCAGGATCTTGGACGGAGGTTTTGCAACAGTTTTGCATTGGTAAAATATGTAATGCATGGGCTGTTGTGGAGCTTTTGCTTAAGAATTTTGTATCACAATCTGGCATATCTAAACTGATTATAAAAGAGCTGTGTGCAGCTTCACAGATCCAGTATGGCCAAATGCCCTTTAAAGGCCACTCTCAATCAAAGAACCAGATTCAGCCCTCATAAAAAATTTTACCAGGGCACCCAATGCAACTACCAACAGTGCCCTGCTGGCCTGGCTCAAATAAACAGTCATTTAATAAATTACACAATAGTCAGGCACTAACGAAATGTGTTAGGTCTTTTTATATACAGCAGTCCTGCCACTCACTGAAACCAGAAACTGGGTTTGTATAAGGGTCCATCAGCAAAGAACTGCCCTGGCCCCATGCTAAGGGACTCTTGTCCGCTGACAAATCCATTAAGCCTTCGGACCTTGCTAAGAAAACAACTTCTCCACCTGAGGCCATAATAAAGCCTCCAACCAAGCATGGTGATTGTGCTGGTAACCCCTCCCTTGCAGCCTCATTGCCGGACAGCTAAGTGAACTAAGACTACGAAATCTTGAAGAATAGCTTGCGGAAGCTAGCCAAAACTACCTGAAGATGAAACTTTTAATATTTCTCAGCCTCTCCTCCTTAACGAACTTGGGGTGGGGAGGGAAAAAGTAATTTTTTTGTGTTGTTTTTGTTTTTCTAAATCTTGGCCAATCAGTAGCCTTCGGTTTGGCCTGTGTCGTATTGCAGTGTATTCCGGCCCAAATCTATGTGTCTCTCAACCCAGCCATCCCTCTTACTTTTAATTGGACTCCTCTCCTCTCTAACCGTTTCTTAAATTTAACCTCTCTATTTAACCTCCTCTCCAACCTATCTCGCTTTCAAGCCCAAATACATGGAATAGAAGTAAATTATAACAAAACAGTTAAAGCCTTTCAGGCCATTTATAGATTAGGTGCCTTATGTTCTTCTCATGATATTGCATGTTTTGTTTCTAAAGAATTGGCTCAGCTTGCACCCAGTCTTTCCACTTTTATAGTTGTAAAGATTTTGTTTGGTATTATTTTAGCTGCTTGTTGTGGATTGTTAATTGTCTTTTTGTGCTGCTTATGTAAAGTTTGTCCTATATCCCAGCCTCAGCCACAACCACCCCTCAGGGCCCTGTTCTTTTCCACCGATGTTAATAATCTTTCAGACCCAACTGTTAACCACCTTAGTATAAACTCGGAGTCTGAGTA
Organism: Emys orbicularis; assembly: GCF_028017835.1. Taxonomy (NCBI): domain Eukaryota; kingdom Metazoa; phylum Chordata; order Testudines; family Emydidae; genus Emys; species Emys orbicularis. Next base: position 6,792,616 of record NC_088707.1, read on the forward strand.
TTGCCCAATGACCTCCATTCTAAATAAGGATAGTGATGCCTATATGGCATCAGAGGAGGGAGATTGTGGGGAATCACAGGGAATAAAATAAAATAAAATAAAATAAAATAAAATAAAAAGCTTGAAAATACAACTTCTAACAGCTCAAACACCAAAAAACAAATGAAAGGGAAGACCGAAATTATTTTAAAATTATCCTGATTTTAAAAGTCACTCTCATTTTTTGTGGAGCCTGACTCATGATTTTTGAACACTTGCGATACTGAAATTGGGTCAATAACTTTCTGGGGGGAAAAGATGACTCCCCATGAGCTGTAACTTTCCATAGACTGTGTCAGCATAAAGAGGCTTGGTTTGCTTTTCGGAAAGTTTGACGAAATATCCTTCAGGTACAGTTGAATGATCATAAAAGGTGAGGAAAAACAAACTACCATATATACTCATTCATAAGCTGAATATTTTTGGTAAAAAAGTGACGCATCAAAGAGGGGGGGGGGGGTCAGCTTATAAATGGGTCTACACCAAAATTTGATGATTTTAAACTCTATGGAATCATTGAATCGAATATCTAATACATTGTCGTTTTGTTTACTTGGAGCATCTGCAGGCATGGAGCGCCTCAGCTCCCTGTGGCCACGGTTCGCCGTTCCCAGCCAATGGGAGCTGCAGGAAGTGGCGCCAATTCCCGCAGCTCCCATTGGCTGGGAACGGCAAACCGCGGCCACTGGGAGCTGAGGGGCTCTGTGCCTGTGAACGCTCCAGGTAAACAAAACGTCCCGACCCGCCAGCGGCTTACCCTGATGGGCCGGGAGCCAAAGTTTTCCAACCCCTGAAATATACGGTTGGCTTATGAAAGGGTCATACAGTTTTTGCTATTTTTACCTATCAATTTTGGGGGGTCGGCTTATAAACAAACGGGCTAATAAACGAGTATATACAGTGTACTTTTCCCACTTTAAAAACATAATTCAAGGGTCTTTTTCCATATACTGAAACTGAGAAGTAGCACAACTTCAAACTACACAGACTGCTGAACCTCAGCAAGGAGTAGTTATGCTAGTTTCATTTTAAATATTGAAAGATTTCTAAGCAGTTAAAAAGTTCACTGAATTTATTACTTAGATTTCTTTGGGGAAAAATGTCCAAGTCTCAGTGGTGGCTGCCCTTTCCATTTTGACCAGGCAGGGGCTGGAGAGCCACTGTTACATTGTAAGCTCTTTGGAACAGGAACTGTCTTTTTGTTTTGTGTTTGTACAGCGTGTCATACGTTGCAGTCCTGGTTCACAATGCGGTTCCTAAGTGCTACCGCAATACAAATCAATGTATGTGACAGTTTTATATTCTTGAAATATCAAATGGTTAAGAAAGGCTTTGAAGATCTATAGTCCATGAGAACTGTAGGAATATATAACCCAATATTTGTATTGAGATGGTTAGCTTGAATTATGAGATCTAATGAATCATCCATGTATTTATGAATTGTGTGTGTGTGTTTTTTTTTTTTTTTTTTTAAAGCTGTGTCTCCATGAATTTATATTCCTTGCTTCAGTTGTTGCTCTGGTAACTTATTCTACCCACTTATGACTCTGCATAAAGCAGCTGTGGCCAAGTTTGTTTATTAATATTACCGTAGTGCTTTAAGACCCCAACCACGATCATGGCCCGGTTGTGTTAGGCACTGTACATATGCACAATGGAAAAAAAGTCCCTGTCTTGAAGAGCTTACAGACAAAATAGACAAAGGGTAGGAGGGGAAACAGAAGTGACTTGCCCAAAGTCACACAGCAGATCAGTGGCAGAACTGAGAATGGAACCCGTGGTGCCTGATTCCCGGTTCAGGGCCCCAGCCGCTAAACCACACGCAATGTCTCTACTTGTCAGGCTACATTCCCTACTTTTGGTGAAGTGACAAAATGGTGACATTTTCTTTCATGTCATTCTGGAGTCTTCCCTGTTACTTGACGTCATCCTTACCCTCCTCCTCTGCATTGTCTCGAATAAGGCAATATACTTCCTTTTCATACACCACATCTGCTGCAATACCTAGGCATAACTAGGACAGCATTTTAATCAAGTCAGTGCTGTCTAGTAGTTCAAGCAGCACAGTTTCTGGGCCCTATTCCTGACTAGGCAACCTTGAACCAAGTCATTCTGTTTCTGGTTTGCCCCCATCTAGCTGGGGATAATACTTAGCTACTTGCCAGGGATGTGGTGAGGTTTAGAGTTTGTAAAGCACTTTACAGATCCTCAGAGGAAAGGGGGGAATGCAAGGACAAATCATTTCTATTAGTAAAACTCCAAACACTGTGGCTTGTTATTACACGCGTCAGACCCGAAACATGTTTGTGTGTTGGAAGTATGGCGTTTGATCTAAAAGAATGACTATGGCTTCGTTTGCCAATTATACTGAGCTACAGTCCCCAAGCATGACTGCTTCCACCACACAGCTTAACACCAGCTGCTCTCTCAGACACACAAGCTTTCCCTCATCTTCCCATGCTTTAAACAAACTCCAGCAACAGCAGCAGGTCTCTGATTGTTTTCTCTCCAATTAACGGCCGAGCCGCACTGCTCACGGAGAAAGAAAACGTGATGTCGCATTACGAAAACAATCATCTCATCACTGGAACTTCTTCCTGTGCAAAAAACATACCCATGGTTGGGTAGAATCAGGGTGAAAGAACAATCTCCCCCCCTGCCACCCAAAACCACCACACTCTGACCTGGAAGGTGGGATGTTGCCAACCAAGCCAATTTCGGCGACAGAAAGGACAGAAGTTGACAGTTAAGAAAACAGTCTGTTTGCTGTTTAATGCACTGGTGCCATGATGGCACCCAGCCAAGTGCTACAGGGATGGGGCATTCTAATCCCATAGGGGAGCTCAGTTTGTACATCATGTTCTGCAAAATGAGGCTTGGAACCTCCTGGTGGGAGGAAAGAATTCACTTTGTGTGATGGATTCCCAGACCTCAGAGAGCACCCATCTGGTACCACAGTCTCCTCTTCCTGGTGACTTGTGCCCAAAGAGGTTGAGGGAGGAGAGGCTCAGAAACGTACCCCCTGGTTCTTCCTTTAGGTCCCCAGCTGCACTGTGGCTTAAACAATGGTAGAAATAACGGCTTGAGCAGGTGTTATTAGCAGGATTGTAGCATGGGGTTCCCTTGTTTTCTTACATTGTAAACTGACAGGTGAAGTGTGTGTGTGTGTGTGTGTGCGCGCGCGCGTGTGCGTGAGAGAAAAAAATCACCTCTACAGTGATTTTCAATACAGACATATCCCTATTTAAGCACTTTCAGAGGTAGCAGCCAGCTCTTAAATTGGAACGTACGGTCTTTAACAAAGTGGTATGAAAGCTTTGGAACTGATGTGGGTTGGGCAGATCAAGTGAGAAAAGACTGTCACACAAGAGCTAAAACCTGCCCATGGGACTGGACAAGCCAACTCCAATAGACCTTCAAGGCTCCCGGACAATTAGAATGGGTCCACAGTGGAGCTGCACTCAGCATCCCTGTTTAACTGGTATCTGCATCACTCAGATCTTAGGGCTCCTCTCCGAACACCAGTACAAATAGGCACGACAAGGGGTGAAGAGTGTGTTGCCTTCAGTATTCCAGTGACTGCTTAAAGCACGTCAGGTGTGTGACGGGATCCCCCCGCAGTGCAACCTGGGACTGTGGGACCGCTCTGCCCCCTTAAATCTCCAGCCTGGGCTGTCCCTCACAATGCCTTGCTCGTGACAAGCAGCAAACCCCGCCAGGTGCTGTGATCACTCAGCACAACTACATGTGGAGCCCCACACCCAGCTAGATTGCATGAATGCTCCCATAGCCACTCATGAATCACACAGAGAAAGGCATCAGCCAAATCCCCACCCAGCTCCCAGTACTTACCTCAGGAATATGCTGTCTAATTTAGTAATTGGTTCACCACTTCAACAATGGAAAGTGGACATACACCAGCCTTTGTCAAACCTGAGCAGATTTGCCCTCACACTTCATACCAACTCACTGGTAAAGATAAACAGTTAAACAAATTTATTGACTATAAAAGATAGATTTTAAGTGATAGGCAAAAAGTCAGCGTTACCAAAATAAAATATAAGCACGCAGTCTAAACTCTCAACCCTATTAGACTGGGCAGCAACTAGATGAAGCAGTTTTTCTCACCCCACTGGATATTGCAGTCCTTAATATACAGGTTTGTTCCTTAAACCTGGGCCAATCTCCTCTGTTGGAGTCTTGTCTTCTTCTCAGTGTCCTGGTTGCTTGCAGCATAGGTGGGGGCAGGAGAAGGGCCCAGTATGTGTCCACTCCGACTGTTTTATACCCTCAGTCCAGGTGCTTGTAGAACACAAGTCCAGGCATGTCTGGGGGCATTGCTGAATCTCTCCAAACAAGGTCCAGCAATTCCCCTGGGGTGGCTTCATGCAGATGAGTCATTGCATTGTAGCTCCCTTGCTGGACTATGGTTGTTGATGGGTTGATTGATACCTCACCCGGGCATTGGTTAGTTTCCTTGCTGTTGCCTTTGTGGAGCTAATGTCTGGCTGATTCCCCAACTTACAGCATGTTTAGTAACCACCATCCAACACAATTCTCATAACTTCTTATGCATTAATGATACACATATATGGATATTCAGCAGATCATAACCTTTCCCCTGATACCTTACAAGGCATGCTTTATATATAAGATCACGATTATATAAAAATGAGGAATATGGGGGTTCCAGGACGCACCCCCAAGGTGTTCACATACACCCTGACTCCTCCCCCACCAGCACTCAGTTAATAAGACACTTCTTCCAAGCCATCTCATCATTGGAAGGGCCTCCTCCCTTCACAAAACTAGATGACCTCCCTCTTTTTTCTAACCCTTCCTTAAGGGAGGAGAGGGAAGACCAGCACGTCTCCTGCCAAGCCTTTTGACATCTGCTCAGTTTCCAGTTGAACTAGGATCGAGTGTACAGTATTGTGTCTGAACTGCACCGTCTGTGTCTGGATTAGATTGCAAAGCCCCCGGGACAGGGGCCACATTTTCTAGTTTGTACAAAGCGTCACAAAGGCGGTCAGTGCTCAACAGATCATTACAAAAGCTTCAGAAGAGTTGCTTCAGCAGGTGAAGTATCAGAAGCAAACACAAAGAGTGTGAGGCTATGGGTGGGTGGATGGGGGAAGATAGGGAAGGAGAATTCAAAAGAAAAAGCTGTCAAGGAGGAGTCAAGAAGGCAGGGATGAAAAAAATCTGTCCTGTTCTTTTGAATTCCACAAGGCACTAACCTCTCCATAGAGGATTCCAGACCCCAAACTGTTTCATAGCATGCACCTGCTTGCACTAAAAAAAACCCCAACATGCTAAATAATTCAGTTTTACTTGTATGCTCTTGAGCTCTGGAATTCTCCCAGCTCCTGAAGCATTTGGACGCTTGTAGTGTTTTGATGAGAGACTGGCTAAATGATTAACATTTTTCACTGGGGAGAGGGGGGAGGGAGAGTCAATGCATCTGGTCAATAAAATGATCTATGACAGCAGACTGGTTGGTCGTCACTGCTGTTCTCTGCCAAGCTATGTGACGGCCACATCACTGTGGTGACTGACACATGTAGGGAATGGAGATGTATCATGCATATGATAAAAGCAGACAGGGAGGGCTCATGTGTTTTCCACTTGCCAGGCTTATCTGATCTGAGGCAGATGTGTCTCTGCTTTCATATGCATCAAGAAACGCCCACTTTTATCTATTTTCCTCACCGGGAAATATTCCCATCAATTAAAAAAAATTCTCTTCTTTAGGCCGCATCTACTCAATGGGGACACCAACATAGCTACACCAACATAATCCCGTGGTCTAGACTCATCCTACAGCAACAGAAGGGGTTTTTCCATCATCCTGCAAACACCACATCCAAGCAATGGTAACTACATGGACAAAAGCATTCTTCTATCAGCCTGCTTGTGCCTACACAGTGGGGATTAGGTCTGCCCAGGTACAGCACGAACGGTTGAGGATTTTTCACATTCCTGAGTGCCCCAAGTATGTCAACCTAAAAATGTAAGTGTGGACCAAGACCGTCTACTCAAAGCATCTTGCCTCCAAGGTCGCGTGCCTGGAACTTCTGCGCATTCCTTTATTACGTTGTTTTAGCCCAGGGGTTCTCCATTTTCCCCTAATTGTTCTGAAAGAGAAAGACCCTCTTCTTGGATCCCACCCTTACCCTCTCTTCTTGCTTCCTGAAAACGCTTCATTCTGCAGGCCACTCGGAAATCCAGGGGTGGATACTCTAAATTTGTTCCTCCTGAAGACTATACACTGATTCAATGGTGCCAAAGGGATGCAGATTACCACCTACCCCAACGTAGTGACCACTCTCTCTACCAAGGCTGATTCCCCTTCAAAACCAACAAAAGGATAGAGATTTTTGCTCCAGAACAGGGACAAACTGGAGAGCAGAGGGAAAAAGCACTAGTACCTTAGCACATTGAGAATTGCACTGGGTTAAATCCCTATGAAACACCTAGGCCATGTCTATACTAGAAGCTCTTGACCAGTGTAGGAATACCAGTATACTATACTGGCAAAACGCTCCTATTGTACACACAGCTATACTGACAAAGCTGTGGTTGGTACCAAGAGAGGAAAACCATCCCCCGCTTTTCCCCATATGAGCTAAACAAGTTATACCAGTAAAAGCAGTTTTGCCATTACAACTGTCTACACTAGGGACTTCTGCTCAGGGATTATGCCTCTTCATGCCTCTGGCCAACACAGCTATAACAGGAGAACGCCAAAGAGTAGATATGCTCATACTTAGCTACCAAATCTGAATCCCTCAAGTCAGAAATGCAGCTTCACCCAAACCATAAAACAACCTGGGGGCTCCCCTACAGTCAGGAGCAGTCTCTTTTAGGTGGACCTGTCTATAATATCTCGTTTACATAGACCCTCTCATTAAAAAAAAAAAAAAAAAAAAAAAGGGTCAAATCTCTGCACAAACTGCACACATTAAGGAATAAACTTTCCTATACCACTGAAATGCAGCCACCTCTGAAGCGTAACACAGAAGCTGTTTTAACAGATCACAGAAACATTACACAACATTTTCGGATCTGAAGCAAAGAATACTGCATCCAACTGAAACTATAGGAAGGAAATTAGATGATTCATCACATTCTGCCTATATTGGAATTTAGCCAGGACAGCTAGGTTAATAGTATCTCTTGGGGAGAGTTTTGCTCAGATACCACAGTGATGGGCACTGCATAAATCGAGATAGAGATCTTTATCAGCAGGCAGACAGGCTCTCAGTTTTCTCTCTCATCTGATAGACGGTGAGCACAAGGTATCTAGAGGAGTCTATTCAATAAATTCCATAAAGTAATGTTGGACTGAGGGCTAAATATAGGAGTGAAGACAGCACAAGGAAAAACAGCCTGGGAGCCTATCACACCTGATAGCCGCCCGAGAGTTTGCTAGTGGTTTATGAGTTTTTCAGAAAGGCTACCTGAAGAGAGAGGAAAGAAAAAACAGTGGCTGACATTTTCCACCTCATATCTGACTCCAGTCCACTGAGACAATGGTCTAATGCAGAGATACACCCATTGCTGTCCGACAGATTTACCGGAGGTGCAATCTCCGTAGTCTCTACTACAGGAGCCTCTCTCTGAGCACTTCTTAGCAAGCCTGCACTCAGATGGAATAAATGTCGGTTTATAGGACCCAAGCAGGTCTAGCTGCTCTCCTAGTTGTTACCACAAGAAAGCGTTGCTTACCTTGCATGTTCCTTTTTTTGATCTCTGTAGCCCTTGGGACGCTCTGGCAGTTTCTATTTAGAGGAAAGCTATTTATTTCTACGTTTGGTAGCCAGCCTTCTGCTTCCAGCCTCTGTTACAAGAAGTTTTGAGCTGGGAGTGATGTCTCTGCTACACTCAGAATTACTGCGGGGGACACTGGGCTGTCCCCCTATGCCTCTATTTTAAAATATCTATTTCATACCAGAAATAAGGCATAGAAAGAGCAGGAGGGAGGTGGCACATTACGGGTTGAAAGCCTTTGGCCCTCAGATTTGGCTAGCACAGAACTCTGTGTCACTCAATCCTACAGAAATAGCGTACTGGCCAAATGAACATCGCCAACTTTTGTTTTGCAGTATTATCTACCCAACCATCCATTTTCAGGAACAGGTACACTTTGGGCAGTGGCAGTACAAGCTTTCCCCACATTATCTATTGCAAGGAGTGGGTAATGGTCACCATGATCCATGCAAAAACTTGGCCTTTCTGCTGCAATTTCAAGGGGACCATTAAGCACCAGCTGGGGTGGCAGTTATGTGTGACCTATCAAGGACAGAGACCACCAAATTATTTCAGGTAAGCCACTGGGCAGCCAACAGGCACTAAGGCGCTGAAACGGAGTATCATATACCAGTAATATACAAATATATAATAGTACTCCTTCTACTTACCAATTCTCTGAGCTATCCTGCTCCCCTACTGCTTTCTGATCTAGCATCTGTTTCTCTTCCTCTCTTAATTTTTTTAAACACACACACACACACACACACACAGCCCCTAGATCACATGGCACGAATATCTGATACTTGTTCACTCACAGGACAGGTTTTCTTAGATCTAAAATTTGGGAGACATCTTCTTTTTCTGTTTGCAATGAGCTGAGAGTGCTACAGAGTAGCAGTTGCCATGGCCAACACTAGAGAAAAAACAGAGAAATGTGCCAGCCAAAACAGCTGCCGTTTTTTTAACTCTCAGAACGCTTTCATCTCCTCAATGTTACCCACTGCCATCTCCTGCTCTGCTCACATTCCAGAATACGTAATTCTGCGTCATCAGAACTTCCATTCTAGCCCCGGTGGAGAACAGAGCTGGGTCTCAGGTAAGTGACATTTATTATAGAGCATGGTTTTGCAAAATTAATACTAACCACAAAAGGTATATGGCATTTTTTCAAAAACCACATCAATATAATAAAAATGCCACTTACCTTAGCTCCAAATAGCCTGGCTCCATGCCATAGCATGGCCACAGGGATAATTATGACATCACCAAATGATGCATTCTAGGGCGTTATAACAGCCCTGGAGTTGGATGGAATGATTTCTGAGGGTGCTGAAATGAATAAAAAGGTTGGTTTAGAAACTCACTGCATGCTAAATGCCCCCTTTTATCTTTACTGTTTGAGGCTTCAGCACCTAGGAATACATTTAGCTCATTAAAGAAAATTTTGCAGTTCAGCTTTGTTTATAGGCCTCAGATAAGAGACTGCTGCTGCCTAATTCAGATTTTACCATCTGCCATATCACATTAGAGATCAGATCTGCAAGTTTGTTTGTTTTTACTTTTGTTTTAAATTGAGCAGGATAAGTGGTGGCATTACCTAAGCCAGAACAATGCAGAAGATGGGGGAAAGCCATGAAGAAAAATAAACTTCAGGACCACTAGGAATGGAAAGGATTATAATCAGCAACACGTACAGCACTTTTCATCCGCAGACCTCTAAGGGGCTTTAGAGAGTATCATTAGTCCCATTTTTCTTATGGAGTTATGAAGCAAAATAGTTTGTTCAAGGTCACACAGTAAGACCATAGCAGAAGTGGGAATACAAACTCACAACTTCCAGTTCCCTTGCCTCTCTGCCAGACAAGTCTCCAATTCTAGAAGTTGTGCTGAATCACTGTGTCATTCCTACCAACACGCTAGCTAATACAGAGGAGCGCACCTCATTTCTGGGGTCATTTGGAATCTTTGTCTATTGCCCATACTCTAGTCTTACACCATTTCCAAATACTAATGCTGAAGGTCTCACTTTAAAGTGTCGTGCTTCGTCTAGAGCCGTCTTGCAAATCAGATGAGAACTTCTGTCAAGTTCCATAGTCCTAATATACCTACTTGGCTGATAATTTTCAAACCCTGGTCCATGAAGTACTGCCAAGTGCCTGCAACGTTACCTCTGTTGCAGTGCTGAAGTATCTGTTCACTTCAATGAGTGATTCACCTTGCTAGTTGTAACCCAGTGCAGGACTCTTTCAGAGAACTTATTGAACTCAACATCCTGTGTAGCTGGTTTGTGTCTGTCACGTGTTTCTTTGGCATAAGTTGAACGACGAGTAAATTTGCCAAGGGCACCAAGACTAGAAGGGTAGGGGCGGAAAAAAGGTGGGGGAGCAGGACCAAAATAATGTGGCCTGGGATAGATTAGTTGAGGAGGGGCCCCAGGCAATGAAAGGAGATTCAGTCCTAATAAATGCAGTCCTGTTCTGGAAGGACAAAATAATACAAGTAAAAAATGGAGTTGTGTAGGGGGGGTTGTGGGGTGGGGAAGGGAACAAAATACCCTAAATCAAGCAGCTGCAACCATCTTAATACAGTTCATGTTCATGTTGTCTCCCTACGACTGTCCTATTGGTATTTTTCCTGATAACCAAACACTATTGCCATCACAGGAAAGATATAAGATAAAGGGAAGAGATTGATCCATAAAAGGATGAGCTCCACAGTATGAAACTCACTGGAGGACCACTATGTTAGGTAGGTCACCACGTCCATCCCCATGCCAGCTTCATCTGTTCCGCATTGCATACTGAAGTGCTTTGTCTAATCTAGTTTTGAATTACTTAAAAGTGATGGGATAACCCACCGCTTCTGAGAGACTATCCAGAACTTCAGTAACAGGAAAGGTTTCCTGATAGTCAGTCTAGTTATACACCCCTGCCTGTCTGAAAAACAGGATTCATCTCCTCCGTGCTCTTTGTACAAATATACCTCTACCCTGATATAACGCGACCCGATATAACACGAATTCGGATATAACGCGGTAAAGCAGTGCTCCGGGGGGGGGGGGGGGGGGGGGGTTGCGCACTCCGGCGGATCAAAGCAAGTTCGATAGAACGCGGTTTCACCTATAACGCAGTAAGATTTTTTGGCTCCCGAGGACAGCGTTGTATCAGGGTAGAGGTGTAGTTGAACAGTTATGTTCCCTTGCCAAATGGCAATAATTTTAGCTAATCTTTGAGTTTTTTTCTCTGAATTCCTTCCAAATTAATGCCTGGTAGTTGAGGTAAATAATTCTTAGCTTTGGTCTCATCAGTGCTGGTACAGAGGGAACACCATGGGAATAGCCCATGAAGCAATACTTCTGCCCATGCAACCCAAAATTGTCTGTATTTTGGCTTCCTTACTGCATTGTAACCTGCTATCCAATTTACTGTTTACCGGCTCTCCTAGCTTTCTTTTGGCATCACTACTTTCCAATTATCTTCTTTCCAAAGAATCTCTGAGTTTCGGATTATTATTGCCCAGGTGCATTCTCTTGTATTACTCTTGACTGAATGACAATTCCCTCTGTCCCCTCCAATACTTTTATTACAATTCTTCTTCCAGTGAATTTAGTGATTGAGTCCAGGAGACTGAAATCTGAGGTACCAAATAAGTACAGCAAAAATCAGTAGTGCAAACTTCTTCAAACCACTCTCTGCCAAACAAACCTCAACTTTGACCTGAAGTGACAACTTCTATCGGAAAAAGAGTCTAATTCACAGTTCTCATTTGGTTTTTTCATGTCTACATTTTTAACCTCTCTAGGCCCCTGTGTATTATTTCTCCAACTCCATGATATTTTCCACTGTCTCCCAATTTTTTTGGTCCGTTTATTGTACAGTCAAACTTGGCACTAATCTGCTTAAACCACTGATCCCTGTGCACACTAAAGCAGCACCACTGGTGCTTTTAAGGTTAATTTTGTGATAACTAACAGAAACAAGAATTGCCCAGTCAGAATTTGCTGCTGCATGTGTCTGGAATCAAAGGCAAAGCTCCAAGTGGCAGGAGGTTGGGGAGGAGAGGGGGAAGCAGAGAGAGACACCTTGTATAATGAAATACTTTCATATTAAATTAACTGAAAAGTCATTAGAAATAAACAAGTTAAGTAATTCTGAATCACAAGTTTGAAAGGAGTCATGAGAGAGGGAGAGAGAAAGGAGATCTGCATGGCCCAAACGGATTAAACAAGATAATTATTTTAGCATAGCCTTCGCAGAAAACATTGCACTGAACTTGAGAAGTCTTCTGAAACAAAGGAAAGTGGAAGGAGCCATAACAGATATTTTACAAAGATAGTATGTTGTCCTTAACAGCAGTTTTAGAGCCAGAACAAAGCAAGAGACAGTTTCAAAGCACAGCAGTTCTCCCCGCTCAGTTGTTTGTTCGCAGACAAGCTGTTTCCTTTCATCTGGAAAAACTTACACAATAAGGAGAAAAATACCTCGGTAGACTCTGACTCTATAATAAACAGAAAGCCCAAGGGGCAGTCCGTGAGAGAGCTCTTTGGCCAGCAACGGATCATTCGGTGCTTGGATGCTCAGAAAAAGCAGACACTCCTTCTGGGCTTAGGCTGATGTATACCCTACTGCTGACTGAAGAAGCTAATAAGTTCGTACAGGTATTTCTCATTCCCCCTGAGAAAGTAGCAGCCCCTCTAGCTCAGTGTGGAAGCAACTGGAGGAAGTGTGAGCAGGGAGATAACATGCAGATGGAGACAGATGTGTGACTATACACAAAGCTTGGGTATATCCCTGTAACAATGTATTAAGGTGGGGGGGGGGGGGGGGGGAGGAAGAAGAAATCGGGGCCATAGGGCCAAGACCAAATACTTAATTCGGATCTCAGCATAGCCGCACTGTGGCTGAGAAGATTCTGTAAAAACGTCGCTCTGAAATATTGTTTTGATAAAAATGCCTCTCCTTGTGGAATTCAAATCTCCAACTGTTCCACTGGCACCAACATCTCTGCAGTAACAACACATGCCACAGATTGTGAGTTAACTCAAATTACATTTCAGATCTGGGGAGGGGAGGATGTCAGTGGGAGGTTTATGAACAGTATGCTCCAACTCTGATGTTGTTATAACCAGATGGCTTCAGCTATATCATTTACAATTAAAAAAAAATAAAAATAAAGTGTGTGTGAAGTTGACAAATAAAGTGTTAATTCAACTGGAACAATCTGAACAAGTAGCCTCCTCCATGCATCCGAATACAGAGAACTTTCATGACACTGAATGTACCCTGGAGACATATCTGGCCCTACAGGAAAGGCTGGGATAGACAAGTCCCAGAACTGATTACCTTCCTGCAGGTATATCTCCATCCCTCTGGGAAAGAGGCTGCCAAATCTGTATTTGCTTTCCAGTAAGTACCTCCCCAAAGAAGGGGTGGGACAAGTGATGCCAAGACCCATTTACCTTCTTGTAGGCATGTCTGAATCCCCAGGAAAGGCAGAGCCAGGGAGACTCCCAGAACAGTTGGTCATGCTATCCCAACGGGTTGAAAGCTTTGTGGTTTTAACTTTTCAGTAAACAAAGCTTCCTTAGAATAATTAGACAGCTTTATGCCTCTCAATTAACTGGCAGCAAACTTTTAAAGTTAGAAAGTAGTTATAACTTGGGGATGCTAGTTTGCAGCTCTTACAAGGCTGGAGCAGTGGGGAGAATGTGAACAGTTGACTACATGCTTCGCTCTACCTAAAAGGAAGTGCATACTAAATCCCACACACAGGTTTAGTCAGAGTTTAAGCAACAGATATATTATGGGAATTTATGAGCTAAGTGAAATGTGGAAAAGGCAGTGTGTATGCTGAGGACTTAGCAAACAGGGGAGGGGAGGGGGAAACACTTTCCTGCAAGTCACCATTTGATAAAAATATAGACAGCGTCAGGATTAAAAAAAAGGGGAAAAAAAACAACAACCCACGAGCATTTGAGTGGAGGTTCTTTCTTTCACACAAGAGACAGAGGCTGTGAAAGGGAATCATAATAGAATCAGAAATTAGAAACAAAGTCATCTAATCCATTTCCAAGACAAAGCTAAATTGTTCTCTATAGTACATTTCAAGCCCTGTCTGGGCATCTTGAAGCCAGAACAGTTTCCCACCATCCTGAAGCAGTGTGCTTCAATTTAATCTCCCTGGATATCTGGGCCTAATGATGGCCCAAACAGATGGCCTCTCTCCCCCGCATTCAGCCATCCAGCCTTTCATACTGCTGTTATAAATCAGTTGAACAACTGCGCTCCCTTCCCATTTATATATAAATACAGACATAGGTAAGGCTAGGGATCAACTTCATTGAGTATTAAAACAAAATTTTCTCAGGTATTTTGGCAATATCTGCTAAGAGGAATAAAATGTAATTTGGCATTGCAGCTCTGTGCACAACCTCCCTTAATAAATCCCATTTGGATTCTGGGAATGGGCGTGTCAGTATATACCCCAGCAGACTGAAACTGAACGCTTGGGGAATTGGTTTTCAACCGGGAGGAGTCTAAAAATAGAGGGAACAAGAAAGACAAAAAAAAGATACCACACAGTACAAAATAGTAATTATTTATATTTTCAAAAAGAAAAAAAATTACCAGCTATTTTGGAACTTCTTCCCTGTAAGAAGAGTGACTAATAGAAAGGAACAGGACTGGCTCCTAGACAGTCAGCAAGTCAGGTACAAACAGTTGATCAGAATCATTTAGCAACTCAGGATAGGAACCTTTGACGCAGCATTCATGAACAATAAAACTTCTCCTTTTTTTTTAAAAAAGGGGGAAAAAATAAAGCAGGGAAAAATGCCAAAAACATTTCCCACAATATCTAAAAACAGGTAACCATTGTCCTCGTCAGACAGCACACTTCAGATCAAGGATTTGCCGGTCCTGGAAAGCCAATGTAGATTTGCAAAGGCTGCCTTTAGTCTATTCACATCCTCTTCAGCACACAGCCTTTTGCTGTCCCTTTTCACTTCAACTTGTCATTTAGTAAAAAGTTTTTTTTTTTGCAATCAACATACAAGTGCTACTAACAGAGAAACTGATCTTCTTGTTGCTGAATGGCATTAAGGAGTTACACGAATGTCCTGTTTTTAGCACAGCTGGAAGGACTTAAATTCTTTTATATAAATACTACTGGAGCTCCCACCATGTACTTCCTCTTCGGAACCTCATTGGAAATTCTCTTCTTTTCCTACTCTCTCCAAAACTAAAATGTCCTCTTTGCTCCAGGTGTCTGACGATTTGTTCTGTGCTGTCAGACACAGAGACATTATTTCCCGCCAGTACCACTACTGGGATAGTCTGAGTGGGCCGGTGCTTAAACAGAACCCCGTAGTTATTGACTCAGCCAAGTCGAAGGGAACACACAGACGATGCAGTGACAGGGATTCGTTAGGTTGAACAGCCCCTGAGCCCCAGGCCCACCCTCCCCCCTCTCCCCAAGTTACTTGGTGCTGTTTTAAAAAGTCTGGGTGTCACGAAGCAGTCTTTCCCCCCACAACAGAGTAAAAGCTCCTCAGATTGCGCTGTCTACTTGGTGGTCAAGGTCAGAGCAGCAATGGCTGCTGCTGCTTCCAGAAAAACATGGGGTCATGTGACAGGCACGGCCTTAGGATTGCTTCAGTCGCTTACGTGGTGGTCCCAGGAAGGGACACTGTGCAGAGGCCAAAGAGCGATATGCCTCAGCCACCAAATGGGGATGTGATACCACCATGGACTTCCATCCTGAGGTCTCCATGACATCAGAAGCATGACTAGAAAGAAAACAGAACATTAAAAATCTGGAGTTATTGATTTTGCTGGGTAAACAATATTAAAGCAGATTCTTTTCACATGCCCTGAGGAAGTTCTCTCTCTCTTGTTTTGTAATCTCTCTTGTTTAGTGCACATGTTATATCACTTAGTGTATGTTCACAAGTTTTGGTCCTGCTGGTCTAGCTTTTGCTTTGCACTGTCCCTTCAGCATGATAAGATTTAATGATCCAAACATGAATGTTCCAAGGCCAGAAAGACACAATGTATCTCTCTTTTAGCCCCCATTCATGACAAGAGATACGATTTCTCCACATATACCACATAGCTGGGAGACAAGACAATTATCGGCTACCACCACAGAAGATTTCAGACATTGATATAGTCAATTTTACTTAGGAAAATATCTGCTATATTAATATTTGTAAATGTTAATGACTTCTCTCTCCCTCTAGTGATATTTTACATTTTAAAAGTTCTCACCAACACAGAAATGGCGAGACAGTTCAATAGTCTACAGAACTCCTCCCCTGAACTGACCCAGAGATAACTCATTAATTCATCCTTAGAAATAATGGCATTTTCTAGGATGCCAGACAAATTTATGTTTGTATTTGGGTACTATAGACCTATAAGGTTAAAGAAGATCACTACCCCCACGCTCTGGGTTTATTAGTCACAAGAGGACTGGAGTAAATTCAGTAGTTTGTTTTCTCCTCCAATTTGTTTCATTCCTGCTCCAAGGGTGAGACTGGAGCAAACTTACTAGTTAATGAAGTCCACAGCTTGAGTTTTTAGCTGATCAGCACTGTGTAGGTCAGCCAGGATGAGAATCTCAGCTGCGTTTTCCACAGACAGGTTACTGCACAGTGCATCCTCGCACATCACCTTCAAGCGTTCCAGAGCATACTGCAAAAAAGAAGCCAATTTATGGTTACAATGGAGAAAGCCTTAATTTGATCTGCACTGAAGCTCTATTTGTGTTGCTTCTCCCTTCAGTTACAAAGACTATGCTATCATGTTGCACAGATCTCTCCACTTTATTAGTTACACACACATACAATCTGTATTCATAAGAGGCTTCTGACCAGCAAAAGAGTAGAGTAATTATGTGCCCACCCTGAGCAGAGGAATGGACAGGCATCATACCCACCATAACTCTTATCCCAGCCTTCTTGTGTTACAGCATTACAGGTGTCGTTGTCATACTTAAGGATGACCTGGAACTCTCATTTTAAACTCCTATTATCTCAGATATTTCACACCACATATTGCTGAAACCTAGTGCTTCTCTTACCCTATTGTTACACAGATGGTTCTTGTTCAGTGGACAAACCTATGCTATGGTAAATGCTCCATAGGTGTTCTTACATTCCAGTTTTCACTCCGTTTCTTTGCCATTAATGCTCTGCAAGTCAAGATGAAGCTTGCTCAAACACAGAGTACTACTTTTATATTAAAATGTTAAACAGAGGCCCTTTCTACCTGTTTCCTTTGATAATCCAAGTAGAAACTGAAAGTATCATAGCACATCTGAAAAGCATGGGCAAAAGCCCTACTCTAACTTGTGTTTCTCAAACAGTTTCTAGTCATCCTGTGTTGCAACAGTCTCAGTAGGGCCAGGTCAGTAGTCTGATAAGAAACTGAAAGGGAACACTAAGAAGAAGAAGAGCAGCTATCAAATCTCACACACCACTTCCTGCAGCACCTGAATCTGTACTGAAACAATCTGTAGGCACTAAGATCCAGGTTTTGAAAAGCAACCAATGATCTGGAGTGCTGAACTTGACAGCTTAAAAGGATCTGATTTTTAGAAAGTGCTGAGCATCCAGCCTCTTAAAATAAGATTTTAAAAGTCTTTCCGTTGGGCACCAAAAAGTTGAGGCACTTAGAATCACAAGTCACTTTTGAAAATCTTGGCCTGTGTGATCTGACCCTGGAGTTGATGTCTTTTGGATGAAACAAAACTGAGGTCCTGACTCATTATGAATCTCACGACGCCCTTCACAAGTATAAGGCCAGCAATCCCAGGATTCTGACCAAATTCTAACTTGCGTAGTTACATTCAGACTACATAAATTCTCCTAATACTTAAACATGGTAAGGTTTTCTCACTTCTTATCTTAAAATGATGAGTATCATTATTGAGTGTTGTTAAAGAGCTGCTGCTTTTCATCTGAGAGGTAACTACACTTCAGTGGTGGATACAATGATCCTTGTGTATAGTTTATAGTGTTTTTTGGAATCCTTTGGGATGAGAAGCTGTATTAATGGCAGATCCTCCATGCGTCTGATGAAGTGGGTATTCACCCACGAAAGCTTATGCTCCAATACATCTGTTAGTCTTTAAGGTGCCACAGGACTCTTTGTTGCTTTTTACAGATCCAGACTAACACGGCTACCCCTCTGATAATTAATATGTGAGAGACTGTGTATGAACTACTTCTGGACTCATAAGGACTGCTTAGTTTACCTACAGTCACTATAGTGCTGGTGTCTACCTCATTTTCGATGCTCACAGTATGAAAGGCATTGTGTAAAACTAATTTTTAGACATTCTGGTGGACTTTATTCCATTATAGTTAAGGTTAAAATCAATGGCTTCATATAAGAAAAGACATTTTTCATTTATAAAAAACTTGGTAATAATGGTCGTTTCAGCTTGAACCATGGCACTCACAGCAAGGACAGTTTTCCCCTGCCAAAGAATCTAAGGGAGGATGGCAAGTCTGTTTAATAGTTTGACCTCTATGTGAGAAAGGGAAATATACAAATTAAGCTAGTAAATTCTAACTGAAAGAGTTTCAACTAGGGGACAAGGAGGATGTTTTGCAAGCAGTTATTCCATATTATTGTCTGTGTTAATAGAAGCTTAAAATTATTTTCTGTGTATACTGAATACATTTCTTTCCCCACATACAATTTTCATATGGTTTTTCACTACGAATAACAGCTCCCAGTGATGTAATTGGACAAAAAGTAGACATTCTTGTCTCTCAGGTACAAAGTTTTTTTTCTTTCTTTCTTAATTACACTTTTGAAAAAACTGCCTAATAGCGTCCTTCCCCAAGAGACTGAAATAGTGTCTCCTGGGTTTAGAAGACGTGTTTTGTTTTGTTTTGGGTCTAATTACATATTTTCCCCCAAGAGACTGGAAGAGTTCAGAAGAAGCTGTTTCAGGTCTCTTGGGCAAATATTAGATGTTTTATATGCTTTCATGAAAGATTCTGTTTCTGCTTTTAAAAAGACACATGAGGAGTTTAAAGGGAAAAGCTATATTAAAAGGCAAGAAATTCAAATTTAAAGCTGACTCTCTGCCCTTAATATACTTCTGCTGTTTATTTACTCTTGCCTCAGTTAAAGATGGTATCTGAGCTTTCAATCAATATTATTTAAATACAGAATAAAACACATGGCAATGGTTATACTGTGCCCGAGGATCTGCTTGTATTATTCCCCATTTTAATTCTAGTTATGTCGTTACGAAGCCCCCATATGGAGCATTTCACTTCCACATCACCAGTTTCAATTAGGCCCTGGTCAGTAGTGACAGGAAGTGGTTACTATTTGATGGCGGCATGGTGGTTTGTGTGGAACAAAGTTACATGCATCCACATCTTAAAATCCACCCCGCTAATTGGCACCCACAAGAGAATCCAAGGACTGAAGAAGCATGGAGACTGAACTACGCTCTCACCCCTAGAGGTGGTCCCTCCAGGTCAGAGTTGAGGCACAATGGCAGGGCAGTGTGGAGAATCTTGCACTGCTGCTACCCGTGCTGAACCTGTTTGGTGGATAAATAGAGGACTTTAGTCTCCAGTGCTGTCAAACTGGCGCCTTTCACCAGCACTAAGTTCACTTTTAAAAGCAAAAGAAAGGAAATAAAAATTCTGGTTACAGATTAAGAATTTCCACCAGTAAATATGACTCATAGGCCAGCAACGCATCTTCTGTCCTTGGTGCTCCAAAGGGAGGTGGACAGAGGCTGGCAGGCTAGGCCACTGCAGTGCTCTTGCCAGACAAGGACTACCACCAGCCCTCAAGCCAGAATATCCCCGATACTTCCCTGCATTAGCCCTGCAAAGTCACAGCAGGGTTAAGGCAAGAAGCTTCCTCCAGTGGACCCATTTCTCCTCCAACTGCAAACATCATTCTCCATCTCCCTTATGTTCAGAGCATCCCTGCTAGAAGCTGCTACTACCAACCAGCCCAGAGGGAAAAGCCAAGACTAAGACTATGATCCCTGTCTGGCAAAACAGAATGCTACTTTTGAGATTCAATGCCCTGGCCACTTAGTTCTGGTTCCACTCTGAACTTTCCTCCTACCTCATCCCCATAGTCTAGCATATGAGCCGATGAACAGAGATTAACCCCGAGTTCTAGGACAGTTTTTCAAATGAGCACTTGTGACAAATATTTATGACCATCATGAATTTAATAGAACAGAGGTGCTCTATCTCCTCTCACTACTTGAACTGAGGACAGAACGGTTTGCATTAATTCCTCTTACGAGTTACATTTTGTATCTCTATCATTTTTCCTATGTTATATAAGACTAGGTCCAGTTAATAGGAGCAGTTCAACAGAACTGCCCAGGTGTTTGTTTCAGCAAGAAACACATGCGCATTAGTGCACGTGTGCACACATGCTCATTTAACTGCACCCAACACTCCCTTAGTAAAGTTCAAGGATCTCTGCGAAAACATCAGTGCCGCAATCTCCAAGGCTCACCATGTAAAACAAGGCATATGTCATTGCCAATCCCCCGAACAACCACAAATCCCAACTGTACCTTGTCAGCAGCTGCCAGCAAATCGTCAGCCATTTTGTCGAGGTTTGGTGCCTTCCCCGTGTAAATAAAGCACATCATTTCCTTAAAAACTTCAGGTTCCACATCATTGATTTCAACCCGATTCTGTTTCAGGAGAATGAAGATTATTAAGATCCTGACACAATGCTAGAGACAGATCTCTTTACACTAGAGTTTTCTCAATTTTAAAAGTATTTATACAGAGAACTCTTAAGCAACATGTACTACTCACAAAAGTGTGTAGAGGGAGTAAAAAAGGTTCTGTTTTATTTAATAGCCTCTAATTGTCCCTATTCTACCGCACACTCTTTATCAAGCGTAACAAAGATCACAACTGTCTCATTGA
The DNA here is from genome assembly GCF_028017835.1 of Emys orbicularis. Lineage (NCBI taxonomy): Eukaryota > Metazoa > Chordata > Testudines > Emydidae > Emys > Emys orbicularis. The sequence goes on from NC_088707.1 coordinate 6,813,350, forward strand.
TCTTTCTTCCTCCCTCCAGGGCAGCTAAAACAGAGTCCTGTATCTAATATGAAAAAAAACCCAAAATGTTCAAAAATTTGCACTATGAGTTACATCAGCTGCTACCTGGCATTATCAAGTCATCAAGGATATTAAGAATTGACCTGAGATCTATTCACCCAGCTGGGAAAGCTCCTTCTCTCTTTAGACACTTACCTTTTTACTTTCTTCCATCTCATGTTCAAACATGGCACTGAAAACTGGGGAACGTGCTGGGGGGGAAATAAAACAAATACGATTAAAATACTAGAGAGATATAACCTTCAGCTCCTCTGGGGGAGAAGGGGTAATACCCAATAGCTTTCCCTCCCCAATTTCCTTGGTATTAAGACAGGATATATTACAAGATAGCAGCAGTCATAAACTCAAAATACTATTACACCTATAAACTCTTTTGGTGACCCAGTGTCAATGTAACTTTTAAATGTGTAACTCAGGATTCCCTGTGGCCCTTCAAACAAGGCTGAAGAGCAAATGCAGAGATCTATTGCAGTTAAATATAGTTCATGGACCTAAGCAAAGATGCTTCAGAAAAAGCTGGTAACCTCCCTCCGCAGCTGCTTTGGGGGACACAATACAGTGTCAATCACAAACATCCCTCCTCACTATTCTCATCTAGTGAGGAAGCAGGCAATTCCATTGAAGGGGAGGAGAACCCCTCTCCCATCCCCAGCAACATTATGGCAGTAAATTAGCTGCCATATTCAAAGCAGGATCTTTCACTATAGAACTATAGTTGGCAGGGATCTGAGGCACCTTTTGCTGCTATTTCCTGGAGCATTTTCCTAGAAGCAGAAGTAACTCAGACTTATTATGAGAGCACTCCATCTGCCATGATGCTGCTGTCTCCCATGCTGCTAAGACCTGCACAAATCAATACCGACCTGCCAGTATGGCTTTGTGAGCCTGGAACTCCTGGCCTGCAACACACAGACAGCAGTCTGTGAAGCGAGAATTCTCCCAGAGTCCTCCTAACTCATCCGCCAAACGGCACTCAGGTACCTTCACCATGTTCATGGTGTTCTGGCCAGAGATATTGACTGAGTCCTGTACCACACTCACCTGAAAAGAAGCAGAGTGTTAATTTGTCTACAACGGGCTTCACTTTCCAGGACATGTGAAGGGAGATTGAGAGATCAAACCCTCATCTCCCAAATGAAACACAGTGGAACTAGATATATGCCCACATTGAAGAGCCATCTATATCCGAGACAGCCTCCATCCAAGTCCTCCTCTGCTAGATCCCAAACTAAAGCTACCTCCATCCAATTTGGCAACACCCTCAATAGGACTGGAAAACAGTCCCCATCTTCTGGACACCACCTCCTGACCTCGTTCTTTCCCTAGATCAACTTTTTGGAGTCTACCCCATAGATAAGCTTTTTCACAATGCTACAAGCAGCCACTGGAGACAGCGATACATGGGAAAAGTCTCAGATGTACAAACATCTATAATCTAGCACTTGATCCACAGAGCTTGTAACAAGAGCAAAGAGTCTGACCAACATAAGACATATTCTGTGCATCTAATGAGTTGTCTACCCTACAGATTTTTCCACCATTGTTGCCTCTGGTTCAGCTCCAGTATTTCAACCTCTTGCAAAGTTCAGCACCCCCATTTCTTTTACATTGTTACACATCTACAATGAGTTTCTATCTTGGGTAAGAAAAATAGTTACAACTATTATGTATCAAATGGTTAGGGGATTGGAGAACTCAGGGGATTTGGAGTGGATCCTTGGTCACTAGTTCTAATCTCAGCCAAGTTAGGTAGCAATCAAAAGTAGCTACCATGTGATGGCTGTGGACGCCTATGTGAAATGATTTGGCAATGTCTAAGGATAAGATTTTGTCAGAGAGGTCACGGATTCTGTGACTTTCAGAGACCTCAGTGACATTTTCTACTTCAGCTCCATGCCCTTGGGCAATGGGTGCCCCAGAGTTCCCAGCAGCAGCTGCGGGGGCCATGGCGCTGTTAACCCCCTCCCCTTTTTAGTAAAAGGCACAGACAGGTCACTGGCTTCTGTGAATTTCTGTTTATTGCCCGTGATCTGTCTGTGACTTTTGCTAAAAATAATTGTGACAAAATCTTAACCTTAGTGAGGTCTTTCCAATTCCTAGTGGACAGGAATCCATATTGCAAGATGTTGAACAAATGACACCTTTTTTGGCAGACTCAGATTGGGCAAAGACTGAATGGACCAAATTACTTTCACTCCACAACCCTATAAAATTGAGGAACACTGATAGGGGCAGCACAAGTGAAACTTGGATGGCTGCTGCTGTACTTGTTCTGTCCTGTCCAAGTTAAATTTCAGAATCCTAACAGTATCTGACAAGTGAAGATGGACCTCAAGGAAGGGAAGCTTCTTGATTAAAGAAGAAAGGGAGATTAAGCTTTTGGAGTGAAAGTGGGAGATGCCTTAATAAACCTTTTCCAGTCTTTCCTTGACAAGGTTCTGTAAAAGAAAAAGGCCCTCAATTCTTGTATCCTCTTAACAAGCATTATAGACTCAAGGAACCAGCTTTAAGGAAATAGAGGGAGACCTTCCCGGATAACTCAAAAGGGAGGTTTCATCAATGCTTTATGTCCAAATTAAGGGCCAATTGGCTACAGGATCTGATGGCTGGACTCAGTTTCTTGACAGCTTTCAGGAAGCAGCAGACACCTGTGTACATAAACTATACCATCTTCTTGACATGTTAAAAAGAGGACTTCCAGAACAGTGACTTGAACTCAAAGAGCTATGACTGAGGCCCTTCTCAGACTCATCTAAGAGGAATTCCAAATCTGAGCTCAGTCATGAATACTCAGGGTCCAGAATTCTGACTTTGAATCAGCCAAATAAGATTTTCCAGATATCTGCATAGTGAATTCCTTCCTGGAATGAAGAAAATAAGTTATCTGGCAAGAATAACCAAAGGACTAATCAAGGAAAGGCTAAACCATCCACTCTCTCCAGGCTGCAAGTATCGATCCTCTGTAGCCAGTTCTTTTCCTGGAATTAGAGAGCGATTTAGCAGCAAAAGGTAACGCAGTCAGTCAGGAGATTGTGCAAGTGGTGTTTCACTCTCCGACAGTCCAGAGAATCTCCAAACTGGTGAGCAAGTGGGGTGTGAATTGAAAATGCTAGACAAGGACCATTATTCTCCTCCCCAACTGTATTCTCAACAAATTGATATCAGGGGGTCAGAGTTAGAGATGAACAAAGGAGTGGGGACTTTTTAGAAAAGCTAACAAAACAGAGAAAGTGCTGCTGAGAGAAAGACAATTAAGCAATCTTCTGGTCTATACAAAACTGACCCATAACCTCATCCCCCCACCCCCACAAAAAAAAACAAAAAACCCCAAGCCCTACATACCACTGACAACCCCCACGCAATAGTCTCTCAACACCAAGTGTTCCTAATTCCTTAGAGAGCTTCTGGATGGGAAACATTCTTGCTGAACGAAAGCACAGCTGCAAGCATTAGCGCTCAGCACCTGTGGCCAGCAGAGAAGTGTTAGAAGAGCATATGGCACACCTGTTTATGTGGTAAGAAACTTACAGCATCAGCAAAAGCCAGCAAAAAGTTCCCTCTCAACAACTTTAAGTTTACAAATTACATTCCCTTCCCCTCCAACATCAGCAACCTATAAACTTAAGCTTCTCTGCCTGCACAATGAATATAGACGGACAGACAGAACAAATCATGAAACAGACAGCAGGAAGAAAGGTTGCCATGTGAGACCAGGAACAAATTCTCTTTTTCTCTTGGGTAATGCAGACACTTGGCTCAAGGATACGAAATGACAGCTGGGCAAATAATATTTTGGTTCGCTGGCCATTCAAAAAAATTGAAAAAAAGTTTCAGTTCTGTCAAACTGAAAACAAGTTTTGGTCACCAATGTATAGAAAGGGTATAGAGAAACTGGTAAGGATCCAGAGGAAAGCAACAAAGATGATCAAAGGGACTGAATGCAAGCCATGTGAGCAAACGCTGAAGAAACTGGGTATGTTCGGTTTGGAAAAGAGGAGATTAAGGGGGAAATATGATAATGGTCTTCAGATATTTGAAAGCCTGCCATAAAAAAAGATGGAGAAAAGTTGTTCTCTTTTGCCACAGAAGGCAGGATAAGAGACAATGGGTTCAAATTATAGCATAGCAGATTTAGATTAAATCTCAGGAAAAACTTCTTAACTGTAAGAACAGTAGGACAATGGAACAGACTGCCTAGGGAGGTTGTAGAAGCTTCTTCCCTGGAAGTTTTCAAAAGGAGGCTGGATACCCATCAGTCTTGGATGGTTTAGACATAACAAATCCTGCATCTTGGCAGGGGGTTAGACTAAATGACTCTTGTGGTCCATTCTAACCCTATGATTCACAGAACAGGAAGAGGAGGAGCAGCTGCTGGTGGTACCCTCCTTATAACTTTTAGCCCAGTGGTTAGGGCACTCTCCTGGGACATGGGAAACCTGGGTTCAATTCCTCCCTCTGCCTAATGGAGAAGGGATTTGAAATTGGGTCTCCCACACTGCAGGACCATGCCCCAGCCACCAGCTATGGGATATTCCGGTGTGAGTCTTTCTCCATCTCTCCTCTTGAAGCTGTTCCACTTTGTAACTGAAGCAGGAACTTGAAGTTGGATCTCCCACATCCTTGGTGAGTGCCCTAACTACCAGGCTATAAAGTCACACTCATTCTCTTTCCGTGGCCCACTGACTATTCATTGTCATTCATGGCAATTCATAGTCATTCATAATAATAATTAAAGGAAAGAGAAAAAAAAATTGCTAAAGCTACACAGGCCTCATCCAAAACATTTTCCCAACCATAAAAACATTACCACAAAAATTAAAGCATGGATCCCAACCATGACACAAATGGCTCAATAGTTAGCACATAACTGATAAGTCTCTTAAATGAGGTGTCTGCTGAGGCAAATAGATACAGTCTATAATGTTGGAAGAAAATATGCAGAGGAAAATAGCCACCCTGTACAACTCTAATTGAAGCCTTTCCTTTTTTGGTTCAGGAGGCTGCTGCAGCAAAAGCGAAGACTTTACCCTCATGAAAAATCATGTCCATGATACACAGAAAAAGGGGGCCAGCTGTCTGTACCAGGAACACTAATTTCCGGTAAAGGATGAAGAGGAACAGAATGCAGGGGTTCAAAGAGAGACACTTTAAGAACTAGATTAAAGACCAACATTTTCAGACCTGGATGCCAAATAAAACTATATAACTGTATTTAGGCTCCTAACTTTAGGTATCCTGGTCTGAAATTTTTGGTTTACGGCTCTACAGTGATTTGGAGGCCTCCAAATAGCTGTAGCTAAGATACTGCCCACAGAAAACAGGAAACTAGAGGACAGAGAACCCACTTGAAAATTCCCCACTCTTCTCCTCAGGGAGGCTAGAACACACTCAGAAAACTAAAAGGAGAAACCCTTTTCTAAATCTCACTAGTGAATAATTGGAATGCCCATTTCTTATCAGAGATACTCTTGGATGCACAACATTGAGGCTGGGATTTTCAGAAGTACCTTGGTGACTTAAAAGCAGAAGTTCCATTGAAAGTCCATGAAACTTGTGTTCCTAAATCAGTGAGGCACTTTTGAAAATCTCACTGAGCAAACACAATACAGATCGTGTAATATACTAGAAGTAGGATTTTCTAATGCTCTCAGTATTAGCCTAAAGTTTGCTCCCTTTCAAGTTAATGCTCCAACTGAAGTTAATGGTAAAATGTTTGGAACTAGGACAACACTGAGCACTTTTAAAGAGACCCTCCCTAAATGTACTCTTTTGAGAGGGGTCTTCATAACACATTTGGAAATCCTTCATTTCTCCAAAAAAATATTTCTCACGAGCCAGGTCAATAGCAAAAGATTACTTGTTTGGTGTTGCAAGCATAGGCTCTGGAAGAGTATGTCCTTTTGCACATAGAGCAAAATTTCAAGCCATTCATAATCAGTCTAGGAGCTGTTCAATGCGTTCCTGACAGTTTACATAAATTACCACCGCTGTGTCCTCCTCAGAGGTACATACTATCCATGTGGCTTGTTCTTGAACTCCAAAAGGGATAGCTACATCTTTCAATTTCAAGATATTGGTGTGCAGTTCTTGCTCCGCTACAATCCCAAACAATTGCAGTTTTTAATTCAAATGCACTCTAACTCACAAGGGCAGTCTCTGGTCAGTTTGAACACTGGATTCGTCTCATAGTGACAGCCTTTCAGAATATTATTCCTGAGTAGTTAGCCGGTTGAACATCTTCCCACTGAACTGGGCAATAATCAGTCATTAGCTGAAGTTCTCCCTTCAGCTCAGACAGGTATCTGGGGTTTTACTCTATGACACCCCTAGTCTCCTCTACAAAGTTCTTAGGTACCCAAGCAAGGTATATATTTAACAATCAAAAACCGCACACTGCTATAAAGTAACCTTTCCTATTGTAAGAGTGAGGTATGTTGGGTAAGTTTAGGAATCTTCAGATTACATCTGCTCCATCACCAAATTTCTTCATGGACCCACTTACATTCTCAAGTATTTGGGACCAAAAAAAAACAACAACCCAAGTTGATTACTATTCCAGTGAGTGTCAAATCATGTGTTGTTGATATAGAACCAGAACTGGAATGACAAGGAGCATCTGAATGTGTTTGGTTGTTGTCCTTTACCGGTGCAGGTGACCTCAGAAACACAGTAACCAAAAATAAATGAAGTGGCAATGTTGTAGTCAGTCACAAATTAAAAAGAAAAAAAAATCCATACAGCACTGCAAACATAGCCAACACTCCTCCCCCACAGGGATTCCACCTGTGACTCCTTAAAAACCAATCCTGAAAGAGAGTTGTGAGTATCTGAAGCCAATAGAATTGCTAGCATTACAGCTGAACAGAGAGACTTGCCTCACAGAAGAGAGTGAGTTTGTCATCTGGAAGAAGTCCATTGGCCTCATCCAAGAGAAAGTCTCTTCTAATGAACTTCTTGAATCCCCAGTCCTTGCCCTGTACAAATCGATATGCTCGCTGGCTCTCTGAAAGACAGATATGTTGATTCAAACAAATGCTAGCGCTGTTAGCATGAACAAACATAGAACACAAGTGAATGACCCGAACAGATAAGAGCTACACATACCCATTGCTTTTGTTTCTTCTCCTTTAGCATTGAGGATGGAGAATTTGAACTTTGCACGAACTTCACTCTTTGGACAGCTAACCAATAATAGGTAAAGGGACAGGTAATCTTTACTTTCTTCATCCAAGCCCTTAGGGTTCACACGCAAACACCTGTAGAAATAGACATCTGCATGAGATGTTAGGAACAGTTTTCTGGCAAGGCATTCACAGCTTTCAATGGAAGAGTATTATAAAGTTTACACAATAAAGTGTACAGCAAACAAGTTCTGCTACGCTGATCATTGACTAAGGTAAACAAAACAAGAATACTGTGATATTTCTTCTAGATATCCTATATGGGCACTCAGGTAAGTCCAGAAATATGAATCTGTCTACAAGACAATTCAAAATCATGAAAGGGCTACCGTACTTATTAATGGTCTCCATTAGCAAAGTATAAAGACCCTAAACTACAGAGACAGATCCTGATGTCTATGTTGTATGCACCCAAACACTGTGCCAAGGCAACACTCTATTTTCCCTGAGTGTATGTTGTGTGCGCCCAAGGGAACCAGGACCTCTCTGCAGTTTAGATACGCTTGATGTATTCCAGTGTGCTATGGGCATTAACTTATCTCTACAGTTTGTATATGCTGGGTGACTATCTTCTGCTATGTTTCTTACCATTTCAGTTTATCATTGGCTCCTGATGAAAAGGTTGAACTTTTGATGACCTCACCCATTTCCTCCCGGCAGAAGCTGAAATTGTTTATGGTCCACATGTACGAAAACTTTACCACCTTAATCTGAAGGTTCAAAACAAAGCAGCAATTCAGGGTCATGACTGTGCACAATAAGCAGGTAGAGGGGAAGAACTGAAATAACCTCATCACTATGTTACTAATCCAAGGACAGCATTAAGATCTGCCCACACCCATGACTGCACTGCACAGCAACCTATGGAGGGTTCTGCCAAGGCACTTGACTTCCTCTCGTGCGTGTGAAAAGTAACGAATCTAATTCTATAATAGCTGCATGTCCAAAATGGACCATCACAACTTTTTCAGTCTACCTCAGGAAGTTACATAAAAGTGAGACAGGAAGGAAGGAAGGAGATAGAGTGACACTAGCCTCCCTCTGACCTGACTCAGCCCATGCTGCTTCCATTCATAGGCAGATCCACAAGAAAAAACAGTGAGTTTAGAGATGGAGCAGTCTAAATATTTGTAACTAAAATCTGATGTAGTCCTAGTTGCATTGGTTTAGTTAGTTGATAATTAGACTTTCACCTCTGAAAACCCGGGCTCTAAATTTGTTTAGATCACCAAGCTTCTTTTTGTATGGTGTAATCTTAGTAAACTCTGACCATCTGAGCACACTGTGAATTTACCTGAGTGTAGCACCAGCTTTCTGCTACAGGTCCACTCGACATTTCTGCCGGAGGAGGAGGACTCGGAACCCTTGACATCGCCAGTTTGAAGATTAAACAGGATTTCACAATTCAGCGAAAGAAATAGCTATGCTGTCTTCACCCTACCTGGCCCCCAAAAAGGAGAAAATAGCAATTCCATTAGAACTTGCAGGACATTTTACTCAGAGTAAAAACAAAACAAGAAGTCACACTCCCCCCTCCTTTCAGCACCTTTAGACAGAAGCACATTAGGGTGTCTACGCAGCATCCAAGGTGTGACTGCAGCTTGAGTAGACATATCAGCACTATTAAAAATAGCAGCGTAGATGCAGTGGCATGAGCTTCAGCGTGGACTAGCAATGGAAGTACATACCCAGGGTCCAACGTGAGCTATACAAACACGCCAACAGCGTATCTACGCTGCTGTTTTTAGCAGTATAGATATGGGAAAAGCTGGCACAGGTATGTCTACCCAAGCTGCAATTGCACCTCTGACTGCAGTGTAGAAAGAGGGAAATCTGAGACAAAGACCATATTCACTCATGCTTTCAATATATGAACTCTCGATAGGAACAAAACCAGAATATGGACCCTACCCCTAGACTAGAGTAGGGCACTCCCTGCTTGACCTGGATTTATTGTTATTCATCTGGACTAGATGACCTCCTGAGGTCTCTTCCAACCCTAATATTCTATGATTCTATTATTCTCCTAGACTATCGATTAAGGTCCCTGACATTTATTTCTCATTTTTCTTCTGGCACAGTCCCAAACTGATATACGGCAGTGTGAGAAACGGAGTTCCTGATCTGAGTAGAACATACACAATTTAGTACATAATCCAAACTTATTCCAATTGTGGGGTTTGGCTTTATTGGTGGTTGAAGCACCAACACCACAAAAAACTTCAGCCTAACCTTTCTCTCAAAACTCAGCTGGTCCCTTTGCTTAGAGGGAGGGAGGGACGGATGGAGGATGGACACACACACCCCTTCTTTATATGCTGGTGAAGTTCACAACCCACAACTACCATGAGTCGTCAGCAGAATTTACTCAGCTGCTGTACAGGGTTGTGAAAAAACCCAGAATTGTTCTGTAAATGAACAACCCACTTGTTTTGCACCCCCTAGGTTTTAATTAGGATTTTCTCTTATTAATTAGGATTTTCTCTTACTTTGTGTGGAGGGGGGACCCTAGGGAGTTGGGAGGATTCATTAAAAAAAGTGCACCAAAACTTTACCTCATAAATATTTGCATTAACACATGTATTTCTATGTTTTATTTTTAATACACCTCTATCCCGATATAACGCTGTCCTTGGGAGCCAAAAAATCTTACCGTGTTATAGGTGAAACCACGTTATATCGAACTTGCTTTGATCCGCCGGAGTGCGCAGCCCCGCCCCCCTGGAGCACTGCTTTACCGCGTTATAGCCGAATTTGTGTTATATCAGGTCGTGTTATATCGGGGTAGAGGTGTACTAGAAACAATAGGATCTAGCTTTCATTCACAGATTGAAATTATTCTGAAAAGTTAAGAGAGAAGTGGTAATGACATATGGGTGGTTCTTATGCTTATTAAAAACAATGAGAAAGTTATACAACTAACAAGAAATTTAGAGAAAAGGGATGGAGGTACTAGTGACTGGAGAAGGGGTGTGGCCAGTTTGTTGACTCAACTGTTATTGAATGTTCACAAGAGGGGAGTGGGAAATGTTACAAGGACTTGCTTTGCAAGGATCTATAAGCTTCCGGAAGGTGGTCAGGGCACTTGGAACCATAGTTCTATTTAAAGCTGGCTTTATTTTTCAGTTTTCATATGGCTGAATTCACTATGCGGTTGTTTCTCATTCTAATTGCAGTAAATATGGAAGCTGCTGGTCAATAGAGTGAACCGAAGATTAGTGTTTAGTAATGTATCTGATTTAACATCTCTGAAGTTGAAGGAAGCGGTAAAACAAAAGCAACTGATTACACAGTGGACGCTGCTTAATAATAATCCTATTAACAACAACTGGTTAATGTTGAGATGAGTTCCTGTCTGCATCCTGTAAAACTTGCCCATACCGGTATTGCCCTGGCCTCTTCTTTTGTCATTCAGTGTTGCACGCATTCTAAAGCAATATGCATTTCCTCACCTTTTGGGGGCGAAGCCAGACTTTGAGGCACCTGCTCCCCTACTTGGTGTAAACTTTGCTTGTGCCAATCAGAAACTAACACAAACAGGTTTTGGGCCCCGTCCCCTATGACACTTCTATGATGTCATAGTTGGTACTTTATGGGCTGCCTGCCATGTACAGGCAGGGAGAGGAGAAAGAAAAACGAATCCTGTGTATCCTGTGTACACCCGTAACCGAGCCTGATCACCTCGAAGCCTCTCTCTCAGCTCACGTGTTTCAAACAGAGTTTCTACGTTTGCCGGTCGTTATGCGTTGGTTTGTATTTGTAAGTATCAGTTATTACTAATTGCTGCATCTTTGTTTATAAATATTGTTAGTAGATATTTTAGTCATTGTGTATTTTAAGTTTCATTAACTCTATTAGCTAATCAAACTCTGCTCCCTTACCCCTTGTAATTATCCCCAATAAAACTTTAAATTGATTAATTTTAGTTGTGTGTGTGTGTGTGTGTGTGTCTGCAGTTTGCATCGTGACCCATACTCTCCTTGCATCCCTTACCAATATAGTCTATTGCCACGTGCAGCCTGGTAAATAACAGGCCTGCATTTTCTTTCGCCCCTGCGTGCCCGTGGCAATCCACATGGCGTCACGAACAGGATGCAAGGGAGTTGGGCCATGCCCGTGGCACGCTGCAGACCGCGCAGATGATGAAACTGAACAGTTCCAACATTTGCAGTTTCACCTTTTTACTAGCCAAAATTCGACTGATCCAAAAATAGAATGGATCTGTTCCCTTGGCTCGGGTAAAACTCTAAAAGGCTATACTGTACCATTAACCCTGGCAGATATGGGATGCCTCCTTCGATGCCACCCGAGCTTTAGGTGTCAGCCAGCCGATTGTTCCCTACAGCCTCAGTGCACGGAGACTGTGGAGAACCTCGGTGCTGCAGATCCCTCTCAGCTTTGGAGAGAGTGTAGCCGCATTGTTAGAAAATCCGGAGGTACCGTTTCCAAATTGATTCCCCCACCTCGGGTAATACCTGCTGATCCGGCACACAAATTATTATGCCAGATGATAAAAGAATTAGATTTAATTAAGAAAAACCAAAAAATTGCGACCCGATGAATATAAATCTGAGGATGTTTCTACCGTCCTGTTTAGCATGATATGCAAGGCCCTCGATCTGTGCTCTGTCCTCCACGGGGGCACAATGTTTGCAGCTAAACAGGCAGCCCCAGGCTCTCCTAAAGATGATAATGAGGAGAAGACAGAAAAGGTAGAGCCCATCACTACCTCCCCCTCCCCAAGTCCCTCTCAGAAAATTTTGCCACCCCCATATGAAGCTTCTAAAACTCCTCTGTATCCAGCTCTGCCAACAGCCCCAGAATTTACTGAATCTGAAACTGTAGCAGAAGCTTTGCCTATTGCAATAACTAAAACTAAAATAGATGCACAAACAGGCAACACCACGCGGGTTACTGAACTGCGAACACGTACTAAGACCGAACTTAAAGAGTTTTTAAAGGAAACGCAACGAAAAGCCGATGAGGCACCTATGGTTTGGGTCGGGCGGCTAGCCTTAGAACACGGAGCAGAATTGGTGGACCGTGAGGAGGCTGGCATCTTAGCCAAAACGGCCAATTGGGCACGAGGCTTCCCGGGTCATGCTTTATTAAATAATCGCATTTGGCCACTTACCACCCCGGCAGCTGCCATTTTAGCAATGCAAGGCAGTTTTAAAGGATTGTATATCCCCCCGGGAGCCTTAGTTACTCCACACGATTTAATATGGGCAATCGCAGGAGCTTCCATAGCCCTGTGGGATCCACTACAAAACCCACTTAATTTAACTGTTCAACAGCAATTGGTGGCCACACCCTTTATACATGTTACTGATCCCACCCAAATTCCTGTCTCAGCAGAGGCAGTTGATTTAGCATTAGAAGCTGCCCCTGGAGCTGACACCGGTGCCATGCTGCACTTGCATGCGGCTGTTCGCAGATCCATCTTAACATTATTTGAAGTAGTTAGTAAAATTAAGTTGTCACTGCCGCCCCCGCCTGTTGTCCTCCCAGTTGATTCGCCACCAAAAGACCCTCCAAAGAGTCAGTTTAATCCCCAAAAATATCCTGAGCGAACTAAAGCTGAACGGGCACGATTTGGCTTCCTTCTTAACAAAGGAATCCCCAAAGAAGCCCTGCGTAAAATGTCAGACCAAGAGCAGCAAAATATAGCTGAACAGCTAGGCTGGAAAAATTGGGAGGACTATGTTAGGTCAAAAAACGAATAGGGGCCGGATGCTGCCCGGCCCAAATTAAAGATCCCACCGATGAACGCCCATACGCCACCCTGTTAGTTAACGGTGACACCCCCACCTCCTTTTTATTAGACACTGGAGCTCAAGTTAGCATTATTGAGCCCAACGTTCCCCACTGTCCTACTGGCTCCTTTATGTTTGTTCAAGGCCTCAATGCAGTACAAGAAAAACCCGTGGTTTAGGTTAAAATTGCCCACGAAAAATACGTAAGAAAAATTAAAGCCTTGTTAGGATCAAAAAATCTGCTAGGTGTCTCAGATATTAAAAAATTTAAACTGCATAATCAAATTCTGCAAGCCCTCCCTATAACCGTAGGTGATCATTCCCCCTATACCCCCGAAGTAGTTAACTCCCAGACATGGAAATTTTCCCCTATCCCCACAAAATCCGAAAGGCTTCCCCTTATTGAAGCTTTGCTCACTCAGCTTCTAGAAGAGAAAAAGATAGAAAGGGTTACTGCATCCACCTTTCTGTCCGCGGGTTGGGGTATTCCCAAGCCCAGCGATCCCTCTAAATATCGCCTTGTCATTGATTATAGACAAGCTAACAGCCGTGTAAAGCCTATCGCATTTTCCAGCTCTGTCACCATTCCAGAAATACAGCGGCAACTAAGCGATGCAAGTAATCAGTGGGCATGTACTCTTGATTTAAAAGATATGTTTTACCAAATCCCACTCCAGGACACACAAGGAATCTTAAATATTGCTTTTAAGGGCGTCCAATATAAATGGAAAGTCTGCCCACAGGGGTTCTGTAATTCACCTGCACTTGCATCGTCCCATCTCAATATCACATTACAAAAGGTAAAACCCCTACAGGATGTGTCCGTGTTAGCCTATGTAGATGATATTGTCATTTGTGGGCCCAATCCACAAGCAGTTCAAAGTACCACCCAAATGATAATAGATGCATTAGAAGCAGATGGGTGGCAAATTAACAAAACAAAGAGCCACCTGCAGCCCAGCCAGCAATTCTCATTCTTGGGACTCCATTCTACTCCCACCACTCACACACAAGCCCCAGCCAGCGTATTAGACCCTTGGACAGAAGCCCCTCCAAAAAATAAACGAGAGCTTCAGCAGCTACTAGGTCTCCTTAATTATCACTGCCAATATATTCCGGCGCAATTAATTTCTAACCTAGAAATCCTACAAAGCTCTCTCTTCTAAACGCTCCCGAGAAGTGTGGAATGCATCAGCACAAAAAAGCTTAGAGAAGCTGGCTGGCTGGTTCGCCTCTAACCCCCCCCCTCGCCCGTTTTAATTCCCAAGAACCCCTCAACATTAATTTGTTTATCACAAAACACCATGTAGGGTTCACTGTATTGCAACATGGTAATGCCATTTACAATTGGGCCCATCGCCTGTCTGGACCCCAGTATAACTATGGTCTGGTGGGAAAAATGCTACTGGCTGCGTCCAGTGCTCGTCACTGGTCCCAAGTCCCTATCCCAGGTACCTTGTCTGGACCACGTGTTCATTTAATCCTGTGGCTTACAAGTACCCCTCCACCCGAGTTTCATGGCACTACTCGCACCTGGCAGCTTCTATGTGTCCAGGCTGAGGTAGCTTGGCAGGCATGGACTCTAACTCCCAGCGATAACATCTTAGCCCCCACACTCTCACCAACCGTTATGCATTGAAACAAAATATGATCCCTGGGTTGTGTCTGACGGGGGCACCTCACCATCCCCCAGGGCAGGAGTTCTTTGTTCCACATGTAATTACTTTAATGTGCAGTTACTGCCCCCCTCCTGCTCCGCACAAGAATGCGAAGTGCAGGGCGTTCTTTTAGCTGCCCAGCATGTTGCTAATGCCCACTCTGCCAACAAGCAAGTTGTTTTAGGTATCGATTCTCAATTTTGTTTAGATATTTTAATTGAGCAAGCCTCTCCCTCAGCTTTTGTTAAAATGTGGGACCAAATTTTTACCCTAATTCGTAAATTCTCTCACCCTTGGTTCGTTACGCACTGTCCCTCTCATCGACCAGACTCTAACCCCCTGCATTCCAGTCTTGATCAAAGAATGAGAGAGGTCTCCCAAGTTCATATGGCAAATCCCGCCCCACAGGCCGACCCACTGTTGCGCTGGCTCCACGAAGAATGGGGACACTTACCACCCACAAAATTGTACGGCCTGTTATCTGGCTTTTCTAACCAAAAGCCTGAAGTTAGCCGCAGTCAGTGCGAGCTCATTGTTCAGTCCTGCTTGCAGTGTGTGCAGGTAAAAACTATGAATCGTCCCCGATATGAGCGCTCTGCATATGCTGCAGAACACTTTGCCCCAGGTAGTACGTGGCAAATTGACTTAATAGGACCCCTGCCAGGTGCTCGTCGTTTTCCAAAAGCCTTAGTTACTGTCGATCTGGGATCTCGGCAAACTTTTTGTGTCCCTCTTACTAAAACCAATGCTGCTTCTGTCGCTGTGGCTCTTAAGCAAACAGCAGCTGCCTGGGGCACTCCCACTGAAGTCCAAGCAGATGGTGGGCCACCCTTTACCAGCAAAAGCATTGAACAGCTCATTTTTGGATGGGGGGCTTCCCTTCACATCCATACTAAATATCATCCTCAAAGCAATGGTGTGGTGGAGCGAAAAATCGCAGTCCTTAAGACTATGCTGCGAACAGCAAACCCCAACCCTGATTTTAAAAACTGGAGCTCATTTTTACCCCAGGTACTTATCGCACTCAACAAAAGTTACTCTCGCTGGCCTCACATTTCACCTACACCTAAGCCGCCTTGGTCCCCCGTGTTTAACACCGGCCAACTGGTTTGGCTTACAGAACCCCAAGCCTCTGGCCATCGAGAACCTATAAAAGCCACCATTCTCCGGGCCGGCAAGTACCCTAACACCTACTTAGTGGCTACAAGTACCCCCGGTGACAAGCTAGTTCATCATAACTGGCTCAGCAAATGTAGTTCTTAATAAACAAGCTAATGCCCCTGAGCAGGGCTTGTATTATTCTGTTTTACAGGTTATGCTGCTCTCCCTCACAACATCTTTGCCCACGGAGCCCTTAGGAGAAGGTGGACTACAAACCTGGTTCGCCGCCTACTGGGTGCAGGAGGTCAGCGGAAACCAGTCCCTGTCAGCGCTGAGTCCAGAAGTTTATCTTGTTTGCTCCACTCAGTTCTCACCTAAATATCCATTACCCTTTCAATTTGTACCAATAGTTTATAATTTTTCTTCATTTAATATTTCTAGTGTGAATTGTTCTTCCCCCTATGTGCAGTGGGCTGCTTCTAGTGTTTGGAATAATTGTTCTTCACAATTTAATTCTTATGTGTTTCCAGTTCTTAATGCTTCAGGTCGAAGTGATCATAGCTTTCCTTTAATTGAGAGTATTAGAGTTCCAGTATCTCATTGTTGGGTTTTTGTTGATAATAGTTTAACCCCAGCCCCTACTTGGGTTGGTACTTATTCTAATTGTTCTATGTGGAGTTTCTCTTATGCTAATACCTCCCTAACTAAACCCACTCTTAATTTTACCTATCCCCCTCCCATTAATTGTTCTTATCGTCTTAATTATAATATTTTTTTTGGAACCTTCTATACCTCCATAACACATACGTATCTGTTTCATGCCCAGCATATGCATCATGCTGAGGCTGCATGTATCAATCGTGCATCCAGCTTTTATTCTGTAACCAATAATGGGTGGAACCATACCACAGTTTCTTCCTTAAGACCCGGTCATTTTTGGATTTGCGGTAATGTTGCATTTGCTGTGCTTCCTTCCAATCCCCGGGGTATATGCACCATTGGCACCCTGTATCTACAGGGCAGAGGTATTTATACCTTGCCATCTAGCCATCGACACCATCGTAGTACCCACTCTTTTTGGACTCGTTTGCAAACAGCAGCTTCCTCCCTCCCCTCCTCTATTGTTAGTTTTAACCCTGTTGGTTATATGATGTTACGTGATCAAGTGCTGTTTCAATCCCTTGCTATTGAAATGCTTGCTAATACTACGGGCAAGGGCCTCTCCTTAATTAATCAGCAGTTAAATTCCCTTGTTCAGTATAGTATTCAAAATAGATTAATGATTCAATATTTGTTACAATCTTCCTCATTTTGTACTAAATTTGCTGAAGTATATCCCGACTTTGCTAATAAATGCTGCGTTTCTTTGCCTTCTATTTCTCCTAATTTGTCCTCAATTGTTAAAGACCTGCAAACGTTGAGCTCTACTGTCCGAGAGTCACGAGAGTCCTTCCAGTTTTGGTCATGGCTCGATTGGCTTGGCCTTGCGCCCTACAAATCCTATTTCCAATCCCTGTTTGTGTCCCTTCTAGTTGGGCTCGCTCTTCTCTGTCTCGGATGTGCCTTCATTAAAGCCTGCATTCGCAAGTTTGTTGCCTCGGCCTACATCGCTTCCACCCCCGAAGCGCATCCCCTCGTAGGTGGGGATGAGGAGTCGGACTCGGAAGTTTAGGTTTTCGGCCTAACTATTTCGGCCAGGGCACGGGGGCATGTTGAGATGAGTTCCTGTCTGCATCCTGTAAAACTTGCCCATACCGGTATTGCCCTGGCCTCTTCTTTTGTCATTCAGTGTTGCACGCATTCTAAAGCAATATGCATTTCCTCACCTTTTGGGGGCGAAGCCAGACTTTGAGGCACCTGCTCCCCTACTTGGTGTAAACTTTGCTTGTGCCAATCAGAAACTAACACAAACAGGTTTTGGGCCCCGTCCCCTATGACACTTCTATGATGTCATAGTTGGTACTTTATGGGCTGCCTGCCATGTACAGGCAGGGAGAGGAGAAAGAAAAACGAATCCTGTGTATCCTGTGTACACCCGTAACCGAGCCTGATCATCTCGAAGCCTCTCTCTCAGCTCACGTGTTTCAAACAGAGTTTCTACGTTTGCTGGTCGTTATGTGTTGGTTTGTATTTGTAAGTATCAGTTATTACTAATTGCTGCATCTTTGTTTATAAATATTGTTAGTAGATATTTTAGTCATTGTGTATTTTAAGTTTCATTAACTCTATTAGCTAATCAAACTCAGCTCCCTTACCCCTTGTAATTATCCCCAATAAAACTTTAAATTGATTAATTTTAGTTGTGTGTGTGTGTGTGTGTCTGCAGTTTGCATCGTGACCCATACTCTCCTTGCATCCCTTACCAATATAGTCTATTGCCACGTGCAGCCTGGTAAATAACAGGCCTGCATTTTCTTTCGCCCCTGCGTGCCCGTGGCAATCCACAGTTAATAGCAACATTGTGCTGGGAACCGATCCCTTCCCACCGACTCTAATGTTAATGGGACTTAAGTCACATGCCTGTTGCCAGGATCCAACTCAACTTTTTGATGTGGCTTCCCGGGCTGCAGCCTTACAAACCTGCCTGAGGCTGCAGGCAAGGCAACAGAGGGACAGGGGGCTGAAGCCCAGATGCTGGGGATCCAGAGGGCTACACAGTACCTCTCTGTGCTGCATCCTGCTCTTGTACTTGGGCCCTGGGTTTGGCAAATCCCAGCACTTCCTTCCTGGGCTGCAGACAGGGATGGAAGAGCTGGGATGTGCCCTCCTTGGCTGCAGCCCCACAAACCGTGATGCTGCCCTGCTCACAGCCTTCCCTTGAGCTGCAGCCAAGCCTGCAGGGCTGCAGCCAGGGAAAGAAGTGCTGGGACATCCCAACCACTAGTAGCAGGCAGGATTGCAGTGCTGCATTCAGGGAAAGCGCACCCTAGCGCTTCCTTCACCAGCTGCAGCCATGCAAATCTATTTTCCTCTTACTGGCAACGTTTAGATATAGATCCGCTTTTTTGCTGGGAACCAACAGGTTGCTAATAAGTGAATTCTACTGTATTCAATAAAAATATTCTTGCAATGTAAAATGTAAACATTGTCAAGAGTTGTTAAGTAACAAGCTTAAAAAGGGACTCTTGCTCATTTTAAGAAGTGCAGAAAGTCAGCTTATTCAAGATCAAATGTGCCATAACAAAACTGCTTAGTAAAGCAGAAGAACAAAATATGGATATGTTTGATGAGCCTCAAGTGAGACACGTTGACTATCACTGCTGTAATCAAAGACAACCAATATAATAATTTAAGTCCCTGTTCCAGGCTTCCAGCAGCTCTTCAAGATTAGTTTCATTCAGTAGCAGCGTCTGCCATATTTGACACCCAAAATATGACAAAAAATCAGTCTGATTATCTCATTAAAAAACCCAACCACAACTGAAAAGCAAGTGACTTGGACTTGGACAAGGAAGTTGCAGCTTTTTTTTTTTTATGCTAACAGCATCCACTTCAATGTGGCACAAAATGAGCAATTTAAATAAGTAACTAAAGCACTCTGTCCAAGATTCACTCCTTCGGAAAGATTGAAAACTGCAGGTCCGCTGCCTGATTTTTCAAGTGAAGTAGTAAAAGAAATAGCATCCACATTAATGCAAGATGATTGATCAAAAGCAGCTGCAAGCATTCTTATAGGAGAATTTGCATTCCTTCATAATGGTATTGATTGTGTGTGAAAAGAACAGTATACAATATTGTGCCCAACTTCACGAAGATGCCATTGAAGAACGCAAAGAAAGGTACAGAAAAATCTTACTAAATTGATTGCATAATGAAAATAACCGTGTGCTTTTGATTGTACAGTGTCTAGCACAATAGGGACCCAATGGACTTAATCTTCAGACATATGGGTGTTCAGAATTATTTAGGCTTTATTTTCTCAACACCACCACCTAACAGTCCTACAGCATGCTGCAGATGCTCAGATTATTCTGTAACTACCATCAGCTTCATGGTTGATTGAAAAAGAAGGACTGATGTCCCTGCTTTCCTGTGACATTCAGAGGAATTCTCAGGAAGATTGTGTCTCTACATTTGTATTTAACAACCGTATATTGAAATTTGCATAGAGCATGTGGACTACTTTGATCAAAACATAGCATATCTCAGACAACAAGCAATTCCATGGCGAGGTTCTAAATTTACAAGAGCAATTGAAACTAGTTTTGGAGGGACTGGACAGATCACAGGCTGATGACACTACTCTCTCAGGCCTGGTCTACACTACAAACTTAGGTTGACATAAACTGCATTAAGTCGATCTAATAATGTATGTGTCTACACTACCAAGTCCATTCCGCTGACCTAAGTGGCCACTAAAGTCGACTTCTGTATTCCACCTCCACGAGAGGCAGAGCGCTTGATTCGACATCCACGGGTCGACATGGGGATAGTGTAGACATGGCGTTGTGTAATTTTAATGAATTGGCCTCCAGGTGTCGTCCCACAGTGCTCCGCTGTGACCTCTCTGGAAAGCACTTTCAACTCCACTGCACGTCAGCCAGGTACACAGGAAACAGCTTCTCCCCTGTTAAAGCCCTGAGAACTTTTGAATTTTCATTTCCTGTTTGATCAGTGTGGAGAGCTCACCAGCACATCTGATCATGGAGCCCTAAAGCCGCAAAAGCGCTCCAGCATGGAGTACACAGGAGATGGCAAATCTTATTGCTGGGTGGGGAGAAAAGTCTGTACAGGCACAACTCCTATCAAACAGAAGAAACGCGAACATCTATGCTAAGATTGCGCGGGGCATAGGGGACACCAGCAGTACTGCGTGAAAATAAAAGGAGCTTTGGCAAGCGTACCAGAAGACAAGGGAGGCGAACAGTCGTTCTGGTTCTGCCCCACAGACATGCTGCTTTTATGAGGATCTGCATGCGATTCTCAGCGGTGACCCCACCGCTACCCCGAAAGTCTCCATCGATACCTCTCAGGAGCCCTGGGTACCTTGAGCAACAACGAAGAGGACATTGTTGACGAGGAAGATGAGGAGGAGGAGAATGTGAGGCAGGCAAGTGGAGGATCCATTCTCCCCGACAGCCAAGAACTGTTTTTAACCCTGGAGCCAATCCCTTCACAGGACCAGTTGGCAGCAGAGCGTGATGCCGTGGAAGGCACCTCTGGTGAGTAAACATTTCCAATCAAAGTGTAGACGTTACATGCTTTTATTTTTGATGTTTAATTTGAACAAAAAAGTAAGTGTAGTGGGTATCAGTGTCCACTCCAGCTACACAGAGGGTGCTCTCCGAAAAAGACAGCTTATGTGCACGGGGATAGCCCGGGAATCCTCCATGGAGATCTCTAGGAAGCTTTCATGGAGGTACTCTGCAATCCTTTGCAGAAGGTTTCTGGGAAGGGCTGCCTTATTTCGTCCACCACAGTAGGATACTTTCCCACGCCACTCCAGTATTAACTCTGCTGGCAGCACACAGCATTGCAGCAGAAGGACCAGGTCCGTACCCAGACACTTGCAGCATCTGCTCCCTTGCTGCCTCTGTTACCCTCAGGAGAGTGATATCGCACAGGGTCACCTAGGGGAAACGGGGAAAGTTTTCAATGCTAGCCCTTAAACCGCAAACAATTCAACAAGTAATCTGCCCCACTTGGTGAAAACTGGGTCATACAACCACGCTTTCCCTAACGCGCCGTGGTTGTGGTTGGAAGGGATCACTGTGTAGTGCAGCATTGAAGAAGAAAAAAAGGGGGGTGGGGGCGGAGAGAAGAGAAGTGGCAGCTTCCTGTTTGTCTCCCTTCCCCTGACCCCAACCCGGTGCTGCTTTTTTAAAATAAAACTATTTGGGGGGCTTTACTCTGGTGCTTGTCCTCAAGCACCATCCAGGTTGCTAAGGGACAGGGGGCTTTTCTCAAGTTCCAACCTGTGATTCCAAGGATGTCTTCGTAAAAGCAGCAGCACAAGACCTCTTGCCCATGTCTGATGGCCTTACTCACCATGGCTGGAGCAGCAAACCAACTCTTGCAATAGCCAACGGTTGTGATTACATTGTGGCTTGCAGCGAAGTGTACTGAGGGGTGTTTGGTTTTGTTTTTTAATAAAAAAAATTAACCTTGCACCAGAAACAATATACGCACGGTCAATGCGACCCTTGTGCTTTGTATTCCTTGCAGCTGAAACCTTGTCCGTCGGCGCATCCTCCACACCGGGACAGAGACTTTCCCAGATTAGAAGGTGGAAAAAGAATTGGGAGGACATGTTCGGTAAGTTAATGTGTGCCTCTGAGAGTGACAGGATGGAGCTTAGAGTATGGAGGATTACACTGGCCGAGAACCTGGACATGGACAGAGAGGACAAGAGATCATGCAGGGAACAAGAGCGTGCCATGCAGGAAGAGATGCTGCGGATTATGAAGGAGCAATCAGACATGTTGAGGCATCTGGTTGAGGTTCAAGAAAGGCAGCTGGATGCTAGAGTCGCTCTGCTGCCTATGCTGAACCTGCTGCCCTCATCGCCCAGTTCTACAGTCTCCTCCCCCAAACGTCCTGTCAGGCAGGGGTGGGGAGGTGGAAAAGAATTTCAGTATCCCTTGCACTCAACACCGGGGAGGGTACAAGGACCAGAAGGCGCCCATTCCCACACCTTTGATTGTTATTGTCGTGCATCTGTAAGCAAACTTTCCTTGTTTCTCCCCCCACAGTGTTATCTTACTTTTTTTTGCGGTCTCTGTGTGTTTGCGTGTATAATAAAACTTAATAGATTGAGGAGAAAAGGCTCTTTATTCATTCAACACACAGTGGTTGGTGGGGGTGGAGTTTACAGGGGAGAAAATCTGGAAAGGAACACCACAGATAAGTGTCACATTACACTGGCTCATTGATGAAACTGGTTTTCAAAGCCTCACGGACACGCAGAGCCCCTCGATGTGCTCTTCTTATTGCCCTGATGTCTGGCTGTTCAAAATCGGCTGCCAGGTGATCTGCCTCAACCCCCCACCCCGGTGGAAACTTTTCTCCCTTTGCTTCACAGATATTATGGAGCACACAGCAGGCAGCAATAACAATGGGGACATTGCTTACTAGGTTAGACATCCGTGAAAGCAAACAATGTCAGCGACCTTTTAAATGTCCAAAGGCACATTCCACCACCATTCTGCACTTACTCAGCCTATGGTTGAACCAGTCCTTACTGCTGTCCAGGCTGCCTGTGTACGGCTTCATGAGCCATGGGAGCAATGGGTAGGCTGGGTCTTCCAGGATCATGATTGGCATTTCAACATCAGCAATGGTTATTTTGCAGTCTGGAAAGAAAGTCCTTGCTTGCAGCTTTCTGAACAAAATTTGTGTTCCTAAAGATTCTCGCATCATCACCTTTCCCGACCATCCCACATTGACGCCGGTGAAACGGCCCCTGTGATCCACCAGTGCTTGCAACACCACTGAGAAGTACCCCTTTAGGTTTATGTACTCTTTGGCAAGGTGGTCTGGTGCCAAGATAGGGATATGTGTTCCGTTTATCACCCCACTGCAGTTAGGGAATCCCACTGCGGCAAAACCATCCACTATGTCCTGCACGTTGCCCAGAGTCACTACCCTTCTTAGCAGAAGTCTGTTGAGGGCCCTGCAAACTTGGATCACAACAGATCCCACGGTAGATTTACCCGCTTCAAATTGATGCCCCACTGACAGTCTGGTGTTGTGAGCAGCGATAGCTCTGTGGAAGCTTGCTTTTCCACAGTCAGAGCAGCTCTCATTTTAGTATTGCTGCGCTTCAGGGCTGGGGAAAGCTCTTCACACAGTTCCTGGAAAGTGGCCGTATGCATTCAAAAGTTCTGCAGCCACTGCTCGTCATCCCATAGCTGCATACTGATGTGGTCCCACCAGTCAGCCCTTGTTTCCTGGGCCCAGAAAAAGCTCTCAACCATGTCAAGGTGATGCGTGACTGTTGCCAGCAACTGCAAATTGCTCTGCTCTAGGTCTTCCAGCAGGGCTGCTTGCATGGTATCACATTGTTCCATCCGGTGGCTCCTGTATCAGCTGTGTAAATACTGCAGGATAAGGCGCGAGTTGTTTGTAATGCTCACAAAAACAGTTTTCAGAGTGGTAGCCGTGTTAGTCTGTATCAGCAAAAAGAACGAGGAGTACTTGTGGCACCTTAGAGACTAACAAATTTATTTGAGCATAAGATTTCGTGGGCTAAAACCCACTTCATCGAATGCATGCAATGGAAAATAAAGTAGGAAGATATATATATACACAGAAGACATGAAAAAATGGGTGTTGCCATACTAACTATAACTAGAGTAATCAGTAATGTACATTGGCCAAACCGGACAGTCTCTACGCAAAAGAATAAATGGACACAAATCAGATGTCAAGAATTATAACATTCAAAAACCAGTCGGAGAACACTTCAACCTCCCCGGTCACTTGATTACAGACCTCAAAAATCGCAATACTCCAACAACAAAAACTTCAAAAACAGACTCCAACGAGAAACTGCAGAATTGGAATTAATTTGCAAACTGGACACCATTAAATTAGGCTTGAATAAAGACTGGGAGTGGATGGGTCATTACACAAAGTAAAACCTATTTCCCCATGCTAATTTCTCCCCCCCACTGTTACTCACACCTTCTTGTCAACAGTTGGAAATGGGCCATCCTGATTATCACTACAAAAGTTTTTTTTCTCCTGCTGATAATATCTGACCTTAACTGATTACTCTCTTTATAGTTAGTATGGCAACACCCATTTTTTCATGTCCTCTGTGTACATATATCTTCCTACTGTATTTTCCACTGCATGCATCCGATGAAATGGGTTTTAGCCCACGAAAGCTTATGCTCAAATAAATTTGTTAGTCTCTAAGGAGCCACAAGTACTCCTCGTTCTTTTCACAAAAACAGTGTACGGCTGAGCAGTGTCCATGCTTATCATGCTATGGCGTGCGTGCGGGTAACCCACGCTTACAAATAAAGGTGAGAAAAAGGCTTGGTTTGTTTGCCATTGATTTCAGGGAGGGAGATAGGTAAGTGCATCATGGGAGGCTAACGCTACGTTCCCATAACCACCCACGCCAATGTTTTGGCTCCATAAGGCATTGCAAGCCCAACCCAAAATTCCACTCACCTACGTGCACTGTAGGATTGCTACCCACAGTGCAGTGCTCTGTGTGTTGATGCAAGCCCTGCTAGTGAGGATCACTCCGCCACACAATGAGCATAGTGTGGACATGCAAGATCGACTTGCTTAATTGGAGGCTTGACGTCGACTTACATGAAGTCGACTTAACTCTAATGTAGACATGGCCTTAATATCAGCCGAAGTCTTGCTTGATCTAATTATCAAAACTGGAACTACACAAGGATAAAAATATAAAAAGCTATTAAAATGAACTATGGAGATCTGTTACTTGGCTAACATGAATGATCCTAAACACAGTAGAACCTCAGAGTTACAAACACCTTGGGAAAGGAGGTTGTTTGTAACTCTGAAATGTTCCTAGCTCTAAACAAAACGTTATGGTTGTTCTTTCAAAAGTTTACAGCTGAACATTGAACATAAGAACATAAGAAAGGCCGTACTGGGTCAGACCAAAGGTCCATCTAGCCCAGTATCTGTCTACCGACAGTGGCCAATGCCAGGTGCCCCAGAGGGAGTGAACCTAACAGGCAATGATCAAGTGATCTCTCTCCTGCCATCCATCTCCATCCTCTGACGAACAGAGGCTAGGGACACCATTCTTACCCATCCTGGCTAATAGCCATTTATGGACTTAGCCACCATGAATTTATCCAGTCCCCTTTTAAACATTGTTATAGTCCTAGCCTTCACAACCTCCTCAGGTAAGGAGTTCCACAAGTTGACTGTGCGCTGCGTGAAGAAGAACTTCCTTTTATTTGTTTTAAACCTGCTGCCTATTAATTTCATTTGGTGACCCCTAGTTCTTGTATTATGGGAATAAGTAAATAACTTTTCCTTATCCACTTTCTCAACATCACTCATGATTTTATATACCTCTATCATGTCCCCCCTTAGTCTTCTCTTTTCCAAACTGAAGAGTCCTAGCCTCTTTAATCTTTCCTCATATGGGACCCTCTCTAAACCCTTAATCAGTTTAGTTGCTCTTTTCTGAACCTTTTCTAGTGCTAGAATATCTTTTTTGAGGTGAGGAGACCACATCTGTACACAGTATTCGAGATGTGGGCGTACCATGGATTTATATAAGGGCAATAATATATTCTCAGTCTTATTCTCTATCCCCTTTTTAATGATTCCTAACATCCTGTTTGCTTTTTTGACCGCCTCTGCACACTGCGTGGACATCTTTAGAGAACTATCCACGATGACGCCAAGATCTTTTTCCTGACTCGTTGTAGCTAAATTAGCCCCCATCATGTTGTATGTATAGTTGGGGTTATTTTTTCCAATGTGCATTACTTTACATTTATCCACATTAAATTTCATTTGCCATTTTGCTGCCCAATCACTTAGTTTTGTGAGATCTTTTTGAAGTTCTTCACAATCTGCTTTGGTCTTAACTATCTTGAGTAGTTTAGTATCATCTGCAAACTTTGCCACCTCACTGTTTACCCCTTTCTCCAGATCATTTATGAATAAATTGAATAGGATTGGTCCTAGGACTGACCCTTGGGGAACACCACTAGTTACCCCTCTCCATTCTGAGAATTTACCATTAATTCCTACCCTTTGTTCCCTGTCCTTTAACCAGTTCTCAATCCATGAAAGGACCTTCCCTTTTATCCCATGACAGCTTAATTTACGTAAGAGCCTTTGGTGAGGGACCTTGTCAAAGGCTTTCTGGAAATCTAAGTACACTATGTCCACCGGATCCCCCTTGTCCACATGTTTGTTGACCCCTTCAAAGAACTCTAATAGATTAGTAAGACACGATTTCCCTTTACAGAAACCATGTTGACTATTGCTCAAGAGTTTATGTTTTTCTATGTGTCTGACAATTTTGTTCTTTACTATTGTTTCAACTAATTTGCCCGGTACCGACGTTAGACTTACCGGTCTGTAATTGCCGGGATCACCCCTAGAGCCCTTTTTAAATATTGGCGTTACATTAGCTAACTTCCAGTCATTGGGTACCGAAGCCGATTTAAAGGACAGGTTACAAACCTTAGTTAATATTAGTTAAGCAACTTCACATTTGAGTTCTTTCAGAACTCTTGGGTGAATGCCATCTGGTCCCGGTGACTTGTTAATGTTGAGTTTATCAATTAATTCCAAAACCTCCTCTAGTGATATTTCAATCTGTGACAGTTCCTCAGATTTGTCACCTACAAAAGCCAGCTCAGGTTTGGGAATCTCCCTAACATCCTCAGCCGTGAAGACTGAAGCAAAGAATCCATTTAGTTTCTCCGCAATGACTTTATCATCTTTAAGCGCTCCTTTTGTATTTTCATCGTCAAGGGGCCCCACTGGTTGTTTAGCAGGCTTCCTGCTTCTGATGTACTTAAAAAACATTTTGTTATTATTACCTTTGGAGTTTTTGGCTAGCCGTTCTTCAAACTCCTCTTTGGCTTTTCTTATTACACTCTTGCACTTAAGTTGGCAGTGTTTGTGCTCCTTTCTATTTGCCTCACTAGGATTTGACTTCCACTTTTTAAAGGAAGTCTTTTTATCTCTCACTGCTTCTTTTACATGGTTGTTAAGCCACGGTGGCTCTTTTTTAGTTCTTTTACTTGACTTAATACAGCTTTGAAACTTTACTATGCAGAAGAAAAATGCTGCTTTTAACCATCTTAATTTATATGAAACAAGCAAGAGTTTCCTTAGCCTGTCAAATCTTTTAAGACTTTCCCTTTATTTTTTTAGTAGTTTACATTTGACACAGTACTGTACTTTTTTTTTTTGGTCTCTGCTGCTGCCTGATTGCAACTTCCGGTTCCAAATGAGGCATGTGGTTGACCGATCAGTTCTTAACTCTGGTGTTCGTAACAGAGGTTCTACTGTACAAAGGTCAAAAGTTGAGTCAAGAAGAGAAAAGGATAACACATGGCTCATGGAACAAAATTCGGAATTATTTCTTTAATAACTGAAGATGCAATGTTTAAAACACAGATTCATATTCATGAAGAAGGTTCTGTCACACGTCAGTGAATAAAAATGGTGCAAAACTGTAAGTAAAAATCACAGAAGGCTGAAAAATTGAATTCAGGATGTTGTCAATTTTTAAGAGACCTGCAACTCCTGTCCAGCCAACTCAGCATGTTTTAGCACATTAGATTGGTTTTATCAAAAAACTTTGTAAGAGGGTGGGTCCTGAAAAGCCTAATAAATTGGTAAATAAATCGTTATTAAGTGCCAGAAATAAGAGTAGTTGGTTTAGATTGCTAGTAGATAGGGAACTGCATTATTCTATTGTGTTCTGCTTACAGGACTGCAAGCTTGTCATTATGAGCAGGAGCGGCGCCAGGGTTTTTGGTGCCCTAGGCGGCAGCGCACCTCCTCTGAGCATTCGGCGGCGGGGGTCCTTCCGCTCCGTGTCTTCGGGGCACTTCGGTGGCGGGTCCCGGAGCGAGTGAAGGGCCCGCCGCCGAATTTCTGCCGAAGACCCGGAGCGGAAGGACCCCCCGCCACCAAATTTCCACGGAGGACGGTAAAATGCCGCCCCCCAAATCCTGCCGCCCGAGGCGACTGCCTAGGGTCACCTAGTGGAAGCGCCGGCCCTGATTATGAGCCTTCTTACATTTGAGGAATGCTTATGAAATGGATCACATGTTTAATTTCATAAAGACTTTGTGGGGTCTCCTGCTTATTTTTTTTTCTCCTCCAAGAAAAAAAGCTAAAAAGGTTTTTTGGGTTAAGTTTTAACACCTGTTAGTAATGTAAATTAGCAGACGAATCTTGCCACCATGTTACATGCAAACTCAGTCCCAAGACTGATCATTGAGGAATTACATTAGAAATGTCTCTCCAGCTGATGATTCTCCTTTCAGCACAACCCACTGTTATCTCCCCCTTTAGCTACTTCCTCACTTGTACTAATGCTTATTTTCTTCATCTTAAATAATAAATTACCCATGTGTTACCATATGAATGCTTTATGGAAGTCAAGATAGATTAGGTCTACCACATTTTCCTTGTCTAAGAAATCAATCATCATAAAATCAGTTTAGTCTGATATGACCCAACTTTGGTAAACCCATATTGCATTTTATCTCATTTTCCATTTACATCCATGTCTTTCTTCATTGTTTCTTTCAAAATTTGTCCTAAAGCCTTGCATACTATTGACTTCCACAATGTCTCAGAAGATGTATACTGTGTGCTCTCACATCTTAATTAAAGGGGTATGGGGGTTGAGTATTTATTAAAGATATCTCCAAAATGATGGTCAGTCACTGAAATTAAACATGTTAACAACCAAAAATCATTTTTGAATAGTGTAGCTAAACAGCCCTTCCTCGCTCAATCGCTCAACTTTCACGTGACTCTGGTGATGGCACCACTTATCTCCAGTCACCATAGAGTTTGAGGATAGATAAAACCTTAAATTCCACTGTAACAAGAAAAAAGAAACACCCCTGTCCATTCTTTTCTGAAAAAGCAATAACCGCTCATGCCTTCTTTATACAGAATAAAATGGGGGGGGGGGGAGGATGGGGAAGTTCCAAGTTTTTCCCTCCCACTTTTAAGCACTCCTCTAGAGTGTGCTTGCAACCCAAGTTCTGTAGCATTGTTCTAATGTATGAGAAACGGGAAATGAAACTAACTGACCAGTCTAATTTCATAATACAATCAGAAGAAAGGGCAAAAGGTAAACAGAGCAACATAAAAAGGTGATTAGAATTAGATTTTTAAAATCTCTTCAGTTTCAAGCATTTAAGATGTTATTAAATAACACAGCTAGGTAATTAAAAAAAAAAAAAAACTAACTTCAGACTTTATCCTCTTGCTTCTTTATGTTCAGGCCAGAAGTTGATGAAACAAGCACGCTTCACTAGACTGAAACAAACACTTTGCTTCCAGTGAGGAGACGTTGACTATAATCACACTAATTAATTTCACTTGTACTGGACACCATTGGTAAAGTGCTTCTATAGAGACTGGCAGTACTTTAATTCCTTAGTAGCCTCTGCCAGAAGTTGCATACAGGAAATTTTTTTAAAAGGGTAGGTTTCCTCCTAACTCAGTGTGAGAAATACTGCAAGTTAACAATCAGTATAAAGAATGCACTACAGGCTCAAGTCATGCTGAGACAAGACCGACACACTTCTGAAACAGTAAGAGGGAAAAAAAAAATCAGTTTAGCTTTCTAACAGAGATCATAACTTTGTGGAATGCAGCAGATACTGATATTAAATACTGACACCAAGAACATCCCCACATCCCTCTCCAAATCAAGATTTCACATTTCAGTGCTAAGCATCAAATTTCAACCCAGAATGATCCATTTTACTGCCTCTAGATAGCTCTCCCTCTCTACAAAGGGACTCCAGAAGCAGTTTATAGTATACAGTAACTCCTTGCTTAACATTGTACTTATGTTCCAGAGAAATGTGACTTTAAGCGAAACGATGTTAAGCGAATCCAATTTCCCCATAAGAATTAATGTAAATAGGGAGGGTTAGGTTCTAGGGAAATTTTTTTCACCAGACAAAAAATATACACCTCTACCTCGATATAACGCTGTCCTCGGGAGCCAAAAAAATCTTACCGTGTTACAGGGGAAACCGCGTTATATTGAACTTGCTTTGATCCACCGGAGTGCGCAGCCCTGCCCCCCCCCGGAGCGCTGCGTTACCGCGTTATATCCGAATTCGTGTTATATCGGGTCATGTTATATCGAGGTAGAGGTGTACATACACACACACACACACTATAAGTTTTAAACCAAATTTAATACTGGTACACAGCGATGATGATTGTGAAGCCTGGTTGAGGTGGTGAAGTCAGAGGGTGGGATATTTCCCAGGGAATGCCTTACTGCTAAATAATGAACTAGCAATTGGTTGAGGCCTCAAGGGTTAGCGGATTGTCGTTAATGTAGCCTCACACTCTACAAGGCAGCACGAATGGAGGGAGAGGAGACAGCATGGCACACTATGTGTGTGTGTGACACACTATGTGTGTGTGTGAGAGAGATGTGCATTGCCCCTTTAAGTACGCTGCCTTTTTAAGTAGATCAGCAAGTGGAGACGGCAGCTGCTGCCAGGAAGCTCCCTCTGTCCTGAGCCCTGTCGTGTCGTCCCGTTTCCCCCCCCCCCCCCGCTCTATGGAAGATGGGGTAAGCGGGGTACAGGAGCAAGGGGAAGGGGAACACCCTGACATTAGCCCCCCTCTCCCCTCCCCCCGCACAGCGAGCAGGAGGCTCCGGGGAGCAGCTCCAAGGCAGAGGGCAGGAGCAGCACATGCCAGTGGGGCGAGGGACAGCTGAACTGCCAGCAACTGATAGCCTGCTAGGCAGCTGCCACACAGAGAACTTAGGGGAATGGGGAGCTGCTGGGGGGCTCCCGGTCCACCCTGGTTCCAAGCCCCCACCAGCTAGCTCCAACGGGCTGCTCTTCCTGCAAGCAGTGGACAAAGCAGGCGGCTGCCAGACAACGTTATAAGGGAGCATTGCGCAACTTTAAATGAGCATGTTCCCTAACTGATCAGCAACGTAATCTGTAATTTTCACTCCATGCATCTGAAGAAGTGAGGTTTTTTACCCATGAAAGCTTATGCCCAAATAAATCTGTTAGTCTTTAAGGTGCCACCGGACTCCTTGTTGTTTTTGTGGATACAGACTAACACGGCTACCTCCTCATACTTGAAACGTTAACTGGGACGACTTTAAGCGAGGAGTTACTGTACTGTATATACCTTCACAGCACAACTGCTGAAACCATAGTGTAAAGACATTAACTAGTGTGGAGATTTCTGTTAACCTACAAGTCTCTCTACAGAATGCCTTCCAGTGACATTACAAGGCCATGGTGCTGCTAGCCTTGCATGACATTAAGAAATCATCATCTAAGATGATACCAATGTGAAAAGGAACATGTCAGCATGAATCCCAGCTACAGTGGAGAGGACAGAAATGAAGCCCTAGAGGTCAAAAAATTCTTTTCAATTCTGTTACACTATATATGGAGAGTGCTTTTGACAGATCTGCACTGTGGAGAAAAGCATTGGTTACAGTAATTTTTATCTATATATTTTATTGCTTTCTTAAAGATGAAAACAGTAGTGGATACAAAATGATAAAATTGTGTGCGAGAGTATCATCCAGAATACATCTAGATATGCATTATGAATACATTAGTTACCCTGGTTAGATACAAGGAAAAGTGTTTCTTAACACAAAGTTAAAAGGAATGGCGAGCGGAGAGTTTGGGTGGTGAACTGATTTATTTGCCCTCTTAGTTTGCAAACTGTTACATTAGCCTCTAGGTACTACAGTAAGTGGTTCTAAATTTTAGGTGCCCAACATTTTCTGAAAAATCAGATTCCTTTAAAAGTGACTTAAGTTGGACACCCAAAAATGTAGGCACCTAAATATCACTAGTCATTTTGAAAAATGTAGGCTATAGACCAGAGAGCTAGTTTAAAATGAAAAATGCCATCTAGCTAGGTAATCTCCAAAGTGTCATTTTTTGGGAAAGGGGTTGGTAAGTTTCTCCATAATTAAACACGGAGGGTAGGTAGAGGGGGAACAGCTCTTTTACAAGTAGCAGGCTACTGAATCTCTGATAGTCATAAGACATCTAAGTTTGAATCATTGTTTATTTGCCTGTTGTATTGAGTATTATTCAGTGCAAGGCCTTCTGGATTAAAAAGAAGAGGTTTAGTGGGTTGTAGATCTGATTTGGCTTTTCATATGTGATCAAAAAAATTGAATGGCTAGTAAAGTGCACCAGATATGGTAGAGGTCCCCTCTAAGGTTATACAGTTTCCACAGAAATACATTTTAAAGCTCTTCTGCTCAAGTTCATGTTTGTTCCACAGTCTCCAGATAATGAATACCAAAAGCAGAGTTACATTTTGAAGCATCAGCCATTTGAGGGGCAAAGGTGTAAGACAACACCACCACCAAGAACGTATATAGCTATCTTCCATCGGTGTATCTTAAAATGATTCCTAAAATGAATTTAAGCAGTTTCATCTCCACTTCACCAATAGTGATCAGCGACTTGCCCAAAAAACATAAGCAATTCTGCGGCTGAGCTAGTAATAAAACTCAGGAATCTTGACTCCCAATCCCCTTCTCAAAGTATAGACTACACCTTCTCTCTTTGAGAGAGGAGTGAGTTCCATCTTGATTGTTCTCTAAGCTACTACCAGATTTAGCTATTACACACACTATTTGTACACTCCTATTACAGAAAATTGTTTATCTTTTATTGGATCTAGTAGCCTTTATACGAGAGAGAGAGAGAGAGAGAGAGAGAGAGAGAGAGAGAGAGAGAGAAACTAAACATCAAATGCATCAACCTAAATATAAGTTAAATAGCCCTACATACCTAGCTGCTAATTTTACACATATCATTTCCCCTCATAAAGCTTAGACAGGCAGGGTAATAAAAGTTATGACAAGATGCTAATAGAGTGCAGATGCGGTCGACCCATCTCAAAAAAGATCTATTGGAATTGGGAAAGATTGAGAAAAGGGCAACAAAAATGATTAGGGATATGGAACAGCTTCTGTATGAGGAGAGATTAAAAAGATTGGGACTTCTCAGCGTGGCAAATAGACGACTAAGGGGGGGGGAGAATATGATAGAGGTCTAATAAAATCAATACTGGTGTGGAAGAAGTAAATAAGGAAATGCTATTTACTCCTTCTCATAACACAAGAATCAGGGGTCACCAAATGAAAATAATAGGTAGCAGGTTTAAAAACAAACAAAAGGAAGTATTTCTTCACACAACACACAGTCAACCTGTGGAATTCTTTGCTAGCAGATGTTGTGAAGGCCAAGACTATAAAAGGGTTAAAAAAAGAACTAGATAAATTCATGGAGGACAGGTCCATCAATGGCTATTAGCCAGGATGGGCAGGGATGGTGTCCCTAGCCTCTGTTTGCCAGAAGCTGGGAATGGGCGACAGGGGATGGATAAGTTGGTGATTATCTGTTCTGTTCATTCCCTCTGGGGCACCTGGCACTGGTCACTGTTGGGTTAGATGGACCTTTGGTCTGACCCAGTATTGCCATTCTTGTGTTATGAGTTGTAACAAATGGCCTACTAGATCAGTGGTTCTCAAACTTTTGTATTGGTGACCCCCTTCACACAGCAAGCCTCTGAGTGCGACACCCCCTTATAAATTAAAAACACTTTTAAAAATATTTAACACTAGGAGGTGAAGCGGGGTTTGGGGGTGGAGGTTGACAGCTCACGACCCTACATGTAATAACTTCGCGACCCCCTGAGGGGTCACGACCCCCAGTTTGAGAACCCCTGTACTAGACTGCCATGCTTTTAAAATGGCCCAGTGGAGGAGACGGATCTAGATTTCTCTATTTCAGAAACAGTTTTAGTCTGGTATTTGTGGATATGAATCTTTCTAAAGACGCTCTGCATGCCAATTAAACACAGTATTTTAAAAAGCTGGTTGGTTTAAAGACAGCCTGTCCCCCAGGGTCAGTGCAATTCACCCATAGCTCAACCCACCATACCCATACTTATCAACTCTGTAACAAGCCATAAAGAAGAAAAACAAAACAAACAAACAAAACAAGGTACAATCTCCACACAATTGAGTAACAGATGTTAAAAGGTAGGAAAATATTGCCACCATTCTTGCTTACAAAACACACTAGAGAAATAACCAACCAACACACAAAGATGCCCAAACATGTCCTTACGTCTACCTATTTCAATTGGTGGAACAAGCGCTTTAACATCACTGGTAAACAGCTTTCTGACATAGCCAGATATGAAACTAGTTTTTTAAAAGAGCTATAACTACATGTTCTAAATATACTTCATATACAAAATCTTGAAACATTTAGAATATTCATTGTGCTTATTTCTATACAAATACTCACCAATATGTAACACTATCAGTTCAGTTGCTTAGTAGCAATGCTGGTGTCTCTTGCACTGTGAACAAACCATGAAGCCTGGACCAGCTTCTGCTTACACAGAAATTTTAGGGAGACATTTCATAAACAAAAAGAACAGGAGTACTTGTGGCACCTTAGAGACTAACAAATTTATTTGAGCATAAGCTTTCGTGGGCTACAGCCCACTTCATCGGATGCATGCAGTGGAAAATACAGTAGGAAGATATATATATATATACACACACACACACAGAATATGAAACAATGGGTGTTACCATACACACTATAATGAGAGTGATCAGCTAAGGTGAGCTATTACCAGCAGGAGAGAAAAAAAACTTTTTGTAATGGTAATCAAAATGGCCCATTTCCAGAAGTTGACAAGAAGGTGTGAGGAGGGGGGGGGGGGGGCAAGGGGGAGAGAGAGAGACAGACAGACAGACATGGGGAAATAGTTTTACTTTGTATAATGACCCATCTACTCCCAGTCTTTATTCAAGCCTAATTTAATGGTGTCCAATTTGCAAATTAATTCCAATTCAGCAGTCTCTTGTTGGAGTCTGTTTTTGAAGTTTTGTTGTTGTAATATTGCGACTTTTAGGTCTGTAATTGAATGACCAGGGAGATTGAAATGTTCTCCAATTGGTTTTTGAATGTTATGATTCTTGACGTCTGATTTGTGTCCATTTATTCTTTTACGTAGAGACTGTCCGGTTTGGCCAATGTACATGGCAGAGGGGCATTGCTGGCACATGATGGCATATTTCACATTGGTAGATGTGCAGGTGAACGAGCCTCTGATAGTGTGGCTGATGTGATTAGGTCCTATGATGGTGTCCCTTGAATAGATATATGGACAGAGTTGGCAACGGGCTTTGTTGCAAGGATAGGTTCCTGGGTTAGTGTTTTTGTTGTGTGGTTGCTGGAGAGTATTTGCTTCAGGTTTGGGGGCGGTCTGTAAGTGAGGACTGGCCTGTCTCCCAAGATCTGTGAGAGTGATGGATCGTCCTTTAGGATAGGTTGTAGATCCTTGATGATGCGCTGGAGAGGTTTTAGTTGGGGGCTGAAGGTGATGGCTAGTGGCGCTGTTACTTTCTTTGTTGGGCCTGTCCTATAGTAGGTGACTTCTGGGTACTCTTCTGGCTCTGTCAATCTGTTTCTTCACTTCAGCAGGTGGATATTGTAGTTGTAAGAACACTTGATCGCAATCTTGTAGGTGTTTGTCTCTGTCTGAGGGGTTGGAGCAAATGCGTGCCACAAGTACTCCTGTTCTTTTTGTGGATACAGACTAACACGGCTGCTACTCTGAAACATTTCATAAACAGTTTGGACATCATATCTTTCCCTGGCAGGCAAGAGAGGGGATGGACAAGGAGGGCGCACAAACAAATGGCAAGTCGCAGGAGTTAGCAGCAGAATGCTCATGCGGCCTTACAGACCCCTGTGAGCTGCCTGTTTACAATCTGTCAGTATCCTGCTTTCTTGGATATAAAACGACAACAAGCAACACTTGCCTCTGCAGTTTAGTAGAATACAATCAGTGCAAAGGTTAAGATACAGAATAGATCTCACCTTGTACACAACTGCTTTTAGATGCAAAAACTTTCACAGGCAATTGTAAATTGACCTGTTTCAATGCATGAGGAAATGTTCCCTTGCCATCCTGACCTATTGATCATCTCCTGACCCAGTGGCTGTGTCTAGAAACCCCAGCAGCTCATACCCCATTTACTGAGGAGTATGCAGAAAAACTAACTTTGTGAACAGTGGAAGTTTGAACTGGGGGAAGAGGAGAAACCCCAAACAAAATGAATCAATCATTCCAGGAAAGGCTACCAAAAGTCTCTAAGGGGTTGTTTTTCAAATAACAGTTTCTCAGTTTGTATTTCTTTAGACATCAATTATCATTGATGATCACTATACATTTACAAGGTGTTTTACAAACAGTTACATTTCCAGCCCAGAGGCGATTCCAATCCAATCCCCTATATTATCCCCTGAAGAATTTATAAAAGAAATGGATTTAATGAGGTATTTGAAAAATTAGAGGGGGAATGCTTGGTGGACAGGAAGAGGAAGGATGTTTCAAGAATGACAATGTGAAGAGGGAGGAATGGGAAAAAACAGGAGCAACAGGGCAAGAGGATTGGAAGAAGTAGGAGCAAATGAAAAGACACATAATTGTGAGCAAGATTATACACAGACTTGAAAATGAGGATGAAGAGCTTGAACTTGGTGCTGTTAAAAAAAAAAAAAAAGACAAGAAGCCAAGTAATAGACTCAAAGTGGGATGCAAGATTATCTAATGAGAGAAGGAACTTGCAGAATTAAATGCACCTCTTAAACAACATTGCTGAAATAATGTCAGCTTTTCCCCACTTGGAGTGCACACAGAAGAAAGCAACCATGGATTAAGCAGCAAAGCTTTCACATGGTCTTTGCTAATGACTGTTCAAGTGATACTGCTGCTGCAGATTATTATTACAACCTCTCCTACCAGATAGGAAAGCTAATCATGCTGCAAAGAAAAGGCAGATTTGAAGAAATAGTTTGTAGTAAGCCTCTTGCTGTGTAATTTTTAGAGTGCATGACATGTAAACATTTGTAACATGGTGGTATGCAGGGAAATTGTGGGAAGCAAGCATTTTGTATTAATAAAATGGATAGTTTTTCACCTTAAAGCACTTGCCACATTAGACAGATTATTCCTTCTAATATAAAGCTCAGAAAGGTGAAAACATCCTTTAACAACCAGAGACTTTTCCTTCTGGAAAACTGAAATACAGTAATGTGCAAAATTCTATGAAGTAAACATGCCAATTATGGAGAAATAAGGGTATGGGGATGTGCAGAAATTTAACTCATTCCATGTCAGCTAGGGTTCTCCTTTTCTAAGGTAGAGTGAGGGATCCATTTATGCCAAACAGGAGCTAGATAGTTCAGTTTATTTATTTATTTATTTGCACTTCAGCCTCCTTTGCATTCTGTAACGATCAAACACTGAAGACCTTACAGACCTCTTCCTCTTAACTAAGTACCAAGGAAGAATTATTGGGAATCAAAATGGCAATCAGATACAGAGTTTCAAGTATCACAGGGGTAGCCGTGTTAGTCTGGATCTGTAAAAAGCGACAAAGAGTCCTGTGGCACCTTATAGACTAACAGAAGTACTGGAGCATAAGCTTTCGTGGGTGAATACCCACTTCATCAGACGCATGTGGTGGAGATACAGAGTTTGCATCCAATGTGTTCCAGTACTGGCAACTCTCGGGATTTTTTCCCACCAGTGTTGGGATTCTGGCTAGAGCTAGAGTCCATTTCATTACTACGTGAGCAACTCTGGCCCTAACATGAATCTGAGCCCAGCCTGGGAAGGGGAAAAACATCCTCTGATTGGCTGCCTTCCCCAACTTCTCACCCGCTGGAACAGAGCCACCAATCAGGACTGATGTAGGAAGAACTCTCCTTTTCTCCCTCTCCCCATCCCCACAGCAACCTGAAGCCATTCTCTACCAGGAGAGGAGTCAGCAGGAGAAATAGTTGTTTAAGGTGCATCTACTCCCTCCCCGACCCTCCTGTAAGCAATGAACAGGGCTCCTCTGCTCCTCCTCGCTCTCTCCCTGCAACACCAAGCATGCGAAGAGGCAGAAGGAGGTGAAGAGCCCCTGGAACTGCTGCCCTCCCAACCTGGAAGGGGAGAGGGGACCCTGCTACAGCACCCTTCAGGCCTGGGGGTTGAGATGTGTGTGAAAAACCTCAGGAGGAGCTGCAGTGAGGCTGGGAGGCTGAACTGAAAGGGGGGGAGGGGGTACAGAACTTATTTGGAGGCTGGTGGGGGGCAAAATTAATTCTAGGCAAAGGACAGGTGGATGAGGGGGTGAAAGCTCCTGCAGTGAGAGTCAAAAATCACCTACCCAATAAATTTGGAAGAGAAGGCAACACTAATTGTTACACACACACAGGATAGGCAGAGGGAGTTAAAAAAAAAATCAAAAGACAACACATAATTTTGTGGTCAATCTCACAATTTTTAATCTTTGGAGGCTGGCAATAGTGATGTTCATAGGCAGGAAAAGAGATTAGAAAAGTGATATCATCACAGTAAGGAGAGAAGTGTCCTTTGGAAAACTCAGTTGATTATTTGCATTAAAAAAAAAAAATCAAAATATGAATGCTCTCTCAGAGCCCAAAAACCTCTGCATGTCACTCTAGGTTCCAGTGAACTGGTTGCCAGTCTCAGTCCAATAGTCTCTCTGAGTGTATAAGCGAATCAGAACCATTTGCTAATGATATTCCTCTTTACACACTTAATGACCCTACAAACATCAGGATTTTTCATCAAGGGAGAAACTGAGTATACAGGAGGAAGAGTGAACAAACTACACAATTTGTTTGTTTTTGTGCTAGTTTCTTTCAGTCACTGTTATCCAGGTCAAAAATATTCAGACAGAGATGTGATTAAGTTGAACGTGCGCCCTTAAATCACAACTACCCAGACATGCTATTCTGTATTGTTAATGGTGTTTTAAGAGCACTGGATAGACACCATGTTGTTATTTTAATTTATTTAAAATAACGTCATGCCAACTCATTTCTAGAATAGTCCCTGGCATAGTGTGCAATAGAAGCTTCCCTCCTCTATTAACTAGCCAGTTGAGTTACTGAGGTAATAGGAGAGTTTGGAATCTGCGTGACTTTAAGATGCATAAAATAAAATCTGCAACAAGCACATGTAATTTGGTTAAATACATTGCATTAAATTCTTGCCACCACCTAGTCTGGACACACAGAATTTTTTTTTAATTGAGAGAGCATAGGAAGGGAAAGAGGATCAATTTACCAGAATATTATCAAGACAAAACCCAAACATGTGGGTTTCCTTGGAAAGCCCTAAAGACTGGCAGCCCATTATGTTTTAATTTGCTAACTTTCTACCTTTAAAAACTTAGTTTAAGAATGTCAAAATACCTTTTTAAAAAAGTTTTCAAGCTTTTCTATTAACTGCTTCTCTTCCTTCAAAGCACATCTGTAGAGTCCCAAAAGGCTCAATTGTCAAAATTCACATGAATTCATTAGAACTGGTGAGGCATCATAGGCTGCAGTGCCAGCAATATGCAGACAAGACCAAAATTCCATATCTCCTTTACATCAAACAAAACAGCACCACAGCTTTGCTTTCTCAGTGTTTAACTAAAAATCACAACCGGGTGAACAGCAGATGACTAAAGCTAAACTAAGGCAAGACTGAGAAGATCGATGGTAGAAAGAAGGAACCTGCCTCCTTATAACAATCCTGCCAGCAAGGGCTTTTGTTCTCAAGTTGTTAAATTGAGTCACAGCCTTGGGCTTTTTCTGGTTTCCTTTATGCTACTGGTTGCAAAGGGCTAGACAAGTGCATCCCTTCTAATCACACACAGACCTGGCGATGATGCAGCAGGCATTCAAGATCTTCGGAATACAGTACTAAAAATGATATCTAGGAATGAAGCAAAACACTACAAAAAAATCCAATGGTCCAAAATGAGAACACAGCTCACTGTTAACATATCACCCCACAGCTCTGCCCTTTGCATGGGCTTCCACTTAAGAGTCCAGTTCAAGGTCTCTGTCCCAACATTCAAAGCCCTCCCTGGGATTGGCTTCTGTTACCCAAGAAATCACTTCTCCCAACAGCTACATTTCACAACAATGGAGTGGAGGCTTGCGAGTGAGCATTGGAGACAGAATTTACAGGGCTACATGAACTTACTCCAGCAGAAGAATGACCATGAACCTGACCCTTTTTAGAACTAAACTTAAAACTAATCTCTTTGACGTGGCTTTCCTTTGAATTTTTCCCACACACAAAATAGAAAGTCATATAAATTAACTGAACTATTTTCCCCACAGAATAGGAAGATAGAATATTTCTCTTTTTAAATGCTTGAGAGGTGCTCAGATACAATTGAGACAGACTAAAGCTGCATATTAAGAGTATTTGATGTTTACCTTCTGCTACGGCACTGTTCTACCACTCCCCTAAAATTGTGTGTTAAGTCTTATATGTAGTACAGAAAAAAGAGTCTGTCCCACCTTTACCCAGGTGGGATATGAACACAAAAGTGTCAGATCTTGTGACTACATCAATGTTTCCAATGGCAGCCTCTTTTAGAAGTTAATAATTCAGTTATAAACTTTTTCTCTGGACAATAATTTTGCAAAGAGACAGGGGTAATTTTAAAGCCACTTGTTTCACAACATCATAACTTCGGGATCTACTGAACTCTACTAACAAAGGAGTTTTCAGAAGCCTACTGATGTTAGGCAGAATAAGTCTCTATAATATTTAGAAAAAGACTAACTAGTAAACTGATGTATTGCTGCTGATTTCCTTCTATTAGTTTCCAATACATCTTCTATTTAAGCAAGCTTCAGGCAGAGTTGATCAACATCTGCCAAAACCAATATTATTAGAG
The DNA here is from genome assembly GCF_028017835.1 of Emys orbicularis. Lineage (NCBI taxonomy): Eukaryota > Metazoa > Chordata > Testudines > Emydidae > Emys > Emys orbicularis. The sequence goes on from NC_088707.1 coordinate 6,854,577, forward strand.
TACAAACTAGAGAAATATCCTTGCAAGTGTCTGCAAAACAATCTGCAGGAGCTCAAGTCTTCTCTCAAACAAGCACCAAACAAGATAACTGCATGAAGTGGTAGAAAAATAGAACAGTCCACAAAACCAATTTTATCACAGCTTTTAAGTCTGGAACTAGGAAGTGTGATCAGTCATGGAACCAAAAAAAAAAATTGTGGTTTCTTCATCACATTTGTTCAAAATAAAATGAATATCCATTTTAAAGTAGTGATGTGGGGATCTGGATTATATTGTTTGAGTGCTTTTCAATAACTAGATTGAGGATTGGGTAAATCCTAGCTAACCAAGAGTTTGAAAAACCCAGGTGAGTGGGAAGAGTTGGACAAGGGAAGCCATCAACACCCTTGATAGATGGGAGGAAGAAAAGAGCAGAATGGCACCTGAGCCACTTGCTGTTTTTCAGAAGAGAGGCAGAAATCAGGGTTGCAGGAACTGCTCCTCTTTTGTAGAAGGGACAGAAAGGAGCAGGGAAACAGAACAGAAGGCACCACTTTTCCTTAAAGAGGAAGGACCAGAGCTGCTGTGTGTTCTTGTTGTGTGGTGTGTATTTGTTTCAGGTGGGGGGGCTGTCTGTAAGCGAGGACTGATCTGTCTCCCAAGGTCTGTGAGAGTGAGGGATCGTCCTTCAGGATAGGTTGTAGATCCACACAACAAAAACACTAACCCAGGAACCAATCCCTGCAACAAACCCCATTGCCAACTCTGTCCACGTATCTATTCAAGGGACACCATCACAGGACCTAACCACATCAGCCACACCATCAGGGGCTTGTTCACCTGCATCTCTACCAATGTGATATATGCCATCATGTGCCAGCAATGCCCCTCTGCCATGTACACTGGCCAAACTGGACAGTCTCCATGCAAAAGAATGGATGGACAAATCAGACATCAAGAATTGTAACATTCAAAAACCAGTAGGAGAGCACTTCAATCTCCCTGGACACTCAATAACAGACTTAAAGGTGGCAATTCTTCAACAAAAAAACTTCAAAAACAGACTTCAACGAGAAACTGCAAAACTGGAATTAATTTGCAAACTGGACACCATCAAATTAGGTCTGAATAAAGACTGGGAGTGGATGGGTCACGACAAAAAGTAATTTTCCCTCTGTTGATACTCACACCTTCTTGTCAATTGCTGGGAATGGGCCACTTCCACCTTAACTGAATTGGCCTTGTTAGCACTGACCCCCCACTTGGTAAGGCAACGCCCATCTTTTCATGTGCTGTAATATATATATACTGCTTACTGTATTTTTCACTCCATGCATCTGATGAAGTGGGTTTTAGCCCATGAACGCTTATGCCGAAATAAATTTGTTAGTTTCTAAGTGCTACAAGGACTCCTCGTTGTTTTTTCTGATACAGACCAACACGGCTACCACTCTGAAACCTAGCACAGGAATGACTCATACTTGCCCAAAGCATTACAGCATTTGATTATGTATTAGTCCAATAAAGAATGTGTTCATATTGTATATTCCAATGAAACCCCATTGGCCAAGGCTTTCACATCTTAGTGATTTACTGAAATTTTGTTCAGAGAAATTATTCTTTAGAGTTCAGGATAATGTGTATGAGCGAACAATTGAATGGAAAACAAATGGATCAGTAGAGATAGCAATACATTATATCACTACCAGCGAACCCCAAGAATTAATAATTGCAATTGATGGGTTCTATAGTGAAGTAGATATGATGGCTGTTCCTGGAATTTGTACTGTGTTAAATGAGAGAGGCCCTTATTGTTATTTGGTCACCCAATTAGTGAATAATCAAACAAATACCCAAAGAGTTTGTTCTGCCACTGGAAATTTTACCTGCATAGAAATTATTCCAGTGACTGATAATGTGACCTGTACCTTATTGCAATATACCCCCTCTTATGCCATTAATATTAATGCCTCCCGGAAGTACATAAAGGTGTTCAACCAACAGATGTGGTATAGTACTACACCAAAGAGAGATGTATTAGGATATCGGTGGACTGTGATTAACACTACATTAGGGACTGTTAAATTTTCATTACCTTTATCCAGTTTCCAGATCACCTCTACATACCCAAATTGTTCAAAGGGGGCTGCCATTAGATTAGCACAACAGAGGGCTTGGGTTATTTCTTCTAGAAAGAAGAGAGACTTGACCGGATCCCTGTGGGATGGGGCCAATAGTGCAACAACTTCTCACACAGTTCTTTCCCACTCGCCTCACACAATCCTCGCTTCTACAAATCATGCGTTATTAGGATTACAGTTAGCTTGACGCTTGCTAACAAACTGTCATGCATTGCAGTTCCTTCCTGTCAGTTCTTTCTCTGCTTCCACAATATTTTTAAGTAACCCATGTCCAATGCATCTCTTAGAAGCATTTTGTGCTACAACACAGGACAACCAAGGCCAGGAAAATCATAGGGTCAATTGCTCCTTCAGCTAGAAATGGAGAATCAACAGTCTCGTTTTATATAGTAAGGAGAAGGAAGTTAATATTATCAAATAGTAGCGCTATTATAAAGTGAAAAAGAATGAGATTAAAAAACTGGAGAAACATTCTACTAAAATTAACAGTGAATGAGACATCAGGTTTCCAGAAGAATTCCAGTAAACCTGAATTAAAATACTGAATCCTTGTCTTGGGGAAGTGACATATACCCTTAATTGAGATCAATCAGAAAGAAGTAGAAATCATATTTGGGATCCAAGGCACAAGAACTCCTCCCCCCCACCCAATAAAACACAAAAGCCTTTAACCACCAATAAGAGCGAACACATAGCAAAACTGCAATGCCCAAAGCCAGTGAAAACATACAAAGAACATTATTAATGTAACATTCAGGCATTCTAGGTATAAACCAGAATGGAGGAAGTTCTGACCAGCACATAATGTTTTTAATAATTCAGGCTCTTAATGGTGAAAAGGTAAATTTCACTCTGGTATGTATCATCACTAATCTTGTGAGCTTCTCTTCTATACCTAAGAACAAGGAGGCAAAGTGAAGGATGAAATCTTAACTTAGATATTTGCTTTGTTGGGCTAAACCGTAGCAGGAAGTAAAAACCATAATCATTACTCTCACAAATAAATAAGTAAAAAGAAATCAAAACCTAAAGAATGGTGCAAAATTAAAAAAAGTTTCAACACTAACATTAAAGAATTTCAGTGGCTAACTCACTATTTTGTTTTTACCAGGTATTTGCCTTTTCTTCTACTCTCATCCACTTGAATCTTTTTAACAGAGTACACACATTCATTACTTGATGTTGCCATTGAGATGTCACATATAAGCTTATAACAAAAAACTTGTTAATAAAAGTATAAGTCCATAAATTGCCCAGGATACTCATTTCCCACAGAGCATATTTCTACCACAATATTCCCCAAGGTGGTAGGAGGCTTCTTAACCTGGAAACATACTGGTAGCAGCAGCCTCTTCCTCTGGTTCCAGTATATTGTTCCAAAACCTTCTACTCTTGCAAGATCACCACCTTCAGCCACACATCAGCCTTCAAGATGCCCAACAAGCTCCTGCCATTGAACCTCCGCGCCCCCCCCCCCACCCCCCCCACACACACAATGTCATGTTAATCAAAAGCATTCAGAGCTTTTCAGGGACTGAAAATTATGCTTGTCAGAATTCTGCAATTTGCTATCATCTAGCACTTTGTTGGCCCTTCTGCTTTACAGGACATAAGCGTTACTCTCTAACGGCGGGGGTGGCGCACCCTCCCAAGTTGCATGTACTTTTTTTAAATGTGACCTTATCAGACACAAAGATAGAAAAAAATCAAATTGGCCAGTGCTTTCCACTTCAAAACCTCCTGAATTTACTTCAAATCAGTAGTCTTGCTTTCTTACACAACGAATCTTAAGTATGCCCATGTTTGCTAAAAAAAAAAAAGCTGAATTTTTCTAGCCAGACCTTAGGGTATAATGCCCAGTCCACACGTTTATATGTATAATCACATTTCAGAACTGAATTAAGAACCCTGCAACTGACACGAAATCGTGGCATTCACATAGATCCAAGTTTGCAGATACTAATCATGCAACTTTGTGTCCAACTGGCTTGACAAAGGTAAGATCTGACTTCAGGAAGTACAGGCTCTGTGTGTATTACTTTAATGCGTTTTTAGATAGTTTCACAAAAGACTGCACAAGGGAAACTATTGTATTTCTCCTGCATCTGTTTATATCATTAACACTTAAAGCAGAGTTTGGTGCTGCATTCTGTATACTGCATTTGACATTAATGATATTATCACTTGCAGAAGGGAAAGAAAACCGTAAGGGACTTTACTTACCTGCCAAGATTTAAATTATGGGGAACTGATTTTCCAGCTATTTTTATTTTAAAATATATTTAAATTGTTGCCTCCACAAACAATTCAGTTCACCTTTCTAAAGCAAAAAGGACAGCATGGAGATCATTGTGATATTCTTTTAGTCAGATTCTTTTTGGGTGGGGAAGGGGGAAAAGGGTGACACTTAAGCTTTCCTCTTTTTTTCTTACGTCTAGCCTCAAAAGACTATCCCATATCAATCCAGCTTGCCTTTTTTTAAGTCTTCAAAGTCCATTTCTCCATCATTCTCAAACAGAAACCAGAATTAATTTTCCCTTTTACTTTTCTATGTCATCTAAGGTGACCAGATGTCCCAATTTTATAGGGACAGTCCCGATATTTGGGGCTCTCTTATATAGGCTGCTATTACCCCCCACCCCGTCCCGATTTTTCACACTTGCTATCTGGTCAGCCTAATGTCATCTTCCTACTTCTCTTTCACACCCCACTGAGTCCCAATGTTATATAGCGATGTTGCACGTTACACAGAACTAGAGACACCAGATGTCTGCTAACCACATACATGCAACACGGAGACTAGATAGTACAACTGTGAACATCAGGTTAAACATAGGTTAAAAGACAAGTCTCCATTAGCTCAGTAGGACTTGTAACGCTTTTTCTGCTCTCTTGACAATAGTGGGCAAGTCCATCATAAATGGTCTCAAAATACTCTGAACGTTCCATTTGCCTTTTAAAGGAGCAGTCACTAAAATTAAGTATCAGGGGGTAGCCGTGTTAGTCTGTATCTATAAAAACAACAAGGAGTCTGGTGGCACCTTAAAGACTAACAGATTTATTTGGGCATAAGCTTTCGTGGGTAAAAACCTCACTTCTTCAGATGCAAGAACCTAAAATTAAGGTTACTTTAAAATGCTTTTATTCAGGAGATCATGTTAGAACTTTAATGTAATTTTTATTTTTCTTGCTTAATTCTAAAGGTACATAAATTGAATGGATGTCATTTCATTCGGAGTTGGAAATTTAATTTGCATACAAATGCACTGCAATCTTGCCTGAAGGAGAGCAAATATCTATAAGGCAGTTACGTAACTGTACCAGCAAGACTCCAATCAAACCTTTGGACTTGCACTGACTATGCTCCTCATACTTAGAAAAGGTAGACAAGGTTCTCTGCCCAGTGGAAGATATTTCAGAATGAAAGGACAGACACTTAATAGCTAGTATGAAAAATGGCAGGCAAATACAAACTAAAAACTGCAATACAGTTTTCAGATTTTTGTAAACACTCCACAATGGACTCTAAAAATCCCTTTACCTGACTGACTGATACTGATTCAATTATTATGCACTACTGCTTGAGGTCTGACACTTTACACAATGTAAGCTTAGGTGGTGAAAACATGAAGACTATTGTGTCATGTAATGCAATCCTGAAACCGAAGAGACAGGACCCTAGAGTAGCAACATTTAACCCACAAGTGGTTCTCTTCTTGGGTTTGACTTAGGCAGAGGTTTCCAAACTGTGGGGCGTGTCCCCTAGGGGGTCTTGGGAAGGGAGCACCAACTCCACCCCCAACTCACCTCAGTGGGCCACCCAGCCTTACATGTTTCTATTTTTGGCTGGGTTGGAGAGGGTGCAACCAAAACTTGTAACTCAAAGGAGGGAGGGAGGGCCTCAGCTCAAAATCTACTGGTTTACAGTTAACTTTTATTATATCTTTGTTTCTAAGATGGTATAACTCTTCCATCTCTCTCTGACTCTGCTGGAAGATAAAATGGTTTTTCAAAGTTTAAATGACAAGTGCTAGTGCTAAAGACCATTACATCACAGTTCACCTGTCGCACTTACCACCTCACTTATCTGTAAGAGCCTGTTTATTTGTGTAGATCAGTGATTCTCAGCCTAATTACCACTGTGGGCAGCATATCCAGCTCTCTATGGGTTACGAGGGTCGCATCCATACAATATATATACTACCTCAGGGATCGGCAACATTTGGCATGCGGCCCGTCAGGGAAATCCGCTGGCGGGCCGGGATGGTTTACCTGCAGCATCTGCAGGTTCAGCCGATCACAGCTCCCACTGGCCGCGGTTCGCCGCTCCAGGCCAATGGGGGCTGTGGGAAGTGGTGTGGGCCAAGGGATGTGCTAGGAAATTAATGGGCAGCAGATTTAAAACAAATAAAAGGAAGTTCTTCTTCACACAGCGCACAGTCAACTTGTGGAACTCCTTGCCTGAGGAGGTTGTGAAGGCTAGGACTATAACAGCGTTTAAAAGAGAACTAGATAAATTCATGGAGGTTAAATCCGCTATTAGCCAGGATGGGTAAGGAATGGTGTCCCTAGTCTCTGTTTGTCAGAGGGTGGAGATGGATGGCAGGAGAGAGGTCACTTGATCATTACCTGTTCGGTTCACTACCTCTGGGGCACCTGGCATTGGCCACTGTCGGTAGACAGGATAGTGGGCTAGATGAACCTTTGGTCTGACCCAGTACGGCCATTCTTATGTTCTAACGGTGAACCGTGGCCAGCGGGAGTTGCGATCAGCCGAACCTGCGGATGCTGCAGGTAAACAAACCGTCTCAGCCCGCCAGCGGATTTCCCTGACAGGCCTTGTGCCAAAGGTTGCCGATCCTTGTACTGCCTGTATGGCACTGAGGATGTCACATGGGCCGTAGCTGTGTGCTGATTGGGCCACAAGCAGCCCGCAGGTTGAAAACCACTGGTGTAGATGTCGCCAGTGGGGGGTTGTTTCAGATTTGATAGCAGACATCTATTGTAGATTTTCAGAGAGCTCTGACCCTCTAGCAGTACAGCTGTCAATTTTAGCTGCACCAACCCCAACAGATAAGAATGTGTGATGGGGTCAGAGTGACCCAAACTCAGTGTCTTTTTTAAGTATACCATAATTTCAAAGTCCATGTCATAATTTAAATAGATTTATACCTCTGATGACATTTGAGCTACGAGGCTCCTGAAAGTGTAACGGTTGCAAGAATTCAGTCTTTTTTAGATTCTACCATATTTCAGACAAAGTGCAATTTAGTGAATAATGAGATTCCAAAATATTTAAAATGGTTGTAGTAGTAACTAGTGAGCATGTTCACCTGCTATTTTTAAGTGTAAATATTCTGCTTTTATTCTGTAGTCCATTCTCCCAATGTCTGCATACAAGGATTTTTTGTTCTTAGAGAAAGCTGGAGCTTTGTAAAAAAGAGCACTGGAAATTGATTTAGATGGACCATGTCAAATACAGCAGGTCAAAGTAATTCAACCTTTTCTGTACCAAAAAAAAGATAGTCAACATCAACAATGTACACACTGGGTTTATTACTAATGCGATTTGAAGTGACTATAACCGTACTGTGTAATGGACAGATTATATACATTACAGGCTAAGAAGTATTAACACTAATGTCTACAGAAGAGTATAGAAATTCTAGTACTTGCTCCTACAGCAGTAGGCACCACTGCAGCTAGCAATATTTTGTTAGTCTCTTCCAAAGTAGTAACTAGAACAATATGTCCAGTTAAGGGTTATTGTTTGAATGTTTAATTCCTTCTGTGCTGCTAGCTTCTTCATTAATCCAACACTCCCAAAGCTGCAAGACCAGCTCTGCCACACAGAATGCAGCTATGCAACTCCTGTAATCAGCAACAGAATTTACTCACAGTGTAAAAATGAACTCCCAAGTCTTTCCTGGGCATTTGCTACACAGTCAGTGGTTCTGCATCTTTTTTCTCCTAGAAATTTATAAAAATAAATAAAGTAAATGGCACATTCAGTGTCTGCTATGTATTTTCTTGACTATTAGTCATATCACCAGCACAGAAAGATAAGTTTACAGAACACCCTCTTTCTTCCACCTCCAATCCCAACAGTATTCAGTATAGGGCCAGCAGTAAGAATGTGAAACCAAGAAGAGGAGACAACCTCTGCTAAATCTCTGGAGATAAGTTTCTGAAATAGAAGACTAAAATTGCCTCATAAACAAAGACGTATTTTAAACCCAGACTTGGGTATTTTTAATCTTATGTTATCCTTCTGCACTGTCATGCATCTTTAGAATTTGGGGTACATGATGCATTAATAAGTCTCTTGAGTACATTGTTCATGCTAGAACCCAGTAGCATCCTGCAAGATTCTGAATTAGTAGTGAGGCAGCAAGCAATGCATCAGAAACTGAGTATATAAATCATTTCTATTATAAATAAAAATTTTCTGTTTGATTCCCTTTTCATGCTGAATAGCAAGCAGCAGTAATCAGAGGTTGGAGCATTACAGCAGGATCTTATGTAACCCTTCAATTGTGCAGAGAACTAAGCCGAAAGGCGGGGGGAGGGGGGGAGGGCGGGGGGGGGGGGGAGAGGAGAGAAACCTGTGCAGATGTTCATCAGCACACATTTCTAAACACACCAATTTGAACCTAGCCATTTTGAGCCTTCTATGACTCTTCCAAGCAAAGATTAACACTGCTTCTTATTAGTTCAATAAATATACCTTTTGCCATCTCTGGGTCAAACTTTTACGGAAATAAAACACCCAAGAAGAACTGAACCAGATACTTTGAAGTGTACAGGTTGAGAACATGTGTGAGGCAGTGGAATGGCAAGTCACATGAGCCAAATACTAAACAGAAGGGTGAATACCAAAAATAAAGCGGCTAAGTCCTTCCAATTGTATACTGTATTTGGATCTAGAAAATTTATAGAGGACAGACACACAGCCCACAACAAATCTAACATTGTACATTTAAAGCCTGGGCTATGCTACAGAACTGTACATTCCCATCCCCACCCCAAAAAAAATTCCACTAGTACTAACACTGGTTCAGCTGACCTGATGGAACAATAATCTAGGGATGGTTCTGGTAGCTGGAACGGTTTTACTTTTCAGCAGGTCTAACTGACACAGTAGTAAAAAAAAAAAAAAAAAAAGGCTCTGGTGGCCAAAGCCTTATATACATTAGATCATGGACCAGTTCTAACACCTGTTCAATTGAACTAGTGGGACTTTTTTGTAAGTGTTCCCACTGATGACACTGCCCAACCGTAACATGTAGGATCAGCAATGGTACCACTCCTGGAAACTGTTTCAAAACAAAAAAGTGTCCCAACTACAGTTCCCACCACAATTCGAAGATGAAGTTCCATTATATAAGTACAATGACATCCTACATAAAGCTCCAGCTATAGAAGCGGGCTACTGCTGACTATACTGACCACATATAAAATGGTCGAGCATGTTCCTAAGAAATTTAGAAATTTACTATAATTGTAATATTAAAAAAAAAAGTGCCAAAATCATCTTGTAACTTTCTATTATGGCTTTAAAAAGTATACCACCACCTTGATAATAGAAATACCAACCAAAGAGTAAAATATGTGGTTTATAAAAGTTGATTTTTCAATATCAATTTTATCAGAATAAGGAGTAAGTGTTCCTGAAGTCCATACATCAGATTTTACAGTAGTTACTGAGGCTAATACTATGTGCCTGTTTTTTATTACTGACCATTTCTGATTTAGTAACAGGCTGTCAGTGATGCATTGATACTGCCAAAGTTTGAGGCCTCTAGATATACCAGTGAATAAAAAAAAAAACCCCAAACATAGCCACATATCTTCATTCCATAAACCACAATGATGCAAGTGACATCATCAAACCAAGCCATTTCAGGCCTAGCACTCTGGTAAAAAAAAAAAAAAAAAATTTTTTTTTGTATATGTATATGTATATGTCTACCAGCAAAGAATCAAGTCTCCCATACATTGTACTTGACTTTTCCAGAGGAAACTATTTATTTTCATAAAGCATCTGACCATGAATATTGATAATTAGGGCTGCAGGTTTGTCACAGATACTTTGATTTTTCTGTTTGTCGGCAACTTTTCTTTGTGTCTTTGATTAACCCTGGACCACGGCCTGACCACGTTTACTGCCATACCTTCGGGCAAGTGATCCGGCAGCACCATGGCCAGGAAGGGTGGGGGCAACATGTTATAGGGGGAGCGCCCCGCCTGCACAATGTGGCGGGAGCCAAAGGGCTGGAGCAGAGAGCTGGGTCAGTCCTGCAGGACAAGAGCTGTTGCTGAGGGCTGAGTGCAGGTTCAGTTCGCTCTGAAAACCACCTCTCTTCCCCCCTCCATCACCCCAAGGACCTCCCAACCCAGGGACAGGACCTGACCTCCTCACACTGTGACTTTATACACCATTTCCTCCTAAACCCATAACATGTACTAGATTTACCATGACTGTAGTGTAATTGATAAAAATAATGCCGTGACAAATCTGCAGCCCTAATGATAATTCGTCACACTTCTTACAGCAAACCATCTCAGACCAACAACACATAGAAACCAGCAAACATTAGTTTACAAAAAAGTCATTCCTTTTCATAAGCCATGATGATGTTCTGACATTACAAAACCACATCACATCTAACACACTCTGGTAACAGAAATGTGAAGACACGATCAAATGACATACATTTTCCTTTTACAAAAATACACTTTCCTTCTCACAGACCACAGCCATACAGATAATTATTTTACACTTGCAATAGCATACGTCAAGGTATTCCAGTAACAAATACCAACATATCTAGCAATTAGCTCACATTATAAACATATTTAACATGAGCAAAAGGAATTCTGTTGCCTCTTCATCAACTGTGATGATGCACTAATACAGTCCCAGGCCTGGGACATTCTGCTAAGAGAGATTACAATACAGTACTAAGCTGATATAAAAACTAATCTTCCCCGCTGGTTTAGCTGTTTTCCTCACAATTCTCATTAGTTTAGAGAATACTGGTCATTTCCATCCCCCCCATCTCCAACAACACACTCTCTTTGTTTGTTTAGCTGCTGGTCATCTCACTTTCCTTATGCCGATCCTTGTTCCCCTTCTCCCAACTCGAATTCGTTGACTGAACTATTTCCCTCCTAACTATTGGTCTGGCCACCCAATCCTTATTTTTTATTTTTAGTGGGTGGTTACCTGTCTCCCTCACGTCACTCCTTGCTGATTCAACAGCTTGTTTCCCCTTCGCCATTATCCTTACTGGCTTAACTATTGGCCCCCTTCCCCAGGACTCTTACCTCCTGGCTTCAGTGAGTTACCCCTATTGCTGTAAGCAGCTTTGTTCTATAGCAGGGTAGCGAGTCAAAGGGGCCCTGGCCCAGACAGGTGCAGTGGGTGAGGATAAAGCCCCTCCCCCAGGACTCCTACCCCACTTTCTGCAGCCAGCCCCCTGTGAGAATACAAGCAGCGGGAGCTCACTATTGGGCAGCATGTCTCCCTTCTCCAATTCTCCCTGCGCAGGTGCAGAGGATCATTATTCCGCAGGTCCCTGCAGCGACGTTCTGCGCAGGCGCTGAGCGCACGAAGCAGCAGGATGTTGCTGCTCCTGGCTCTTCCCTTCAAGGTGCGCGTGCGTGATAGCCGGACTGTTCCTCCTCCGGCACCCTAATGGGGGCTGCGCGCGCACACTGACTCATCTCGGACTCTGGCGGCTGCCTCCCGTTGCTGCGCACGCGCCCTCCCAACACCCACTGGCGTTGCGCGCGCATGCGCGCCCTCCTCCCAACAAATGCGTCCGCCCCTCCCCGATGTTTCGACTCTCAGCGGCTCACATTTTGGCAGCGCTGCGGCACATGCGCCGTTCTCCCTCGGTTCCCCTAAGCTATCATGGCTCACTATTTAGCAGCGGGCTGCCGTTGTCGCAGTGCCATTTGAACAGCCAGTATGGAAAGAGGGGCAGTCCGGAGTGTATCTCTCACTCCCAGCCAGCTGGTGAGTCCCTGCTTGGGGCTGCCCTACATGCGACTCTCGGAGGGGGTGTGGTGCCACCAACACCTCCCTGTGGAGATCCTCGGGTCTCGCCCCACTCCGCCATCCGGTCTCCCCTCCCCTCACCTGAGGCTGTACCGCTGGTTGTTGCTGTCCCCTTGTGGTCTCCTCATACTGCCCCAAACCGATACATCCGGGCCTTGCCGCGACGCCGTCCCTCAGCGCCACGACGCCACGCTCGGGGAGAGGGGGGGGGGGGGGTGTGGAGAGGGACGCACTGAGCATGCGCAGCGTGCAGGGAGGCGGGAAGGGCGTCGAGTAAAGCGGGAGCGTGGCGGCAGAGGCCGAGGCTCACGCGCTGAGGTGAGGGTGAGCGAGGAGAACGCGGCGCGCGTGCATGGGAGTAGGCAGCCCCCCCCCCCCGGGCCCGGAGGCGGGAAAGATGGGCCTGTGGGAGAGGGTGGGCTGAGGTGGGAGGCCTGCAGTGCTGGGAGCGGGGGTCTGTGTGTGTGAGGAGCAGGGTGGCTGGGGTGAGGGGCCGTTTGGGGGTGTGGCTCTTGAGGAGAAGGGAGGCTGCATGGTCACAGGGCTAGTGGCACCTGCGCCCCCTCTCAGGTGTCCAGCTAAGCTAGGGGGAGTTTCCCAGTTTTCGCAGCCTTTGACCTGTAGTACCCCACCTATCGACCTGGCTTACCAAGCAGGTCCTAGTGACCTCGGGCGCCTGTGGTTCTTCCCTTTAGGAGTTTGCCCAGCGGGCTACGGTGACCAGACGGCCAAGTGGTGTTCACTGGAGCAGCCGGAACAAGACCTCTAGAGAGAAGGATTTTAAAACAACACTCTTATCTGAGTATCGCTCTTCCCTAAAGGCGTCCTTGTCTGCTGCCGGTAACCCAGGCAGGCCTGACTTCTTCAGCCACCCCCAGCGGGTCCTTGGGTCTCCTTCCGAACGATTAGCATCCTCCTCTTCCGACGGTGTTCCTTTATAAACCAGCCCCAGGACTTTAGATCTTTTGCCTTTTCCTGAGTTGGTCCGCACCAGTTTTGTAGTTTAGATAGAGAGGCGTCAGAACCATCAAAGCTAATAGTCCTGTCGTTGTCCCTTAGCAACTCAAGCATTTGCAGAGAGGTAGCTTGAACCATTCTTTTCCTTGCTGCCTCTGTTTTTTTTTTTTAAGACAATCTCCTGTTATTGTAAACTAATATAGTCATATGGAAAACAACCCCAGTGTAGAGTATTCATAAGTTGTTACAGTGCAGCTCGATATCTATTGTAGCGTCAGATGAGGGAAGGAAGCAGGGAAGCTTTTGATGGGACACATTGTGCAAGAAGAAGGAAAGCTAGTTACCAACCCCGGCTCGATTTGAACTGGAATCCTACAGATGGATACACTTTTGTATCCTGTATCCAATTATCTGAAACATGTAGTTCCTTATCTGACTTTGTGTTAAAAATTCCACTTCTCAGTGAATGGAGAGAATGGCTAGATGAAAGCTGAAGGCCAGCTAAGACAGAGTCTACAATATTGTAAGTTGTCATTTTTGATTATTCTAAATAGGGATTGTTCGTTCTGTCACTGAAATGCAGGTACTTTTGCACTGGAACACAGCAGGTGATTATCAGAGACTAAATTGATTGTAAGTAAAAATAAGTAAGGAATCCAGTTTCCAATTAAAATTGTAAGCATAATTAGGTAATTCCATAAAATAGGTTGCATGGCTAACATGCCTGTCATCGTTAAAAGTACTTCAGCTCTGTATTAAACAGAAATGATCAGAGCACTGGCATTTTATCTTAGCTGAAAGATGATATCACCAACAACCCAGTGCCCCATGCACCATGCTAGGATGTCCAGTACTAACTCAGAAGAGTGACACCTACTCTATTATTTCCTGCTGGGCTTTCCTTTCCTTGCAGGGGTCTCATCCAACTAATCATCAGTCTTTGGATCCTGTTTGTTTTTCATATTTCACAAGCTGCTGCCCAAAGTGACAAAGCAGCAGGTCATGCTGCTTGCTATGAAGAAATGGCCATAAAACTGCATTCTGGATGGCATGGGATTGCAGTTAGCATTCAAAACTTGTGGAAATGACACATTTACTTTTCTCCCATGAACTGTTTTCTTATAACTATAATCCTTCCCTTTGCCCCACCTTCTACATGCTCAGTAAAGACTGCTGGGTTTCTTAGAGCTTAAGGCCAGAAGGAACCATTAGATCATCTAATCTGACTTCCTGCATATCATAGGTCATTAAATATCATCCAAATACCCCTGTATTGAGCCTGATGACTTTAATTAGACCAAAGCATTTCAGTTCTCAAGAGACTAAACTGTTCTGTGCCCCATGCAGAGAACAGGAGAGACGAAACTACCACCAATGCCCGAGGACTCTGCAGAGGTAGGGAATAAAGTGAGATGTATTCAGATGATCCTAGCAGGTAAACAATAGCCCAGGCTGCTGAGGAAGTTGAACCCCCTCCCCCAAGGTCCCTGTCAGTTTTCTCTGGGGGAAGATTGCCAGATTTAGGGTTGTAAGTAATCAGTATAACCCTGAGTATGTGACCAAGACACATCTGCCAGGCATCTAAGAGAGAGGATTCTATGTATCACCAAAGAGCACTGGTCCACCTCATCTGGTGTCTTGTCCCCAGCTGTGATCAATATCAGATGCTTCAGAAGAAGAAGGGGGGGGGGGAACCCAGAATACATTTGGCCGAGTGAGTGGAGGGCGGGGGGGGAGAGATTCCTTTCTGATTTCTGCAGATGACTGGCTGATGCATGAGATTTAATTACAGGGTATGTCTACACTTCCATCAAAAGTGTGACTGCAGCATGTGTAGAACGGAGCTAACTTTCAGCTAGGTAGCTTGAATAAAAATAGCAGTGAATACAGTTTTATCATCTGCATCTTGCAATGGACTGATACCTGACTTTTGTTCCAAATATGCCCAGAAATGCTGAGTCTCTAGTGATTATCTTAATTTCTTGTAGTGGGAGCGCTGAAAGACTGAAATACTACTTCTAGTGAATTGCTTGCAGTGTTGTTATAGCCATGTAGACCTCAAGATATTAGAGAGACAAGATGGATGAGGTAATATCTTTTATTAGACCAACTTCTGATGGTGAAAGAGACAAGCTTTCAAGCTTACAGAGCTAAAGAAGAGCTCTGTGTAAGCTCAAAAGCTCGCCTCTTTCACTTCTCCTGGAAGCTAATGGAGATGTTCCTTTCAATCAACTGATTGAGCAACTGCATTTGGATCCAAGGGTTTCTGGTTAGATCAAGCAGAGATGGATTTCTCACACTTTCAATGTTATCCATGTCATTTAAATAGGTATTCCTTTTTATATAGCTCAGGAAATGTTGGGAAACATGGATTCTTCATGTGGTCAAAGAAGTTTGAAATATCAATTTTTTATAATTGGAAATTTAAATCCAGTTGAATCATGAAAAAGGTGAAATTCCCTCGATCCTTCATATGAAATGTTAACTTAGGTCAGTCCTGCCCTCTGCTGTAGCTGTGCATGTGGAAGTCAACATGCACATCTAGAAAAGAGGACACTAGTGAGAGTGCTGGACAATTCCCAGATGGAGGTAACTGCTCAGAGCTTGAGAATTTGAAAAGTGGTGCACTGATGTGAGTTTTGACACTAGTGTGCATGTGGGAGTACTGAACCCTGCAGTGCACACGTGTGGGGTATAAATTCCCAGTGATCATCTGAATGATATGAAACAGATTGTTTATTCTGCATGAAAAGATGCAGCAAATGCTAATGTAGAAATGGCTTTGGAGGTGCTGTTTCTATAGCCTTTGTGTACATAGATGTTTGGTTTGATGTGATGCTGATTAAACTGATGTCCTTGAAACAGTTGTGTGTAAGAATCTTAAACAGCTGCTGCTTTTTAATATTCACTTCCTCTTTTGTTTTAATTATTGTGTTCCTATATTTTTCCCTTTCAATTTACTAAAATGTAGAAATGTAATTAGAGGGAGGCTGGGCTCAGAGAAAGCTGCCAGTGTTTCTACATCATGATTAAATATATCCACCATCCCTTTTGTGAGAGACTGAAAAACTGGATTCTTATAATTCTCTCCATGTTATCCAGGAAAGAATCGGCAACACGTACAGATACAAACTTAATGAAAATGCAGCACTAATTAAAAACTCATACAGGTTCCTGATGATCAGGAGGGTATGAAAACAGTTATTTAATTTTTTCCTCTATTTGCTATCTTTGTTACAAAACCAAACAAAACCTATCTCCAATCACTGGAGAGACTTAATGAGGCTTTTATCTATGCAACAGTCAAACACACAATGGAAGTTATTTCATTCACTTCTCCTTAGGCCGGGGGAAATCTGCACAACTCATTTTCCAAATGTAATCCCAAAGGAATGCTTCAGTGTATTCATGAGCAATAATGGGCTCATTCCTTACTCTGAGCATACAGTTATTGTTTTTTAAAGTAAAGGTTTTAAAAATGAATCTTGATATTACTGGTGTTGTGTGGTTTAACCATGAAATTTTGGTAATAGTAACAGACTTTTTTTTAAAAAAAATGTTTTTTATAGAACTGGAAGGGACCAAAGGTCATTGAGTCCAGTCCCCTGCCTTCACAGCAGGACCAAGTACTGTCCCTGACAGATTTTTGCCCCAGATTCCTAAATGGTCCCCTCAAGGATTGAACTCACAACCCTGGGTTTAGCAGGCCAATGCTCAAACAACTGTGCTATCCCTCCCCATATAACATCCATTAGGGTGTCCACTCCATCCTCCTGGAAATGCAGGATCCTTCCTTACCCCTAGATAAAGCTTACATCATACAATTTTGGGCAAGATAAGTAATTAGCTTTAGTGCACTTGTTGAATGCACCAAGATGTGGCAAGTGTCTGCACAATCTGTGATATAACAAAGAGCTGCTGAGATTCTGGTTGTCTCAAGCAAGCCTGTAGCTTTTATAGACTAGATTTTCAAAGGAAAGGAAACTGGTGGAAGCTTTCTTCCATAGCCCTCCTGCCACTAAATTAAATTCATAAGAGAATAGTTGATAGTGAGATAGAAGGGCTCCTGTATTCCAACATTTCCTTCATGGGAAGCTGACTAGTAATTAGCACCTATATTTTCAGAATGCTGTATAAATATTAACTAATCCTCCGTGGCCCATGAGGCAGGAAGTTAAATATTATTATCCTTTTAAAGTTGAACCACTGAGAGATTCAGAAACTTACTCAAGGCCTCTCAGCAAGTCATTAGCAGACTCAGGATTACTTTAGAATTTAGGAGTTTCTTGCACTTAGTCCTGTGCACAGACCACTAGATTACATTTCATGGGTGACATTCATCTGGGACTCTAGATGTAGGAAGAAGAGGTTGTGAGGGTTTATATGTGTGACGAGATGGTCAGCATTATTTTAATGTTTGAGCATGAGACTGGGAGCCACAATTCCTAGGTTTTATTCTCAGGTCTTCTACCAACTTGCTCTGTGACTTTGAGCAAGCCACGTAACCTCTCTTGTTTCAGTTTACCTATCTCACAAGATTGTTGTGATTTATTAACTGATTCTAAAGTGCTTTGAAATTATCTGATTAAAAACATTATATAATGACAAAATATTACAGTATATGGTGGACTGCAGCAGCTTACTTTGCAATAAACAGAATTGCTTATGCCTCAGGTGCAAAAGATGCATTTAAAATACAAACCAAAAGGATTCCTAGTCTGAGTCTGATATGAGAGACAAACACTATTGCCAAGAGTCATTCTCTTAGGTCAGTGTGTAATATTAGGATCCCTGTACAAAACCACACACCCAGATCTGAGTGCACCACTGCTTGTCAGGATTCACCTTCCTAGCTGCAGAACACCACAGGATACCCAGTGCATTAGTGTTATGTTTTGAACCTGCAGCCTTATTTGTGAGAGGGCTAATCTTGTTAGACAGCGCTGGTCTCCTTTAGAGAAAAATCTGATTTTGAGATTTTAATTGCAGGCAGTCGGTGTATGGTTCTATTTTTACACCTATTGGAAAAGTATCAAAGTTAATTTCTTAGTGGAGGAAATCATACTTTAAAATGTGCCATTATAAGGAAATGACTCCCTGATGTCTTTGAGTCAGTGCTTTGTTTCTTGTTAGAAGCGTCTCCTGTCTTCCCTGATGAGCCTGGCTCTTGTTTTCAGCGGCTGGTTTTCTTTAAGATGCTTTTGATCCTGTATTCATTAAAACCTGATCCTGCTGCTTCCCACCAGCCCTAATGGTCTGTAAAACTATTTCTCTTTCTCTAAGATGCTGTTAACTCTGCCAGCACCTACAGAGCAGAGGAGCTCAAAATATTGTCAAAAGTCCTCCAATTTATTCAAACCTGCTTCTCTCCACAAACAAAAATTAATCTTCAATGTTATCACAACAATCGATTTTAGTGGAGAAGTGGAACTGGGTGGAGAAGAATCTAAAGGATTTTTATCACTGCTGTTTCCCCCTCTGCAAGTAGAGAAGGATAATTGGACAAAGGACTTGGAAATAGAGAATGATTTAGCCAGTATAACAGGAGGTAGGAAGACCCAAATGAACAAAAAGAGAAAGGGGGCTTAAACAGCCATTAATCAGGATTAAAAAAGGACGAGCTACAGAAGAGGGTAAGAGAAGAAACAATGAAGAATGAGATGAGAAGGGAGTAGGGGACAATGAAGAGAGAGGATCTAGGAAAGGAGTAATGATTATTTAAAATTTCATCTAGATTGAGAAGGAGGAGAGAGTGGAGAGAACTAAGGGAAAAGAAAGATGAAATCTGACTAGTCACCTTGCAGGGAAAGAGAACAGGACCAAAAAAGGGATAAAGGACAAGAGGATGAAAAGAAGACAAGGTTTCCAAAACTTACTCAGTTTGGTTTTAAACTCCTAAAGTGGTGGTGTCAAGGTACATAGCTATGCAAGGAGCACAACTTAGTTAGGTTCTGTGATGTTGCAGTCTATATAATTTTATAAAAATATGTTGAGTGAATATAATGTAACTGGAATATGCTTCATGTAAAAGGTCTCTTGTAAAGTATCATTACAAAGCTTATAATCTACTGAGTCAAGTATCAGGGGGTAGCCGTGTTAGTCTGTATCTACAAAAACAACAAGGAGTCTACTGAGTGTGATCATCCTATTTGTATAAATGTACCACTCTTGTATCTGAAACTAGAAATATGAACTATAACTCTGAAGGCCTATTGTAATTATGCAAAGTGTGGGCCATTAATGGTGGTTTGGAATCTTGGTGACTCCCATTAACCAGGACAATTGTCTGCAGATGGGTGTGTTTTACCTGTAAGTCTTCCTGTATACCTGTGTGCTGGCAAGTGGGCAATGAAGTCTTGCAGTGACATGTGATCATGTCACCTGAACTGGAATCCATTTTTAACCTGGTGTCTTTCCATTGAGAAGGAGGGGGTGGGAACCCAGAGAGGGACAAAGGATTCCCGCCTTATGCAAAAGATATATAAAGGGGTGGAACAGAACAAAGGGAGGAGAGGAGCCATCATGAAGAATCCCCTAGCTACCACCTAAGCTGGAACAAGAGCTGTACCAGGGGAAAGAATTGTTCCCAGGCCTAGAAGGTGTCCAGTCTGAGGAAAAAACTCACTGAAGCATCTCTGAGGGTGAGATTATCTGTATTCAGTTTGATTAGACATAGATTTGTGCATTTTATTTTATTTTGCTTGGTGATTTACTTTGTTCTGTCTGTTAGTATTTGAAACCACTTAAATCCTACTTTCTGTATTTAATAAAATCACTTTTTACTTATTAATTAACTCAGAGTATGTATTAATACCTGGGGGAGCAAACAACTGTGCATATCTGTCTATCAGTGTTATAGAGGGGGAACAATTTGAGTTTACCCTGTCTAAGCTTTATAGAGGGTAAAACAGATTTATTTGGGTTTAGACCCCATTGGGAGTTGGGCATCTGAGTGTTAAAAACAGGAATACTTCTGTTAGCTGCTTTCAGGTAAACCTGCAGCTTTGGGGCAAGTAATTCAGACCCTGGGTCTTTGTTGGAGCAGACGGATGTGTCTGGCTCAGCAAGACAGGGTGCTGGAGTCCTGAGCTGGCAGGGAAGGCAGGAGTAGAAGTAGTCTTGGCACATCAGGTGGCAGCTCCCAGGGGGTTTCTGTGATCCAACCCGTCACAAGTTCCACTTTCTTTTTCACTAATGGAAAAAACCTCAACTGAGAATAAAACAATGAAAGTTCATATTATTAATTTACATTTATTTGTTCTTGTACAAATTACACCTCTACCCCGATATAATGCTGTCCTTGGGAGCCAAAAAATCTTACCGCGTTATAGGTGAAACTGCGTTATATCGAACTTGCTTTGATCCGCCGGAGTGCGCACCTCCCCTCCCCCCCCGAGGACTGTTTCTGCTTCCTCAAGAACAGTGTTTTACAATAGATCTGGAATGGCATTGGGTTGTTGTAATCAAAAGGTGGCAATATAACATTCAGATGTTTAGTTATGGTTTATCACCTTTATCAAACGTATCTTAAGGAAAGAATACCTCTGTGCAGGACCGAATGCTATTCATTAATAGAGAACTTGAGAGGTTAAATGACATGCTATGACATCCAAAATAATTATGTTAAAAGCATATTAAGGTTGCAAAGTCAAACACTCCAAAGATAGGAAATGCCAGAATTAAATTTTGCCAGGCAACTTCAATTTGGCCCCTATGCACATATACACTTTAATCTTTAATTACATGATCACATACTATTTCCCCCCACAGGTACCATGTCTCTTTCAGTGAATGGGCAGCTATTTAATATTTCTTTTTATCCTCCACATTGAATGTGTGCCCCTAGGCTTTATTTAACACACACCATGCATACTTTTCACTGAATAATAAAAAAAAAAAAAGTCTTCATGGGCATTTGCTTGGTGCTCAGGCAATAGTAGCTGAGTGCTTCACAAACATTTAATGAGTTTATCTACCCGTTTGAGATTAGGTAATAGTACTATTCCCAATTGACAGCTGGGAAACTGAAGCACAGAGAGAGATTAAGGTCAAAAACTGTTAAATGTGTACACTAATTTTGGGTAGCCAGCCTGAAACACCTAGGGCCTTATTTTCCAGAATACTTAATATTTACATAGTACTTTTTGTTCAAAACATGGCTCCAACTGATTCCAGTTGCGAGCATTCAGAATTTTGTGCAACTCTAGACCAGGTGTATCACATTGGGCATCCATAAAATGAGGAACACACAGTTAGTGGTCACCTGTGACAATTTTGGTTTAAGTGATTTGCCCAGCATCTCATAGGAACCCTGTGACACAGGCAGGGATAGAATACAGTTCTCTAGGGTGACATTTGAGTTCCTTAACTATGAGCCTGTCCTCTCTCTTCCCTGCCTTACTCGTACAACAGCCTCACTGACCACACAATCCTGATTCATTCCGAGATGAACCTCCATCCTGTGCACCAAATGAGGAAGGGGTCTTATGGAAAAAATAGTACAAGGTCATGTAATTAAAGACCATCATAATGTGCATATATATATTGTATATAAGGAGGCTGAATTAAGTTTTCACAGGGAACCTTATTTCTGAAATTTCCTAACATTTGAGCGCTTGACTTCACAACCTTAATGTTCTTTTAATGTCATGTTTCTAATGTAGTTTCCTAATTTAAAAAAAGTAACAAACTGAAAAAAACAACAAATTCCATCATGTGAAACTATATTCACCAGTTTGGGTCATCAGTAGGGTTTGGACCTTTAGATTCACAGCTCAGTCTTCTGCTATTTGTGCTAATGGACTAAATGGTAGCTGTATTAGGCTGTTATCTCCCAGGTCAGGTGGACCAATCATTAGAAGATGAGACACATATTTTGCCAGTGGGCTTCACAGGTATTTGCTGACAGCAGAGGAATGTAGAGACTAAGGATCCCCAGACTCAATTCCAGGTTCTGTAGGGGAAGCATGCTTTAGTGATTAAAGGCTCTTGTGCACCTAGCCCGTGTTTGTCCCTCTCTACTGCTAGCCAAACTCCAGCCCCCACTGGCTCCTCCTCCCTCCTCCTGTCCTACCCATACTGTGGCATTCCACCTCTTCCCTCCTTCCTCGCTTCTCTGCATTCCATTGTAGTTGTCACCTCCTTCTCCACACTTCCTGGTTGCCAGCACAGGAGAACACCCAGAACAGGAACACTGCTGTCAATTTCAGTGGGCCCTCAGCTGCTGGAAGATACAATTGCAGGGAAAGTCTTGCTCAGACCCTGCAGGCTCAGGGTGAAGCGTGTTCAGTTGCTCTGTAGGGATGGCCCATGCACTCTGGTTGGCATGTAAGATTTACCTAGTAATAGTCTTTGAAAATAAAACCCTCTAAGCAGATACAGCTGAGAAGGCAATAGTGCAAGGATCCCCATACTGCCCTACCTATGTTTCATTGCTGCCCTAAGGAGACAGTCTCTAGGGATGTTTATTCTTCTGAGATGGATAGGAAGGGTTAATTAGTCCCAATTATTATTTTATATTTATATTGTGGTAGAGCCTAGAGGCCTCAACCAGGGTTGAGGCCTATGGTAGCAGGCACTGTAGAAACATACAGTAAATGACAGCTTATAGCCTATTAGGGTGCTTGTATATATGACTATTTGTGCACTAGGAACTGAAGAGAAACTTGCCAGCTCGATTCACATAGGCCACCAAAGAGCAATTAAACAGCAGCAGCCACTATCGACCTGAGCAGGAACCACCAAATTCTTTTTAAAATAGCAACGTGTTGCAGAACTCCTCACAGCTAGTAAGGAACAAGGAAGACCGGGCATTACCTGGGAAACAATACATTGTCTTCAGTGGAAATTTAAGAAAAGCTTTAAAAATTCTTAGATTAGTGTTGGGTGATAAGGCTGTAAAATCATGCAAGTTCAAATCCCAATCTGTCTTTTCCCATCTCTGGAATAGTAGGTGGAGGTAATGAACTCAGCTATTGGGAGTGAGGTGAGACGAGAAAGCAGAAGTGCGTGGCTGTTGATGGAAGTTAGTCCTTCATAGGATTGCTTTCTGCTGTCAACTGGTGCTGCCACAGTCTGACCCCTGCTCCAAGGCTGAGGCAAGCCCCCATCAGAGAGTCCTGCTCCTCTGTGGGGATGGTTTAAAGGAGAAAACACAAAATGAAGTTTGAAGTTGGGGTTTCTAGGAAGACTTCACACCTTGTCTCCATCCAAAAGCCTTTCTTTGTAGTCCCCAAAACTTTTTACTGTGACTGTTTATGTAAACTCATCAGTACACTTATGGAAATCTTCTCTCAGCTTATCTTCACAGACCTTGCCCCCTTGGCTAACCAACACATTTCTCTAGGCACCACTCTCCAGTGATGGAATGCCTCCTGCTAAAATGTGGTTGGACAGAGCTCATTATCAGTAGAACTGGCAGAACTGTTCCTGTGATGTATCTACTGTGAGACACTGTTTTGTACAGTGCTTAGCACAATTGGGTTCTGATCTATGCCTAAGACTCCTGGGCACTGAGGGAAAACAAGAAAGAAATAATAATAGAGATGTTTTCCCCTGCAGAATATCTTTTATACCTTTTTGCTGGTAAAGGTGATTTGATATTAAATTATGTATATTTATTTACACTGCATGTGGAAAACATACTCTGAGTTTGTTTGTTTTTTAAATGACCACTCTGAACCAAGTACAATGCCTGGCAAATCTCTATGGAAACACATTATTAATGTATAAATACCTAAAATAGAATGAGAAGAATAAAAAGACTAAAGGGTTTCATACATGCAGCTATACTCTTAAAGTGAAGACACACACACCACAGACAATGTGGAGAAAACAGGAAAAGGATGTTTTTCTTAATTATGAGAGGTTTAATACAGATTGATTTCACTTTTCTTTAAAATATTTATAACCTTTAATATCTCATCTCTGTGACAATCTGTGTGATGTAATTATCTCTGTCATGCCTATTTTAAATGCATCCCTTGCCTTGTTATTTCTTGTTTGAATCATATATTTATTAGTTTGCATGCTATAAATCCAGGCACAAAACTGCTCCATTTGAGTGTACCTGTTTCAAGCATATATCCCCATCCCAGTTGCTGCTGTGAGATGCTCAGTACTCCCTATCGCCAGGAATACTGATTCCAGTTTGAAGTTGGACTCACAAACTCTCAATGTTGCCTTCCCTGGGAACTGTTGGGACTTTTGCTTTCTCTTTCCTTTGCATGCTGTTTTGAAGATCTCATCTGCATCCTTTATTTTGTGGAAATAAATAGGAATTCTTCAACAATACTCTACTGTTCTGCAGAGCCATAGGGGATAACTACATTTGGTAGAAGTTCCCAGTCTCATATTTCTTGGATCAGCAATGCATTTACACCTTCTGAGGAGGAAGTACTTTGCATCACATCACTCTTAAGTGTCAACACAGAGAGAGTCCAAAGGGAGTTCCATCCAGTAGCACGGTGGTGAGGATGCGGTTTGATAGAACAATGGGAACCAACACATAAACAAATTAAGTTAACTCTCAAGCCACTTGGTAGCTGAAAAGCTAACCTGATCTTCAGCTAGGAAAAACTTCCATTAAAAAAAAAAAAATCAAACCAGATTTTTTTAGGCATCTCACAACCACTTATTGCAAAGCAAAGCGGCTGAATTATATGCAAAAGAAATTTGGTAAATTAGAGACAATTCCATTCTCTGCACCTTCTGTCGGTGTGGCAATTTTTTTTTCCTCTCTCTCACTGCTGCTCCTTTTAAAGGTATAGAATTTTGCCAGCTCTGGAGGTGGGAAGGATTCTGAAATAAGCACCAGTGAAATTCAGAAGATAAAAAGAAAAATGGAATAAGTATGAGGTATTGGAACTGTCAGGAATGGAAGCAGTGAGTGCACACTCTACTGTTACTAGAGGGTTAGGTAACTGATGACAACAGCAGACCCTCATCCTAAATACCTAACATAGACCTTGTTTACAGATAGCACAGCTGCAAGAGTGTAAGCTTTTTGGGGGCAAGGACTTCCTTTTTGTTGTGTTCGTATATTGCCTAGCACAATGGGGTTCTAGTCCACAACTGGGGCTGTAAACACCACAAGTCACTTAAAAGAGAAAGGGTTAAAGGATCAACCTCTTGGGAGCAAAAGATTAATGGAATAGGGACAGGATGAGAGTTCTGCCATGGGAAGAACAATTTTAGCAGAGAATAAGCTGAGCATGGATTGAGCCTCAATGGGTTGAAACTGCTCCTATGGACCACAAATGGCCTGATTTTAGTCCCAACTGCTGTAGTCTGTGTACACACATGATGGAGGTGGGGTGCAGAGAAAGAACTCTGCCAATTAACTAAAACCAGTATGTTGTTTGACCACCAACTGGCAAACAGATGTTATAAGTGTGTAAACATATTTCCTTTTATCTCCAAGGACTCACTAGCATTCTCTTTCACCTACTGCAGAGCCCCTGAAAGGATCACCCTCTTTGTTTTGGACCTCTTGGTCACTACTAGTTTTGGCCCCATCTCAGCTATAAATGTAAGGGTATTTTTTTTTTTTTTTTAAATGTGCCTAGTGAGTTTTGGGTGCTCAACTTGAGAGACTTGAAAAGGGGGCCTGATTTTCAGAATTCAAGTGCTCGGTACTTTCTGAAAATCAGGAACTCCAAATCACTATTCCCTTTAAAAAAAAATGGCCTCCTGTTTAGTTGAATGTGATGCCAAGCATAAGTGCATAAATCCCCAAATCACTAAGCACTTTTGAAAAATGGCAACCATAAGATAGCAATTAATAAACAGAGGTAATCATCTCTTCATTATCCATTAAACAGTTGTCATTAGACTATTTAATGCTGTACTGTATTGTGCCCAAAAAAGTATCTACTCTATACAGCCAGATATACCCTTAATGAACTGTATTTGCCGTGAGTTTACAGCAGTAACTATTTAAACAAAAGGCTGATGGAGTTGCAGGGGGCCCGAGTAAAGAAGGGAAGGATGAAAAGGAAAGCTGCCAAGCTGTTCCCCTTGTGGATGCTGTGTTTCAGTCAGCTGTAAAATAAAACTTCACCTTTCTTAGCTGTATCAACCCGTACCTCCTAGAGGGACCTTGCACACAAACATTGCAGCAATGTAACCTGCTGTTTATTCTGTGTATGCGCATGACTCTTATCTCCCAGGAACTGCCAAGGTTCCTAACAGGATTCTGCTAGAAGTGCTTTTAAAAACAATGACTGCAAGGCCTGTGGCGGCTGTTGTGACTGAAGCCACCTGTTTGTCTTATACAATGACAAGAGAGCATGAAAGTGTGCATATATACACACACACACACAGGAATGGCTCTCATACTGGAAATGTAGTGAAGAATCAGTATTTGGTCTTAATGACGCATCTTCACTATTGCATCTCGGGGGTCAGAGACTCTACAAATAGAATAATAATGGAGGAAGACCTTGATTCCCAAATTTTATTTCTGCTGTGAGCCCACAGACTTTAGTTATTTCTAAAGTATATTAACCAAAGGGCTGTTTTAGTCATGTATAATATTGACATGCTTGAAATGAGTGCCCCCTAGTGGTGACTTGCTAGTTCTAAAAAAATAAAAATAGACCTCTCTAGTACAGATATGGGCAAACTACTGGTGGTAAGGGGGTGGGGAGTGGGGTATCCTGGGGGGCAGTCAGGGAGGAGGGGGCAGTTGGATGGGGTGGAGCAGTCAGGGGATGGGGATCAGGGACAGTTGGAAGTGGGAGTCCCAGGGGGCCTGTGGATAGGGGTCAGGAGGGCAGTCAGGGGACAGGGGTTCCTGGGAGGGGATGAGAAGCAGAGGGCGGTTGGACAGGGGGTGGGAGTCCCAGGGGGGTTGTTGGGGTGGGGGTGTGGATAGGGGACAGCGGTTCTGAGGGGGGCAATCAGGGAGGGGGAGGGGGCCAGGCTGTTTGGGGAGGCACAGCCTTCCCTACCCAGCCCTCCATACAGTTGCACAACCCTGATGTGGCCCTTGGGGCAAAAAGTTTGCCCACCCCTGCTCTAGTACACAAATCTCTGCCTGTTCTGAGAAGAGAGGAGGAGGATGTGGCCTTTGCTAACTTGTCATCTTGATACCGGATGCTCTCACTGTGTTCTGCACTTGCTGTTTTGTTTCCAGTCTAAATCATGCATTTGTCAGCACCTCTGCCAAATCACCCTTTTATTAAAGACAATTTCCATTTCCAACCTCTTCCAGCTGTATAGCAGGACAATCAAATACATTGAAGAAGGCTGAGTTTAGGCACAGCTTATCCTTCTGTGACTCTCCTTCAGCAAACGCTGACACGTCAGCCAACAGATAAATAGATTTCTTAACACCAGCAATCCAACTATCTGCAGGGTTTGGCTGGGGAGAGTAATGCTTAAAGCCTTGCAGAAGAGGTTGGTTTGTTTTTAAAGATGATGTTCCATTGTCCTGCCAACAAATTGGTGTCTAGCTAAGGTATAGTAAAACTGACTAATTTCCCTTTGAATTGCAGTGTACACCAGGCATAAACTCACCGCTACTAATAAGAGACTGATTCTTGTATATCCTAAAAATGTGCTGGGTTTGTCTGATGGAATGTCAGCCCTGGCTGTACTGAGCTCAGTGGTTGGTGAGTAAGCAGTACTACAGTAAACCCTGTTTATGTTAGTAGTACAAACCCCTTCAGCTACATTGGAGCCTGAGCTATGTGGGAATAAGGCATCGTTTACACAAGGAATTCAGGCACCAATCTAAACAGTCATTTTAAAGGGGCAAGTGCAAGAAACAGTTTTATCAGAACATGGAGCCAACCTAGAACAATTTTGCTACTGCTCCAGTTTCCTCCAGCATAAGTGTATGGAGTCTTAGCTATAGGTTTCTTCAAAGTGCATAGGCCATATCCATCTCCTGCCACTCGTGCTAGTCTTCTTTAAAAGGAGGAAGGATGACCTTGTAATTAAGGCACTGGACTGAAAATCAGGAGAGCCAAGTCCAATTTCTAGCTCTGCCATAGGCTCCCTATATGGACGAAGTCACAGTTTATGGCTCACTTCTTGAACTGTAGAAATGGGATGTTAAGAGGATAAAGCTGTACCTACATGGGAGATGTCAGAGTCTACATAGGGACTAAGAATAGCTAGATTCGTAGGACCAGACACCAGCATATCAAGTTCATCAAGCTACATTTCATGGTGAACACAGGACTCATGGAGTTAAATAGCAGGAGAGTTGAATCAGGGATTCTCCACTACAGAGAACATGTTTGCTATTAATCAGTCGAACTTTGAGGAAATAGGAAGCTAGTGTGGAGGAGTTGGTGACGGAGGAAAAAATTTCCAGATGAACTTTAATATCTTTACCTAAAAAGTTCCATTTTGAAAGAAACCTGTCGTTTGGGAAGAGCCAGGGGACATTAAAAAGATTAATGAAAGCCAAGCTGTGGCCAGAAAGGTTGCAGGGGGTGTGGGGAAGAACAGACTTGCAGCAGTCACTCAGGAAGGCGATCAAGATCCCATCTGGAGGGGCAAGAGGCCAAGTCACAGAACAGATGGAAATGAAGCAACAGCTGGTGGAAACACGCTTTCATGTGTAAAGTTTGCTCTTTGGAGAATTTTGCTCTCCAACTTTGAAGGCATCATTATGCTAATAGCTCCTCCCCCTACAACACTTGGGAGACAGCCTGTGCACTCAGGAGCAGGCGTTCCACAGCTCTCAGTGATGCCGGTTAATTAACAAGATCACTTTCAACATTTAGAAGCTGCTGTCACAAAACCTTGGCATGGTTTTAGCAGCAGAGGGCCTTGTTTCTTCAACAGCAGAGGGGGTGGGATGAAAGAGAATTAATTTGGCCCCAAGTGGTTAAGCAGATGGGATGAAAACTGCCGAGCCCAGGACTTTGTTATATATACCCAAAGTTGCTCTTTCTATTTTAAATAGTGCTGATGGAGAGAAGATTACAAGCTGTACAAGTTGGGTATATTAATGAAAACTAGAACCCCTCTCACTGCTTCACCAACCATGTTCTCCTAGGGAGAGATGGGATTTCTCTTTTCAATATTGTCACTCAATCCTGGGCTTTTGCTACACTGCACCAAAGTCAGACGGAAGAAACAAAGACCGACACTTTCCTTTGGAGTATGGTGGAGGAGGAATGCTAGTTGTAATATTTCTACACGCTGAGAAGGCTGCAAGGTTGCAGAGAACAAGGCTTTCCAAGAACAACCAGAAGACTGCTTTGAAATAAAGGTCAGAAAACTGACTCTTCTCTCCTTTTCTTTAATAAAGGTATGAAGTGTTTCTCCCATTAAGACTTGAATTTCTCCCCGCTACTGGGATCCATCAATGCAATTTTGATTACAGGGGGGGGAAAAAAAAAAGGCTAACCTCTTGATTAAAATTAACACATTTTAAAACACTTCATAATTAAAAACCAATACCCATTCCCTTCCCCAGGCACCCATCCTGAGTCCAGTTTCATAACAGATGCTGAGGTACAGGACAATAAGTTAAAGAGTTCATTCCAATTTTGCAGAGTTCAAAAGTCTTCCTAATGTGTTGTCTTCTTTGATCCCTTCCCAAATTTGGCATCAAGGCCAAGACCTGCAGAGAAATGAGAAAAAAAATTCTAAGGGAAAGCCCAAGGCCTGTACAATTAATCCCTTCTATAGCTCCACATGCTAACTGATACCAAATTATTTGAGAGACAGTGGGTACCTGTGAAACTTTTTAAAGAGTCCAAAAAAGGTCTCCCAAATCAGTTGGATATGTGACCATAGCAACAGCCTCAAAGATATCCCCATCCCTCCCACTTCCCCTCCCCAAAACACTGAGATAGTGGTTTTGCCAGCAAGCTTGTCCAAGAAAATCCATTGTCCAAAATCCTAGGTCAACCCATCTCCCCCCCCCCCCCATTCTATACTCCACCACTCTAACAGATAAGGAAAAGACTTCAGAAAGCCAGGCTTCCAGGACTTACCCATGAATACCAGGATAGTTCCCACCCACTGCATCATGCTGATCGGGTTGGCAAATAGAATGACAGATGCTAAAATGGTGAAGAATTTGCGGGTTGTGGTGATGATTGAACAAGTTAAGGGTCCAAAGTATACCACAGTCATGAAGATGAAACTCTGAGAGAGAGAGAGAGAGATTCAGTCTGTGAGAAGGCAAGATCTCCAACATGAAGATCCATCTTAAATCTTTTCAGAGAATCTTTTGGCAAAGAACAAATCCCAACCACAACCTGAAGATGACATAAGAATTTGTATGCAACCTTGACAGTCTTGATCTGAAAATGCTGGCTGAACAGTGAGCTAGGAACAATCAGATATGGCAGGAAGACCAGACAACTTCACATTTCCGTCCCACAAGTAAATGAATATTCAATGTTCTTTGGTCATCAAGTGCCTGGGGTAAGGGAACCAGAAAGTTACTTACCTGACCCAGTGCACTTGTCAGGCCAAACAGCAGGATGTTGTAGAGGATGCTGGGGTAGCGTTCAGCAAAACTCAGGAATTCCCAGAGCTCTCCAGTGAACAAGATACCTGCAGAAAAGTTTAAAGAGAGCAGGATGAACTCAAGGCAGAGACATCCTGGGCAGACAGGGCCAGAGCATTCATACTCCTAGCTCACGTTCACTATGGTCAGATAACAGATACAGACAGCAAAGACTAAGCTCCACCCAGAGAATATCAGTGGCAAAGAACTTTCAGTCATTGCACCATGCCAGATAGGTTGTTTTGGAAGAGAAAACAGCAAGTTGGCTACCCATCCCAGGATTTAAACAAACATAACATAACATCCAGGAGTTAAGTTCACTTTGCTGCCTCAGTTTTGCAGCTCTATGCACTATTGCTGTCGTCCTGGACCCACTTAGCCTGAACTCATTGTGTTTGCAGCCAGCATAAAGGGTGCCTGGAGATAAGTGAGAGGAATCAGATGCTACAGCAGAACGTAAAGAATGTCGTCTTAGCAAGGAACATGTCCTTCACATTCCAGATGTCATCTACACTTTTAAACTTGGCCTCAGCTATGAATGGAACAGATGAAACAAACATCACTGTCAGTGTCTCATGACAACAGCACTCTGTATCCCGATTCTCAAAAGACAGCCGCCAACAATCTCTCTCTCACACACACACACACACACAGAACAGAACAGAACAGGAGGCTTCTGTTTAGAAGCCTGATCTGACCCCACTCTTTGCCAAAACAAGAGAGCCACCAAATTGTAGCCTAGGAAGCTACAATCGATGCTACCGAGCCAGCCTGAAAGCAGGAACTTTTCAGACATGTGAATGCAGTTTTGGGAATGGTGCTTTAGGAGAAGCGGTGTCCACTGGTGGCAATTTAAGAAACTACAATAAAATCTCCACAGATTAGGTTTAAAACAAACAAAAAGAAGCTCTGCAAGACATACTAGGCCCTTTTTAGAACAAGAGACAAGGGTCCTGCCTAGAGGATCTTACAAATTAGTCTTCAGGCCAGGTCGCTATGGCTTCCTCAGATGTTCCTTACCAGCCCCCAGGAACAAGGTGGACCATAGATTAACATTTAGCATCATGTGATTGGAACCAGTTTGGTAATGAGCTCTCATATGGTCCTGAGACACTCCCGTCAGTCCATCCAATGTCAGTGACAGCAGCTAAGGAAAGGGGGGGGGGGGGGGGGGGGGGGGGAAGAGAGAAAAAAAAAATGTTGCAGAAGACCAGAAGAGAACTCTCTGCCAGCTACTCCCTTCCTGGAACATGCATTGAATTACTCCTGAGGGCATTCTGCGCCAAAAAATTAAAAATGATGCGCACAGTATTTAAAATTTTGCAAAATTCTGCATATTTTATTTGTCAAATAAATGAGGCAGCTCCAGCATGGCACCGGGGAGCACAGGCCACTGGCTACATAGGGGGTCCAGGTGAAGGTGGTTGGGGCTCAGCGGGGGTCCAGATGCTGGGGAAGGGAGCTCAGTGGGAGCGGGGTCAGGTGCAACTGGTTGCGGCTCAATAGGGTGGGGACCCGGCTGGCTCATTGGGGTGGTCCAGGTGCAGGGAGAATGGGGCTTGTTGGGGGAGGGGCACGTTCTGGGTGCAAGGGAGTGGGGGTGGTGAGGCTTGGGAGGAGGGTCTGGGTATGAGCGGGTCTGGATGCACACGGGTTGGGCGGATGTGGGAGCAGCTCCCTGTACAGTGATCCCTCCCCTACAACTGAAGAGCTATGGGTGCAGGAAGCACGGGGAGGGGGAGGAGAGAGAAGGCAGTTTACAGAGCTTCCTGCAGCCGGGGGAGAAATCTGGGGGTGGATCTGACCCAGCCCTGGATACTGTGCAGGGGAAGAGAAAGTCCCGTCCTCCCCAGCCCAGCCGTGACTAGCAGCTGAGCTTGGTGCAGGGTAGGAGCCACCAGCCAGGTCTTTCCCAGTCCCGCCCCCTACCCCAAGGTGATTTACCTCTCTGCCAGCTGCCCTGGGCACCCGAAACATACTGCTGGGGAGGGTTGTATAACTGCTCTTGTGGCTTCCTTTTGCTTTACTGCCAGAAAGTCATTTTTCCGTGGGGCAGCAAAGAAATCTACGGCGGACATAAATTCTGCGCGTGTGCAGAGGTGCAGAATTCCCCCAGGAGTAGCATTTAAATTCTATAGGATTCTTGCTTCCACCTGCTTATTTAAAAACAGTTCAGAGGGCATTCTGACGAGGTGCCAGCGCTTCACCCTACATCACCACGTGGCAGTGTGCAAGCACGTCCCTCTGAACCAGAGGGAAGATCATCACTACCCAAGCATTCTAATGCTGGCTTTTTGCCAATCCCTCATGGTGGGTAGGTCCAGGCAGAAGCCTGCACCAGTAATTGTTTTCTCCCCTAGTACCTTTCACCAACACAAAACCTTGGAACTACTTATGCTTCAACAGCCCAGTACTTACCAGGAGGAGTTCTCCATAGCCAAAGATGTGGTCGTCCTCACCGTCACCTCCCTTTTTAGGTTTGTACATGAACAGAGCCACGCCTGTGACTATCAGCAGGACACACAGATATTTGGCTAGTGGGTATTTCTTCCTCAGCACCGTCACCCCTAAGAGCATGACTGAAAAGAAAAGATGATTTGGTAAAGTGCTCCCCAAACCCCTCCGCTAGGAATCTAATGACTCTGTGTCCAGTTCTGGATCGAATTGGGAAGTGCACAGATAGTTTGTTATCCGCACTAGTTGGCATGGAGCTACCGGGTGAGCAGCTGGACTGTTTCTGGGAATGCAATCCATAGCCTGCTCATGGCATGAGAAACAAAACAAAGCTACAACTTCATAGCTGCTCACCTGGAATGGGCTTACAGGACTTCCCAAGGACCTGTAAGAGAAAGAGTATCTTAACTAGCTGCATACTACAGCCTCCCCCACACCGGGCAAGAGGACCACAGAAACTGCCATATTGGATCAGACCCAGGGTCCATCAGTGTCCTGTCTCTGATGGTCGTCAGCACCAGATCCTTCAAAAGAAGATGCAAGAAACCCTGCAGTAGGCAGATGGAGGATCATCTAAGCCCTCCCCAATGCAGGTTTCTAAGACTGGCTTAAACCCTGAAACATGAGGATTTTTCCTTCTCCCAGATTATTTTTTAAGCAATTCGTATTATAACTGGATGTTTGTTATCCCTCTGGATGGATGGTCCCTCTTGGAATCACTAAGTCTATCACCACTTTGCCTTGCAGGGATAGAGTAAAAAGAAAAGCAACAGAATACCGTCCTCACTGCCACTCTTTCAGGGCAACAAGGATCAGAACTGCATCCTCCTCCACGGTCAATCTTTTTTAGTGACTTACTCTTTAATTAGAATTGTTTCCTGTTACAGTGCATTGATGGATCATGTGAGCATCCCACATACCAAGAGTGCAGAATTAGAATTTGTAAAAATCCTCAATAAGGAAAGGGCAAATCTCTAAAGGGGAATTTTTACAACGCAACCTTCTCCCCAACACACTCGTCTGCCTGCCTTTCTTCACCTGAGTTGGATAGTTGACGAACTGCAGAGCTGAGTTGCTGGAAACCATAGCACCCAGATAGGAGAGCGAGCAAGCTGCATACAGCCAGTTCTGGGTCCAATCCACCCTGATGGCGTCAAAAAACTGGATCACTGTGGAGAAGACAAAACATACAAGAAACACACATGGGCTGATGAGACTGGACGCTGGCATCATAAGGCTATTTTATAATGCCATTGAGATACAAAAGCCACAAAGTATCTACAGCAGAGGGGAGATAAACTCTCCAGATCAGGCCTGCACAACTCGTAAAGCGGCGAGGGCCATATTACTCCAAAGAAAACAGCTGAGGGCCGAAACCTCCCGGCCCCGCGGGTTCCCCCCACTCGCTAGTTTCCCAATACACACAGATTTCTCCTCCCTCCCTCCCAGTGCCCTTCCCCACAGCCCCACCACCACAACTAAACAATGCCCCACACAGACCCCCCAGTGCCCTGACACACACAGATCTCCCTCACTGCCCAGCACCCCCCAACAGGCCCCCACTGCCTAGCACCCCAAAACACACAAACCTCCCCCACTGCCCAGCGCCCTCCACACCCTCACAGCCCAGCACCCCCCGCACATCTCCCAGACACTCACTCCACCACACCCTTCCCCCTTCCCTGGCCGCACTCACCAGCCCTGCTGGGAGGTCTCTGTCTCCTAGGGTGAGAGCGGCAAGGGGAGTCTCCAGTGGTGAGCGGGAGCCGGTTCGCGGGAACCAGTTGTTAAATTTAGAAGCCCTTTTAGAACCGGTTGTCCTGCGCGGGACAACCGGTTCTAAAAGGGCTTCTAAATTTAACAACCGGTAAGTTGAAGTGACCAGGACCGTAGCTGGGGGGGAGCAGAGGGAGCGGCTGCTCCCCCGGAGCACATTATCCAAAAGTGGCGCCTTAGGAGCCGACCCCATGGGTGCTTCAGCTCTCCGCCCCGCTCCCCGGCCCCAGCTCACCTCCGCTCCGCCTCCGCCTCTGAACACTCTGCCACGCTTCTCCCCATCCCCCCCCCCGCTTCCCGCGAATCAGCTGTTCGCGCGGGAAGCCTGGGAGGGCAGAGAAGCAAGCGGTGGCTTCGCGCTCAAGCCCAGGGAGGCGGAGACGGAGCGGAGGTGAGCTGGGGTGGGGGGAGCCACCCGCGCCACAGCAGGTAACCCGGGGGGAGGGGCGTGGAGGGGAACCGCTCCCCGCCCCAGCTCACCTCTGCTCCGCCTCCCTGGGCCTGAGCGCGAAGCCGCCGCTTGCTTCTCAGCCCTCCCAGGCTTCCTGCGCAAACAGCTGATTTGCGGGAAGCAGGGGGGCTGCAAGCTCAGCCTGACCCGGTGCTCCAGGCACTGCACGGTGGCGGTGTGGCCCGGCTCCAGCCGAGCGGCGTGGCTGTAGCGCCGCCAGCCACCTCCAGGCAGCGCGGTAAGGGAGCAGGGAGGGGGTGTTGGATAGAGGGCAGGGGAGTTCAGGGGGGTGGGGGGGGGCGGATAGGGGTCGGGGCGGTCAGATGGCAGGGAACAGGGGGATTGAATGGGGGCAAGGCTCCCGGGGGGCAGTCAGGAAGGAGCAGAGGTTGGATGGGGCGGTGGGAGGCAGTCAGGGGCAGGGGTTCCAAGGGTGGTCAGGGGACAGGGAGAAGGGGTGGTTGGATAGGGAATCAGGAGAGGAGTTGGATGGGGCGGCGGAGGGCAGTCAGGGGACAGGGAAAGGGGTGGATGGGGCAGGGGTCGGGGGGGGGGAAAGCGCTCAGGACGGGGGCGGTGGCTGAGCCCCATGTCCCTGCTGGGGGGGGGGGGGGGCGAGGGCACCGTGCCCGTGTCCCGCTTGGGGCAGTGGGGAGGGGCAGCGGCGCGCGAGGGCTCCGTGTCCTGCTTGAGGCCTGGGGGGTGCGGCGCCGTGCGCGGGCTCTGTGTCCCGCTTGGGGCGGGAGGTGGAGGCGCGGCAGTGCACGAGGGCTCCATCCCCGTGTCCCGCTTGGGGCGGGGGGGGGGGGCGGCAGCGCGCGAGGGCTCCCTGCCCGTGTCCCGCTTGGGCGGGGGGGGGGAGGCGCGGCGGCGCGCGAGGGCTCCCTGCCCGTGTCCCGCTTGGGGCGGGGGGGGGGGAGGCGCGGCGGCGCGCGAGGGCTCCCTGCCCGTGTCCCGCTTGGGGCGGGGGGGGAGGCGCGGCGGCGCGCGAGGGCTCCCTGCCCGTGTCCCGCTTGGGGCGGGGGGGGGGGAGGCGCGGCGGCGCGCGAGGGCTCCCTGCCCGTGTCCCGCTTGGGGCGGGGGGGGGGGAGGCGCGGCGGCGCGCGAGGGCTCCCTGCCCGTGTCCCGCTTGGGGCGGGGGGGGGGGAGGCGCGGCGGCGCGCGAGGGCTCCCTGCCCGTGTCCCGCTTGGGGCGGGGGGGGGGGAGGCGCGGCGGCGCGCGAGGGCTCCCTGCCCGTGTCCCACTTGGGGCGGGGGGGGGGAGGCGCGGCGGCGCGCGAGGGCTCCCTGCCCGTGTCCCGCTTGGGGCGGGGGGGGGGGGGAGGCGTGGCGGCGCGCGAGGGCTCCCTGCCCGTGTCCCGCTTGGGGCGGGGGGGGGGGGAGGCGTGGCGGCGCGCGAGGGCTCCCTGCCCGTGTCCCGCTTGGGGCAGGGGGGCCGGTTTCGCACGCCGCGGCCGCTCGGGATCTCTCCCCCCCTCCCTCCCTCCCTCCCTCCCTGGTTTGAGAGCCTGGGAGGGAGGGGGAGACTCCGAGTGGCCGCGGCGCGGGCGCAGCTTCTCCCCCTCCCTCCCAGGCTCTGAGGGAGGGGGAGTAGCGGCGCGCGAAACAGCTGTTTCGCGCGCCGCGGCCGCTCGGGATCTCTCCCTCCCTCCCGGGTTTGAGAGCCTGGGAGGGACGGGGAGACCCCGAGCGGCCGCGGCGCGCGAAACAGCTGATTCGCGCGCCGCTGCTCCCCCTTCCTCCCAGGCTTGAGAGTGAGCCCCCGCGGGCCGCACAGTGAGCCCCTGCGGGCCGCATGCGGCCCGCGGGCCGTATGTTGTGCAGGCCTGCTCCAGATCATTAAAACCACTCAATCTTTTCAGCTCACATGCTCTCTGAGGCAAAGGAGCTATATTGAATTCCTGAAACCTGGTGGGGCAGAAGGAAGATGAAAAAAACCAAGGGAATAGGTATAGAACCTCTTACAGGAGACAAAAGCTTGGACATACTAGTGGTCTACTCTGACTCTTCCCAACAATAAAACCACATTGAATGAAAAGAATTTAGAATTTGGTTTTATGCAGTGTCTTTCATTTATAAAATTCTTCATTAAATCAGGTTAGCCAGTAGTTGTGCAATGTCTGTGCAGACAAATGGAAAAACCACTGTGTGCTCAACAAAAGCTCACAGTCCCTTGGAAGTTGTGATTTAGGCAATCGTTGGTATCGGGAGTGTGACCTGCCCTACAGGTAACCACTGGGTGGGCCCCATGACTCTGGAAGACAGTCACTTCACAGCCCAGAGGAGAAGGAAGTGAGATGGGAGTCAGGCTCAAAGAGGTCCTGGTGCGGAAAAGCAAGGGGTGACATACTGGCTGTTCTGGAACACTTACCTAACCTGGCAAAGATGGCATTGATCACACATTGAATGAAGACCAAGGACAAAGCATATTTGAACTTTTCCTGCTTGGCACCTTCTCCATATTTACCTCTAGTTCTGTAGGAACAAATGAATTAAACAGGAGATTGAGAGGGTGAGAGGTACACTGAGTGAGACTGCAGCATAAGGCATGGTGCACATTTACTCATGCTTTCTTCCCAGGTGATTTAGCTCAACAGCTACCAACCTTTTTACACAAACATGTAGCAAACAGTGCCCTCGGCTGTATCTGCCAGTCCCCCCCACCTTCCATTCAGCTGTGCTTGCTCTAAGCCTGCAGTGGAATGAGGCTTCTCAAACCCTAGTCACACTCCAGCACAACATAGGATCCTGAGGATTCCCCCAAGGAGATGTCTTGCTTTCTGGTAGGATGCCCAGGAGAGATGACATGTCCAGGTTCTGCCACTGTGCAGAAAGTGGGGGAGGTCCCCAGACTAGGAGAGGGGGACTTCACAGTGGAAAGGTGCAACTTACGTCCTCCTGTAAGACCCAGATACAGAGGAGTAGGAATCACTTATATGCTCTGCTATAAATAGTCCTGGTCCCCAGGCTGGGAGGGGGCTGCCAGTGCCCAGATCGGGAGGGGGCTCTTACATGCTCTGGTGCAAGATCCAGGCAGAGCGGCTCCCCAGAGCCTGGGCAGAAGGGGCACTAGGCAGGGGTCACTCACATGCCCTCCTAGCACCTGGGCTGGGAGGGGCTGTCACTCATAATGTACATAATGTACTCAAGGTGTACATCCTCCCCTGGCAGCTCCAGGCTAGGGAAAACAGGAACACCTTTCCCACCCTCAGGCCTTGCATAGAAGGGAGCTCAGCACATGCCCACAAATGAAACACAAACGCCCACACACACGAGTGTAATCTAGAAATACAGATCAGTGCAGGAGCCAGACCGAGGCGCTCGCTAGTGTCTGGACCGGGGTGGGGGGGTGACTCGTGGTCTCTCCGGCAGGAGCCGGGGGCCGGGCGGGGGTCACTCACATGCTCTCCGACAGAAGCGGGGGGAGCGGGGGCCGGGCGGGGGAGAGGGGAATCACTCGCGGTCTCTCCGGCGGGGGCCGGGCCGGGGAGAGAGGAAATCACTCGCGGCCTCTCCGGCAGGAGCCGGGGGCCGGGCCGGGCGGGGGTCACTCACATGCTCTCCAGCAGGGGCCGGGCCGGGCCGGGCGGGGGTCACTCACATGCTCTCCAGCAGGGGCCGGGCGGGGGCGGGGGAATCACTCGCGGTCTCTCCGGCGGGGGCCGGGCCGGGGAGAGAGGAAATCACTCGCGGCCTCTCCGGCAGGAGCCGGGGGCCGGGCCGGGCGGGGGTCACTCACATGCTCTCCAGCAGGGGCCGGGCGGGGGCGGGGGAATCACTCGCGGTCTCTCCGGCGGGGGCCGGGCCGGGGAGAGAGGAAATCACTCGCGGCCTCTCCGGCAGGAGCCGGGGGCCGGGCCGGGCGGGGGTCACTCACATGCTCTCCAGCAGGGGCCGGGCCGGGCCGGGCGGGGGTCACTCACATGCTCTCCAGCAGGGGCCGGGCGGGGGCGGGGGAATCACTCGCGGTCTCTCTGGCGGGGGCCGGGCCGGGGAGGGGGAATCACTCGCGGCCTCTCCGGCAGGAGCCGGGGGCCGGGTCACTCACATGCTCTCCTGCAGGATGCCGTAGTAGAAGTAGCAGACGAAGACGCCCAGGAAGCAGACGGGCAGGCGGAGCCGCTCGGGCAGCAGGGGGCCGCCCCCGCTCGCTCCCATGGCAGCGGCGCTGGGCCCGCTCAGGGAAGGCGGCACTTCCAGGCGCACATCGCGGAGCGGAACCGGCAGCAGCGGCGACGCAGGGGGCCTCATAAAAGCTACTCGAGACAGCCGCACTCCCGAGCCCCGCCGGCTCCGGGCTGGGGCTGCCCTCGGCGCTGCCGGACCAGGCGAGGCGGGAAGAGCGGGAGTGGAAGGGGCAGGGGTCCCGTATGCCGGGCCGAGAGGGCCCTGCTGGCCCGCACGGGGCTAATCCGCCCGTCGCTGCCTCCTGTTCCGCGCAGCCGAGCCCCAATACAGCAGCTTTTTGATCAGGCAGCGCCTACGATCCCCAAAGGCCGGGGGCCTTCCATAGCGCGGGTGCCCTGCAGTGACGTACTCCAATGTGGAAAGCGCGGATTGGCCCCGTGGCTCGAAGGCGGAACGAGAAGCTCGGTTTCGGGCTT
Source organism: Emys orbicularis (assembly GCF_028017835.1). Classification (NCBI taxonomy): domain Eukaryota; kingdom Metazoa; phylum Chordata; order Testudines; family Emydidae; genus Emys; species Emys orbicularis. Next base: position 6,894,487 of record NC_088707.1, read on the forward strand.
GGTCTTAGTGTCAGTCGAATACAAGGGCTGCCGGAGCAGTTCTGACCCCGTCCCAGGCGCATGCGCCGCAGCTACTATTGGAGATGCCGCGGGGAAGCCTCAGCCTTGGGAGCCTGTAAGGGGGCGGGGGGAAGAGGCCGGCAGGGGAGCCGGGGGGGGTGGGGTAGGAAGAGGCAGGCCGGGGAGGCGGAGGGAGGAAGAGGCAGGCGGGAGGACGTGGTGGAAGGGAGGGAGAGAAGAAAAGGCAGGCGGGGGAGCCTGTATATGGGGGGGAGAAGAGGCAGGCGGGGGAGCCTGTATGGGGGGGGGGGAGAGAAGAGGCAGGCAGGGGAGTGTGTATAGGGGGGGGGGGAGAGAAGAGGCAGGCAGGGGAGTGTGTATAGGGGGGGGGGAGAGAAGAGGCAGGCAGGGGAGTGTGTAGAAGCCCCTATGTTGGCACAATCCAGTTATTGCATTGGCCATCACCTCTCTGTACTACGTGTCCTGGGTGTGTTTTTTAGGGGTATAACCACATGCCCTGCCCCCCACCCAGCATGAGATGCCCTGCCCAGCATGAGCAGGGATCACCTCTTCCTTTTCCAGTAGCACCAGCCCCCACATCCACCCTACTGCACTTTGGACCACTTCAGCTGCCCCTGGGAGGGAGTGAAACACTAGCCCCCAGTTGACAGCTGGGGAGCTGAGGGGCAGCTAGTACAAGACCCTGCAGCCTGTGTCCTCAACAACTTGGGCTCTGCCCCCTGCAGTAGTTTCCCCACCGACTATCAAGTTACATTCAAGCACCCCAGGGGACTAAGCCCACCTCATCTAAAGCTGCAGGCTGAGGCCTGTGGTCAGCAGGTCCATGGAACTTTTTCAGCCAGAAGGGTAAGCTCATGGAGGTAGAAAACAAGAGCTTTCGCAGTGGCTGCTCTGAGCCTCTAGGGTGAACTGCCTGAGGAAGGAGGGACTTTCCTAACCCTCACCATCTTCCACTCCAACTGCCAGGTGCACTTCTACAGGCTGCCATCTCTACTACAGCCAGAGGACATTTAGAAAAAACCCAAAACAAAGTCCTCTGTTGCACACAGTTCTCCCCTGGTGATAAAAACGAGTGCAGAATAAAGTAACCTGCCTAACTCACACAGTAAGTCTCGCTGAGATAGGACTTGAACCCAGGTCACTTGAAGTTCAGTCCACTACTCAATTCTTGTCTTGCTAGGGTCAGAACCCAGTTTCTCCTGTTCCAAAAGCAGAGGCTACTGGCACTAAAGACAAAGCATCATCAGAGGGGCAGCCCTCTTAGTCTGGCTCTGTAAAAAGTGACAAAGTCCTGTGGCACCTTATAGACTAAAAGACGTATCGGAGCATAAGCTTTCGGGGTGAATACCCACTTCGTCTAAGTGGTCTAGTCCAGTACATCTAGAAGTGGTACATATTAGCCTATTCATGTATAGTATCAAGTCAAGTCTGGTCCAGAAAGCGAACGAACAGAGGCAAATCCTAACACTAGGCTTTAAACCCCTACACAACTGAAGATAGATATGAAGCAGAAGGGATTTTCTGCTTACATGATGTCCATTTTGGGGTCCCAAAACAGGCATAAGGCAGCCCTAAGACCCTGCCCTAAGGAAGAACCTGGGCAGGGATAGGGCCTGTTCTACGCCCCCTGAAAGAGAGAGTGCTGTTGGAGGAGGCCTGGTCACAGGAGAGGGTTCTCATGACAGCCATTCCCCAGCAGTGCATAGGGGCTATTGCAAGCAGGGTGCAAGTGGGATCAGCTGTGACAGTTCCCTAGCTCCAGGCTAGGGAAAGCACAGCCACCTTCCCCACCCTCACATGCTGACAGATGAATCACCCCCTCCCCCAATCTACAAATACTACAATTACACTGCATTGCAGGTTCTCATTCCTCTGGTTTTTAAAAAAGAGTGTCTGCTGTGTTTCAATTAACACACACCAGCACAAGGAATGTTCTCTTCCCTCCCTCCCCTTTTTAAAAGAAAAACCTCAACTCCAACAGGCATTTTCCCCACAGCTCTGCCTTCTGCTTGGGGATTGGTGTAGGGACCACATCCTGCATTTAGCAGCATGAGATGTTCCATTTGCTTTTCTTCAAACTAAATCCAGAGGTTTGGGAAATACCGATGCAGAATCTCTGTGCACCTGTAGAAAGCAGGATGGGGTTGGAGTTGTTCTGTAGAGATTCACCTTGAAGATAGACTTTTAGAAACCATTTCTGTGTTGAGATTAGCATTTTGCCAGCTTGCAAATTCAAACTACTTGGTTTACTGCAATTACCCTTTAGAAACTCTGAAGCTGTTCTTACTGTCTAGCAAGAATGGTTACTTGCTGCTGGGCTGACCCCCCACATCTGCAAAACTCTATTTTTAAACACAGAGCCTGCAGATGAGAACAGCTTTGACTTCCCCACTAGGTCCACCTTAGTGGGAGTGCGGAAGTAACATTGCCTCTAGCTGACAGATACAGGGTTTGTACGCCAATTGTCAGTGTGGTCATGTTGTTTAAAGAGGCACAGGACTTCCCCAAATTTAGAAGCATCAGAAGTGGCTCCATGAAGTTGAATCCCAATAAAAAAAGCTTATATTTAAACATTGCTATCTGCAACCCAAACAGTGCAGCACTGTGCTACCATGCAAGAACCAGCAAGTCCCACTGACCTGGATATTAGCATGATTGAAGAGGATTGGGGCAATAAGAACAGGGGGAGGTATATTTATTAGAACTTAATTTTAACAGTGATACAGAAACTGCTTTGTGATTCTAGAACCCAACTCCATCCCTTAAATTTAAGACAGGGCTCGTAGCTACCAGACCCACCTCCCTAATATTAAAGAACATCATGGAGGAATACTGAAGGATCAACTATACTGGTGGGGTTCTGGAGAAGAAAAATATATGGAGGCAGTGAATGCTTTTTAAATGCTCGTAGTACCTGCCTATAATAGACAAGCCCCTCCCTAAACGATCTCTGCTAAATTTACCCATGTGATATTGCCAATTGTAAAAATGATCTTGTCCACTCAGTTCCAAAAGTCCAGCTTCTGGGACTAATTAGATTGTGAATAAAGAGCTCTTATGTAATTTAGTGTCTCCACATTGTCCATCGACTGCCAACAAAACCAGAAGTTCTTTAGGAGCAACTACAGGTTAGACAAGAGATGAAATACTGCTGAGGGAAGTGGGGGGTTGTATTTTTCCTCTGGTTATCCAAACTTGCTGTTACTTATCCAGGGAGAATGCGCTCGCACATACAGCTCCCTGTCATTCAGGATCTTAACCCAATTCAGTTAGGTTATCTTCTGCTTTCTGTGTGCACAAATCCAAACATTTCACCATCATCAACAGGACAACCCAGAGCCTTCAAAAAGCTTTGGGCATTTTTGTACAGAACTAGCACACCATGTATCATAATCTGTCTAGGTGGCTGTGGAGTTTATGGCTGAGGAGCATATTGCAGGAACCAGGCCAGCTCTAGCTAGAACTAAAGACAAGGCTCCATGGTTTTCAATGCTGGCGTCCCCTTTCTGTAGTCATTTATTCCTCACTGCTTCTGTCTCCTTTCAGTAGGGATTCTTTATTCAAATAATCCCAGCCTTGACTAGAATGCAGACTGGTGAAAGGAGTACTCCAGCAGGGCACTACTATCAAGTTTTAATTGCACACCGGAGGAGAGGGATGAAGTATGTCATTCAGTCTGCAGGCAGGGGGTGCAGAGACATGAATGCACTAGCAATTATAAGAAGCCTAGTGTTCCATCAGGAGGCCAGTTTTCCATCTTGCTTCCCTGAATCATACAGCTAGCTTGTAATCCATACAGCGCACATACTAGGACCCATGACATGTCTCAAACCACAGCACTGAGTGATAGAGGTTGCCATGCTCTGAACAGGCCCCACCAACTATTACCCATTCTATTTGGAGTTAAATGATGGATTTACAGATTAACAGCAAAGAAAGCTATTCCTGGGGCAGCACAGGTACAGGTGTGCTTCCTGGTGTCTAGTTGCTATTTCTCTTCTCCACACAGTTTGGCCTGGTTGACAACCTTTCCCCCAGAGTCTGCCGTATGGCAGGTGTGGGTCAGAGATTGTGGTGTTGGCAGAGCTGCAGATGGAGTGACTTGCAATGTCAGGAAGAGATTGCTTATAAACGTGAATTCGAACAATCAAAAATAAGTGTTTTTAAGGCTACTTGGCATGTTAGTTTAAAGACTCTTCCCCATCTCTCCCTGCCAAAAGCACTCAAACTGATGACTGAGGTTTCATCAGAAGGTGGCAACAGCTGAAGAGTTGGGAGCAGTTTGGAACTCTCCTTGGTAGCAGAGCGTTCCCCCACTGAAATACCAAATTCTGATTTAAGAACAGCTGGACAGAGGGACTCAAGGTTTCCAAAAAAAAAAAAAAAAATGCAGTACCTTGTTCACTGCACTTTCCTCTAATAAATCTGACACATGTTCTCCGAGCTGAGGCCTGCAGCTTTCCCCAGCTCACTGGGTAAATGGTTACCTGGCCTAGTGAGGTTCCTCTCACATTTTCAATAAGCCTTTGCTACCCCCAGCTGCAGAGCTCTCCCAGTGCAGCACTAAAATGCCATGACCAACTTCAGGGAGTTAAAGTGAAGGAGATTGTTTTGCAGCTCGTGCAGTAGGATGAAGCAGAGTTTATGTATGTAGGCGTTTTCCTCCAAGCTGGCTGCATTTCCTCTCCACAGCCTAATTTAGAAGCTGTATTCATACTGCTAAGATGAGCACACATCTTCAATACATTACAGAGAAGCAATTTGAACACTAGCTGCTATTTAGCATTACTGGCAAGAATTTAGAAAGTTAGTCCTAAGCCTAAAAACAGTACAAGGACCACCTGAGGTCTAGCACACTAGTGAGCCTCTTGCCTAGCATATGCTCTGCAGGGGAGCTCCAGCACGTCTAGCGGATAGTGGTAAATAGTATTGCACCAGCAATGGGCTGGCAAGCCCCCGTTCTAAGCTGAAGGTAACCTGTCAACAGATAGAAGCCATTGCAGCAGAAAATGCAGTCGATGCGGCTTATTTGTCATTTCAGTGTCTGTCGATTGAACTATGCAAAGATTCCAGTTTAGACTAAATACACTCAAACCCCAAAGAAAGAGAAAAGGAGCTTTGGATACCTGGAATAATAATAATAATTTTTTTTTTTTTACTGGCAACACCAAGATCTGCAAAAAACTCTGAACACAAGACAAGAAAAACTCCAAGGCTAACATTCCTCCTTTAAGCTTTGCAATACATACATAAAATACAAACTTCAAACAGCTGCAAAAATAGTGTCTTTGGAAGAAAATAGAGTTTCTACATCAGATACAAGAAAATAGGCTTCTTCAATACAACCCAGAGCCTTAGCAACAGAACACAAATCAAATACTTTCATTTTCAAGAGGCATTACAATCAGAATTCCCCATGTTATAGTTTCACCTTATAAGGCTTTGTGCTGGGATAAGCATCGCTAGGTCTAGCAAGATCTCAGACTCCAGCCCAGTTAGGATGATCTTATGTCTGTGCATAAAGTTTTTCTGCAGTGAGACAAAATGGTTCTGATCCCCAACTCCACCCCTGCACATGCAAACAATACCAGAACCAGTCAGGTTGTCTACAGCATTCGGTTGGAAAGCAGCATGTAACATCTCTACTAGCAGCAACCTTCCACAATTCCGTGGAAACCTTTTGTATGCTGCTCAGACTTAGATTTCCATCTTCTTCCCCTGAAAAAAGGCTGTGGGGGTCTGAGAGGCCCTCCGCTACCTACCAAGCCATGCAGACAGCTCCACAGCAGCACGTCTCTCCTTATTCATCCTCTGTCATGTAAGAAGCTTCCCAGAGTACAGGTCTTCTGCAAACAGAGGTCCCTGAAGGTGCACTGGCAGGTATCTGATCTGCATTCTCTATCTTTGTACTGCAAGGCATTCCAAGAGGCTCCTGAAAGCTCTAGGTGGCTATTTCAAAGGGTTCGGATATCCAGTAGTGGAACTGTCTACAGTTCACTTCCAAACCCCTCACGTCTTTCTCTTCTGTATTTTGGGTGTTCTAAGTGGCTCAAGCTGCCTTTGATAGAGTGCAGATTCATTGTCAAATTCTGCCCAATACATTCAGATAGCTGGAATCAGCTAAGCCAGGTTCTACCAGCTCTCCAGGAGGCAGCCAAGCTACTGGCCTCCCTCCCTCTGGGTGCAGGAAATCCATGTGATAACTGTGGGGATGAGAAGTGCTAGGAAACTCCCCTGTCCCCTGAATACCCGCAGCAAGGAATTTCATTTACAGAGCCAGGTAGCTTGAATTACAATGCTGCTCTCCAGCAGCAGTGTCCCAGCTGCTCTTTGACAGCAAAACAATCATACAGGAAAAAAATGACATTTCAACACAGGAGAGGAAAGTGCTTTAAGTACTGGGGGGCTCGAAGAAAGGAACCACTCCAGCAGCAAAGAGTCCGGTGGCACATTGTACTTAACAGTTTTCACCATCATTCTGGAGGAAACTTGCTGTGGTTTTCAATCCCAGGGCTGCCCATCTAACCCTCAAGTCCCAACTTCAAGGCACCACAGGCTGTTTAAGATGCACCGAAGAACCACAGATGCTTTGCTGTGCCGGGTCTCCCAAAGGCCTCAGACCACAAGAGAGCTATGAAAGAGGACACTCTCTTCTGTCTGGGTGCGCTTCCAGTGTTCAAAGTTCAGTGGAGGTGATTTAGAGACCTCACTAAAGCCATCTGCTGCAGAGTCTTTCCGCGACCCAAGGAATGGGCCTGGGGCAGTGGACTGGCAGGAGGTGAACGTGCCTGGTGGCACAGGGCTGGGGGTAGTAGGGAAGCTTCTGAACAGGAAGCCCATGTTTGGAAAGAGAGGCTTTACCAGACTGACCGGACAAAAGGCAGAGCCAGTTGGGTTGAAGTGGACTTTGTTCTTATCAGGACAGGAGGGCAGAAAATTCTGATCAGGGCTGGGGGATCTGGAGGAGGGAGAGAAACAAAAGGAAATGGGTTAGGAATGGAGCCCTCAGAGCGCATACAGCTGTTCAAGCAATTGCAGCTTTAATAGTATATGCTTGTTGTGGGGAGGGCATAGACTCCTACTGTCTTAACCCTTCACAAGCTGGCCACTTTCCAGGCAGGGAACAGTCTCTAGTTCTTTCAGAAACACAAAGGAAGCACTCGGCCAGCAACGAGTGAGGGCTACGAGCAGCTGGGCAGACCAAGACTCTAGGGACAGGTCTACACTATAAATGTACATCGGTATAACTGCACCACACGGGGTGTGAAAAATCCACACTCCTGACCAACGCAGTTATACTGACCTAACCCCTGGTGTACACAGCGCTACGTCAAAGGGGTCTGCCATTGACCGTTAATCCACCTCCACGAGAGGCAGTAGCTATGATGACAGGAGAAGCTCTCGGTGCAGTAGCATCTTCACTGAAGCACTACAGTGGTACAGCGTTTTAAGTGTAGACCTACTTGAGATGGAATGAGACCCAAGTCACCCTGACAATGGTAGGAACCCTCATTGGCCTCTTCTTGCTTGCCCTCCCTACAGTTCTCAGCTCAACCATTGAGCTGGAGACCAGTAGAAGGAAAACAGGCTGACCAGGAGCAAACCTCCAGGGAACTGTGGGTGGTTATGGGAGCAAACAAGCAGGCTGAGCAGGAAGGGTGGCCAATAGCACAGGTAAGGTCAACAGCTCCATCCTGCTGGGGGTTGGGGAAAGCAGAGTTGGTTTATTTGAGGGCCAAGCGGGCATGTTGGTTAGGTATGCAAAGTGCTTGTGTGTGTGGTGGGAAGGCAGGCACCACTAGTCATCTTCACAGAAGAGTCCTCCAGTGTGTCAGAAGCACTCTGGTTCGTTGCTTCTGCACCCAACAAGAGGGCAGCACATCTAATGTCTGTATACTTCCCAAGAGAAGCTGCTCCCCAATTCCAATCTGTTTTAGAGGTTTATTTCCTTGGAGTTGGGGCAAGGAGGGGGGAGGGACAGTTACGCAGTACAATGTAGGCAAGGGAAACTGCATAAGCGTTGGCACTATCTCATTTAAACTCTCCCTCAAGACATCATCCCTTCTCATACTTACAAAGCCTCTTCAAAGGCCCGGACTTTTTCACATCCCTCAGGAGGCTCCCGTTTAAACATGTAGCTGTGGTTAGGTCGAGGAGATGAGGCAAAGGCCAGGACTGGAGAGGAGCTACCATCCTCTAGCAGGGAAGGAAGACTTTTTTGAGAAGATTCTAGAAGAATTCAACAGAACCCTTTTAAATCAACACAGGATAAGCTCCCTGAGATCACAGTAGTGTCCTAAAAAGTCCTGGCACCAGAACTGCATTCAGTTACCAACTTGTATCCTCAGTCAGCCTGGTGTTGAGAATTCCCAAGTGACTGAGGAAAAAAAAACCCTGCACATAAGAGTCCTTGCAACTCCAATTTGTTCCAGCACCTACTCAAAGACACCCCACCCCACTCTCCCCATCTCCTATTTAACTTCTGGGCTCCCACACTGGAGGTGGAGAGAGCTGGGTTGCTACACTAAAGGGTTAATGCGTTCACACCACCTTTCACATTCCCATATCTCCCTATGCTGGGAGAAGGCCATTGCTGAGCCTAGCTACTGCCATTTACCTTTCTCCTTGGGGTCAGGCAGTGGCTCCTCCAGGGCAGAAGAAAGCTCCTCTGTAGCTGCTCTTGCAGGGGTGTGTGGAGAAGATCGGAGAGGCACAGAAGGGGATGGGGAAAGAGAAAGGCTGCTGCAGCTGCTACTGCTGGGTTCCAGAGTCAGCAGCAAAAGATCCTCAGAGCCTCTCTGGGGAGGGGCTGGTGCCCTGTGGCCATCTGGAACATCCAGAATCTAGAGGGAGGAAAGCTTAATGAACAGAAACCCCCAACCTCAGCCCCCTTTCACACAGGCAGGCAGAACTTACAAGTAGCATTTAGATCTCAGTGGACTGAAGCAATCCTACTGCTCCAGACCATGCACTTTGGGATTTATACAGGCAGGGGCAGATCATATACCCACCCAGAACACATGGAGGTGCTGAATTAGAGAGTCATTTCTCTACTAGCCTTCAGACAAATTCCCTCTCCCTGCCAGTTTAATGCCACACCCCCTTAGGCAAGGATTCAATATTTATGCTGCAGCAATGTCCAGATACTTTAGTCAGGCTGAGGGCCTTGCTGGACACAGACAGAGCCTGGCCCAATACAAAGACAACCCTTGCTCTGAAGAGTTTATGTAATCTTAGACAAGCAACATACAAATGGGGAGGAACAGGCAACTATGCAGAACTGGTATAGGCACAATCCTTTAGATTAAAAGCTCTCTGTGTAGGGACTCTTCTACATATGCACAAGGAGGCCCTGATTCGGACTGAGATCTTGGGACACTACCATAATTTAATATGCTTTTTAAAATGAGGGTGCATATTCTCAACACTGTAGTTAACTGGCTGATTTCTTAAGTGTCACAGCGGCAGTGGGTTTGAAGAGGGATGTGGAGCAGAGGGGCAGCCTTATGGCTCAGCTCTGGGATGGAGTTCCATACCCAAAGGGCCCAAGTAAGAAGGTGGAGAGCTGACAAATGAGCAGATAATCATAACATCCATTGGCAAAGCAATTGTAAGAGTTTCAGAACTTCCTTGGTTGCTTCCTATAGTTTTAATGACAAACACAAACCCACGAACAAGTGGTTAGGGCAGTGGTTTGGGACTCAAAAGACCTTGGTTCAGTTCCCTGCTCGGCCACAGACTCACCATGTGAAAGTCACTTAGAGTTGGATTTTAAGGTACTTAGGCACCTAACTCCAACTGAAACCAATCGGAGTTAGGTGCCTAAATCTTTAAAAATCTACAATTACAAAATGATAGATTTCATGATCCCCAGGAAAGGATAGGAGTGTGAGCAGCAGAATAAACAATGGGCTTGTTAAAAAAAAGGGCAGACAAACTGAGGAAACTTTTAGGTAAAGTCCCATGGGAAGAAAATGAAGGGAGAAAGGAGTTCAGTAGAGTTGGCATTTTCACAAGGAGACAGTATTAGAGGCACAACTGCAAACTATCCTGATGCAAAGGAAAGACAGGGAGAATAGCAAGAGGCCAATATGGCTCTGTCAGGAGCTGTTTACCTGAAAATCAAGCAGGAATCCTACATAAAGTGGAAACATGGAGAAATTGCTGAGGAGTATGAAAGAATAGCACAAGTATGTTTGGGCAAAATCAGAAAAAGCTAAACACAAAATGAGTTACACCTACCAAAGGACACAAAAGGCAACAAGAAGAGGTTCTTTAAATACATTAGGAGCAAGAGAAAGATGAAGGGAAGCGCAAGTCCTCTACTTAGCAGGGAAAGCGCTATTAACTGATGGTATTAAGAAGGCTGAGATGTTTACGGCCTGTTTTGCTTCAGTCTTCACTAAAAAGGTGGCCAGATACTCAACACAATTAACAACAAGGGGGAAAGAACAAGTCAAGATAGAGAATGAATGAACATGTTAAAGAATGTTTAGATAATGTATTCATATCAATGAATCCTGGCGAAATTCATCCTAGGGTACATAAGGAACTAGCTGAAGCAATCTCAGAACCATTAGCAATTATCTTTGAGAACTCATGGAAGAAACAGGTGAGGTCCCAGATGGCAGGAGAAGGGCAAATACAGTACCTATCTTTAAAAAGGGGACCAAAGAGGACTCAGAATTAGAGCCGTGTGCCTAACTTCGATACCTGAAAAGACACTGAAACAAATTATTAAACAATCAGTTTGTGAGCACCTAGAGGATAATAAGGTTATAAAGAATAGCCAGCATGGCTTTGTCAAGCACAAATCATGCCAAACCAACCTAAATTCCCTTCTTTGACAGGGTTACTGGCCCAGTGGATAGGGGAGAAGCTGTAGACATGATGTATCTTAATTTTAGTTGATACAGTCCCAAGTGACTCTCTCATAAGCGAACTAGGGAAATGTGCTCTAGATGAGCTTACTAAAAGATGGTGCACAACTGATTGAAAGACCATACTCAAAAAGAGTAGTTAATGGTTTGCAGTCAAACTGGAAGGGCATATCTAATGAGGTCCCACAGGGGTCAGTCATGCATCTGGTACTAAATATTTTCATTAATGACTTGGATAATAAAGTGAAGAGTATGCTTACAAAATCTGCAGGTGACAAACTTGGAAGAGTTGCAAACACTTTGGAGGACAGGCTTAGAATTCAAAATCACCTTGACAAAGTGGAGAACTGGTCTGAATTTAACAAGATGAAATTCAACAAAGGTAAATGCAAAATACCTCACTTAGGAAGGAAAAATCAAGTGCACAACTACAAAATAGGGACTTACGGGCTAGGTGGTAGTAATGCTAAAAACCTGTGGGGGCATGTGTGGTTACAGTGAATCAAACTGAATACGAGTCAATGTGACAGTTGCAAAAAAGGCTAATATTCTGGGGTGTATTAACAGGAGTGTCATATATAAGAGGTAATTGTCCTGCTCAGCACTGGTGAGGCCTCAGCTGGAGTACCGTGTCCAATTCCGGGCACCGCACTTTAGGAAAGATGTGGACAAATTGGAGCGAGTCCAGAGGAGAGCAACAGAAATGAGAAAAGGTTTAGAAAACCTGATCTATTAGGAAAAGTTAAAAACCTGGGCTTGTTTAGTATTGAGAAAAGATGATGGGGGACCTGATAAATCTTCAAAAATGTTAACGGCTGTTATAAAGAAGACTGATCCATTGTTCTCTATGTCCACTGAATACAGAACAAGTAGTAAATGGGCTTAATCTCCAGCAAGGGAGACTTAGGTTAGATATTAGGAAAAACTTTCTAACTATATGGGTAATTAAGCTCTGGAATAGGCTTCCAAAGAGGCTGTGGAATCTCCATTGTTGGAGGCTTGGACAAACCCCTGTCAGGGATGGTCTAGGTTTACTCGGTGCTGCCTTAGTACAGGGGACTGCACTTTATGACTTCGAGGTCCCTTCCAGCCTGATACTTATGATTCTACCCCGAACGGACAACTCACCCTGAGAAGCTCCTCATCTCCTTGTTCCTTCACAAACACCTCCTCCAGCTCCTGGTTTAGTCCTTCCAGGCTCCTATGTAAGCAGGGGCTGAGCCTCAAAACAGGAGATGCAGGAGGGAGTCCAGGAGGTGAGTCCTGTGACAACACAGAGTCAGACTGAGGCATAGGGGTCCACTGCACCCACACAAACTCATACAGATCTCCCAGCACAGCTGTGTCTATCCCACAGCTCTGAATTTTCAGCCAGGATGTTCTAGGAAGCCAGTTGATTGGGGAAAGCCTTGATAGGAGAGTGTGTATATTAAACCCATTGACTGCAGTCCAAAGCCTTCAGGGATACGTGGGGAAGGTTTGGGTGTTTTTATTTAAAAAAAAAAAACCCACCACCACACTGGATATTAGAATTTAAACAAAACTGAGAACCACTTGGAAACTGGATTTGTAATCCGGCAGCAGAACTGGACTGTGCTCCCCAGGCTCATTAGGGTACACTGCAAAACAGATTGGGAAGGAGGGGAACCATGAAACGTACCCTGACTGATCCAAGGACAGCGTGATCCCCCTGGAGTGGGGAGCTCCGGTCCTTCTCTTTGCCACTTAGCTTAGTTCGCTGGAGCTGCTGCTTCAGTTTAGCAATCTAGCAAACAAATTCAGCGTATATTGAACTGGACAAGAAAACAGGGCTCACAACCAAAATTCACCATCCCCTCCCCAATGTTCCCCCCTACAAGACTGAGGGACACATTCAGTCAAGCTAGAACAAACCTTGGACATTTCTCAGAGGGTGGGGAGGAAGTTATTCCAAAGGTTTAATAGTGAACTCCCCCATTTTAGAAGGGTGTAGACAGCTTTCCCTTTCCAGGGGTCCAGGAATATTAGTCTTCCATTTACAGCATCAGCTCTGAACCACGACTCAATGGAGCTCACCCCAAGGGTTGGTGTTATGGGCATGGCCCCTCTGCAAGTGATGCACTGAGCTATAGTCAAACTCCTTACAATGGAAGCTAGCTAGAGGAGGGACTTGCAGTTTATCAAATAAAGGGTGGGTGAGGTCGGAAGAGCATGCTGACCTGCCGTGTAAGATTTATGGACACAATAAGAATATTTGCTTAGGCCATGCAGCCCTCAAACTAAGGGCTAATGAGTGCACATGGGAGTTTAATATCTCAGCTTCAGTTATACCCGCTTTCCCCACTTTATGGACAAAGTATGGTCCATAATGATAAGGTTTATTGGTTGCTAAGTTGTAGAAGGGGATCTGTTTACCTCTCTGCGGTGATCCGTGCTACTCCAAGATGCGGAACGCTTATGAGTACTGGCAGTGGCCTTCCCGACTTCCACTTCGTGCCAGGACGTTGGAGTCTGAAGGGAAGAGAGATTATTTAGGACTGCACCCACCAAATTTACTGTCTTCTAGGCAGGGGATAAGGCCTCCTAGGAAGAAAAGTGAACAAGTACTGTGCATCCACACATATTCCAGTCTTTCCTTCAGCTCTGGATTAACAGTTTTGGGTTTCAGTACTATGCATAGTAAAACAGATCAGAAAATAGTTGAATGTTAATACTCTGAGATCAAGCAATGTTTGTTTGAACTCGTGGTTCTTTGACTCTACCTCTTCCTGCACTGGGATAGGCAAGGAGAGAACCACTCAAGCCACTGGCTTTTTTGACAGGTGCTCAGATATCAGTGATGATAATACTGCTATGCATAGCCAGAGGAAAAAACAGGCATGTACAAACGACATCTCCTGCCTCCCACATGTACCCAGTCAGATCTGGTGACGGGAGTGATGTACGTATTTTCCTTTTCACTCATGTTAGCCTAGCAGAGTCAGCACAGCTCAGAGCAAATTGTTACGTTCTGACTGCTAGGCCAGATTTTTCTTCCCCATTACACCTGTCCAGCCTTGAGTGGAAGTTCATACGTGTAACCAAAAGCAGAAGTTGGCTACCAGAGTCTTGTATTGGTTCTAATGCATGAGTGATGCCAGAATCTGGCTTGATTCAGATCCCATTTGAGTCTGCCAGACTGACAGTAAACTGAGCAAATTTGAACTTGTTGGGGAAACAACCTCAGCACTATTTTACAGAACTGTTTTTCAAGAGACAACTATATTTCAATCAAAAGAAACGGTTTGCAAATCTCCAGCTAGGTGAAGCATGTGAATTTCCTTGCACTGGACAGTGAACTTAAGTTCCCAATATCTCATCCATGAAATCAGAAAGGAGTCCCAAGGTACCTCACTTTCAAATATGTCAGCGGTCATTTTCCCCACCACCACATTTAAACTCATCGCAAACCACTCATCCCAAGTCATTCCCCTCCCTGCCATTTCTGTGGGAGGGATTGATGTTAATTTCCTCCTCAGCCCTCACTGGACAAGCTGCCAGAAGGTGCAAAGGCCTGAGAACAGTTTCTCTCCAAGCAACTCAACTGACCTCCCTGGAGAGGTCATTGCAAAAACAGCAGCTGTTTAAAACAGCCCTGTTGAGTCACTAAGGCTGCAGAATCCTCTCTACAGAAAGTTGCTTAAAAGGTTACAGTCCAAGCCAGAGGGACAAGACAAGCTATCCAGAAAGGTACACCGTTTCCTCTGACAGATTAAGCTTTATAACTGAATACAGCTGATTTACAGGTAGTGCTCCAACTTTCACTGAATAGGAGAGGCTGAGCTGGACTCCTTAGGACCCATACCATTGGCAGTTTAGCATGCTGCTTTTCCACCAACAAGCTTGTGATTTTACCCAGGGGTTCCTCTTTGGGATTGCAGCAGCACCACTGTTGCCTGATGTGGCATGCAGACAGGAAGGGTAGTCACTAGACCAAAAACTTAAGTGAAGTCCTCTTATGCTGGCAGATTGGATCCAGTTGCCACTTCAAATAAGCAAAGAATTCTGTTCCTTGCAACACCTGAAATTTGTTGCTACTTAGTGGTTTCCATGAAACAAACTAGTGTCTGCCAGATCAAAGACTGAATGGGAATGGGGCTGACCCAACCCCACATTCGCCAATATGGTCAGAGCAGCAGGGACATTGATGGGGATGCTTGGACTGCAGTTTCCAGGGCTGCTACTGCTCTGGGGTTAAAGTAATTCAGCCTCTTAAAACACTGGACACTTCATGTACTTATGAACCAATGCTAAGAAGGATATTCAAGACCATTTATTCCAAGTTGTTTGTAAAATGCTATTGGACCCTCAGAGTAGGTGTGGGGGTGTTATACTCCAAAGCAGCATTTGGTCCCTCACCACCTTAGTGGGCTCCAGATATCTACATTGGGCTCTGCACTCCAAGGGCTAGAGAACCTTAACACCAAAGCACTTAGCACTGCTTAAAGGCTCACATCAGAAGAACAGGGCCGAAAAAGGAAGAAAGAACCCTGCAGGAGTGGGAACGCCTGAAGACTGAGCATGCATGTGCCTCCTATCTCTCTAGGGCCAAGTCTGTCAGCAGAGAAGGAAATTACAGAACCTGTTGTACTAACTGTGGCAAAAACCACTTCCCCTCAGAGTGAGAAGGGACAAAATGCTTTGTGCAGCAAGAAAGATGAAACCACAAGCTCCAATCATGTATATTGCTGCCATCCTCGCCCCCACACTCAGCACCTGCATCTCACTTCACCACCTTAAGCTAGCAGATCTACAGAGTTTTGCAAAACAGCTGATCAGGAGCTATTTAAAGAAAGGTGTAAACATGCACTGGCCACCAGAAGTTCCAGGGAGTCAGCTTCATTGTGCCTGAAGACACTGAAAAATTCAGTCTGGTAAATTGCAGAACAGCACCACAGATTATCCTGCAGCTCAGTAAAAGTTAGAATGGGACGACAGGTGGAAGAACATGATATGGATAACGCACAGGACTGGCAGTTACAAAGCTTGGACTCTATTCTAAGCTCTGCCACAAGTTTAGTGTGTGACCTAGGCAAGTCACAACCTAGGTGTCTCGGTTTCCAGGGATGGCATGGTATTTACCAGAGGTGTTTTTTAGCAGGTAAAATCGTGTTTACCACTCTAGGAAAAACTAGTTAGTCCCTGTTTAAGGCATTTTCTATTTTAAAAACGGATTTGTTACTGCACACCGCATTACACTTCGTTTTAGTTATCTGTTCAAATTGTGGCTACGTAGGGCAGTAGATTACTTTAGAGCTGTACAAAAGAAAAGTAAATTGCAGTGGGCATATTACTAATGTATGTAATTATAATACTGAACAATGGAATGTCTATACATTTTGGTTCAATATTTTCTCAAGGAAGTTCCACCTGCTCGTGACTCATTTCAGTTTTCAATATTGTATAAACAAAAGTTGAAAACGTTCGATTATATGAAAGCAATAATGCAGAGTTGTAGGCTTGAAGTATTAAGCAATCAGGTGGCCAGAAGTGCAGCCTAGCAGTCCAGGTCCATTCAGCCATGCCACATTCTGTATCAGACAACCAACTCTTATGCACTGGACACTGAGCCTATTCCTTTTGCAGTTTTGAATGGATGTATCCCAGATTTGAAAAGATTCATTCTATGCTTGCTGATCTTGCTGGATACTGATGCAATTATTTTTCCCAGTTTAAATCAGGCGTGAGCCAGGATTTTACCAGCGCCCTGGCCTAATTTAGTTTTCCCCCCCAGGAAATTGCTATAACCCTGTCAGTTTCCCCATCAATAAACTAGTGGTGATAATTACTTGTTTCACAGGTGTGCTGGGAGGTGTCATTTCAAAGAGCTTTCAGACAGTCAGATGGAAGGTACTGTTACCTCATTGGCATAACTTGCTTAAGGGACCACACCAGTTAAATCCACATGGGAAGTAGGGGTCAAATGAACATATCAGCATTTAACATACTGTGGAGAAGAGGGCCCGGAAAGCAGGTCAAATGCCTAAAAAAAGTAACCTTTTAGTTGCAGATCCTAAAACACTAGGGTTAAATTTCCTTTCTGGTGCCGATATGCTTTAAGAGACCTTCTCCCTCATCTCCTACCCCCAAAGGTACAAGGCGAAAGAATTCCTCCCCTTTCTGTTCAGAATGCCCTCCAACTCCTGAACTGCTTGTTGCAGCAGACACAACAACAGGCGAGAATACATTTAAACAGGACAATGGAACTTGGAAACCAATTGAGAATTTCCTGCAAACAGCCCAGTAAGTAATAAATTGCTGGAGAATGAACATTCCCATTAACAGACAGCTTTAATGTGCTAAATAAATGGCTAGTTAAGTGAACGGATGCTTTTATCCTTCTAAATTCTTCCACCTCTCCACGTGCAGAACCAGTATCTGTTGCCATACAGTAATATTTACGGGTTGCTAAGAGTTTCTCAAAGTCTGGAGCCTTTCCACTATACAGCAGAGTGCTGTGTGGCTCGCACTGAGCAAGTCCTCTGTGGGAGCACCCTTGACTTCTTGCTGTGGCACAGAGCCCATGAGTATTATATAAGGATTTGGCCCAGAGCTGCAAGCCACCAAAAAGAACAAACAAAAAACAACCCCATCACCGAGCCAGTATTGAAGCAAAGCGCCAGAGGCCATCTGCCTCCAAACAAGGACAAGAGAATTCTAACTCCACACCAAACCAGAGTGAAGTGAGGCTAAGTAGTAAGAGGGGAAGGTCTTCCTAGAAAGTTGCAGCGGAACAGACAAAAGCTTGATGCCTTCTTTAGCAATCAGTTTATGCAGCCCCAGTTCAGCATTCTGTAACCCTGCCGCTACCTCAGACCTTGCAAAGGTACCTTCCATACCTGGGTAGCTTTGTCATTCATGCACGAAGCAAAAGCTCCATCAGCATCCCGTGGCCACTGTCCTAGGAGGTACGATCCAAGGATGGTATCTAGCGAAGAGGTGCGCCTCACTCTGGGTGCTCTGGTCCGGCATGTCTTTTCAACAGCAGTAGCACATGGAACACTAGCTAGAAGGAAAAAGCAGAAAAAAAATAAGTCTCTGCCCATAACTAACACTTAGTGCTTTAGAGGTCTTCCATTTGATACAGTGCAACCAAGTGAAAACCCATTTCAGGGATGATTACGAGAGCAACCAGAATGCACAGATAGGGATAGAGAAATTAGTTCAGTTACTGGAAGCAACAAGAGAAGTCCTATTATTCCTAATTAATCCACTGCACTCATGCCATTATAGTAGCAAAAGCTTGTAATGCCCTCACTTGCCATCTCCCAGCCTGAATCTAGACCACAATGAAAGTCCTGTTACTCATCATCAACTGTCAGAAGTCACCATGGTCATTGGCTAGCTGGGTCAGGGAAGGGAAATCTGCCTAAATGCCCCCACTAGAGAGATCTATGTTAATGTTTATCAAAGTAAGATTCTTTTCCTAGTGCAGGAACTTTTATTTCAGTGCTGAAGTAGCTGCTTGAAACTGTTGATTAGAAATTCCAATCAAACTTAAGAATTCAATGTAGTCACAGCTCAATGGCATACTGAAATACTTGACACATATACAATATTTTTGCATTAATGCTGTACTGTGCAAACATCTATTAAGCCTGCATAGCAATGTTGTCTAGTGGCCAAAGTACACTACTGAGTCGGAAAACCTGGCTTCTAATCTAAGATAATGACACTGCATGCAAGCTGGAGCCTGTGTGCCTCAGTTTCCCTATCTGTAAAAAAAGGAGATATTTACTTGAGGCACTTTAGGATCCTCCAATGAACGGTGCTTTGTAAGCGCTAAGGGAGGTTAGTAAATACATATCCCCATTTTACAGAGCAAATATGAAGCAGAGGGCGTAAGTGACTTGGTCAGTGTCACAGCCAGAACTAAAATTCAGAAGAGTCCTGGCTCTCGGTTTCATGCTCAGTCCACTGGACAACTATATTGCCTATTTGGAGAGCAATATTTTCACAACTGCAGCTTTATGACGAACAGAAAAGCTTCTGTAAACACCACCAGTGTAAGTTCCCATGTCAGTAACTGTGTGCACAGACGTGCTTCCATTTCATGCCAACAGCTAAGAGTACAGAATGCCAAACTTCTCTCTTGGCAGGCACATTGAAAGAGGGGAGATGTTACATACTACCTCACCCCCCAGCATATTACATTCCTAGCCAGCTCTAAAGTAGGTGTGCACTCCTTGTGTGGCCTGACAATACACAGTGTAGTCCCTTTCTCCCTGGAACTGCAGTGCAGTGACAGAACAGCAGGGTTTTTTTTTTATTTTTTTTTATTACTGATGAAGTCAAATGAGCATTTTCTATTCTATAAAGGAACATGCAAGCTCAAGTCAACACTAGGGGGTTGTTTGCATTTAGTTTGATTGAACATGTAAATTAATATGCAAATTAGAATCAGCACATTGGCCTCTTGGCAAAGAGTCAATGAGGTCTTGGACAGCCCTGGTTCAGGTGTTTTATATATGAACCCCCCAGATTCAGAGCACAGTGGGTGACAAATAATTTAGCACTTTGGTTTTAAAGTGTAAATTAAGCCTGTATTCTAGTATTAATATTTCTATTAATTTCTAATAATAATTCTAGTAACCAAATGATTCAATATACAAAGGCTTTCAGTCCTTGCCACATGGCATCCTACGTGCTCAGAAATGGCTGCCATCTGTTTACTAACCTTTGTGCTTCTGGTGAGATTCCCTCTCAACTTAATCTGTCGTCTAAAAATGACTTAAGTAATGGAAATTGAGTTCCAGGTGAGGAGGAATGGAAACAAAAAGCAACTTGCCATAGGGGCCTGTGGTAGGGCTGGAAAAGATTATTTAATATTTGTACTGCAATAGGACCTAGAAGCTCTCAAATGGGATTGTGGACAGCCCTGTAGAAATATGAAGAGATGGTCCCTGCCTCAAACAACTCTCAGCCTGAGAAAAACCACCACCCTAATTCTAGTTTAAAAACCTGCTCAAGTGTTAGCAGTTCCTTTCAGTTAGTCACTGCCCCACAGGCTGCATCACTTGCATCTCAATTATATATGGCATCAGCTGTCTCCTCCAATCATGCGGGTCCTCAAGAATCGGTTTCTGGCAGAAGAGGAGTTAAACATTCTCCCATAATTGGACAACCTCCTGCCCCCATCTCCAACACCCCAGAGTCCACTATATCCCAGAGATCCCAGCACAGGTGCTGACTTTCCAATGTGCCGGCGAGTGCTTGACCCCCCACTCCCACTCTGCCCCAGGCCCTGCCCCACCTCTTCCCGCCCCCTCCCCTGAGCACACGGCATCCTCGTTCTTCCCCCTAGAGCCTCCTGTACACTGCGAAACAGCTGATCATGGCGGGTGGGAAACGTGGGGAGGGAGGGGCAGAGCTGATATGGGAGGCTTTTTCCCACATGGGTGCTCCAGTCCCAGAGCACCCACGGAGTCAACACCTATGGATCTCAAACTCCCTTTACACCACCACTGAAGGTCCTCTGTGTTGCTATAGCCATCACCTGCTGATACCTGAGGACTGATGCCTTTCCATTTGCAAACACAATTGGATTGTGGGGATGGTCTGGCAAATATCAGCTCCTCTCCATTCTAAACTGACTTCTACAGCATACATGAGAAATGAGTGTGGGCATGAACACAGTCTCTTAAGACAGCTATGCCTGTTGCACAGATTAAAATCCTGAGGAGGGAATGCCTACTTGCAATATGTGAGTGGCCATACCGCGATTCCTTCTCTCCTGCCACTACAGGAGGTCAATTCTGCAAGTGGACAGCGTTGTTCCCTTAAAGGCAGTAGCAATCTAAGATGGGGGAAAGGTGTGGGTGTGGAGGAAGTCAGATGGCAGGGCTTGTGTTGGATGAGGGGTACCCCCACCCCTCCAGTCAAAGTGAATAGGCCTAAAAAAAGCACTGGAGACAGTAAAACAATGTTTCCAACGTGACAAAGAGGGTGCATGAGAGAAGTCGAGACAGGGTGGAGTGTCCTGTTTACAGCAGTTCTATTATCATCCTACTGCACTAAGTCCAAACAGCCCTGCCACCTGGCTGTAGGCTCTGGATTTGGTCCAAAGCTAACTACACAGCTGACAAGAGTCAAGTTTGAGGGCTTTCGATTTTCATGCGACAGCAAAGCCACTCAAGATAACAGAACCGTCGCTATATCTCAGAGACCCACTTGGTTGTCTCTCACTGCTGCACTGACAACTTTTGCATAGTCCTTTTTACTCACTCAGGTCAAGTGTGACCTGATCATTAAGGTGGGTGCCTTTTCAGTTCATTTTTTATACTAGAACTCTGGACTCTATCCCTATCACATTAGCATTGGGCTCTCAGCAAATATAGCTTTCTAGGGAGTTGTAGGAAGAAAAAGTAAGTGCCCATCTCATCTTTCTCATCTGCAGAAGGACATATCAGACCCCTGGACAAAATTAAAAATCATTAAAGGGACATCAACACATTTCTAGCTGGAAATTTTGTACCCAATATAGTTACAGGCAACACCTAAGATACAAACAGAAGTTAGCAAAAATATTTCCAGTAGTTTTGCATTTGTATATATTTATTTCACAAAACCCCTTATAGTTTCTCCCTTGCTGAGCTAATCCTTATCAAACGGGAAGCAGAAAAATGTTTTAAAAAGTTCAAGGACATGCAGTTTAATCAGACACTGAAGTCTTTTGAAACGTGTCAACTCTTAAGATTAACTGTGTCCCTTTAAGGGTCTAACAAACTGACAGAGCTTAGATAAAAGTCAAAGTTAAGGCTGAACTGATGCTAAACTTATCTCATTGTGCCTGGCTGTTACAGGTATCATATAGTGGAGAAATTTTACTTGTGTGCTGTGATATGTGGGCACATCAAGGAGTTTGTTACAATTCTGAGCTCATTAGCTCAAGCAAATAATCTAAACATTTAATGCAAGAGGTCTACTTTTTTAGAGGTTCTCATGAAAATGAGAATCCAGTAGAGATACAGCCAAAGCCACTCCCATTCATGTGAGGATTACTAGGGTCAATAACTGATTTATACAGTGCCTTCCAGCCAAGTATTCCAAAGCATGCAACAAGCTTTACAAGCTACAAATGAACAGTTCACTACACTTGGGCAGAAATTTCCAAAGCATACCGTAAATACTTTATATCCAGCTGAAACTACAGGAGGAATTTTAGGCAGATAAAATTCCAGTGGGGTGCTTGCGTTCTATCATAGTTCTCACAAACTACAACAGGTACTTTGATTTCAAGTCATCTAAAAGACCTCCTACAGCACAGTGAAACCTAACATCAAGGTAGGCCATTGGCTGAGTGTCTAAAAAGTGTGGCCCCCCCTCCCCCGAATTAGCAGTAACAGTTTCTCCATCTAGATCAGGGAGTTCTCAAACTGGGGGTTGGGACCCCTCAGGGGGTTGCAAGATTACTACATGGGGGGTCATGAGCTATCAGCCTCCACCCCAAACCCCGCTTTGCCTCCTGCATTTATAATGATGTTAAACATATTAAAAAGTGTTTTTAATTTATGGAGGGGGGGGGTCGCACTCAGAGGTTTGCTATGTGAAAGGGGTCACCAGTACAAAAGTTTGAGGACCACTGATCTAGATGTTCTTTGGTGATCTCCTATCTAAGGGGTCATGTCAACACTGGAAAGCTGTACTGCTTTAACTAGACTGGCATACACCTTTTCAACTAGATGGGAAGGGGAATAAGTAACACTGGTATAAGCCACATTTTTATCAGTGTAACTGACGACACCAGGGGTTGTACCAATAACTATATTTGTTAAAAAAAAATCAGACCCCTAATCTACATAGTTACACCACTACACAAACTGTACGAACTAGGCCTTATTAACAGCTCAGCTACTAATCTGACAGGATCCAAATTCAAGACATTATGGGTACACTCGATAAATCTGCAGGGATTTCTCTCAAGGAAAAGAGTCTACATGGAGTTTTGTTTTCTGTTGTACCTACTTATATTTTAGTATAAGACACATGGAGGGCTATAGTCTAATGGACCACATTTTAGAGAAAACTCAGGAGTCCACAAACCACATTCAGGGAGACACTTCATCTGACATCACTTTAATTGAAGGCATCAGGCCTCCAAATACCAACAGATATTTGCTACCTTAGTCTTACAGAATGTCAAGATGTGCCAGAAAAGCACTATCTAGATGTTTCCAGTGCAATGATCAGCAGTGAAAGCATTAATACTGACACAGGTGATCAGTGTTACATCATGGAGTTATTTCAATATCTTGGCAGACTCAGGACAATAGTACATCATAGTTAAATTGATAGAGGTCTGTGTCACTAACAAGGCTAGAACATTTAATAGCAGTGATCAGAGTCTATAGATTTATTCTCAATTTTCATTTTAAATTTGGCATTTATATTTTGCAGACTGGGCAGGTGCAAGAAAGATTTGTTACTACATTTCAAGTTACACTGCAGCGCTGGCAAATTGCAGCATCCATCAGTCCTACTAGCATCATCTATCATCAGAACAAAGACTAAACCAAACTTTTATTATTTCCCAGATGTGGCTCTTGGCTATCACTTCCAGAATATGAAGGACAAATCTATAAGAAGCTACTCTCTCCCTTAATGCCTCTCAATAAGAATATTCCATATGCTGCTAAACCGCAATATATCATTAGGTGCTCCCTCCTCTTCAAACTGCTGCCAGAGCACACCGTGATGACATCGAGAGCAATTTAGGTTTGAGAGCAATTTAGTATTATGCAATATATAGGTCTTTATCTAGGAGTTCTGCAAAGCAGTGCATCGGTAACTTCACTTGTCAGTTATGATGAAGTTTAAAATCCTTGATCAATACTCCTGTGCTTAGCACACAGCAAACTCTACAGAGAGGCCTAAGATTTTAGTCTGAAGAAATTAACAGGAATTTAGGGCATAGTCAGGAGCCAATGGTCAAGACTGGGATCAAGGTGAGATGTGGAAGTTGGTAGGGTTCAGGATTAAAGCTCACATGGATGTCACAGAAAAGATAGAGCTGTCTCTATGGAAGATGACAATAGACGGGCCTTCTGAAGTGGAAGGGACAAAGGGCAGAGCTAAAGCCTGTACCAGAAACGAAAGGAGCATTTGTAAGTGCCCCCAGAAGAGAGCATGCTGAAGATGCTGGCTTCTTGTTCAAGTCACTGAAGGGCAGAGCTATTTAGGTACTAATAAGCCCCTAATCACAATAGTATTGGAGGAACTCCCAAGTACTGGAAAATAGAAATATACACTGAACTGGGTATGAAGAAAGGGATCCATGATGCAAGATAAGGAGCAGATTAGCTACTGAGGCATCTCCTTGTTCCAAGAGCTGAAAACAGTAAGGTAGTGCTGATTCTAGTGGGGAAAAAGCCCGCTTTATCCAGAACATAGGTGTAGAAAAGGAAGACTATATTCACAAATATGGAGGAGGGGTAAAGTCAAGTGAGACATCCATTGATAACTTATGTCAACCATACAACATACATGAGTAGGTAGAGAAGAGAATAATTTGAACTGGAAGAAAGTTCAGCCAGGGCTTTTGTTCATGGTAGTGAAAGTTTAAAAACCACCAGGTTACAGGAGGATTTAGGAAGAGGACAAAAATGCCCATCCCCACCCCCAACAATTAGCATTAACATTTCTCTGTAGCACAATTAATTAGCTGAAAACTTCCGCAACTCTTGGCATGCATTCTATTTTAAGATGACATCTCCGTGCAAAGTAAATGTTCTACATCTCTGCCTCTGTTCTATTCCTCCACCTTTAGGATTATAATCCTTTTTCTTGTAAAAGATTTACAACCAACAGGGTAAATTCACACACACACACACACACACACACACACACACACACACACACACACAATTTCATAGCCCTTGGTTCCATTTCAATAAACGTATACAAACTGCACAGCCTTGGGAGCACTGAAATCCACTGCATCTTCCGGTGATTAGGCAGAAACTGAGGTTAAACCACAGTACCTCTCCGATTCTTGCATAAGATCTGTGCACACAGTTCCAAGACATCCAGACTCCAAACTCCAACACAGTTTCAAGACAGCCAACTCCAAAATGCAACCCTCTGAAAAACATGCAAGAGCCTTTCCAGTCATCCAGCTTATAGGCTGAATCAGGTGGTTAGACTACCATCTTGCATTGAAAGAGGCAGTCCCTTGATGACCTTATGGAAAAGAATTTTCATTCACTCATAGCCAAGGATAAGGAGCAGTGTATGACAAGAGGAGTTACCAGATTAGAGAGCTAGACTGACATTAGTTATGACCCAAATCAACTTCTCCTGTAGGCACTGCTAAACTGGGCTGGAGTTTTAAGATCTGGCCTGCAAGCAAAACTAAAGAAATTGCAGTCTTTGTAACCATTTCCTTAGTTACAGGCTGTATTTGAATGCAGCTGGAGAAAGCTGTCCAAGGAAAAAAGCCATCTGCAGATGTAATTTAAGGAAATTATTCAATAAGGAATACTAGAAGTTCAGGCTTTTCTGTGGCACTCAATCAAATCCAAAGACAATGCATGCCTTAAGGAGCAGCTCCACTGAACACAAACACAAGTTATTTAGGGTCCAAGGCTGCAGCTAAACACCCAGTTACTGGAGGAAATGAGCTGAACTTTTCACCTTTTATCTTAATTCTGTAAAGCTTATTTTATAATTAGAAAAAACAATCTGGAGTATTTCAACATCCTCCAACTTGAAATCTTTGGCTCCAATGGACATTCTCAGGCTTGGTCTGGTGTGAAGGCACTCTTCAACAGGGGCTTCAAGCAAGTAGATCACTTATCCTAGTGCATATATGCAGCACTTCTGAACTGGCAAAGAAGAACAGGTGGGTTACTGACCCTATATGGACCATATAAGGGTTGCTTCAGAAACAGGTTTTTACATTTGAAATTTAGGTCTTGTTTACTCTTTTACCTAGTAGATTACAGATGACTGGAGAATTAGTAGGATTATGTCAAATACAGAAGTGAAACCCTGAGCAATTGAGAGGAACCAATTTCTAGTCCTTGTTAAAGACTTTTATTTTAAATAGGTTTAACAAAAACAAACCAAACACCTGACAAACAGTTAGGAGTAGAGATCACTAAGATTCAACTTTGTCCTCGACTAAAGGATAAGGAAATACCCATTCAATCCTCTGGGTCCTTGGAAATAGTCCAGTAAAAAACAGACCAGATTTGATATTGCTGATATTTCTAAGGTTAAAAACAAGCAGAAAAAACATGCAAGAAACCTTCCAGGCCTCGCCAGCTGCTTTTGGTGTCCAACACGAAGCCAGTAAGTAAATTCTGCAGAGTAGGAAGCATAGCAGAAGTTTACAAGTTATAGCATGACTCCAGTTCAAAAGTAAAAAAACCAAGGAATTACAACACACAATATGTTACCAAAATCTCTCTTATGGCTTTGCTAATCTGGGGAAAAGGGAAGTGCGGCCAATGAGGTCAGCTTGCTTTTAAACTGAGGTGGGCAAACTAGGACCCAAGGGCCGCAATCCAGCCCTTCAGACATTTTAATCCAGCCGGGGGCTTGCCCCGCTCTGCACGGCTCCTGGAAGCAGCGGCATGTCCCCCCTCCGTCTCCTATGTGTAGGGGCAGCCAAGGGTCTCCGCATGCTGCCCCCGCCCCAAGTGCTGCCCCCACAGCTCCCATTGGCCGGGAACCATGGCCAATGGGAGCTGCAGGGGAGGCGCCTGCAGACGGGGCAGCACGCTGAGCTGCCTGGCTGTGCCTCCGCTTAGGAGGCAGAGCGGGGACATGCCGCTGCTTCCAGGAGCTGCTTGAGGTAAGTGCCACCTGGAGCCTACACCCCACCCCTGCCCCCCTCCCACACTCCAAACCCCTGCCCCAGCCCTAATCCCCCTCCTGCACCCCCCAACCCCTCATCCCCTGCCCCACCCCGAGCCTGTACCCCCCCAGCCAGAGCCCTCATCCTCCCCCACACTCCAACCCCCAATTTTGTGAGCATTCATGGCCCGCCATACAATTTCCATATCCAGATGTGGCCCTCGGGCTAAAAAGTTTGCCCACCCCTGTTTTAAACATAACTAGTTTAAACTGGGATTATTTGTTTTTGTACCCAACTACTTGCCACAGGAAAAGTTATTTTATTATGTATTATAATATGTTACAGTAGAGTCTAGAGGCCTCAACTGAGATCAGAACACCAATATACTAGACACTGTACAAATGCAAAGTAAAACAATCCCTGGAATTAAGAGTTTACAGTCCCAGTCCCTAACAGATTACTGTCTCCAGTGCTTCCGGCTCTGTATCATACTCAAAGCAATGTTATTGAAATGTGTTGGTAGACCATCGGAAACTCTATTGTTTACATTCTGATGGAAAAGAAAGGATCCAAAGACACAAACCCAGATCTCAAGAGAGCAATTCAGATATCCCATAAAAGCCATCTCGTTCCTTTGGGGCACAGTCATCTCAAATTTATCCAATAGAAGCAAAATTTTAAAGCAGGGAGCAGCTTGTTTGATACAGAACTGTCAATACAAGTCAAAATTAATGACAGATGTGATCACATCCTTTATTTTTCCCGTTCCCAGACTTGTAAAGAGGCAAGCAAGCTGAGAGCAGCAAGTTTACAGTGAGGGTATGATCCATATCAACTGAAGACACCAACACCCTGAAGTGGCTCTAATTACCCGGCTCATGACAAACTTGTTCTACACTTAACATTACACCACCTGTGTTTTGCATCTGGCCTCAAGTCAGAGCCTTATACTGTATATAGCCATACTTTATAGAAGATAAAGAGAACTGACTTGGTTGCATAGGGCAAAGATGAACTGCTTTTGTCTAGAGCAGCAGCAAGAATATTAACTTCAAGATCTTCCCATCTTCAATCCAGTCCCTAAGGATATTCACTTTCTGGACAACTTCCTCCCTGTCCCTAATCCCTCAAATCCTGTCAATCCACACACCCTTGAAAAAGCCTTTAAGAGGGGAAAGCAGCAGGATGTCCCATGACTTTTGCAAGGAATAGTTCAGCTTTATTCCTTCAATTTAGCTGAGCAGAGCAGAGTTTCTGTGCAAGGGTCTTTGCTGTATGACATAGCACAATACAATCCAAGTTAGGCTCTATTATTACTGAAGTTCATCACATGAATTCATAGCGTCTTGAGTTACATCTCCTACAATTACTATCTTCTCACTTGGAGTGAAAGTGGATTAATTCTCCTATTTTTGTATGGTTGACACAACCTGACCTGTTAATCCTGCCTGAGACATCTCTCATCCAATACACAGGGTTACAGGTAGGCTGCCAATTAAGACAACCATAGACTCACCCAGGAATCCAAGATCTGCTGAATGAAACCAGTCAACTTACTCCCATAACAGGGAATGATTCATTCCATACATACTAAACACATGCATGTGAAACTTTACTATATAACCAGCCAACATGCACATGTTTCACCTGAGGAAAAAAATCAGACCAACAACGCAAGAAATTGAATACTGAAGGCAGCTAAAGTTACTCCCATCATTACTAGCAACAAGATCCTCAGCCTTGCTCAACATGGTATCAACATCACATTCACATGTCTTCCAGAAGTCCAGAAATCCCTGGGAGGGAATGCCAGAGTTAGCAGGAGATCCATTACTTCAAGGACATATAACTTTTAGCCAACCTATATTAAACTGATCAGATAATTGGCCACAACTCCTTATTTAAAGTAAAGGATGGCTGCAGCATATGGAGACTACAGATTCCACCATTCAACGCTTTACTGGATCTAAGCAATCACTCCCACAAAGCAATTACTTACCAGAGGACAGGTACATACTAAAGATGAGGGGTAGGCTGTGGGCCCCACTCTGACCATCCCTGCATAAATGCACCTGGGGAAGTTACTCAACAGCACAAAAGAAAACCGAAGAACAGCAAAACCACTAACACCTGGGCCACTATTTTGGTAGTGAAAGCCTTCATACGCAGCCTTCAAGTTCATTTCAGAACTGCTATGACAGAGGTGAGGAGGAGAAATATTAATTTATCAGGCTCTGCTCTAGCTATACCATGTAGACAAAGTACATTCACAATGCTTTCTAGTGGTAAACAGACATTTTCCTCCTAAACAACATTTTTATTCTGCCAAGCATACACAGACTTAACTGTGTCCCAACTTATGAAACTGTGTCCCAACCAGTTTAAATCTAGAATATTCACCAGACATGGTTTCACACGGATGCCATGATAAATCTTGATTTGGTAATTCACTCAGTTCTTCACTGGTTTAGCAGGATCTACGCAGCAAGAAAAAGATTTGGCATCTCAGAAACAGGCAAATTCAGAGAGCAAGCTACAAAATGCTAGTTAGATGAGTCACCTCAGTTAATAGCAACTTCCTGAAAAGTTAAAGAACACTATACAATTCTATAAACTACATGACAGAGGAAACTTTTTTGTCCTGATGAAAAGGGAATAAGCCATCATGTCCATAATTCTTTACCAATACAGTCTCTATTAAGCTGACAGGAGGTATGGAAATTGGCAAAAAGTCATCCCTAACCAATGCCGTCCCCCAACCACAGCTACATGCATGCACAGGTGAAGACCCTCTGCCTGCATCTCTACTCATCTCACACTATTCCCCCTCATGTACTACACTCTGCCACCAATAATTGACTCTCATGCCCTCCACCCACTATGCACTTTTTTCATGCCACTCCCTATATGATAGAGTGTCTCCTCCAGTGGATCAAGAAATGTCCTCCCTTTCCTCCAAGACTCCCCTTAAAATGCACTTTGTGACCACCTGTGCACCACTAACCAGTCATCCCCGATTCACCACATGACCCTTTAACACAGCTTAAATTACAGTATAAACAAAAGTGTTGTTATTTTTAACATCACTACTGGAACTACTAAGAAAACAACTATGGAGTCGCTTTGCTTTTATGGTGCACTGATCCATCCCCTCCTTTTTTCTATGTGTTGTCTAATTTAGACTGCAAGCTCAGCAGGGCAGGTAGTTGGTCCACTTGCATTCATAAAGCACCACGTACACCAATGCTGCCACATACATTAAGTTCCAAGTTTTCTTAAAGCAGCTGCCATTTCCAATGGTCAGTCTGGCCTGGAGAAAGCTCAGAGGACCTCAACGATTTACTTTAGACAATTAGAAAGCCAAATTTAAGCCATCTGGTGCAAGATCTCCAGAAAGCCAAGACTGCTTGGTTCTCATCCCAATAGATTCAAGGGCATGAAGCATGTAGAAATGTATTCATAGGTCCCTGTGGAGATTAGAGTCTGGATACGAAGAGAAATTTTCCAGTTAATGTGGAGCTTGGAATATACTTTGGGGGAAACTGAAGCTTCACACAGCACAGCTTTGTCTATAGTGAACTAAAATAAACCTAAAAATTTCCAAAGAGCTGATTCCACCTTTGTGAGAATATAGGCTATTGACTGTTACTGAACCTATGGAATTTTGATAACACCAGCAGTCTCCAAGCCATCTAACTGGTGTAAACGGAGACTGTAGTGGTCTGGCCCGTATCTGAATAGGATCTTCAAGACAGGGTAGTAATTTACCTACCTTACTAGCATAAACTACACCATTGAAGAGATAAGGGATGACCGAAACCATCATGGCTACCTCCATTGCCACACACTATAAACTTCAAAGCATGAAGACTTCTAAACACCAAGACAACAAACCCTAGTCACCGCAGAATTGTTTTCCTGGCTTCTCCACTGCAGAATAGCTATGCAGTTTAGCCGAAGCTCTTTAAGGGGCAGATTCAACAGCTGCTCCCTATTTGATTTCAGCAGGATTTTCTGTGAACAGAGCAGCTGCAGAATCAGACTGGCTCGCAGACTGTCTTTCCATAAGTCAGTGGAAGCCATGGAAAGATACACAGCTAGTACTGGAGAAACTGCTGGGCTTCAGCTTTTTAAGAGTAACCCACCTCAGCAGGCCAGCAGTTAAGCCACTCATGAGCAATCCAATAAGCCAGGGCACAGGAATGAGGAAAAAAATTGATAGCAACAGATTTCAGGGCTGAGATCCCAAGATTACAATGCAAGTTTTCGAGTTAGGAAACAGAGTTTTTAGTTAAACCACAGCCAATTTACTGCAGTAGCTCCCACACATACAAATAGTAAGTGAAGCTTATTGTATGAACAGTGACTGGGGCACAGCAATGGAAATTTAAATACATCTCAAACTGTACATGAAAGAGATGAAGAGGAAAAAGTCAAGCTGCCAGAGCCTGAGCAGTGAGGGCACAAAGCCAGGAAGAAATGAAGACCAGCAATTCCTGTTTCTGAATACTGTCAGTGGATTTTCAGCCTTCTAACCATCAGAAAACCTATAAGCATCTAATGCCATGTCACAGGGCACTACAGAGCCACAATGAGACTCCATAATGCAGCCAGCAGAAAAACCCAACCTACATATGTCCTAATTTCTCAATAATGTTTTGCTATAATTGTATAAGTTTTCAGACTGTCAAATGATAAATTGCCATATTCACAGCAGTTTCATTTCAGTTTCAGAGCAGAGGTGGCATAGAGGAGGGGGAATGGTGCTCAAAGAAATGTGCTGTTTATTTCATGAACTCATTTCAAGTGTAAATTGGGCAAAATACTCTAATGGCTTCTCTGATCAATACTAATCCTCACAGTGGCAGGAAAAACAACTAGTACTATAAGCCTCAAATAATGAAATGCACAACACTTGAACAGCCATTCATTCTCACTTTACAAAAGTGATTGCTCTAACCCACCCTAAAGTAGATTTAAGAACTGATGCATAAAACCAGATATAAAAGCATTTCAAAAGGATGCTGTCAAGGTTGGTAGGCCAAAATTTGACGAACATTCTTTACTATTTGAAAAGCCATGCAATCCTGTGTTTAGTCCAAAATAAGTGTTGCACTGCTCTTTCAGTGTTTCATATAGTAAGGAAGATTTCAGCAACAGCCCAGCACTCATGAGCAACCATACAAATAAATCAGCAATCACACAGGAAGGAAAAACATTTCCACAAGCTTATATAAACCCTCCAAAAAAGTTCTTAGTGATTTAAAAAAAAAAAAAAGACTTGAGATACCTCGGCAATGCAGTTTTGGGATCCATTATGGTTTATAGTACAAATAAATTTAAATGATTGCTTCTGTATCAAGTCAAGTGACCTCAGTAATAGGATGTGCTGTTCAACTCCAGATATCGCTTTCAGTTTAGCATCTTTTAATTGTGACCTAAAGCCATCTTAAAATAAGGCAAAGAACTTGTTATCATGCAAAGGCAAAGAACAAATTTTCCCTGCCTGAAACAGGCAAATGTGCAGAAGGGACTGCAAGAGCCCAAAGATGAAAGCTCCTTATTTGTGCATGTAATTAGAATGCCCACATGGAATTTTAAACTTACCGCATTTACCGGAATGGTTTTAATGCAGTCAAAAATATCTTCCAGTTAGTTTAGCTCTTGTTCACCTTCCACTATATCTTTGCTTCTCATCCCAAATCCACCTCCCCCCCAGTATTTTTCCCCCATCTCTCAGCCATTCCAGGTTCTCATTACTCATTTCCACCCACTCAACTTGTATTTAAAAAGCACTCACAAGTACATACTCATTTTATGTACTTTTCTTACATTAATACTCTGAAAAGACTTCCCTCTTGAATCTAAAAGTGCTTTACAACGGTGGGTAGATATCCCTATTTTACAGATGTAGGAACCAGCAGTGTGATTTTTCTCAAAGTCAGCTGCAGAGGTGGGAACAGAAAACAAGCCTCAGAACTGTCTGTAGCTCTAGGCAATATACTATTTCCCTTGACACAGTACTTGATAAGGATTCAAATTACCTCCCTCTTAAAAAAAAAATAACTTGCACCACTATATAATTTCAGTTTAAGCCTGAGTCGCAGCATCAGCCATTTGAATGCTATATACTCAATCTGCTCAGACTGAGGATATGGTTAGAATAAAGAGACTGTAAGCTGTACATTTAAGCAACTGGAGAGCATGTTTAGATTAAGATGCAGGGGCTTTCCACCCACACCCTTCAGGAAAGCGGCTGCTACAATTCAGATTTAAACTCGAAACTAACTTTGAAGCCAAGAATGGAGGTTCTAGGAAGCCAAGATCACCAGAGTTACTGTTATAATATGAATTTGAAAAATCCTACCTTTTTGCTCTCTGCTATGTGTCGCTGTTCCCTCCTCCCTTTCTCAGCACACAGATCCTTCCATCGAAGAGTATGTAGCTAACAAGTTTTGATCCCTATGCTGGGTGGGATCATTGCTCAGTTTGTCCTCCATCTTGCCAAGTTGATAATGGCACACTTAATAAAGCTTTTCATCTTCTTGTTACAAACATTAAGTAATCCTCCTAACTATCCCTGTGAAGGAAAGTACCTTATTTCCTTTTTAAAGATGGGAAATGGAAGGCAAAGAGTTGGAGTCACTTGTAGAGTTATGTCACCATAACCAAGCCAGTACCAGTCGATAAATACAGGGAAGTTATGTTTCCAACCTGATCCAGCTCTAGAAGTGGACGTTAAGCATGTTATCACACACTCACTGCCTGTTAACAAGTAAGCTATTTTCCCCACCATTAAAAACCAGCTCACCGCAAAGATTCTGGGCTCACCTACAACTCAAACAGTAGCACACTATGCAAAACTCAACCTTACCTAAGCAACCAAAGTATAAGCCTCGCCATCACAACCCTCAGGCAAGAGCCAGCCAAGGTGCTTTGCCATATGCCCTAAAGGATAGATTAGGCTCTGCAGGAATACAGCTGAGGATGCTTTACCGGATGGGGAAAGGGCCTTGCTTTGTTCACTTGCAGCTTTTGGTCTTCTTCCTTGTGTAAATCCCACCAAATGGAGTCTGCTCTATAAATTCTCTCTCTCCAAATTGCTCTATTTAGTGCCATATCCTGTAAAGCACTGCATGCCAAAATAAAGATCTTCTTTTCTGACATCCCACCACTTCTTGCATAGGCCGCTCCTTTTCCTTCAATCTTGAGCTGTTTGACTCTTACCCACCCTAGTCTGCTTGCGGTGCTACCCCTGCAAGATCTTATTGTATGCATCCCACACACCTGTTTACTCCACGTGCAAGAGAAGAACTTGGGTTGGCAACAAGTCTGGCTACACATAGACAGAAACTGGCCCCTAAATGGGAATAGGTGGGCAAGACCTACTGGCCAGCTGTCAGCGGGGAACCGTCCACCCGGAGAGGCGGGGTGAGCCGGTCAGCCCAGTAGGAAGCGGAACGGCCGCAGATGAAAGGGGTGGGAGCTACGGTCACTGCTGGGGGGTGCACCCCAGGGCCCGACCAGCCCCGGCGGTGCTGCTGCGGGAGGGGGTGCTGCGTCGGAGGGCCGGTCACGCACAGCTGGGTTCTGTAGCACGTGGCGGGCGGGTGGGTGCGCGCGCTAGGGGGGCCCCCAACTGACACGGGGGAGGGGTGGGGGGAGAACTCGTAGGCGGGGGCGCGGGGGGAACTGTGGCCGGGCGGGGGTCCTGCCCTAACCGCTGCTGGAGCGGAGGCTCCAGGGTACGGTCTCTGTCAAGCACTAGGGCCCCTCCCCCCCCAACGGCCCCCCACTCGCTCAGCTCTCGCCCCTCCCCCCCAACGGCCCCGCACTCGCTCAGCTCTCGCCCCTCCCCCCCAACGGCCCCCCACTCGCTCAGCTCTCGCCCCTCCCCCCCCAACGGCCCCCCACTCGCTCAGCTCTCGCCCCTCCCCCCCCAGCGGCCCCCCACTCGCTCAGCTCTCGCCCCTCCCCCCCCAGCGGCCCCCCACTCGCTCAGCTCTCGCCCCTCCCCCCCCTCGGCCCCCCACTCGCTCAGCTCTCTCCCCTCCCCCCCCTCGGCCCCCCACTCGCTCAGCTCTCTCCCCTCCCCCCCCTCGGCCCCCCACTCGCTCAGCTCTCTCCCCTCCCCCCCTCGGCCCCCCACTCGCTCAGCTCTCTCCCCTCCCCCCCTCGGCCCCCCACTCGCTCAGCTCTCTCCCCTCCCCCCCAACGGCCCCCCACTCGCTCAGCTCTCTCCCCTCCCCCCCAACGGCCCCCCACTCGCTCAGCTCTCTCCCCTCCCCCCCTCGGCCCCCCACTCGCTCAGCTCTCTCCCCTCCCCCCCTCGGCCCCCGACTCGCTCAGCTCTCTCCCCTCCCCCCCTCGGCCCCCGACTCGCTCAGCTCTCTCCCCTCCCCCCCTCGGCCCCCCACTCGCTCAGCTCTCTCCCCTCCCCCCCTCGGCCCCCCACTCGCTCAGCTCTCTCCCCTCCCCCCCTCGGCCCCCCACTCGCTCAGCTCTCTCCCCTCCCCCCCAACGGCCCCCCACTCGCTCAGCTCTCTCCCCTCCCCCCCAACGGCCCCCCACTCGCTCAGCTCTCTCCCCTCCCCCAGCGGCCCCTCAACCCCTCGTTACGCGCCCGACAGCCCAGCCCACTCCCTCCCATTCCCCCACCAGCACCAGAGCTCGGCCCCCCCCCAACCCCCGTTACCTGCCCGGCCGCCGTCTCCGCCTGCCCCGCGCCGCTGCTGCAGTTGGAAAGGGATGGTGGCCCTAAGCGGCTGCAGCCCCCCCACTCCGCCCCGGCAGCAGGAGGCCCCGGCGGCCCCCGCCATCCCCAGCTCCAACCCGACCTCACCCGTCTCCTCCCGCGAGCCCCAACAGTAACCAGCGAAACCCCCTCGCGCTGCCACTTATCTGCGCTTCGGGGGCCGAGCTGACCGACGCACCCCGCTGCCCATTGGGCCCCGGCGGCGGCCAGCTCCGCCCACCGGCCAATGGAGGGCCGCCGCCACGCCCTGAGCATTGCCTGGGAAGGCGGAGACCTGTGAAGGTCCCGCCCCTTACAAAGGGTCCAATCAGAAGAGCAAGAAATGATAATATCGCACTCCCCTCCTATCCCGACCAGAGAGCAATCAGAGGAGCACCAGATGGGCAACGCTCCAGAGACCAATCAGAAAAGGAGAAGCGTAGGGAAGACCGGCCGCTCTTCGGCGTCCAATCGGAATTCCACTTAGAGTCCCACCCCTCACTCCAAGCACCAATCAGAAACGCAGGACATGTTTGTGTCTCAATCCCCGCCCCAGTGCCAATCAGGAAGGCAGGCGATACTGGGCCCCGTTCCCTCCCCAAGTATCAGGGGGTAGCCCTGTTAGTCTGTATCTATAAAACCAACAAGGAGTCTGGTGGCACCTTAAAGACTAACCGATTTATTTGGGCCTAAGCTTTCGTGGGTAAAAACCTCACTTCTTCAGATGTATCCCTCCCCACGGTAGGTCAGGTGAGCGTTGTGGTTTAGCGCCTGCCGGCTGCTTTGCAGCCTCACTGGCGAGACCGAGTTTCTTTTCCACTTTTAGAGCCAGCTACTGCGGGGCAAGAGGGCGAGGCCTACACCAGGACCACGTGGGGGAAGCTCGCTGTGGTAGGGCCTGCCTGCGCCGAGCACACACAGGATGTAGTGGCTGACACAAAACACGTAGTAGGCTTTGACATAGAGACACTATATTCTCTCAAAAATAACAGGAGTACTTGTGGCACCTTAGAGACTAACAAATTTATTAGAGCATATATGCATATATGCATCCGAAGAAGTGGGTTGTAGCCCACGAAAGCTTATGCTCTAATAAATTTGTTAGTTATTTTTGCGGATACAGACTAACACGGCTGCTACTCTGAAACCTATATTCTCTCAACCCTTCACAAACAGGTGGTTAGTATGGGGTGGGAGTCAGGACTCCTGGCTTGCGCCTGGCGCTAGAATGTGAATATTGTCTAACAAGAGTTACTAAAGCTCATCGGCTGACGTACCACCACTTTAAAAAATTGTGAAGTGAACTGAACATCAAGCTTGCTACAGTGGAAGCTTCTTAGACCAGGGGAACAGAGGTTTAATTCACTACTACTTTAGTAGCAGAACAAAGCACCACTTCTGCCACACTGCACACCTAACAAGAAACTTGGTCTTTTTTCTCTGTGTCCAAAGTGATTCACTGATAAAGGGTTTGAGCACAGTTGATGACATATGAGCGTAGATGATTATTTTCTCCAAATATTGAACAGAAACACCATCTTATTCAGAACTTGGGTGTACTGGACCTCTATTTCTAGTGCAGCAAAACCTTTACTTACAAGGAACCTCTTTTGTGAGGAAAACATTTCACTATAATAGGGTCCCACTAGCTTGCAGTTAAATAATTGTTTAATACAGATTCTTATATGACCTGGAATAAAAGGAGCATAGAAAAATAGTTAAGACTCCTCTGGATTCAGGAATTAACCTATAATAGGTGCCTGATCATTTAAAGGAAGGGTATACCAACTGTTTCCTAATACCATATGAAATAACTATGCTGATAAACAAGTTTAGTTGAAGTGCACCACTAGCTATCAGGACTAAAAAGCTTGAATTTAATTATTAGTGTTACAAAGAATATTAGTTCTGGTGCACTACTCCAGTTGATATCAATGAGAAGTTTGCTGTAATTTATCTTTCCATCTTCAATCAGACCACAAGAAATAAGTGTTCACACAAGTGTACTTCATTTCATTTTTATCAAGTTTGAGTGTTCCCAGGAGATGTCAGATCAGGAGACTGAAGTCCTTTATTCACACTAAAGTTACAGCAAGCATTCCCCATTCACTTCCCAGCCTGTGAGCCTTACTGAGTAGCTGTCAGAAAGTACCAAGTTTCAGTCATTGCTAGGTCAGATTTGAACACTGTGACTTAGGTTTTCACCTCTTCCAGGAATCCTCCAAATCATCTGGACGCCCAGCTACTGATTTATCTACATGCAAAAGGCGGGGGGGGGGGGGGAGGAGGAGGAGAGAGAGAGAAAATGAGGTAGCTTAACAGGTTCAGTTTTTAGCACTCTGATTCTTAGACCTTTTTTAAAAAAATGAAATTATTTTACAGGACAATTAGAAGTAACAATCCATTTTTCTTGACACAATATGCCATATGATGCATTTGCAGCAGCATCCATATTCTACTTCACAGAGAGTATGCTTCTTCAAGGAGAGCATGTTTTCTTACTGCCAGTACTGTGATATAGCTAGAAGAGCATCATCATATATGTCAGAGCTAAAGAGAGAAAGTGTATGGCTAGGTGGTCCTGATAATTATCAGACACAGAATATGAAGAAAGTTGTCCCAACCTCTGAAATTTTAGAATAAAAGCTATCACGGTGGGGGGGAGGGAGCAAGCATATTTGCTCATATAGCTTAATATTTTAAATTTTTAGGCTGTTACCTACTAGTAGGGGATGAGTTGCTTAATTTTAAAAAAGATATTACCTATGGAAAATATATTCTGCAAGAACAGAAATCAAAGGACACCGTTTC
Source organism: Emys orbicularis (assembly GCF_028017835.1). Lineage (NCBI taxonomy): Eukaryota > Metazoa > Chordata > Testudines > Emydidae > Emys > Emys orbicularis. The sequence goes on from NC_088707.1 coordinate 6,932,750, forward strand.
AGTCTTTTCTCACAAGTAATTCTGATTGTCCTAATAATGATTGGTGGCATAGAAAAGAGAAGACAAAAATATTGCTGCAACATTTCATAACTGCATGAAATCCATCTCTTTAGAAGATGGTATCTTTGTATCTACTTAGAGTACTATTAGTTTTTGACTGAACAGTCCATTAATAACACACTTATGCCATCATCCACGTCAAATAACGTAGCCATTTCTAACAATTGCCTGAAGTGCTTATAGTACTTTCTTTGAGGTGATATAATTTGCGTGAAGAATGCTGGATCCTCAGTGACTGCAAAGCGTGTTTATGAACAAGTCACTAATGAAAATACTTAGTAATTATAGTTTCAAAGCCATGTACAAATATTTATTCTTTCAATATCCCTGTGAGAGAGGCTTTTAAGTATTAGCCCTCTTTTGCAGTTGGGGAAACTTGAGGCAGGAAGAGGTTTAAACCTGCTTATGGCCATGCAGCAAGTTAGCAGGCAGGATTAGAACTCAGGATTCCTAATGTCTGACCTCATGTTTGGTCCATGGTCCCTTAGTGCCTTTCAGTGCAAGGCTGAGATTTGGAAAAGCACTCAGTTTTAGCCTAACTCTGCCCCCGCTGAAGTCAGTGAAATGTTCATGGTTTGTCTTTAAACTAGAAAAACTTATTAAGGAGAGTTTTCTCCTAACAGTAGTTTCACTAGTACTATTCCCTACTAGATGGACCATAGCTTCTTCCTTCTTTCAGGTGAAATCCAAGAGTTCTATCTCAGCATACCTCCCCCCTCAAATAATATCACTTTAAAAAATGTGATAGGTGAATGAGAAGGGAAAGAAAAAGAAAAAAAAATCAAAGCTAAGTAGCTACTGTGGATTTATAAAGATGCCACAGAGATAAATCAGAAACAGGTATAGACAAGGAAGGGAAAGCCATGTGGGCTTAAGTGATAGGTTAGGGTTTGTCTACATTAGCAATTTTTGCAACAGTAGAGCTGCACTGATGCAAAGTCTCAAGGTAGATGTGCTACACCAGCATACGGCAGGGCTTGCACTAGTGCAATTTATGCTGCTTTCAAACCAGAGTAACTCATGCTAGTGCCAGATACACAAGCCATTAGTGATGATGTTCTGTACCTCCAGGATTTGACTCCCAGTCCAGGTTTTAGGGTCTAATCCAGCTCCTGTTGCCAAAGAGATCATACCCTTTCTCTTTAGATGCCAATCCTCCAATCTGCAGGGTGCCCTCAACTCAAATGGACTTTAATGGGTTGACTGCATTCGGTATCTCCAGGAGATACTGTGGTACTTGCAGGATCAAGCCCCTAGGAGTGTAGATTCTGGAAGTGGCTCTAATTAAATGAAGGAACGGCACTTGTAGCTTCCAAAGATTGTCCCATCCAGTGCCCCACCCCCTGCCTAAAGGGAGATCGCTGTAGTATAGGGCTTCAATAATAATGGAAGGGTTAAAGGTTGGGGGGGGGGGAAACAGGATCATTGGGCCGCCTGTAGAGAATAAGAGAAAATCCAAGATGATCCAGTTTGTTAGTCCATCATGTGATTACATGGTGATAATACACATAGGTCAAATCCTATGGAATGAATTAAAAAAAAAAAAAAAAAAACACACCTCAAAGTTAGGCCCCATATTATTAATATATTTTATTTTGATATCACCTACCTGCCACAGCATTCCAGGCATCTCAAAATCTACAAGCTTAAAAATCACACAAGATCCAAATCCTATAAAATATTTAAAAGCTGTATCACAGGAACATGGTGAAGGTGGTTAAATGCACTGGGCCAAATTCAGACCCTAGTGTAACCGTCAACTGCAGTGGATGAATTTGGTTCCATTCTGCTTTATACTCCCAGCTTACTCTCTTTGGATCCGCTAAGGAAAAGATAGAAACAAATACACACAGGAAATTAAGCTACATTTTAAATATGTTCAAAACAGCATTAATGAACTGGATGAACCTCAAAAAAGCCAGAAAATGCAGACGCCCCCCCTCTCCCCCAAACTATCTTGTACGGGGGTACTGCCAGAGCCTCTAGGCAGTGGACAAACCAACACACCATGGGTACCACAACAGAGGGACAACAAAGCAGGGTAGCTACTCCATAATGTCACAGACAGGTATGCAAGACTCACATGTACTCTAGGTCTTGTGCCTGGTGCATCTTCTCTGACGTGATGGTGGCTTGCAGTACACAGAGTTTAAGTGTTGGCATGGCAGCTGCAGAGTGGTTTCACCTGGATTTGGAGAGTTTAAGTAGGACCCTGAATGTTCTAAAATAAGGAATTATTTGAGACACATAGCACATCAGCATAAACTTCTTATCAATCATATTGGATAGCTTCTTCCTCTGCTATTGGCCTCACTTATTGTTTTAAACTTAATTCACTATACAACGCCTTCGCACCAGTTTTCTGCAATTTACACCATTTACTGTCTGATAGCTGGAATTAGCTAACTCATTTTCTTTGAAAATACTCTATTCGGTACAAAAATAAGACCCAATCCTGCAAATCAGATCCAGGCAGGCAGACCTCCTACACTCACATGTAAACTCAAAGGCTCTGCATGGGTGCAAGAGTCTGCTCGCATACGTCTGACCGCAGAACAGAATTGTATTTTATTTCCACACAGGATTCATTCACTTCTATTTCCCTCCCTACCCCTTCCACTCAGGTAGGCCAGGGTTTTAAAGAGAGCTCAGTACCCACAGTCAGAGCCAAATTTTCACCATTGCTCTGGATTTTGGGTGCAGAGTTCTCTTGCAAATCTGTTCACAAAAGTGTCACAATGTGAGCTGCTGGGTGCTGAAAATCTGGTCCTCCAATTGTAGGGGCTGAACACCTGGAAATCTGGTCCTGAGATATTTTGAAAATGTGACTCCTAGAACCAATCTACTTCTCCATTCCTTCACTCCTTCAGGTGCAAGGACCTTCTCCCTTGCATCTCCCACTGCCTAGAAGAGCCTTTCGCTACCTCTTTGTCTCTTACTCCATCACCCCACCCACCCCCTTAATTCTCAAATATCATTTGGGATCATCTTTCCTGCTCTTGCTTTCATTTGAACTTTGTAGTTCTATTTCACACATTTTGTATGCAAGCTATTATGCAACATATAGTTTTATGTCCTAGTCCGAACTGAAAGGTATGTGATCAAACTTCAGGCCAAGAGACATTGTTATATAAAAACTTAGAGTGGCTCTTGTAATCCTGTCCTAGCCCACCCTGGGATCAGATTCTGTCTAATGGTTTCAGACATCATTTTTCTGCTTCCCCAGGAGGGGATGGTTGGTGTGCAGCGAGACGGGTGTGGTATGCATATCTCATGCAGACGCAGCAGAGCCTGGGAAGCTGTGGCTTAACTAGATAAGAGAGAGGGGAAAGGAGTGAGGTGGCAAAGCAGCCTCGGCTCCCCTCCAACCTTTCTGGAGACAAGAAAACATTATGCGACAGGAGTGAGCAGCTGACCTCCTTTAGTGGATATCACAGCAGAGCAGTGCTCTTCATCGTCTTCCTCTATCTCCCTTCCAACAAGCTTGCTGCTTCAATTTGCATGGGGAACACTCAGGACATAACTCTTGCATTGAGCGCAATCATCTTCTTATTTCAAGAAGAACTCTCTTTCAGAGGGTGTGCATGTGTACGTTGCAATACTTCAGTCAATGAAGGAATGACAGACGCATAGAATGAATCTTGTAATTGAAGCACAGATGAAATAAGCTACAATTTTGTTACTAACATTTTTAAAAGAAATTTAGAGATAGAGATAGATACACACACACCCATTGCCATCCCCATAAAATCTCCTAGTCCAATCACTCCTAACTATGGGTACTGTAGAATCAGTCCCTGTTTGGGAGCTCACAGATACTACTGGCCTACCCTCTCCTAGCACATGGTACTGTAAGAAATTATGCAGGAGCACCAATTGTGTGGGAGCTCACATCTACTCCAATCCTATCCCATCATGGGCAGGAATGATTTAGGATCTCCATGTGCGGAAGCTCAAACCTGCCTTCTTTTTGTTGTGTTTGTAAAACACCTACAGTACTACCATGGGGTTCCTAGGTGCTACAGGAATACAAATAATTCATAGATGATGATGATGATGATAATAATAAATAAAATAGTAATACTCTAGTTCCAGCCTCTCCCAGAAGGACACACTATGGACCTTATTCACAGCACCTCTCTCTTGAAGGCAGGGGAAAAATCATACTACATATTCCCAGATGACTCTTCTGCTGGATGCTGTTTCTACAGGTTCTCCTCAATTCACCTAAGACCTCACACTAGTACCTTAACTCCCTGTTAATTAGAAAGTCCCTGAGCCTGTTCTCCTGTCTGACCACATAGAATCCCCCCCACCCTTCAAAATGTGTGTATGAAATTAAGAGTAAAATCTATCTGTCTCTTCTAGGCTGTTTCTGCCTTTTTGTACACAAAGCCTTTTCAATAGCAAACCACTGGCCCTGGAAATAACTACACTTAACTATCAAGGTCCACATGGAATAGTGTCAAAGGAACAGGAGATGCACATAAGTCAGCTGGGAGCACCAAGATACAAGAAGGAAGAATGGAGCAGGAACTGACGAGGGCACATGGGTAAGAGAACAGCTCCATCATAAGAAAACAGTGAAGAATGGAATTAGCAATGCTGAATAGAAGCAACTGTGACCGCATTCTCTTGTCACAGCTTTTGACTGGTAGCGTCACCCTTCTATTAATCCCTGATCATTTAATTGGTCCACACCTTGTGAAAGTTCAAACTCGCCTTTCAAACAATTTCTACAACTGGACACAAATCGAAAACTATCACGCTTCATGCCACCTCAGCACTGGTGTTTCCATGCAGTTGTTTCACTCTGGCATAACAGAGGTAATACAAATGTGTCCCAGTGCCTGAGTTAACCAGATCATGTGTTATAAATACAGCCGGGGTGTTTGCAGGCTGCAATGGGATGCAGTTTAGCTTTGCTACTTTGAGGAGAAGCACTACCCCAGATCATCTTCCGAATTTGATCCAGTCTTCCCCACCAAGTTGTTTCTTCCTCCCCTAGATTCTTAGGTCTGGTCTTCACTTAAAAGTTAGGTTGACACTGCTACAGCACTCAGGGATGTGAAAAATCCACACCCTTGAGCACTGTAGCTATGATGAGCTAATCCCTGGTGTAGATGCAGCTAGGTTGACCAAAGACTGTTTCCTTTGACCTAGCTACTGTTGCTCAGGGAGATGGAGATCCTACAGTGATGGGGAAAAACAAAAACAAAAAAAAAAACCATCTTCCGTCACTGTAGAAAGCATCTACACTATGAGATTAGAGTGACATAGCTACAGTGCCCTACCTATAGGGTCTCCTGGGGCCATGATTTATTTCCTTCTGCCAATGCCTCTAAGCTTACTACCTCTAAGACTTTTAGGCAGAGCTTCCCAAGAAGAGGAGAAAAGAACTGTAAGGAAGGAAGATGGTTAGGAGTGGGATGAGTTGATAATTAACAAGGTTGACAGCTGCTGTATTTGGCATCCTGCTAAAAACAGTTGGTTTTAAATTACTCCACAATGGGAAAACAACTAATTTTTATCCATCCAGAGGGCTGCAGCTATTTTAAAATCTCACCTCAATCTCATCAAATCAGACCAGGATGGAAGGTTTGTGTCTATTGTCACAGAAGCAAAAGTCTACATGCTGTGCATTCTGGACCTCTTCAAGAGCTGCTGCACTTCCAGAAGTCACTGCCACAGCTCTGAGAATGGCGGAGGTAAAGCAGTTACTTTTCTGATGTGCTGGATCCTGGATGCTGTGCTCAAATATAGCTGAACAATGCAGTCATCTCCTCATAACAGAGGTTCCTGAATGCTATGCTGTAAAACAGCAGAAGAAGTGATGTAAGCTTATTGTGAGTGCTAAAGGGCCCAAGGTTAAGAACCCAAGTTTTGTTTATTGTATTCTATCTGCTGGTTTTTATTAATCCTGCTGTTGTAATTTCTGTAACCTTCCAATCCTGAACAGTCAAGAAGCAGAACTAATCTACTGCAGAGATCTACTGCAGCCAGCCAACTACCATTCTCACCCATCTCTCTGTTTGCAGAACCCCAGAATGCCAGCTACCTCATCAGGAAGAGCAAATTCTGCATCAGAGCTTCAAAATCTATCAAATCTGTCCCATGGTATCTGAAGCAAAGTGCTGATCTAGTCAATACTCTCCCAAAGAGTAGCCTTTTTAAAAAGCACAGTCTGTTCAGCACTATGCTCAGTATTTATAGTCTGTATGTGTAGGAGCGTCTATTTGTGTGTAACAGGTTTTCCTCCTCTCATTGCCCTGAGTCACACCTAAAAAAAACACCACACAACTCCATCTCCCCCTCCTTGGCTCTGAGTCTATCAGCTTCACTGGAGGGACTGACAAGCAAACTGGAAATCTCTCAGAATGAACAGATCCAGCTACAGTATCACCATTCTGGTCTATCAGACAAGTCCTGAATGAGATTAAGTAAATTCCTTGCTGTTTACTATGGGTGGGAGGGAGACAAAGCTTAGTTTTAAGGTCTTGATCTTTGAGTGAAACTTCAAAGGGTATGTTTTTGTATGAACCAGGCTTTCCCTCAGTGTCCTTGAACAAAATTCTTCTCACTCACTCTACATTGTTACATAAAATGGCTACCTGCCTTCTATCCCCATCCCCCAAAGATGGCTGCTTTTCACTAGTGGGCAGTTTGTACATTCACATGGTTTGATGTAAAACAGCATAACTGATGTTATTTTTTTAAATTAGAGGCTTTGACAGATTATTCGCCACACATCTAAGCTACTTCAGAGTCTGATCCGGCTTACACTGAATTCAGAGGGACCTTTGCCATCAACGCCTAATAAAAGTAAGACGAGAGATTATGAAACAGACAATTTGCACTAAGTTACGTATTATCATACGGCAGAAAGTAATAAATTCACTTAAGAGGAATCACTGATGTCAAACATTGCCAGTTCAGTAAGGGAGCATGTAAATGAATAAAGACTAGCACCAGTGAGAGGAAACCAGTCAAGCACTGAGGAATCAATGCCAGATAATGCATGGATTCAGAAGATAAAGGGTCTGGCTAGGGAAACAGTGTGGGAATGCTGTCCCGTGGATAGAATGAGACACTAAAAATCCCCACTCACGTGTTCTGTTCCCAACTCTGCCACTGACTCACACTGAGAAAAAAAAAGTCACTGCACCACAATAAAAAGGTTACCCTACCTCAGAGGCTTAACTATTGTTTGTTAAAATGCTTTGCGATCCCCTTGAGAAGAGGGGCTCCGTTAAATGCAAAGTGTTAATAGTCACAGAACAATGGCTTGCTTAGGAGAATGAATTAAAAAACAGCAGGAGTAAGCATTACATTCCTGCGGTGGGGGGGGGAAAACATTGCTTCTGAACTAGTGTATGAGACCCTCTGTAATTCGAACTCTTATCTATGGACCAGTTGTGATCCACAGAGCATTAGCTGGTGGCCTGCAGGCAGCTGGCTGGTCACTTGGTGTTGGATTGCTTTGTTTCCAGCTACTAAATTGCATTAGAATAAGTTAAACATGCATTAAATATTTTCCTGATGTTACTTTTCCATGTAAACTGCTATATTTGGCACAGGAATGTTATTCTATCACAGAGGCAAGGTGATTCCAATGACAAATTTTTCTATTAAGATGGTTTTCTCATTTTGAAAAAGCTTAAGACCCCATGAATTAGGAAATAGGTTACATAGAGAGAGCTGTTTAGTAACTGGCAGAATATAGGAAGAAAAAGCAGATACTGAAGGAAAACAACCCATTTGGCTCAGCATAACAGTCTAGAAGTTCCAAAGGAAAGAAGATTGGGGCGGGTTTTGTTTTACCATAAATAAACTGAAGACAGGAGTTTTCAAATAAACTTTCAATTCCAGCCGGCATTTCTGAACCTTCTCCTAGGGCGGCCATCTTGTTGAAGAGTGATTCTGGCAGAGTGCAAGCCTACTGGAAAGAACGGTCATCTTGTTTCCCTATATGCTTTGATAACAGTTTGACACATTAGAAAAAAAGGACATGTTACTGGCCCAACTCATCACTGCACTCATGTAATCCAGGGTAAAGTGGGTATAAAATGCTAGCAGTCTGATCTGAGAACATTTTATACATATTGGTGTGACTACAAAAGGCACAGGACAATGGGGAATTGGGGCCACTATTTAAATACTGAAACACTGCAAACCAGATTCTGTCCCCAGTACACCCACTGACTCCAGGGAAATGGACCATCTGTAACCAAGGGCATAGTCTGTGCTTAAAGCTTTTCTCCCCCCTCCCCCCCCCCCTTTTTTTTTCTTTATTACAGTCAAACCATTATTCAGGTTGGTAGGAAATTACATAGTCTCTGCTACTCATTATCCACATTGCCTGGGTCAATTTTAGAGGAAAATGACTGCCCACAGGATAGGGTCAGAAATGCCAAGTGGGATAAACATTTTAATCTCCCTTCCCACGTGTGTCAAAGTTTTAGTCCTGGTGATAAATGTTTCTTACCCCTGGGAACGTTTGGGCCATTGGGCTGAATAAAATGAGTAGAGTTTTCCTTTAAGGAAGTGTGCAAAGGACTTGATTGATCAGGAAGCAAGACATTAACATCAGTGCCAGGCAGTTGGAGAGCACTGCTTAGACTGGAAGGAATGTATTCAAGGAGCAGGTCATGAATTCAAAAGCAGCCAAGAGGATACAAAACACCCAAACTTGGTGGGGGTGGGGCTGGGAAGGCATAAAACATTTGGCCCATCACGAGGTGTTTTGACCCTGCTTAGCAAAAATTACTTTTATTATGGGCCTATTCAATAAATTCAATTATAACATTGGGGCCAGGGGAAAGAACCAGGAAATCTGCAGCTATAGCTGAATGAAAACTTTTTCGCTTTCAGCAAAGCTCAGACTGGACTACTTTCCGTTACACTAAAAGTCAGCTGGGCCAAACTGGCCTGGACCTTGTTCCTGGATGCCAGAAAATGCTGGCTCCAGAGAACTGCCTGTGATGCCAAAGCCACAGCAGAAAAAGTAATTGTAAGGGTTCTGTTGGAGTTCCCTGTAGTACCTTTGGCTACCTAAAGCTAGCTGTGCCCTGCAAAACTTCTAACTCAATAAGTGGTAGGTGGCCAAGACTGTCTCTTGATATTGAAGATTTTTGTAGTTATTGTTTACACTACAATCCATATCCTTGCTACATTCAAACTGGCTTGGAAAAGGAACTTGGGGTTACCAAACAAAAGGATTCTGAGCTGCCCTCTGCTTCATGGGAAATCAGAGCAGAAAGGGAATGAAGAAGAGGCATCGGTCCATCTCAGCCAGCTGTTTGCTGAAAGGACTGTAGGCACATACTCTCAAAACTAGAGTCCCCTTTGCATGCAACAGCTGATGAATATTTTAATTGCTAAATCCATGAATAAGTACACTGTGCCAACATAGAAATGAATCCAACATCCTAGACTATCTTCATGACTGCTACAGTCTGGGCTATACACAAGTTCACTCAGACTGGGCCTAACCCTGAAAAGTGCGACGTGCTGGGCACCCTCAACTCCAACTGAAGTGAAGGCTCAACGGCTGCAGAGCCAGGCTTACTGCTGTGAAATTGCATCCGCTCTTTAGTCCAGACTAGATTCACTACAGCTTTGCACCTTGTATCATCTATGTACACGTGCGAAAAAAGTTTAAGAACTACCAAATCAGAACGTTGGCATTCTACACCCTATTTGCACAGGTATAAATAACTACACAAGGTTCAAGACAGTAAAGAATCAGGCCCAAGATTCCTAGCCAGTGACATGCAGTTGGCAGCACAAAGACGCCATCAGCCCTGAAACAGAGATGTTTTTGTGAAAGACAGTGACGATTTGTCATGTAGAACTTGAAGATCTCTCCAAGGACAGAGCATGGGAATTGTCCTAGCATTATATGCTAGGGAATGAGAAGCTCTTCTGATGCAGCTCTACCGACACCTTAAATGACTGCTTCTTGGAGCAGCTGGCCCTGGAACCACCAGAGTAGAGGCAATTCGTGATTTAGTCCTAAGTGGAGCACAGGATCTGGTCCAAGAGGTGAATATAGCTGGACTGCTTGGTAATAGGGACCATAATATAATTAAATTTAATATCCCTGTGGCAGGAAAAACACTACAGCAGCCCAACACTGTAGCATTTAATTTCAGAAAGGGGAACTACACAAAAATGAGGAGGTTAGTGAAACAAAAATTAAAGGGGACAATGCCAAAAGTGAAATCTGTGGAAATTGCATGGAAACTTTTTAAAGACACCAGAATAGAGGCTCAAATGTATACCCCAAATTAAAAAAAAACATAGTAAGAGAACCAAAAAAGAGCCACCGTGGCTAAACAAAGTAAAAGAAGCTGTGAGAGGCAAAAAGACATCATTTAAAAAGTGGAACTTAAATCCTAGTGAGGAAAATAGAAAGGAGCATAAACACTGGCAAATGAAGTGTAAAAATACAATTAGGAAGGCCAAAAAAGAATTTGAGGAACAGTTAGCTAAAGATTCAAAAAGTAATAAAAAAAAATTGCTAAGTACATCAGAAGCAGGAAGCCTGCAAAACAACCAGTGGGGCCACTGGACGATCGAGGTGCTAAAGGAGCACTCAAGGACGATAAGGCCATTGTGGAGAAACTAAATTAATTCTTTGCATCGGTCTTCACGGCTGAAGATGTGAGGGAGATTCCCAAATCTGAGCCATTCTTTTTAGGTGACAGATCTGAGGAACTGTCCCAGATTGAGGTATCATTAGAGGTGGTTTGGGAACAAATTGATAAATTAAACAGCAATAAGTCACCAGGACCAGATGGTATTCACCCAAGAGTTCTGAAGGAACTCAAATGTGAAACTGCAGAACTACTAACTGTAGTCTGTAACCTATAATTTAAATCAGCTTCTGTACCAGATGACTGGAGGATAGCTAATGTGACACCAATTTTTTAAAAGGGCTCCAGAGGTGATCCCGGCAATTACAGGCCTGTAAGCCTGACTTCAGTACCGGGCAAACTGGTTGAAACTATAATAAAGAACAATATTGTCAGACATATAGATGAACATAATTTGATGAGGAAGAGTCAACATGATTTTAGTAAAGGGAAATCATGCCTCACCAATCTATCAGAATTCTTTGAGGAGGTCAACAAGCATGTGGACCAAGGGGATACAGTGTACTTAGATTTTCAGAAAGCCTTTGACAAGGTCCCTCACCAAAGGCTCTTACGCAAAGTAAGTTGCCACGGGATAAGAGGGAAGGTGCTCTCATGGATTGGTAACTGGTTGAAAGATAGGAAACAAAGGGTAGGTATAAATGGGCAGTTCTCAGAATGGAGAGAGGTAAATAGTCGTGACCCCCAGGGGTATGTTCTGGGACCAGTCCTATTCAACATATTCATAAATAATCTGGAAAAAGGAGTAAACAGTGAAGTGGCAAAATTTGCAGATGATACAAAATTACTCAAGATAGTTAAGACCCAGGCAAAGAGCTACAAAAGGATCTCTCAAAACTGGGTGACTGGGCAACAAAATGGCAGATAAAATTTAATGCTGATAAATGCAAAGTAATGCATATTGGAAAGCATAATCCCAACTATACATATAAAATGATGGGGTCTAAATTAGCTGTTACCACTCAAAAAAGAGATCTTGGAGTCTTTGTGGATAGTTCTCTGTAAACATCCACTCAGTGTGCAGCGGCAGTCAAAAAAGCGATCAGAATGTTGGGGATCATTAAGAAATGGATAGATAAGAAGACAGAAAATATCACGTTGCCTCTATATAAATTCATGGTACGCCCACATCTTGAATACTGTGTGCAGATGTGGTCGCCCCATCTCAAAGAAGATATATTGGAATTGGAAAAGTTTCAGAAAAGGGCAACAAAAATGATTAGGGGTATGGAACGGCTGCCGTATGAGGAGAGATTAATAAGACTGGGACTTTTCAGCTTGGAAAAGAGACAGCTAAGGGGAGATATGACTGAGGTCTATAAAATCATGACTGGTGTAGAGAAAGTAGATAAAGAAGTGTTGTTTACTACTGCTCATAACACAAGAACTAGGGGTAACCAAATGAAATTAATAGGCAGCAGGTTTAAAACAAATAAAAGGAAGTATTTCTTCACACAACGCACAGTCAACCTGTGGAACTCCTTGCCAGAGGATGTTGTGAAGGCCACGACCATAACAGGGTTCAAAAAAGAACTAGATACATTCATGGAGGATGGGTCCATCAATGGCTATTAGTCAGGATGGGCAGGAATGGTGTCCCTAGCCTCTGTTTGCCAGAAACTGGGAATGAGCGACAGGGGATGGATCACTTGATGATTACCTGTTCTGTTCATTCCCTCTGGGGCACCTGGCACTGGCCACTGTCAGAAGACAGGATACTGGGCTAGATGGGCCAGTAGGGCCATTCTTATGTTCTTATTGACTAGAGCTGTTAAACTGAGACAACAGAGTGGCAGATTTAGAACAACTCTCGGTGAAGCTAGAAAAAGAACTGACTGGAACCATTTCGTAAACACCTATAGGAGTCTTAATGGAAAAAGTGGGAAGACATTAGCCATCCACAGCAGTAAACCAGGACCTTTAAAAAAAAAAAAAAAAAAAAGGTACTGAACCATTTGCCTTGTTCTTGCTAAATGGCTGTTACATCTCTACCTCTTAGAGCTGGCCACCTGGATTATTTGTATGTAAGCAGATATGACTTTTTTGGGGGGGTGGGGGGGAAAATAACAAAACCAAAAAAGTTACTACCTATTCTGTAATTGTTGTTCTTCAAGATGCATTGTACATGTCCATTCCACTTCCGATGTGTGCGCACCCAGGGCACCAGAGTCAGAGGTTTATCCCGTAGCAGTACCCAGTGGGGTGGCACATGTGCCCTCCGCTGCTGCACAATGGTATAAAGGGCAGAGCCACCCCAGACCTCCATCAATTCCCTCTTACTGGACAGACACCAATATAGAAGGAAATGAGGGCAGATTGTGGTACAGACATGGAAGTGGGAGGCATGCCCTATGGGTTCCTGCAGGGCGATCAGTATAGGATAGGACCCATGGGTCCCTGTCTCTGGACATCTGGTAGGTACCATTAGCAAAATTCCCTTGATGAAGGCAAAGGGAAGTGCCATTGGGATTAAGGGGCATAAGAGCCTACCTCAGACTCTGAGGAACACCCCGAGTTGCCTAACCACTGAGCTAAATGGTGCCAAGGTCAAGGAGCATCTCTCCAGAGATAGCAGCACCAGGAAAAGCATGCTGGGTTTATCCTTTGACTGCACCAGTAGAGAAAGTGCTGGATGCTCTGAAAATCTAGCCTCCCCATGGTACCAACAGCTGATCATGACTCAAAGGTAAGTCCATAGTTGGGGCCGGAAGATCCACTGTTACCAGCCAATTTGTCCTCTGGACCATAAGAGAGTATATCATTGGAAGGCAGAGTAGGTCTTGTGCTGCTACACAGGTACTCTGGCATCATCAGTACCAAGAGATTTTCCTTATGCTCTTGCTGCACCGAACGAGTTGGCACTGTAGTGGGAGTAGGTCTCAACAGCGTGGGCACCGATGCCAGAGTGAACAACCCCGGATGAGAATAGACTGGTACGTGAAAGCATCTCTTCCCAGAGGATGCTCTACCCTGTCCACTTGATTCTTTACTGGTGGATGGTAGCAGGGACCTCCATCCTCTAGTGCAGGGGTTCTCAAGCTTCATTGCACCGCGACCCCCTTCTGACAAAAAAAAGTTACTACCCAACCCGGAAGGGGGACCGAAGCCCGAGCCTGCCTGATCCCTGCAACCCCAGATGGGGGGTGGGCAAAGCCAAAGCCCCACTCAGCCCCATTCACCCCCAAGGCTGAAGCTCTCAGGCTTCAGCCCCATACAGTGGGACTCGGGCTTTGGCTTCGGCCCTTGGCCCCCGCAAGTCTAAGCCAGCTCCGGCAACCCCATTCAAACGGGATCGTAACCCACTTTGGGGTCCCAACCCACAGTTTAAGAACCACTGTGCTAGTGGAGCCAAGCCTCTGCTCCTTTGACGAATCTGATCTTCTGTGCTTCTTTCTTGGCGCCAGGGTAGGGGATCAGTGCCAACATTCAGAAGTGATGTCCAGAGGAGCAATCTGCATTGATGCAGAGTACTCGGTGTGTGCCCCAAGCGGGAAGGTTCCGAAGGCATACGCAGGGCTGCCTCCAAGAGGACGTGACACCGCCTCACCTCTCTATTGTTTTTTGTCCAGGGTTTAAAGTCCTGCAAATCTGGCAGCAGTCTTGAATACGACCCTCACTGAGGCACTTCAGGCAGGTGGAATGAGGGTCACTCACTGGCATAGATTTCTTGTAGCCTGCACAAGGCTTAAAATCCAGAGACCAAGGCATATTCCAGTACCAGGTATTGGTACCCAGTGAAAAAAAACGGAACCTAGGCTCCAAGAAAAATAACAAAGAAAACCTATACTAATCTAACACTAACAAATACACTTACTATTCACAGAATGAAAGACAATTTTCCTGTCAAGGGAGAAACTTGCAGTAGCAAGTTGATGCACTCCGACTACCAATCACAATGGTAGGAAGGAACTGAGAAGGGTCTGGGGTGGCCAGGATCTTTATGCCAACATGCAGCAGCACAAGGTAGTGAAGGGTCCATGTACTGCCCCAACAGCCACTGCTAAGGGAAAAATCTAGGATTCTGGTGCACTGGGCACGCACGCACACCTGGAATGGAATGGATATGTGCAATCATGCAAAGAAAAGCCCATGTTTCAGATATCTCCTCTGTGTCGTGTTTTACTCATATGTCATTTGTCCCCACTTCACCTAACTGTGCTGCTGCAGGTAAAGTGATCTCTTAATGTCTCACTAAAAATAAACCCCCTACCCTAGCAATTAATAATGTATAATAGAACACTTCTTGTACAGCACTTTTCAACTGAAGATCGTGAAGTGCTTTACAAACATGTACTAAGCCTCATGACATCCCTGTTAAGGTAGATTTGTATTACCCCCATTTTATGGGTGGGTAACCAAAGACAGTGTTAACTGATTTGGCAAGCCTGTAACAGGGCCAGGTACAGAACTCCAGTCTCTCAACTCTCAATCCTTTGTCCTAACCATTACATACCATTGCCTCACTAGATATTACGAAGACTGCTTTTACTTCTCAGAAGAGCCACACCCTTCTTCAGGAATGCTTTTCCTTTCACCTCCTCTAGTTGCTGGTACCGCTAAGATTTGGACAATGCATCTCAATTACTTTCAATGAGACTTAGGTTCCTCAGTCACTTTTGAAAATGGAAGTTAGGCTCAAACTATTTAGGTGCTTTTGAAAATTTAACCTAAAGTGACGCCAGAAAATTCTTCATTCTGGGTCTTCCTTGGAAGACTTTCAGTCCTGGTTAAGGGACCACAGGGATCTGTCAGCCAGAAATGTTTTTTCTTCATAGATAAAAGTTAATCTGATTATTGCATGTAGTGGAGTCAGATCCAGCCCTTTAATTTAAGAACTTGTTATCTTAAGTTTCAGATCTAGAAGGGTGAATAAGTCGCTTCATACAGTGACATCTAGTGGTAATGCTAAGTCAGTGTAGAAATGTATCAGGGGGTAGCCGTGTTAGTCTGTATCTACAAAAACAACAAGGAGTCTGGTGGCACCTTAAAGACTAACAGATTTATTTGGGCATAAGCTTTCGTGGGTAAAAACCTCACTTCTTCAGATGCAGCATGTAAATGACACTTCTGTAAATGCCTTATTCCAAACTGAGGCGATGAAGGTAACGCTTGAAAACCCAGACAGAAAGAAGGATCCTCATTCCTGACACAGCCCACTGCTCTGCATACAAGGGAATTTATTTTAACACGATGGCCAAAAAAGAAAGACAAATGTCCTCCCCATACCCTCTCCCTAATATATCTTTAAAAGGTCAATCAATCTGTGCTAGTGAAAGAGTGATTATACTAGGGTTTGAACCAAGCATATCCTGGGCAGGCACAACAAACTTTTACTATATAGCTCTGCCAATGCACCTCAGTACTGATCGACAGCTCCCTGGATCATGCTCCTTTCCCCAATACATACCACTTCACTAATCAGAACTAGTGATCGTGGAATTTTTGAGAGGAGCTGGACAGGGACCTTGAACATTCTCCACATGCAAGTTACTAAATAGCCATCAGATTTTACCATTTCCCAGCCATTCCCAACTTGAACTGGATTTTGAATTAGCAGGCAAACAGCAAAAGCCTCGGTATCCCATTACCAATCCCCTGAGCCACCCAGTCCCTAAAATTAGCTCCATCATAGATTTATGTGCGAGAAAAGTTCTGGCAAGCTGCAGCATTACAGTCATTACCTGGTCCCTTCCTCCTTCCAACAGAGGATGGAAAAGTTCAGCAATGAAGGCTTCTATCTTCCTCTCTCATCAGGCACCTGAACAGAACCTATAACAATTTACAGGAGGAAAATGTGTTTTTTCCATTCATGCATACTTTGTAAAAATAGGGGTATTGTCAATCATCCTAATACTATTTACTGCTGGGGGGGGGGGCGGGCAGGAGGTGCAGGGACACATGGGGATGGGGGAGGAGGGGTGGATGAGTGGGGGTGCAGGGACACATGGGGACAGAAGGAAGGAGGGGAGGGGTGGCTGCGGGATGCATTGACACATGATGGGCAGGGAATGCAAGGAAACATGGGGATGGGGGAGGAAGAGTGGTGGGACACACAGGAATAGGGACAGATGTGCCTGAATCAATGGGAGAGGCTAGGGGTCAGACAGGGTCTGCAAGGGGGAGGCTCCCCAACCCCCTAACAATCCCCCTCCCAAAAAACTTCTCCCACCCAAATCCAACAACCCTCCAAGTTCATTCCCAGACTCCTTCCCAGCAACTACTTCCCTCTCCCTCATTACCCCTGATTCCCCCAAGCCTTTGCATGGCTTCTGAGGGGTGCAGGAAATACTTTTCTGTATTGTATTTTAAATAATTTATTACTCAAAGTTCTGTATTAATATGCTAGTAAGGAATCTATTTGTCAAAAAACATTTCCCGAATCTTTTTTGTCGTCTGTTTTGTTATAGACATATTTGTTGACAGGTATTTTGAAATAAATTACCAAAATAATTGAAACTGGCGCGATTATATTGTGTTATTTTGACGAATAAAATATGCAGAATTTGAAAATATCATGCATGGATTTTTTTTGCACAGAATTCCCCGAGGAGTAACTATTTTAAGAACTATGAAAGTGAGCCAGTGTTGCTATTAGAAGCATGGGAGATTGGAGGCCTAGATGCCAAGTTCCGTAATATTTGAGCAAATTGCTGAACTTCAGTGTCTCAGTTTCACCATCTGTATAATGTAGTCAAATGGTTACCCACTTTTGTGAAATGCTTTGAGATTACCAACTGAAACATTATGGCTAAGTGCAGAATATTACACATTGGAGCACTGCAAATAAAGACTCCCAGAAATAGACTTTCCATTCACTTAGAGCACAGGCAGTCACAGGATCCTGACTCTTACTTCTAAGTGAATATTGACTCTGGAGATACAGAGCAGGAACAGCCTAATAAACCAACTCTAAACATGGTTATATACTGTATGTTGCTTAGAGAGCTCTGCTGCCATAACAACAAGATGCAACTATAACTACAATAAAGCCCTGGCCATGTTAAATATGGAAACTAATGTCTCATTGGCCACAAAATGCCCTTTGTTCTCAATTCTACAGTTCTTGTCCCTCGGGAGCAGACGACAGTTATTATATCAGGATAATACAGCAATTTTCTAAGCAATTTGCAAAATGCTGTTTAGCTTCACTGGTTATTAACTTCTGCAAAAACTTGAATCAAGTCTTTTCACAGCAGGATTGTCTGTCCCATTTAGCCAATAGTTTCCTGTCAGCACTGACACGTCCAGAGAAGTATGTAACTTGACAGGATGTGCACATTTGCAAGAAGTTAACTTAAGCAACATGCCACAAAAATCATAAGTCACATGTGTAAGATGCACACTTAATAGAATTTCAGTTCTACAGAACTTTTCAGCCAGACTGATCTCAAAACACTTTACAAACTATAACTGATGTACAGGCTGTACAGACAAATCCTTCACCCAACACTGAAATACAGCAACTGCCACATCCCACCCCAGCAGTGTTTAATAATATGCAGGAATACTATACAACAGTTTAGCAAAGGCTTCTTTATCCAATTGAATCTGAAAGAGGATTTAAGTGAGGCAGAATATAACTGCCCACATTAGAATTGGGACAAAACCCCAGAGTTCACACTTTTGCAAAAATGAAAAGGTGCCGTTCTTAAATGACCACAAAATGATCAAGACCTTTCTTTTAGATTCCATAACCTGTCTTCAAATACATCAAATATCAAGATTACAGAATAACATCCAGCTAAAGAACCTTAGAATTTTTAAGTCCTGCAAACATCATGATTTGTTTGGGGTGGAAGGAAACAACCTCAGTTTTTGTTAAGGTTTAGGATTTGGAGGAGATAGGTCACTCATCATCAATAGAAATAGGGATAACATTTAGACCTTGTCTATGCTAGAAAGGATTTTTCTGGTATAAACTATACCAGCAAGGCCCCCTCTTCCTGCAGTAGAAGTGCAATGTATAGCTCATACCCAGCTTCCACAACAAAATGAGTTTTACAAGCAATATGACATTTTTGCCAACATACCTGTGTCTACACTAAGGCTTTTTGCTGGTATAAAAATGCCATAATGGCAAAAGTTTCTAGGGCGGGTCTGGCCTTATCTACAATACCCCATAAGACTGTTGTGAGATTATTATTATTTTTTTTAAGTACTCTGAGATCTTTGTACTGCCATATGGTGCTAATGAAATATAAACAACAGTATCAAGTATTATTATAGCAATAAACAAACCTCACAATAAACTTTTAGCTCATTACCTGTTTACCCATCCCAATAAGAAATCTGCTTAACTTAGTGGGAATTGCGATTTTAAAAATCTAATAACATTTCCCTCCATTTCTTTTAATCTTTTTCATTATTTGTGACTGGCACACAAACTTTCCATTTGATAGAGTTCTCTCCTGCTCAGGTTTGTAACAGCAGACTATAACAAAATAATAAATAAATAGTTATTAATATAGATTTTACTTACTCATTCCATTAGGCATATTGCAAAAATTACTGGGTTATGCCTACAATCCACATAGGGAGTATTATTATCCTTATTTGAAAGATGGGGAAACGGAGACATTGAAAGGTAAAGTGACTTTATCACACAGCATCTCAATGCCAGATTAAGGAACAGCAGCGTGTGAAAATAATAAGGGGGGGGGGGACTGGGGTTCTCAATCCTACAAGGAGCACTGGTCTCCTAATGAGCTGCTTCATCCACCAACCCAAGCTGGGTAAAAAACAACTCCGTTTCCCAGTCCCCTGATCCCCCCTGTCCTACCCCGCCTCAGCAGCGGATATCCGACTGAGTCTGGAGGAGACAGAGCCCAGGGATGAAGTCCCATAAGCCCCCGGTGGTCAGGAAGAGAGGAGGGCAAGGTGCAGTACGGAGACCACAATACCTAACTCTCCCACCTCCCAAAGGAAAATCATCGATACTCACCGACCTACTCACACCGACTCGATCAATGCAACCAGCAAGCGGCTCTATTGACAGCAGCCAAGATGGCCGATCATGGCCTCAGAGGCAGTCGGGGCCTGCCCTAACCCGTCGCAGACACCAGGCTCCTTGGAAAACATCGTGTCCGACTCCCAAACGGCCCTTCAAACTTTGAGCGTCAATAGGGTCGAATCCTTCTTAATGCCCTAAACCAAGATGGCGGGCAGCCCCCCGCCTGGCAATGTCAGTGCCCACATCCAAAATGGCTGCCGCCAGCTTCATTGTCAACAGAGCCTGACTCTACCTGTCCGAATCCAAGATGGCGGCGGCCGCTGGCGTGAGGCTAGATCTGAGTCACGTGACGGGGGTGTGGACCGTGTCCCGGCGGAAGCGTGAGGGACCTAGCTGGAAACAGGGGCTGTTGGCGGCGGAGGAGCGGCCTGGCGCGGAGTGACCGTCAGCGAGATAGAACGAGAGACACGGCTGTCACCACGGAGCCCACCGGTGCTAACGCGGCGGCTACCGCCGCTTCCCGGGCCGGGGGCACCGGAGACCAACTGCCTTCGCTGCCCCCGCCCCCACCAAGGATGCCGCGCAGGAAGGTGAGTACAGGGCCGGGCAGGCTGGAAAGGCCCTGGGGAGGGAAAGGGCGGTTAGATCCTGTTTGTCCCTGTTTGCCCCCCACCGAACAGCCCCCTACAGCCATGAAAACCGAGCGAAAATAGCGGCCTTCAGCCCCCTGCACCCACCCATCTTGCAACCTGAATGGCTCCCCAGTAGGGCCTGCTGAGCACTGATTGGTCACCGCTACTATCACTCATCGCCCCAACGGTCATCTTTTCCCCTTGCCCCTCTTGGAGCACGTTCCGCCTTCTTGCCTTTCTGATTGGACACCTACTTGGAGACCTGGTCGTTGATTGGCTCCTCCTTGCGGCACAGCTGGACGCTGATTGGACGTCATTGCTGCCCGTCTCCGCCCCCTACCGTCACCTCCCCACGCGTGCCTTGTTTCTCCCGTTCGCTCTCCCTTCCCTCCCATTCAATCTGTCCTCCCTGAGTGGTTGGGTCTGTGGCAGCGAGATGCACGCGGATAGGCTGGAATTTCCCGTCAGTCACGCCCTGGGGCCGCGCCTCTTTCTCATTAACGTTTCTATTGGAGAGGATTCCTATCCGCCCCGCCCCTCTTCCACCGTGATTGGTTGGACCAGGCGGGGGAGCGCGCCTGAGTGAGCGGTAACGCAGCGGGGGCAAAACAAAGCGGCTGCGGCAGGGGTACGTAGGGGCGCCCCATCCCCAAGCCAGGGACAGGGGTGTAGCGCTTGATTTAGCCTCCGTTGCTCCCCCAGATTGCCTTGCCCTTCCCCACCCTCCCCTCTAGGGCACCCCCAGGCCAGGATTGCCTGACTCCCCACGAGAGCATCCCCACCCTAGAGCAGTGGCTCTCCACCTTCCCAGACGACTGGACCCCTGGCAGGAGTCTGGTTGGTCTTGCGGGCCCCCAAGTTTCACCTCACTTAAAAACGACTTGCTTGCAAAATCAGACCTAAAACCACCCAAGGGTCACAGCCCCACTAGTACTGGAAAGTTGCTGCCTCCCGCCTTTCTCATTTTTACCATATAATTATCAAATGAATCAGCTGGAACATAAAATAGTGTACTTACATTTCAGTGTATTAGTATATAGAGCAGTATAAATAAATCATTGTATGACATTTTAGTTTGTACTGACTTCACTAGTGCTTTTTAGGTAGCCTGTTGTAAAACTAAGCAAATATCTGGCTGAGTTAATGTACCCCAGGGAAGACCTTTGCATTGGGCTGCATTAATTCCCCCCTGTGCACTCTCCTGTACTACTACCCTGACTGTCTTAGCTCTCCCCATGCTTCTCTCTATGCCACCCTCCTACACTTGGCCTTATTTCTTCCCCCATATTTCCCTCTATGCCATAAACGTACCCCCACCGTGGGTTGCTTTAGCTATTCCTGGTATACCACTCCCACAGGATTGCTTTTATCTCACCCCTCCCCCATTCCCCCCTCTACACCACACAATTGTGCACTGCCAAAGCTCACCCTTGATGAACTTCATCAGCTACCCCTTATACTCCCCTCTTTACCCCCTCAGATTCCCCTGGGTTCCTTCACCTTCCTCCTTCCCAAATCCCAGGGTTGTGTAGCTGGCACTCCCTGTATATAGGAGCATCTAGAAGACTCAGGGTGATGCACCTGCATTCATCAACCTGCCATGGCATGAAATCAGTCCTGGGCTTTGTTTCACATCACTCCAACTCCGGACCCCAAACCCTGCCCCAGTGGGGCAAGTGGAATGGTCATTTGGTCAGGACATGTAGTCTTGGTTTCCGTCTTTCCCACTGCTAACTCTGCTGGGCCTTGGCTCTGCTGTCTCACTTTCTTGCAAGAGCACGCTTTCAGAGGATAAAGGGGAAGCACTGCTGCTTATGTGTAGTGGTGTAGTGAGAGCCCTGGAAAGAGAGCAGTCAGTCTGGAACCTTTTTGTTAAATTAGGGAGCTAATGTCTGAATTGCTTGAAACTTCAAGTATGTTCTTCTAAAATGAAATTAGTGTCATCTGTAGTTTTATGGACCTGATCTGTTTGCAAAAATCCTGTATTATGGATGGTACTGTCTGATATCTCATGTTTATTGTACTAAAGCGAGCTTTTCCTCCAGAGCAAACTACCTGAATGCCATTAGTTTGTTTTTGTGGTGTATTGAAATGATCTTTCTAGCATCAAATATTCTCTTATTTCTAGTATTAATACAAGTATACAAGTAGAAGTGCTCCTGTGCTAATGTCTGGGTCTGTGGTGTTACAGAGGAATGCAGGCAGTAGTTCAGATGGAACCGAAGACTCCGATTTCTCTACAGATCCTGAGCACACAGACAGCTCTGAAAGCGATGGCACGTCACGAAGATCCGCCCGCGTGACCCGTTCCTCAGCCAGGCTCAGTCAGAGCTCTCAAGGTAAATGCCTTTCTTCCTAGCCCCACCAGACGCAGCTGGCTGGGCAGTCACAGTATTCTTGGCTTGGTAA
This sequence comes from Emys orbicularis, assembly GCF_028017835.1. Lineage (NCBI taxonomy): Eukaryota > Metazoa > Chordata > Testudines > Emydidae > Emys > Emys orbicularis. Next base: position 6,955,459 of record NC_088707.1, read on the forward strand.
TACTTAAAGGAATTTCAGTGAATCTGTACCTTCACATTAGTTAATCCCATTCATTATTTTTTCTCATTGAATACAGGTGTGCCAGGGAAAGGAACAAAGGCATTGCAAGGATGCATTGCATAAATGAGGCTGTTCAATCTAATGATTAAACAGGGGGTCAGAAGTCTGACCTCCTATCTATTCCCTGATCTGAAAGGTAGTGTTGTCTCGTAGTTAAAGGCACTGGCAGTTGGAATCCTTAGGTTCTATTCTTAGCTTTGCCACTGATTTTCTGAGACCTTTAAAAAGTCACTTGACCTCTCTAACTCAGTTTCCTTATGTGTATAATGGATGCTGCCTACCCAATACAAACGTTTGTGATGCTCAGTTTAGTGGTTTTGGTGCACTTAAAGATTCTTAAGCGTGTAGTTATATAGAAGTGCTACGTATCATTTACATGAATGAATGTTCCCAAAATTTCTAAGTCGCTTGAGTTATTTAAAGGAACAGCTGTTTGTATTGTAATCAAAAGAAATGTTCAAAACATGCCTTTGCATAAAGGCCTGGCACACCTGGAATTCGCTGTTCTGTTATGGCTTCATTGTAACCACATCCCTGAAACTGGACCTCAGGGCTTTTTCTCCTGAATTTTAGCTTAGTAATATCACGGTGATGAGAACAGCATATAAATAACTAGACAGAAAGAGGGAAGTTGGTATTGGAGGTGCTCAGAAATGGAAGTTGAGGCTCTGTGCTGTGAGGAGGAGTGTATTTTTAGATTAGTTGAAAGCCTGTTGTGTAATGCAGTGTAACCAATATATTGTGTCAGTGGGGTATATTTTGCAAGTTTCTACATTTTGGCATCTAGACAGAAGGTACGTTTTACTTTTCCACTTTCTCATAGTTGATTTAAGGACTGCTGATCTTGGCTGACAGTAATTAAAAGGAAAAAAACATTTTTTGCTGGAGAATTTGCTGCATGCGTATCTTTATTAAGGGTAGTAATGCTGGAAGGTTACAGGCAGGGTCCCAACTCTACTGCCTTGCACCAAAAGCAGCTGTGGTATACAGAGGGCTGATCTAACTAGTAATGATCCTCATCTTCACAGGCAGCTTTTTCTCTTTCTCAGTGGGAGATGGTTTGTAACCATTGGATAAATGATGGAGTACAGAGCAAGTTGACTTTGTGCCTCATTCCTCAGATTGTTGGTGGCTCATAGTGTCTGTAAAACTGTGAAAGAGGGCAGCTTAGACGAACAGAACAGATCTCGATGCTAGTAGATGTATCAATGGTGTTGGAAGAGATATCTTGATATTGGGGTCAAGCTGTCAGATGATGTTGAACCTGTAGTTTGGATTGTTGATAGGAGCAGAACCAGAGGTAATTTGACCCTGGCTTTGGGATCAGGCGGGGAGGCAGGTTAGTGATTGGTAGTGGTTGCCCTCAATTAAATTGGTTTTTTATTTTTTATTAAACTAGATTCCAGTCCAGTTCGTAATCCGCCATCCTTTGGCACAGAGGAGCCTGCCTATTCTACTAGGAGGGTGACCCGCAGTCAACAACAACCCACCCCTGTGACTCCAAAAAAATACCCACTCCGACAGACCCGCTCATCTGGATCAGAAACAGAGCAAGTGGTCGACTTCTCTGATAGAGGTACGGGAGTGAGGTGTGGCTTTGAGTGCTTGCAGAACGATGTCAGCCAAGTGGTGTGCTTTCTCTCGGAGACCAGCCCTATGAGACTGATGGTTTAATGCAGGGCCCTAAGGATGAGGGTTTGCAGCAGGTGGCTGTGTGTTGTGTGAAGTCACGTAATTCATTTCTTTGTAAGCTTCCCTTCATGCAAATCTGTAACGTCTCAACTCTCATTCAGATACCAAAAATGCAGTGGATCATGACGAGTCTCCACCGCGCACCCCAACTGGGAATGCCCCCTCTTCAGAGTCTGACATAGATATATCCAGTCCAAATGTGTCCCATGATGAGAGCATTGCCAAGGACATGTCCATGAAGGATTCTGGAAGTGACCTATCTCACCGCCCCAAGCGCCGCCGTTTCCATGAAAGCTACAACTTCAACATGAAGTGTCCCACGCCTGGTTGCAACTCCCTAGGTAAAGCCAGCTCCAAGATTAGTTCCTCTCCCTTCCATTTCTGACATTGGGCTCAGTAGCCCACGTTTCACAGGATTGAGAACCCCCACTGGGTGGAATAGTATGTCTCAGCAGCATGCATTTTATTGGGATCAGGGTATTTGTTGGGTGGTTGAAATAGAAAACCACTTGGGGGGGACTTGAACACGCCAGCAGTACATACTTTTCAGGGGTGTCTTTTAGCCAGAAATAGTTGAGGGTGGTGAGAAGAAAAGCCTGAGGATGGATGGTTACAGTGCTGATTTTTTCCAAGTTTCTTTATCTGCACCCAGATCAGTGGAATTCTCACGATGCACTATCACTTGTACAAAAAGCTCTGAGTTTACTGCAAAATTCTCTGCAGCGTTGGGCCTGGAAGGTCAATGGAATATTCTTCTAGGTCGGTAGTTGAGATCCAGTCCGTTAATAGTGACTGGATGCTGTGCCACCTGTTGGCTCTTTGGCATATGTGGAAATAGTTTTGATCTTGCTTCAGTTTCCTCCTACACAAACTTCAGTTGCCCCCTTTGTAATAGTTTCTCAGCAAAGAGAGCAACTGAATGGGCCATGGAGTTTGAAATACCCTTTCTCACTTGAGGTGGTCAGTGCGTGTCAGTGCTGTGACAGGATAGTGTGGAGGAAGCTTGCCCTGCTGCTGTCTGAACTTTACCGGTTCTGTGGACAAATGCAATCCGCACTAAATTCACTTTGAAACAAAATGAAAAAACCCTGTTTACATTGATATCTTGCGGTATTCTGGATGGAACATCGGTGAAATTTGTTGGTTCCAATCCTAGTAAATCCTTTTGGAATTCTTGCACCCTGCAGTGGAGGGGTGAGAGTACAAGGGGAATGGATGTGATGTGACGGGAAAGTGATCTGTCAGAAAGGAGATGGGTCATCAACATAAAGGCTTGGGGAAAATATAGGGTTCTTAAGGTAAGACCCTTGTTACTGCCAGAAGCAGGATACTTGGAAGGAAGATGAGCTAACATGATAATGTGGTGTAGTGTGTATATTTGGGTGTCCTTTTTGGCCCCTACAGCTTATCTTGTGAATCATGAGGTTTCTTCATCCTGTTTTACGGGTAATAAACTTATTTAGCCCCTCTTTGAAACCCAGCCACAGTGTCTAACCACCTGATCTAAAGATGCTTTAATTATTGGCTTTTTTACTTTCTGGCTGTAAGGTTTTTTCTCTGGTTCTCCACAGGACACCTAACAGGGAAGCATGAGAGACACTTTTCCATATCAGGATGCCCACTATATCATAATCTCTCAGCAGATGAGTGCAAGGTAACTTTCTCTCCTCTTCTGTTTTCATTCTGCTTTTACAGTACGAGATGTCATTAATAGCCCAGGGTTAAACTGATGGTTATTATGCTCAAAGTGTAGTCTCACTTCAGACATGAAACAGCAGTACATATTTGTGTCACGGTGTGCATTCTGTATACTGGAATTCAAAGGGGAACTGGAAAAAGACTCCTCACATGCTTTGAGGGCTTTTTTCTGATTTCCAGGTGAGAGCACAGAGCCGAGATAAACAGATCGAGGAGAGGATGCTGTCCCACAGACAGGATGACAACAACAGGCATGCCACCAGACATCAGGTATGCATTCTCTGCATAAGCAGTGTCCCAATTCCAGGTGCGAAACCTCAGTTTGGGCCTTCAAGCTTTTGTGACTAGAACTCTTGCATTCCTCTTCCTTATTCATATTTGAAATGGGCTTTGTGCTGGGCCCTCGTGCACCATTATCCTCTCCATTGTAATCATGAGATGAGGGTTTGGAGCAGGGGAGGGACAGCTCAGTGGTTTGAGCATTGGCATGCTAAACCCAGGGTGGTGAGTTCAATCCTTGAGGGGGCCACTTAGGGATCTGGGGCAAAATCAGTACTTGGTCCTGCTAGTGAAGGCAGGGGGCTGGACTCGATGACCTTTCAAGGTCCCTTCCAGTTTTAGGAGATAGGATATCTCCAAAAAAAACCCCTAGTTGCTGGTGAGAACATGGGATGTGGCTGGCCCTGATTGCTATAGGAAACATCATAATCCACCAATCTATTATAGTTATGCAAAATAGGCTGTGGCTGTTCTGAGAGATTATTCTCTGTTCATGCTTTTTGAAATGCAGAGCAAATGTGTTTCTACAGAAACACATTGGTCAGTATACCTTCTGCTAAACCAAAGAGAAGGCCTTCAGTGGTTCATGTTTCTCAAATTTTGGACACTTGGGTTCAAATCTAGATGAGTTTATCTTTGTAACAAGTTTGACCTGAGTCTGTTTCCAAGGAATATTTGTCCGCATGATAAAATCCCAAATTGCACAGAACCATACTCTGTCTTTGGGATTGAGGCGCGCTAGCAGGCCTGGGGAAGAAAGAGGACTCTGTCCTTTACATGTCTGCGCTCTGCCTGACTCTAATCTGTGTTCTCTCATGAGCTTTGAAATTCATAAAACTCATTTAAACACTTTTTTTTAATGGAAGATGCAGCTAGCACACATTATCAACCCATTGCTCACGTAACATACTCTATATTCCTTTATGTTGCCTTGTGATTTCATATTGCCCTTCCTAGCTATTGGTGACGAGCACTCAACTGAACGTACCCTTCAGGGGAGAAAGACTTGATGAAAGGGGGAACGCATGGAATGTTGAGTCCTTTAGAACTGAAAGGGTACGGGCAATGTTTGAAGTAAGCCAAGTGCATTAACTATTCCTAGCGTCTCTCTTTCAGGCACCGACAGAGAGACAGCTGCGGTACAAAGAGAAAGTAGCAGAGCTGAGGAAGAAAAGAAATGCGGGACTAACCAAGGAGCAGAAAGAAAAGTACATGGTATGACAGCAAAATTTACTTTAGTTCCTTTCTATAGTATGCCACAAGCATATGGAGATTTTGCTTTCCACTCATCCTGCAGAATGCTGGGCAAACAAGGCTGTGGCATTCAGCAGCCCAGGGTTGGCATAGATCATTCAGAGGTTTAAAGCTCCTAATATTTAACTTTTTCAGGAACACAGACAAACCTATGGCAACACCAGAGAACCCCTCTTGGAAAACCTGACTAGCGAGTATGACCTAGAGCTTTTCCGAAGAGCACAAGCACGGGCCTCTGAAGACCTGGTGAGACTCCTAATCCTTAACATGTCTGCTAGCAGCGGCCTTTGCTTTTCCAAGAGCTGAACGTCCCCACAGTCTGCAGTGTTTATGCTGATGAGTGAGAGTGTGTGAGAAGAACCACCTCTGAACTATGCAAAGAGTAAATGGCAATAGAATGCAGAGTGTAACATGTTCAAAATAAGAGCCAAGTCAGTGGAGTTACACCAGGGCTGACTGTCTTCCTGTATTTAGGTCTTAAAAATATAAGGAGTCTAGAGGTGTCTGACAACAATGAATTTGCCCACAGTACAGCTGGAGCTGTGCATTTCCAGTCTTGGACACTGCAAGAGCTCTGAGGCAAGAGAGTGATTCGGTCCCATTTATCAAGTGCTCATTTGCAGCTTTCCTCCTGTGAGAGAAGATCAATGTGTTCCTGGGCAGAATGGGCAACAGCTTCACACATTGAAACAATAGCTGAGTATTGATTGAGTTGAGAGTTTAAAATGCTCTGCAAGAGGCCAGCCTATCAGCGCGCTGCCATCCTGGAGTTCAGAACTGTGTCTTAAGCTAGACTGATAAGGGCTTCTTGAGATGCCGCTTCCCACCCCCAAAGCTGATCCAGAAGCAATTTTGATGGTCTCTGGTGGTACCTTGGGGCCGCCTCGACCAGAATGGTCAGTGACCCTTTTCCCCTTGTGGGAGGGAGAAAATACAAAGTGGGCATGGAGGGTAAATTTGTTTCAAGTTAACAATCCAAGGTAAGGTTGAGTGATGTGAGGTCCTGGAGATCACAGGCCATACCGGCATGACAAGAAACTTGTTAATATGTGTCAAGCTAGCATGGAGGGCTCCTTGGGGATTTGCATTTTGTAAGATGGCTCTGGAAGAGGCTCACAGAAGGGAAATAAATGTTTGTTTTTCCCTTTCCTTTTTTATTACATTTCCTCTATTCCTTCCGCTGATAGGAGAAGTTGCGGCTTCAGGGCCAGATCACAGAAGGCAGCAACATGATTAAAACAATTGCCTTTGGCCGCTATGAGCTGGATACCTGGTATCATTCTCCCTATCCAGAAGAGTATGCTCGGTTGGGACGCCTCTACATGTGCGAGTTCTGTCTCAAATACATGAAGAGTCAGACAATACTGCGCAGACACATGGTAAATCCTTGGTGATCGTTGCCCAGCTCCTTAGGTTTGGAGATTGGAAGTATAATGAAAACACGTCAAAACAAAGTAGCTGTTTTGGGCTCGAATAGTCCCTTTGGGAGCCTGCCTGCCTGAATGCTAAGTGCTCTGCACAGCTTTGAAAGGAAGACAGGTTTTCTCAGATTGTCTTAATCCCTGGGCCAGCTGGATGGACCACAGTGGAGTAGGAGTGGGGGCTGGGAATCCAGTTTCTCATTGTAGCTGAACAGGAATGAATGTTTCCCTGTTAGGAACACTTATTCTGTATCCAAGAGGCTCTTCCTGCTTTCAAAGCAGCTGCTAGAGCAGTATTGTTACCCTAACTTTGACTGTCATTTTCTTGTAGGCAAAATGTGTCTGGAAACATCCACCAGGCGACGAAATTTACCGCAAAGGCTCCATTTCGGTGTTTGAAGTGGATGGGAAAAAGAACAAGGTAACTGGAATTGCAATGGTGGCACAGTCTTTCTAATGCACTTTATATGTCGCCTGCCTTACACTGTAGAGAAGCAGGAGATCATGGCCTCTTTCCCTCTGATTCCAGAAGGGGTGTTAATGCCTACACTGCCCCTTCTCGCAATGCTAGTAGTTATCTTAATGCACTGGATGGTTCTTGCAACAGTGCACCTGAATAATGTCTATCTGCATCTTCCTTGTGGCAGTTATTCAGCCCTCCTGCAGGTCCATGGTTCCATCAGCTTGTTCACATACAAGTACTAGTGCAGGGGCTGCTGTCAATTGTATGTTCAGTTCCCCTTCTGAACCTTAATGAGGACCCTCCGTTCCTGGACTCATGCCACCACTGCCTGTCTCCTGTTCAGTTACGAGTGCTATAAACTGCAGCGGAGCAACCCAGCTCCATTGCTGGTTAGAGCACTCACAATTGACTAGCATGTAGTGTGTACTGGCAGGTACAACCGAGGGCTTAGTCTAGTGAAGTGGTACAGTTGCCTCCAAACGGCTAGAGCCATAGTGGAAGACCCTTCTAAGCCTTCCTAGAAACTGGATATTGAGGGGTTTTGTTGCCATGGCTAGGAATGAAGCTGTTTTGAGAAGACGCACATTTGGTGGAAGAACAGATCTACTCTAATCTGTATTTTGTTACAGTTCCCATCCTTTCAAAAGTGGAAGGGGTTCTCTTTCAGAGATGCTGCACCATGACAAACAGGTGTGTCAGATTCTCCTTCTGCTTCCAGATCTACTGCCAAAACCTGTGCCTGCTGGCGAAGCTTTTCTTGGATCATAAGACTCTGTATTACGATGTTGAACCCTTCCTCTTCTATGTCATGACAGAAGCTGACAACACTGGCTGCCACCTGATAGGGTATTTCTCCAAGGTCAGTAGAAATCAACCACCAATATATGTAAACCTGTATTAATGCTGTAGCTTAAGACAGAGGTCATCTGTGCAAACCCTCACTCCTCAGTTTTCTACAAGTCCCAACATCCTAGTGTCCAGGAAGAGATAAAATTTCAAAGCTAAACTACAGAAGCTTTGCTATTTAGCTTTCCTAATGGCTAGCAAAATCAAACTTTTGCAAAGAGACATTGTTATATTAAACAGTAATTTGTAATCACTTGTATACAAGTTAGCTAGGATCTCTCTGTCTCAAATGGAGATGAATTCCTTTGTGATAAATTTAGATTCATTTTCTAATAATAGTTAGCACTTCTAATGCTTTTTATCCCTAGAGCTTTATAAAGCACTTTGAGATGGGAAAATATCATATCCATTTTAGAGATAGGGGAACTGAGGAACAAAGGTGAAGTGAATTGCCCAAGGCCACACCACATGTCAGTGGCAGAAGTTAGGGTAAAAGCCAGGTCTCCTGGCTCATAGTTCTGTGCCTTGTCTGCTCACCCATGTTGCCTCCTTAATAGACAGAAGTGTCTCTGGACTTTTTCTTTAATGCCTAGTACATCTTTGTGAAGTACACTTCCTAGCTGTCTTTACTTAAGTGCAGTTTCTGTGGTGCAATTGTCCTGAGAGAGTAAAAATTGCAGCAAATGAAAGCCATTAGACAATAGAGAGTGTTGGAAGCTCCATCTCTTAAGCCACCTAAATTATGACTGGATAAAGCACTAAAGAAACATAAAGAAATATCCTGCGTTGTCCTAATGAGGGAAGAGACCCATTAAACTTTTTGCTAGTGCAGTATGTGTATCATTCTAATGCAATGTTGACTTTATGTTGCATGTGCAATTAAGAAGGTTGTTGGATTCAGAACAGAGATTGCTGTGCCAGCACTACCCTAATGTCCTGGTTAAATCAACACTCTCTCATGACAGGGCTCTATTTGCCTTCCATCCTACTCCTAGCAATCATGAGAGTGGATGCCCAGTTTAATGGTTAATACAGTAATAAACTCTACGTCAGCTTGGTGGGTGGAGGAAGCTCACATTGAAAGTTAGTTGTCAGGCTGGCTATTGCATTGCTGTTTCCCTCAACTTGTATTGCGTCAGTTGTGCTGCCTTGTTTGGCTTGTTGCAATAGTGATAGACTTGCTGTTTGCGCAGATTGAGACCTGCTGATCTAGTTCCTCCCTCTTCTTGCTTTCAGGAGAAGAATTCTTTCCTCAACTACAATGTGTCTTGTATTCTGACGATGCCCCAGTACATGAGGCAGGGTTATGGCAAAATGCTCATTGACTTCAGTAAGTATATGGAAAAGTTATGGCAAAATCTTTCAGCCGTGTCTGTGAAATGAGGCAAACCCTCTATCTTCAAGAGTTCAGCTTTTGTCTCTATACTGTATTCCTGCACTGACCTTTGAGAAGCAGAGAAATGCACAGCTGAGTCAGATACGGTTCCTTCAAACCAAGCTTGTACATAATGTATCAGTGCCCTTGACTCCCAGAAGAGCTGTTGAGCACACTCTTTTGCATGTGTGTGCCAGTGGGGCCGTTCAGGGCAGGGTTGTAACAGATATGTGGGTGCAGAAGTGGCCAATCAAAAGAAGAGCCTTTAGCATGGTTCATATCCAGGTACTCTTACTCCCTTGCAGGGAAACTTATGCTAACAAAATCTGCACAGTTGCCTCTTGTGGTTCTTTCCAAATGTGTCTCAGATCATACTGATAATGATGCAAGTCAGCAGTATTTCCTGGACTGAATTATAATCGTTCACCACTTTGCAGGCTATAGTTGGTCTGTCTGTATGGAAAAAGACTTCTGAGCTGCTTTTCCAGTGCTACTAATAAAGTGGTATTCAGGAGGCATTGGCTGCCCCAGATTAACTATTTCTTGGTGAACTTGTGCAACACACATGTTGCTTTTTGGGCATCTGTGATGACAAATCCCTGCAGTTAACTGTAGGTAGTTGACCGTCAGGAGAGAGCCTGGTATACTGTGAGTAAACGTCTTCTCTTGCTTGCAGGTTATTTACTTTCCAAAGTGGAAGAAAAGGTTGGCTCTCCAGAACGCCCGCTGTCTGACTTGGGCCTTATCAGCTACCGTAGTTACTGGAAGGAAGTTCTTCTTCGTTATCTGCATAATTTCCAAGGCAAAGAGATCTCTATCAAAGGTGTGTTCTAGTGCTAAATGAGCTTGTAGAGAATTTGTTCAGGAACGTTTCTGTGCTCTTTGTTCTTCACCCCTTTCTCCAAACCTGCGCTGACTGACGTTTGGTCCATTTTACCCTCATGGGTGAGTTGCTTTCTCTTACTGGGGTTCTTAAAGTGGCGTGGCTCCTCTAGACTGTAATTAGATGGGTTTTTGTCTGGCTGTCTCACCCCACTGTTTTTAAAATTAAGCTAGGTTGCTGGGCTTTGAAGACTCTCAAAGCACCCACGTTTATGCCCTTAATTAATTTTGTTTATAAAAAGAAAAACAGTGAGCGATAGGGATCAAAACAGCAGCTTGAAAGTCAGCGTCATTCTGAGCAGCTCCCCTGCACAGCTCACTCTCCAGAAAAGCAAGACTGAATAACTAGATACAAATGAAAAAAGAACAGGAGTACTTGTGGCACCTTAGAGACTAAAATTTATTAGAGCATAAGCTTTCGTGGGCTACAGCCCACTTCTTCGGATGCATATTGAGTCTATATGCATCCGAAGAAGTGGGCTGTAGCCCACGAAAGCTTATGCTCTAATAAATTTATTAGTCTCTAAGGTGCCACAAGTACTCCTGTTCTTTTTGCGGATACAGACTAAGGCCTGGTCCACACTAACCCCCAAAATCGAACTAAGGTACGCAACTTCAGCTACGTGAATAACGTGACAACGTAGCTGAAGTCGACATACCTTAGTTCGAACTTACCGCGGTTCAGACGCGGTCCACACGCGGCAGGCAGGCTCCCCGTCGACTCCGCGGTACTCCTCTCGCCGAGCTGGAGTACCGCAGTCGACGGCGAGCGCTTCCGGGATCGATATATCGCGACCAGACGCGATAAATCGAACCCGGAAGTTCGATTGCCAGCTGTCGAACTACCGCGGTAGTGTAGACCTGGCCTAACACGGCTGCTACTCTGAAAATAGATACAAATCAGTAATGTTTTACACCTCTGATGCTATGCAGATCTAGTTAATAGGAACACAGCAGGCACATGGACTGCTGCTTAGCTCATGTCTATGCTTTCAAAAATCAACTCTTTTCATTGCTGCATTACCCAATGTAGGTGGTGAGTAGTCTCTTGCTCGTTCCCAATAGATCCAAATTGTTTTCTTCTGAGGTTTGGTGCTGGTGGCCAGCTGGGGCCATTTTGCCTCTCTTCTTCTTGTCTTTGTATGAATTGACAGTTGTGTGACAATCCAGTAAATCTTTATAGTTTTCCTCCACAGAGGTCACTATTGAGGTCTGAATAAATGGCATTCAGTCACTGCATATCCCAACTGGCTACAGAGAGTACCAGGAGGTGGATGGTGATTTGTGTTGTGGCTTTCTTTAGAGGACGAAGTGCATCGCTAATTTAGAATATTAATTTCAAAAGGGAAAAACTATTTGGCTAAGGAGAAATTTCCGAAAATTTCTAAAAATACTTCGAATATATGCAGTGATAGATACGTAGACTTCATTACTAGCAAATTGTATAGAAACTAAGGTTCTCCAAAGTTCTTTACAAACAGTTAAGCCTCACAGCCATCCCTTGGGCGATAACAATTATTCCCATTTCACAGGTGAGGAAAGTGAAGCACAGAGGTGATGACTTGCCTAAGTCAGTGACACAACTGGGAATGGACTGTGGGCGCCCAGTACCTGCTCTGACCACTAGATAACACTGCTTCCCTAATCATTGACCAAGCTGAAGCAAAGGAATGAGTATTGGCATTAAACTTAAAAGATCTCAGTATTTGCAAGGCATCTTGTGGATATAATTATGAAGGGTGGGCACGGCATAACATGAAGTTGTATTTGAGAACTAAACAAGTACGACAGCTGCAGTCTTGAAGGAATTCCTTGGTGGTCTGGCCTGCTGCCTTCTATCCTCTTGTGGACTGTGATCTTGTTTTTCAGAAATCAGCCAGGAGACTGCAGTGAACCCTGTTGACATCGTTAGTACTCTGCAAGCACTTCAGATGCTCAAATACTGGAAGGGAAAACACCTGGTGTTAAAGAGACAGGTAAGACTTCTGGTGGCTGCACCTGCATGTTTCGTTGCTTACAGTTCAGCATTGTGTGTTGGGTCCATAGGATAATATCCTATCTTAATCTACATTCCCTATGCATTGTGTTGGGTTTTCTTGCGCTTTGATTCTGGCGAGGGAACTTTTTAATCTTAAAGCGAAACAAAATATCTGATAAAGTTTCAGGTGGGTCCCCAGTCTGATTTTTTCCCCTCCTCCCCCCAACTAGTGTAGAAATCCTCTACTTTTTAACCGCCTTCTGTGCTGTTTTTTGACATAGGGAAATTCCATTGCTAGTCTTAAGCAAGTAAATCCTCAAACCCAGCTCCCCTCTTCACTGTTTTTTTAATTTCCCCTTTCTGGGGCTCTCACCTGTAGGTGAAGACAGCCTGACCTATGTTATCAGTGGAGTTCCTAAAAAGTAATATGGGCTGCTCCATTCACAACATGTCATCTCTGTGGTACCAAGCAGATGGTGCGCAGGTCATCTCCAGAGTGTTGGACTCACATGTGGGTTGTCCAATGGATAATTCACATCAATTATTCTCTTTGGTTTAACCTGCCCTTTCATGCTCTCTTTCTCAGGATCTGATTGACGAATGGATAGCCAAAGAGGCAAAAAGATCAAACACCAATAAGACAATGGATCCCAGTTGTTTGAAATGGACCCCTCCCAAGGGAACTTAACTGGCCATCACTCCAGAAGCCAGTGAAGAACCCCAGCAGTAGGAAGTACCCTAGGGATCTCTGTTGTATCTGTTGCTATTGTGATTGGCTGGTACAGTACCCTCCAGGAAGATCAGTTCCCCTTGGTACTGTTCTGGCCCAGATCTTTTGTGCACACCACAGACGCTGGTTCTGAGGAACTTTATGTTTCGGCCTCAATGAGGTTGCAAGGATTGGATCTGTATAGGACCCAAGCACTGGCCCAAGGAGTTCTGATATCTGGTACTGTACCTGTCCAGTCACTGGTCCTACCCTCACGTTCTTATTCCAATGAGGTTGTGTCGTGTCCTATAATCTGTTTGTGTTCCTTCCTGCAGGCACTCTGCTTTCTAAGTAATGGACAGGACAGCTTCTGTGGCCTTTGAACAAGGTCTACAAATCTGTTCTCCAAATTATTCCATCAACGTTTTGTTTGGGGAAAGGGTTGTAAATCTGCATCCAAGCAGGTTCCCAACATGCTGCCAGTTTACTGACTTCAGCATTGTTATAACTAATCCTGTCTGATGAACTTCCTTACCCCATGTATCAATTAGTTTCAGTAAGACAGCATGACACCTCTTTAAAGAGAGCTTCCCCACATAATATACCAGGTCTTCGTGTAACAAAAACTGACTGCTAATATTGTACACTCTGAAGCTTGCACAACTTGCACCTGTCAGTGAGTGGTGTGATCATTGGTGTTACCCTGGAAGAGTCCAGATTAATAGTGTGAAAGCACTGTGATGTGACATACTGTTACAGAGTAGCCCTTTTGGGTGTGGCAGGCTCTCCTGAGGTTAGTACGGTATCATGGCAGTACAGGCCTCTTAGGTCAGATATCACTGGTTTCCTGTTGCTGGAGTTGGTGGTTTCCTTTACACGTATAGAAACAAGTTTAGTGTATTTCAACTTAGTCGTTCTCCTAAAACAGTCTTTGAATTGTAGCTTTTTGAAAAGACTCTCTATATTAAAGGAATAAAATATTAATTTCAGGTGAATTTTTGATATCCTTGTCCAAACAGCCACAGAAAGTCTATAAAGCAATATCCTCAGTTGTTGGATTGTCTAAAGCATACATTCTGTGCATCAACAGCGGCTCCGGCTAGCTGTATGGATGGTTGCTTTTCTGTTGACAGTGCATCCTTCTGTTCTTGTAGAACAACAGTGACCCCCCACACACACACCCCTCTGCACCACGAAAAGAAACCTCCGTAAAATGGCTTTCAAGTATAACCACTGTCCTTGTGCCATGTGTTTCCTATCTATCTCCTGCGAGGGGACAGGTGTGAGGTGAGTGATAGCTGCATTTAGACCCTTCCGATGATCTCTTGTTGTGTGGTGTCTGAAATGAAGCTCTTACCCTGTGTCGGTAAGTAAGGGCCATTTCTTGTTAATCACTGACCATTCCCAGTGTGGAGAAGTTCTCTACGGGCCCTTTCATGGTGGGCTGTGCCTTTTTCTTTGCCTCCCTAAATAAATAGATCTCGGCACAGGACTTATATTCTTGTGGGCATTACTGAGGATTGCTGTCAAGTGCCCTTGGATCCTACGTTGTAGCTGAAGACATACTCTTGGAACCATCTGGCAGGGTGGAACTCTGGGGAGTGGGGAAGAAGGCCAGTCATGTACACAAGCTAAACCCTGTTCCCCTGATGTGGTAGAATGTGCTATTCCTGTATCTACTTCTCAATAAAGCATGTTCTCTGCTCAAGTCGTCAATTCCTTCCTTTTAGTTTTCCTGAGCAGTGGGGATTTAAGGTGGCTCTTCCGTCGAGTGAGACTGCTTTTCCATTCCTAACGTGTAAGATACTTCAATTTTGAACCTGCCTTTATGCTGTCATTGTAATGGGGATAGTGACTGAAGCAGCCTTCAGGTTGGCTGTGTTAAAAATGTATTAGCTCCTGTATTAGTTTTGTTTAGAAATGACTCTGCGGTGGATGGCGCTGTTGGGAATGTGCAACTCTAGCAGGTACAGTAGCCCTAAGACCATACCTCCAACATCCATACTTCATACCGAGCTGACTGTAGGGGCCACCCAAAGTTGTTGTAAGAAGGGAGGAGCTTCCTAGTTGTTTACCCTAGCTGTTCTTCCATGACCAAGGCACCTTTTAGTCTCCTGTTCTCTGCCCGTGGCACACAGTTTAGTCTCCTGAGGACTGAAATGCTTAAGTCTAATGGAAGTCTTCGGGCTTAATATAGGGGTATCTGGCTGATAATTAATGAGCTGTGCTATAGAGGTAAGATTGGGTGATCTAATAGTCCCTTCTGGCCTTAAACTCTTTGAAACAAGACCTATTTCTTCCCCCCCAGGAGAATTTTGAAGAGCTAAGTCTCTGTCTTTTGAAGATCAAAAGTTTGAAGTTCAAGGCAGACCTCAAAGATTTTGAGCCTTTGCTACAATGTCTGATTTAAATTGGAAGCTAATCAAACTGCTCTGGTTCCATCTCTCTCCAGAGATTCACTGTGGGAAGCAAATCACCCTGGATTCCCCTTTTTTCTGCTCTCCTCTCTTACACTCTGGTTGGGATGAGCATCTGTGCACCTACCCTGTGTTGCCATCTGCTTCTGTTTCTCCATGAAGAGGAAGAGCCTTTGATCAGCAAGGAGAATATATGAAACCTTGATGAGTACATTGCCAAATAGCTCTGCTGGCATCATTCCCCCACCCTTCTCCTAGAGTGGAAGGGTTGGAGATTAGAAATAAGGGAATGTCTCACCCCGGTGAAGTCTGATACTCTTGCCATAGAAAACGACTATCGTGGAGAATTTGGCAGAGAACCATTGATCTTGGTAGCTGTACCAGTACATCACTGCCCCATTTATTAGACTACAGGGACCAGAGGAAATATTAATGTGATGCTCAAGGTTTCTGTGAGGATCGCGCTGTATTTGTGGGGATGTAGAGGGGAGCGTCTCTCTCAACCAGCAGCGGTATGTATCTCTTGAGAGGAAGATGGTGCTGAGACACACTAGGCTGCTATTGATTACTAGGAAATTCTTCATACTCTTAATGGCTGAAAGTTTACTGAATGCAGTAGCCTCCCAATTACACTCTGTACCTTAGACTACAGAGTACTATGGCCTAACCTACCAGAGCGATGCACCTCATTATAACACTGCTGAGCAATTGTTCTGTGTACAAATACAGAACAAAAAAATATCTCCGTTCCCGCCCACAACGAGGTGACTGAAAGCTTTTCAGGTACTATTTTTTGTGCTTGCCCCACAATGGGTGCTTATTCCATAATGAATTGAAATGGGAGATGAAGGAGAGAAAATAAACCTTTCTTGCCATATACGTTGTGTACTTTAGTTACACAACTTTTATGTCCCCAATAGCTCCCTGCAGTCAGGTTATTAACTTTAAAAAACTGAAGAAAAGATACTAGATGAGCATTTCCTTCCTCTTTTGATTTTTAAGAACTTACATTTCAGGCTTTATCACCTCAGCAGAAATAATGCAATAAGGAAACCAAAGTGTGTATCTGTCTGTCTACAGGAGTAAGGATGGGATATACTAACCCTGTGCCCTGCTCATTGAATGTGATGTAAAGAAAGCGCCAACTCTTCCCAGCAACAGCAATACATTTATATATCATAGCAGTTTGACCAAAGGAGACAGTAGTAAAAGAAAAGATCCTAAAGTGCTTATCTGGTACTAGAAAAGCACTGTGTTACTCCGTTCATGGGGTGTGAATGGACGAGCAGACGACATAGCTATCGTAATCTAGAGCTTGTGAAGGAAAGGAGCCTATGTTGGTCACTGATGGAGTGTCGTGCTATGGCTCCCATGCAGGAAGTGGCTGGCTGTTGTCCCAGTCCTGTGTTGACTCTGTAGGAGGAGAGAAAAATACCTGCATGAGGGACGTCTATTTGGATTGGTTTCTATAGTAGCGAGGGCTTGTCTACACTTGAAACGCTACAGCAGCACAGTTGTAGCGCTGCAGCTGCACTGTAGAAGCACTTCAGTGTATGTAGATGCTGCCGGTGCCAATGTGAGGGGTTCTCCCATTGGTGTAAGTAATCCACCTCCCTCAGAGCCAGTAGCTAGGTCGACAGAAAAATTCTTCTGTCAACCTAGTGCTGTCTACACTAGGTGTTAGGTTGACTTAACTATGTCGCCCAGGGGGGTGGATTTTTCACGTAGCTGGGTCCACCTAACTTTTTAATATGGACCAGGTCTGAGATCCAATTTCTGCAGTGGAGAAGACCTTCAGTCCTGATAGGAGGGGTAGCCTTGTGGTTAAGGCACAAGGCTGGGGCTCCTGAACCCAGATTTCTTTTCTTGGCTCTGCTACAGACTTCCTGTGTGACCTTGGGCGAGTCACTCAATCTCTCTGGGGCTCAGTTTCTCATCTGCAAACTGGGGATCATTTCTCCCACCCCTTGTTGATCTTGTCTGTTGAAAATGTAAGCTCTTCAGGTCAAGGACTGTTTCTTACTATGTGTCTGCACAGAACCTAGCACACTGGGGCCCTGATCTTGATTGGGGCCTCTAGGTGCTACCCTAATACAAATAATAATTCTGGAGCAGAAAATATATGCAAGTGGGGGCGGGTGTAAGCAGAGACCTGTGTTCCAGCAAGTTTTAGCTTCCTTCAAAATCATATAAACTGCAGCTACAAAATATTCTATGGAAGAGAAAAATGGCAACTTGGAATAACTTTGCAAGGAGGGGGTAAAGTCATGCTCTCATGTGCAGTAGTTATTCCTAGCTTTTAGGTTGCGCTCTCGTGTGGACTTAAAGGTGGGAAATGCCCTATCCTCACACCCCAATATTTGGGAATCAATATCTTTCTCTTTAAATTGTACTCAAACTAATTTTGGTAGGAAAGTTGGAGATTCCCAATTAGTTAATACCAGCTTCTTCTCAAGAGTTGGAGCTGGAATAGTAAATCAGCAGCATGTAGTATATCTGATGGTAAATTGCCAAGAGGGCAGTTCCTTAGTGAAAGGGATTGGGGGGCGTAATAACAACCCTGTGCTGCATGACTAAGACACAACTGTACACACACAAATGCCACCAGAGAGACTCGAACCAATGAGGGTCTGTCTGCATCAAGCAAAGTTCTTGCAAACTCCAGCAGCTATAGAGGATTCCTATAAATAAGTGGGCGGAGGAGGAGGACAGGTGAATAATGAGCTGAGAGCTCCCTGTCAGAATAACTGACGGGAGAGAGACTGATCTAAGGAGCGTCAGGTATGGGAGCTCACCCACCTCCACTGGAGGATCTTCGTCCCATGAGTCCTATGAACGTCCCTCCTTGGTGCCCTAGTACGGCAAAGAGATGCAGAGGTTGGCAAGGAGATGTATAAAAGTTAAACGCAGGAAAAGTAGATGGGGACCCATACCAATAGCATGTCTACAGTGGACATGAGAATTGGTCATTTCGGCCTCCTTTAGGCCTGGTTTACACACACTTTTCGTACCAGTAAAACTATTTTTTTTTTTTACTGCCTGAAACCAAAATAGTTTCAGGCAGTAAAACCCACAGTCTGCCTGCAGTTTACTGATATAAGGCCTCTTTATACTGGCAGTATTGCATCCACACTAGGGGAGGGTTGTACAGCTTTAACTATATGGATTTCAAACAAATATTAGCTAAAGCAATACCCAGACAGGGTGTAGACAAGCCCTTACTCTGTTTTTGTCACCGATTCCCCTGCTATATTACTGTGAGCCACTGTCCATTGCCGAACGGCCATACTCTAGAAGTGTGAAGAGCCTTGTGTCTCTTCCTCTGCTGCTGGCCCAGAGCTACTCTGGAGCTGAACGAGGAGGACAGTATTGTTCCTAAGAAGGGACTTTGGTTCAAAAGTTTTTTGTGGTTTAAAGCTAGGAAGAAAAAAAAAAAGCTCGGACAAAGTTAGTCTGTCTGGATCGACCTGACCCCAGGAAAGCCCGGAACTAGGTGTTGAGTGTTGACCTGTCCAAATAAGAATCCTTTGAGGGCAGGATGGAGGATTGAAGCTTTCCCCTGCCCCTCATTGTTTTGAAAGAGAGGTGTATTCTGAGGGTGTGAGTGTGAGACTGAGATCCAGGGCCACCCAACTCCTCATCCCACTGACTCCTCCAGTGGCCATGGACAAGTCACTTCACCTCCTGCCTGAGTTTCTGTAGCTGTAAAATAGGAATGGTATTTATCTGCCCTTGGGGGGTGGGGTAAGCAGCATGTTTCAAGTATGTTTCAAGATGGTTTTTGTGCTTCTCTCTCCTTTCATACAGATTGGAGCACATCAGCATGTTACAGCAATCTCATTAGTAACATTTTTCCTCCCCTTAGCAACAGATCAAGGTACCACTTAGACTCCCGTTAGGATTTGGTGGTGGAAAAAGCTCATCTATCGTTTTTAGGGACACAGAGGCAGGTGACTCTAAGCAAAATTATTGTGTCTGCCTCTCTGGGCTGTGGGTAGGGGTGAACGTACATTACTGGCTTTACAAACAGAAAGTTGAGGGGAAAAGAAACACTCACTCTTGTGCCCCGCTGGTGAAGTATGTGGCACCCCTTTTTAAAAAGAAAGAGAGAAATGAAGGTTGGGCGTGAACACCTTGTTCTTTTCCCCTGAACCTCTCCCAAGTGATCTGTGTAACGTCATATATGCATTTTGCTTATTACGCTGCCCACATTCTAAAGAGATGTACAAAGTCATGTGCTATAATTGCAATGGGATTCCCTCTTGGGTGGATATTTAATGTACGAGAGGAAGAGGTGGCGGATTAATACTGTGTTGCCAGGTGCTCGGATCTAGTCTCATTCTTGTGCAGTGGAGACCAGCAGGGACTAGTTTTGCTGTGTAGGAAGCACTCTGAGCCAAGGGAGGGCTTGTTCCTCAGAGAGGCTATTTGGTCTAGTGGTTTGAGCAAGGGATTGGGAGAAGAGTGACCTAAGTTCTGCTCCTAGGTCTGCTACTAACTCAGTCTGTAACCTTAGTCAAGTCACTTTGCCTCTCTGAGCCTCAGTTTCCCCATCTCTAAAATGGGGATAATGTTGGTAACCTTTGGCTCCTGTGATAAGTGGTATTATTGTGAAAATATCAACCCTTTGATTATCAGGGTGCCACTGATAAATTCTGAATGAAATCTCTTCAGGCAGAACGATAGTGGTTGTCACAAAGGATCACAGAAGTGAGGGGAAAATAGAAGACCTTTAGGGCTGCAGTATGAAAGCAGCTGACCTCCCCTTCACCAAAAGAAAAGCCCAACAGTTCTCTTGTTGAACAAGGGAAAGTACTAGGTCCTTGCATTCAGTGGCAATTTGCATGCATTGGTCTGATGGACTAAGCAAGGGTGGACGCCTATTTTAATTTCTGATAAGCACTGAACTTACCACTAGCCCGTTTTCCCATCAGGCCATAGAACTGCTGGAATTTCCCCCTTTTCACCAGCTGTGCAAAGCGCTGGAGGGAGCTGCTCTGCAAGCCCTCATCCTAGAAAGCAAAAGGGAGAGCCAAGGACAGAAGCTGAAATCCCATCCCCGCTGTTAGTAATAAACAAAGAGCTGAGAGTCTGGGAGCGAAAACTTCCCTTCAAGCAGCAGCTTGGAGCATTGAGGGTGAAATAGTTAAGGGATGCCAAATTGGTCATGCTACTGCGTTAGCTTCCTACGCAGGCAGATACTGATATCTACAGAGATTTGATAGGACTTCAATAACACAGCTTGACATTAATTGCCATAGTGCTACTAAATGACTCCAGGAGATCCAATCCCTGTAGCTAGATAGTCCAGGCTATGAAATTTCCACTCAGAGCTCAGATAATTTTAACCACTTCTGAACATTAATGATAATACAACATGCAATGGCAAAGAGTGATTTTCATCATGGCTCTTGTAAATCTCCGGAGGCAAAGCAGCAGCCTTGCTGTATATACTTTGCAAATAAAGAGGTAAAAGAAACCCCAGTGCGTGTGGGCCCAGTTCTCCATTGCAGTAGAGAATCGGGCTCAGTGTGTGCACTGGGGGGGACGAGTGTGTTTCAGTGTTTGGTTTCAAACAAACTCACAATTCCACTTTCTCTTTTGTTCCTTATTACTGAGATCTAGCCTATAAGTGATTTCTGCCCCTTGTAATGTAAAGATTCTCAGATGTGTTAATATATGTCATGAATGTGAGGTGTTTTTAAACTCTAACCTTGTGTCCTGGAAGGCTGGAACTCTTATAAAGGGTAGGAGTTAGTTCCTGTTTAATATACCGTGCTGTTAGTAAAAAGAATATTTCAAAATAAAAAATCACAGAATTTTTGAAGATCCATTGAGCCTTCCTGCTTCAGGGCATGAGCCAACCTCTAATGGATGGGAGTCAGAAGGAAAATTTTCTGATGGACAGGTTATCCCATAACTACCTGCTGTAGGGTTCTTGCATTTTCCTCTGAAGCAGCTGGTACTGGCCACTGTCAGGGACAGGACAGCAAACTTATCTGATCCAATCTGGCACTTCCTATGTATCATTAAGACATTAAAGGGTTCCACCTTTTGCTTTCAGCAATTTCCCAGTCAACTTTGCTTATAGCTTACAAATCATAAGAGGAGTTTTCAGACTACCAGGCCTGCCAACTCACCATGAGATCTGAAACGCCAAGCCATACTGGGATGGTAGTGTGGTCCAGTGGCAAGGGCATTAGACTGAGAGTCAGGATTCCTGCATTCTGTTCTCAGCTCTGCCACTGACTTGCTATATGACCTGGGGCACATCGTGGCCTCGCTCTGTGACTCAGTTTCCCCACATGTAAAGTAGGGATGAATATCATTACCTTCTTCTGTAAAGTGCTTTGAGAACTACAAATGAAAAGCACTGCATACAAGCTAAGTATAGTTGTTATTTTTCCCCTTTATTGCCAGTAGAAAAGTTTACAGTACTCAGAGGAAGCTTGCATGACAATTTAGTTGCTGATACATGGGGCAGAATATATTTTAGCTTCCTGTCCCTTAGCTGCATTGGCTAATGCTCACTAGTGATAAAGAACTGAGCAGATAGGATTTGAAGAAGGTGCTATATTTAACGTAGCCCCTTTTCTGTATGCAACTGCACTTCAAAGCAGATATGCTGTCTAGAAACGTACCGTATGTAGTAACCCTTCAAAGTACCTTATTTCTAATGTACCCATTGCTGTGGTGTCTAGCACCAATGGGATTACTGATGGATGTTTTTCACTTCTTAGAAACCATTCCTTTAAAAATATGTTACACACGTTTCCTTTTTAACCAGAGACGCTTGAGGCGAAGTCACTTAACCTGTCTAGGTCTCAGTTTTCCGATTTGTAAAGTGGAGATAATAAATACCTCCCTACCTACCACACCTTCCTGGGGTGTTGTGAGTATTGTTGTTTGGAAAGGACTTTGAAGAGGTCAAGTCCTACATCAGCGCAAAGCATCACTACTAGCTCTTAGTGGTCCTCCTTTGCAGGAGACTATAAAGTTAAATCAGACTGTGCTAAGATACTGAGAGAATAAATTCCCCAAGCCATAAATGGCTTCAAAACATCCTCCCAGCCTTCAAAAATCCACAAAGAAAGGAAGAATAAGCCATTTACCTTCAGAGACAGGGCTGTCCAAGGGTCTTTCTCCAAACTGGGCACATCTTCTTCAAAACAGAAAATCTGTGAACAAAGAAAAATCAGCAGGAAAAAAACTCTAAAGCTTTCCATAGCTCTTGACAAAGATCCTCGTCTAAACTGGCAAATGTTTAAATAGTTGGGTTTTAAAGAACTCAGTGAGAAGGTTGGGGCTCTTTCGCGTTCTGCTGAGGGAGTTTAGAAGCGAGATCTTGGGTTTTTTCCTCCCTCTTTTTTGTTTATTTCTGTCTTATAGCTGCACTGTAAGTTGGTAAGAGCCAGAGGTATGCACATCAGTTTAATAAGACATCAATTCCCTAATTCAGTGCCTGTTCCTTTCTATTCTTCCTCTGTCTTGTCAAAGTCCTAGATTCGCCTTTTACCTGTCTGCAAATCTGAGCTCTGCTGCCTCTATTTATCCAGATTTCTCAAAGGAATTTACCTTCCCCAGTCCAATCAATGAGCAGCTACTCTTATGACCTAAAGAAGTACCCAATGATTCTAGGGTAATCTCTGAGGAGGAGGGTTTTGTAAAGGAGAGGGAGGGATGCTCTGTGCTCCACTGTACTCCTGTCATTTATTCCCTCTCTCCATCACTCAAACCTCAAGGCAGGTTGACTGTGCTGCATGGCAAAGCCATATCCTTATGCCTTTGTAAGGCTTCTGACCCCTCTCTCTCTCCTCCCCCTCCCCCCGATGGGTGCTCTCCTTTTCCCTGATATTTGCAGCATTCCTTTTGCACACAAAAACACACACTTATTCCAATGGGTGCTCTGCTCAGGGGGGATGCCAGATCCTCTGACCCTGAGGAAGTCGGGAGTTTAGGGCTTCATCTTCCACTGCCAAGTGTCATTTTATCCCTCTTCCTGCCATCCATTTCATGCTCATCAGAAGGGACAGCTCCCTCCTTTGAGCGGGAAATGATATGTTGGGTCTCACTGCTCTGAAATCACACAACACAACCAGCCACAGTGTTAAGAGAGTCAATTTGACTCCACAGCTCAACTGCAAAGAAGCATCCAATTAACCCTGTCAAACATTGTTTCCAGACGGTGATTTCCTCCCCCTCCCATAACACACAGGGCCGCCGAGAGTGAGTTCGGGCCCCCCAGCAAGGGCGGACCGGCTAAACAGGGCCAACGAGGGCGGGGGGGGAAAGCCGGGCCCCGGTAATTTGTACCGGCTTCCCCCCCGTCTCGTCGGCCCTGAACACAGTATTGATCTTCCAGCTATACCACCTCTAAAAACATAACCCAACAAGCTTTTTCAAAGCTGCTCACAAATACAGGGGTAACCAAGCAGACATGAGCTGATTGCTGAAGGGCTCCAAAAGGAATACTCATCCACCCCATATACAGCATTACATATCTGGCCTGGCAAATGTGTGTATGCTGGGGGAAAGGATTCACCTTTCACTGAAGCATCAGGCACTGGCCACTGCTGAAGGCAGGGAACTGGACGAGGTGGACCTCTTTTCATCCTGTATTTCCTTATCAGTTTATTTAACTGTGCATGTTCCCTCTACAACGTCAACAGTACCTTTTCACCCACTGAATAGCTTCTACAATTCATCTGAGTCTGACTCAGCCTGTACATTCTGTGCACCCACTCTGAGAGCATCTTGTCACAGTTAAACCCCAGAACAGACAGTTACTAATGGAACAAGGACTTCATAAAAACGTCTCCATCTTACTCTAGTTTTCAGGAATCTCATCACAGTCCTTCTGCCTTGCTAGCTGTATACTCCCACTGCTGCTTTGTTTATAGGCACTGCCCCTAAATACCTTGCCAGCAGAAGCCAGACCTTTACCCAGCATTCTCCTTGACTGACTTCTTACACTGTGTAGGAGGGATTTTTTTAAACCCTCATTTGAAATAATGACACTTTGAAATGAAGTTTAGATTAGGAAAAATTAGATGGATATTCAGTGAAAATTTCTTCTTCCTCACAACTTCGCTTGGTGACCTGTTGTATAAAACACTCTAGCAGAGCTCCTCTACTGCAGAAAAGAGCCTGTCTAGTTGGGGATCTGAAAGCCAGGACTCCTGGGTTCGATTCACCGCTTTGCTGTGTAACCGTAGACAATTCATGGTGCCTCAGTTTGCCCATCTGAAAAACAGGCTTAATTAATGACTGCTTACAGAGATCTTTGAGATTCTCAGGGCTTGTCTACATGAGCAAGTTTTACCAATATAAGCTAAGGGGCAAATTTAAAGCCGTGTAGTTATACCAGTGGCGCTCCCTGCATCTATATTCTGGGATAAGGGGGCCTTTTTTCCGTTTAGCTCATGTCACTTGGAAAGCAGTTTAAGCTTAACCAAAAAAAGTCCCTGTAATAAGAATGTGCATAGGGGGAGTTATATTGGCTTAACTATACCAATATTATTATACCAGTATTACCGGTAAAACTTTCCCATGTAGACGAGCCCTCAGATGAAAGATGCTAGAGAAGTTCAAAGTATTATTAATATTGAAATTGCAGCCTCTAGCATGTATTAGCTATTAAAGGCAACACAGATTCCGCCCGGCATTAGATATTTCATCTCACAGGCAGAGGGACATGGAAAAACTCACATGAAGAGTGTGAAAAAATGGGGATAATTTACCTTTTAGAAAGGAGATGAATAAGAGGGGACCTGATAAAATTATGTAAAATAATGAATGGTCTAGAGAAGGTAGACTGGAACTTCTGTTCTCTCTGTCTCATAACATGAGAATAGAGGACATCTGATTAAATTAAAAATGGCAAATTCAAAACTGATCAAAGGAAATGCTTTTTTATACTGTTTGCGGCAGCAATCAGGATGGACTTGGGGGCAAAGAGGGCTTTAGGCCATGTTTGTGCTCCCTGTATTCTGGAGCCATGCAGGGCCCTGTTCGGCCCCCCATGTATGTCAGAGCAGCCTCGTGGCTGCTCTAGCATATGCCCGGCTTCCCATGGCCTCCATTGGCCCAGGGAAACAGAGGATAGTCACAGCACGCAGTATTCCAGCCACACCCCCAATATGTTCCCAACCCCAGAGGCTGGGAGCAGGGTGGATTTAGAAACTTTACAGTAATTTTATCTTGGTCAGAGAACCCCCTGTAGAGGGGGCATTCTCAAGGAGCAATTTCTACCCACTTTAAGGCCACTTTTTGCCAGAGTGTAACTAAGAATCATACCCAGGATTTTTAAAGCAAATCTCAGACTGGCAAATGCCAATTATTTTGCCCCTTTGAACTTGGACATGCTTGAATTAATTTCCCCCCTGAATGTAGTAAAAAATGGAAGGAAATAAATGCTGTTCCTGTACAGAGAGCATTCTGGCTGTGCTTCTGCCCAGGGTAAGTGTTCACAGCTGAAAACCTTGAAAAAAGAGATTTCTAATAGACATGAGGACAGGCCATTAACTCCAGCATTGCACAGAAAGCAGCTTCATATAATTACCTCCCTGTCTGTGCCTCTGAGATCCAGTCTCTGTCAATGATCAGACTAGCCTGAGCCTAGTTTATTCATGCCAGGTTCTATCAGGTCTACAGGGGCTTGGAGCGGAGGAGAGAGCCCGGCTTTGATTCTGTTCCCTGACATAGGATGTTGTGCTTTTAGTTCTGACTTTATTCTTCATCCTCGTAGAGTGCTCCGTAATGAACCATCGTGCCTCAATGAGTCAGTGCTGCTGGGACCCGGCGCAGGTGGGGATTTGTGAAGTAGTGCTGCTAAACTCTGCATAGGTCACTGGAATCAAGACACCCTGCTGCCGCACAGTGTAACCATCCTTTGTATTTCTCTAGTAGCTTGAATTAAACCTCACAGGTACGTAGGTTAAATATTATTAATGCCCATTTTGCAGATGGGGAAACTGAGGCACAGAGAAGTGAAGTGAATTGCCCAAGTTCACATAGCAACCCAGTGGCAGAGCAAAATTGACATCGGAAGTCTTGGCTTCGAGTCCTGTGCTGTAACCTCTAGAGAAAAAGATGATGATTGATGATTATTATTGCAGTGGCATAAATTGCAAAGGATTCTGGTATATGAATGCAAAGATGTTTGTGGAAAATCAGAGTACTAGTAGTTTGGGAATCTCAAAGGAAAAAATGTTGGGGACCCCCACATTGGGCCTAATTCCCCAGAAGGAGAAAGAAATCTGGGCATCATACAGGCCAGGGGTGGGAGTTAATCCCATCAGGAATGCTTAGGGGAGTCAACTATATTTTCCCCTAGCATGGCTATATAGTGCTTAACAGATCAGCATGTACTGTACATTCCCCAGCCACAGTTTCTGGTTCTCTTAGCGGCAGGGGCAATCCCACTATTAGAGGGTAGCGTGTGACTCTATTCCCAGTCATTCTGATGCAATGAATACTTTTGTGACGGTAGTCCAGACTCTGATCTTAATGACCCTGGTGCAAATCCAAAAGTAACCCGCTTACTCAGATATCACACTGGTGTAATGAGATAAGAATCTAGCCTGATGTGTCTAGGCAGATTAAATAGACAGATGCTTATTTGTGGAGATAAATGATGATTATGTGTGTGTGCAGAGAGAGATTGGGGTGTGTATGGTGAAAATAGGTTAGATTAGATTAGATAATACAAAATCAAGGTTATGAATTTAAACACTAAATAAATTAGGAAATGAAAAGTTGAGGTCCTCCTAGAAAAGGGAACTCTCCCAGAACAGAGGAGGAAAGATTTTAAAGAGGGCTTTTTTGGGGAGAGATGAAGGGATCCCTTTTTAAAAGTTCTCCTTTATCATGATGCCTACAAAAAAATGAACAACCGTAAGGCAGCTGGTGTGCTGTGACTGCTGCCCATCATGCTGACAAGTATGGACTCTTTCTTTCTTTCTTCTCCCACATCTGTCCGTCTGTCTCCACCAGTTGTCTTTTCTCTTATACTTACGTTGTAACCTCTTTGGGACAGGGACCATGTTTTTGTTCTGTGCTTGCACAGCTCCTAGCCCAATGGGTGTCCTGGTCAGGGGCGGCTCCAGGCACCAGCGCACAAAGCGCGTGCCTGGGGCAGCAAGCCGTGGGGGGTGCCGGTCGCCGTGAGGGCGGCAGTCAGGCTGCCTTCGGCGGCACGCCTGCGGGAGGTCCACCGGTCCCACGGTTTCGGCGGCAATTCGGTGGTGGGTACGCCAAAGGCGCGGGACCGGCGGACCTCCCACAGGCATGCCGCCGAATCCGCGTTACCAGCGGACCTCCCACAGGCGCGCCGCCGAAAGCCGCCTGACTGCCGTGCTTGGGGTGGCAAAATACATAGAGCCGCCCCTGGTCCAGGTTCAGCACTGGAAGACCGAGGCACTACCGAAATACAAATAATTAATAAAAAGAAGATATTTCTGGAATCTTTCCCAAGTCTGTATCCATGTTTAAACAACAAACTTCTGTAGACACAATTTATGTCGGCCTAAAGCCGCTGCAGTTCGTATATTGCATGTGTGCATGCATACTCGGTTCCTTGCATTGGCGCTGTATGTACTCACCAGGAGTGCTTGTGTCATTGCACAGTGCGGTGCACCATAGATTGGTATCCCACAGTGCAACCCGCCACCATCCAGCACGCTGTCTTTTGGGAAGTTTTGGCAATGACTCACGCAGGATTAACTGAGAGCAAAGGGTCAACTGCCCAGCGTGCAACTGTCTCCATCCCATAACGTCATCAGCTGTATCCCATAATTTTTGCACCTTTAAAAAAAAATCCCACGAACACGCGTGGCCCTCCTCGCTGTCCGCCATCTCTGACAGAAGCATGGAGCCTGCACGGCTCTGCTCTATTGACATAAGCATTGCAAGGACAGGACACATGATCCTCCGGTATTTGCAAAGCCGTAAGAAGAACCGAATCAATGGGAACGTGATGATTTCTTGGAGTATGCAGGAGTTGTTGAAGCCATGTTGGTCCCAGGATATTAGAGCGACAAGGGGGTGAGGTAATATCTTTTATTGAACCAACTTCTGTTGGTGAGAGAGAGAAGCTTTTGAGCTTACACAGAGCTCTTCTTCAGGTCCGATTGCTGTGGGACATCGCAAGAACCAATTCAAGGTGTATGCGGAGCAGCTGCAGGTGGTGGAGTGCTACTTCTGGCCCAAGAAACGAGCACTGACAGGTAGGAGCGCATTGTAATGGAGGCTTTGGAGGACAAGCAGTGGCTGCAGATCTTTCAGATGCGCAAGGCTACATTTCTAGATCTGTGTGCCAAGCTTGCCCCAGCCCTCCAGTGCAAGGACACCAAAATGAAACCTGCATCGACAGCGGAGAAGTGAGTGGTAATCACACTGTGGAAACTTGCAACGCCAGATTGCGACTGGTCAGTGGGAAATCATTTTGGGGTTGGAAACCCTATTGCAGAGGCCAGTGTCACACAAGTGTGCAGGGCCATTGATTGTCTCTTGCTATGCAGGACAGTGACTCTCGGCAATGTGCAGGACATAATGGATGGATTTGCAGCAGCGGGGTTCCTGAACTGCAGTGGGGTGGTAGATGGCACACATATTCCTGTTTTGGCACCAGACTACCTTGCTACAGAGCACATCAACAGAAAGGGCTACGTTTCTATGGCTATGCAAGCATTGATGGATCACTGGGGACACTTCACCGTCATCAGTGTTGGCTGGTCAGGGAAGGTGCATGACCCTCATATCTATAAGAAAACAGGACTGTACACAGAAAGCTATGAGCAGGGAATTTCTTTCCCGACCGGCAGATTACCAGCAGCGATATTAAAATGCCAATAGTGATCCTAGGGGACCCTTTGCTCCCCTGGCTCATGAAGCTGTACATCAGACACTTTGGCAGCACCCAGGAAAGATTCAGCTACCGGCTCAGCAGGTGCAGAATGACAGTTGAATGCGAGGATATAGGGGTAGTTCAGTTACTTGGGAATGGACTGTCCATTTAAGTAACCTAAGATTTAGAGGGGGATGGAATGGCCTGGCAAGCAGAGTTTCCTGAGCTCAGAAGATATGTCTACACTGCAATTGGAGGTATTGCAGCTTAGGTAGGCACTCTTGCATTAGCTTTAATCTAGCTTATTGGTACCAACTGGGAGGTGGGCGGGCTTGCCCGCCCACTTCTAAAGGCCCCTCCCCCAGCCTAGCGGGAGGAACCACTGGACCCAGGAACCAACTAATTTCTGGGGACAACTAATGAAAAAACAGGGAGTGAGGTGACGGTCAAAGGTTCAAAATCAGGGTGCCGGATGGGGACACCGAGCAGAGAACCCCGGACAGCGCCCACTGCTCCTCAAAGGTGTCGAGGGAGCCAGCGGACGCTGCCCAGTGGAACTCTGCCCGGAGACGTGAGACCAGGGAGGTACGGAAATAGGCCCCACAGGCGCAGAGCACCCCCTCGTCCAACAGCCTCTCCCTGGTATTATAGATGGTGAGCTTGGCCAGGGCCAGGAAGAGGTTGACGAGCAGGTCTCGCGACTTAGTGGGGCCAGGGATAGGGTGTGCGTAAATGAACAGGTGTGGGGGAAAGTGCAGCCAGAACCTCAACAAGAGGTTCTGGAGGAGCCGGAACAGGGGCTGCAACCTGGCGCACTCGAGGTAGGCGTGCGCCAGGGTCTCCCTCACGCTGCAGAATGGACAGGCCTCGGGCCTAGGGGTGAACCGCGCCAGGTACACGCCCGTGCTCACGGCTCCGTGAAGGAGCCGCCAACCAATGTCCCCGGCGGGCCGTGGGACTAAGGTAGAACTTTAATCTAGCTAGCGCAGCTAAAAACAGCAGAGAAGATGCAGCAGTGTGGACTGTACTTATTCACGTTGCTAGCCTGCACTAGGGTCTGGGCCGCCATGTCTCCACTGCTATTTTTAGCCATGCTAGCTAGATTAAAGCTAATGTGAGTATTTCTACCTGAGCTGCAGATCACACCTCCAACTGCAGCGAAGACATCCCCCGAGATCCTCCGCTCTGAGACATGACCATTCCAAAACACAGCCTACCCCAGCCCCAGAGCACAGTGAAACGGGTGCAGTCCTGATGCGAGTGGGGCATGGATCAATGGGGTGGTAATGAGATGGCAGGTGCTGCTGGAAGCAGTGATCATGAAATCCCGCAGGACAGCTGGGTGCTTCAGCCTTGTCATGCAAATCCAGCCCCGCTTGCTCTCCGGGGGAGCAGGCCAGAAACAATGGAGACACTTGACTCTTGAGGGAAGGTTAATGAGGAGGCCGGGGGAGCATATGTGGGGAACGCAAGGGACAAAACACTGGGTAGCAACCGTGCTCCGTGCCAGATGGCGGCTCAGCTCGATGCAGGCGAGTAAACAGGCGGGGAAGCACCATTCCCTTTGTAGCTTCCAACTGGCACTTTCATCATCATCATAACCACAACAATACCTTTGTTTGTAATGATAAGGCCCCTGGGCTGTTTAGGGGGTGACGGTGGGGTTTGCAAGGGCAGCAGACAGAGAGAGCAGCCCTTCCAGCTGACAACCATAGCACCGGGCACATGGGGGTTAAGGGTGGATCAGCAGCAAGCCAGGTAAGGGCCTGATTCTGCGATGTGCTGCACCCCACTCTCCCACTGAAGCCAGTGGTGATGGAGGAGCGCTGAGCACCTTGAAGGGCTGGGTCCTAAGGTCAGAAACAAAGTGTTGGTGCCGTCATGAACTGGAGAGAATGGGCCATTTCTAAGGTTGTTCTCGTCTTTCTTTCTTTCTTTCTTTCTTTCTTTCTTTCTTTCTTTCTTTCTTTCTTTCCCCAGTATCATTTGAAATACCACTATCGCCTCAGACCTCCTGGTTCTCATCTATTTTGGATCCCCTATACTAGTTGCACATTCAGAGTTTGCTTCTCACCAGAAGTGGGGCAGTTTGGTACACAGGTGTCGACTTTCCAATGTGCCAGGGGGTGCTTGATCCCTGGCTCTGCCCCAGGCCCCCCTCCCTCCCCACTTCTTTCCGCCCCACACCGCCTTTTCCCGCCATCGCTCCACACCTACCCTGCCTCTTCTCGCCCTGCTCCACCCCCTCCCCTGAGCGCACCGCTCCCTCGCTCCTCCCCTTCCCCCCCCCCAGCGCCTCCTGCACACTGTGAAATAGCTGATGGCGGTAGGGGGGAGGTGTGGGGCGGCACTGATCGGCAGGGCCTGCCAGTGGGTGGGAGGCACTGAGGGGGAGGGGGGAAGCTGATGGGGAGGCTCCTGGTGGGTGCTCAGCCCCCACCATTTTTCCCCCTGGGTGCTCCAGCCCCAGAGCACCCTCAGAGTTGGAGCCTCTGGATTGGTATATTTTGCACAGCAAAATACAACTAAGGGGGGGTCTTTGATAGAGGTCTATAAAATCATGACTGGTGTGGAGAAAGTAAAAAAGGAAGTATTATTTACTCCTCAAAACACAAGAACTAGGGCTCACCCAATAAAATTAATAGGCAGCAGGTTTGAAACAAATATAAGGGAGTATTTCTTCACACAACACACAGTCAACCTGTGAAACTCATTGCCAAGGGATGTTGTGAAGGCCAAGACTATAACAGGGTTCAAAAAAAGAACTAGATAAATTCACGGAGGATAAGTCCATCAATGGCTATTAGTCAGGATGGGCAGGGATGCAAAACCAAACTCTGAAATGTCCCTAGCCTCTGTTTGCCAGAAACTGGGAAGGGGCGATGGGATGGATCACCTGATGATTTCCTGTTCTGTTCATTCCCTCTGAAGCACCTGGCATTGGCCACAGTCGGAAGACAGGACACTGGGCTAGATGGACCTTTGGTCTCACCCAGTGTGGCCGTTCTTATGTTCCTTTTTTTTTTGATTATGGCATTATTTCGGTCATTTCTATTGTGATTGCAGTTTAAGGCAGAGCTCAGTTTTAACCCACATAGGACAGTCCGTCTGCCAGTGACTCCATCCCTCCTCCGTGTTATTCCGATACCACGGAAAGAACGAGAACAGCCACATCTCCCACCAGCTCAAACAGGGGAGGGCAAACTCAGTTCTATTTTTAAAAGCGTCCCCTATAATTAAATCTGCTCCCCCCTCCCACTCCCATCCTGCGCTCCTGCCCACGCGCCACAAGAAAACACCCAGCCCGAGTCTGGGATGATTGCAGAGGAGCTGAAAAGAACAAGAATTTAAGGAACGCTGTTAAGAATCATGAGCTTAATTCTGCCTGGCTCCATGTCTCACCATTAACACCTGTGCACACAGAATATGACATGGCCCCCATTCTGATTAGTGTCCGCTTTGCACAGGTGTGAATGGCTAGTCAAGGTGCTAAAGCAACAGTAATTTTCCTCCGTATGTCATCTCATCAGTGGGATCTGAACTCAGGAGTAAAAGGACAGGCCTTTGCTTCTGGAGCCAGAGTAGTTATTCTGCTAGCTGCTAGCTGTAGTAGATTCATACATGCACTAGCCCTTTGGAGTAGGGTTGCCAGCCCTGCCAGGAGTCTCCAGGAACTAATCATAAGAACATAAGAAAGGCCGTACCGGGTCAGACCAAAGGTCCATCTAGCCCAGTATCCTGTCTACCGACAGTGGCCAATGCCAGGTGCCCCAGAGGGAGTGAACCTAACAGGCAATGATCAAGTGATCTCTCTCCTGCCATCCATCTCCACCCTCTGACAGACAGAGGCTAGGGACACCATTCCTTACCCGTCCTGGCTAATAGCCATTAATGGACTTCACCACCATGAATTTATCCAGTTCTCTTTTAAACTCTGTTATAGTCCTAGCCTTCACAACCTCCTCAGGTAAGGAGTTCCACAAGTTGACTGTGCGCTGCGTGAAGCGCTGCATAATCGTTAGCTAATGATTATGTCATGTGATGAAACCTCCAGGAATACGTCCAATCAAAATTGGCAATCCTACTTTGGAGAGGACAAAACACACGTTGCATCAGTGGGGAAACCGAGGCACAGAGAGACTAGTGAATGGCCAAGAAGCCTGTAGCGGAGTAGGGAACTGAACGTGTATCTTCTCATGTCCAGGCTAATGCCCCTAACGAATGGGTCTCCTTGCCTCACTAAGGAAGAGTCAGGCAGTGGAGAATCAGCCCCTATATCTGAAGTGTCCCTCAATGTGCTACTAAAACCACCAGAGTTGGTTAAAATGGATTGGTTTGAACAGAACTGAGTTGCGGTGGCACTGCCTTTCTCTTTACCTCTTGCTCTGCACGCTGCTTGGGACACTTCCCAGGGCTCTTCCTTTCCCAAGCTGCTGGGGGAGCATGGGGCAGTTCTGTCCAGCAGGGGCAGGGGATTGTTTAACCAACACAAAAGACACTCACCCCTCACTCCAGGAAACATCGTGAGAACGTTTGAATCCATATTTTAAAGAAACGCTAAAGGGCCGCTTCTGCGCTGCATCTTCTGAGGGAGGCAGCACAGGGGAAGGGAGGGAGGCAGAGCTGCCTTTAAGCCTGGCTTTTGCCTGCTCTATGGGGGTTGCTGCAGATTAGAGCAGGGGAGCTGCAGAGTCATGGGGCTGCTCTGTCTTAAGGTAGCTAGTCACCCCGGCACATGCGCTACCCTTGGGGCTGTGAGTGGGGCAGCAGACAGCCACTTACGTGTGGGGCGGGATTCTCCCATGGTCCCTGTCAGCTTCTCAGCAGCCCCTACGGCTGCCAGAGAGGCATATTGGGACAGGGGCCAGAGTCAGCTCCTCAGCCTCAAACTGGAGCCTACAAATCCTTGGCAGTGTCTCTAAGGTTGCCCTGGGGGTGACATTCCTCCCTGGGCAGAGGGCCAGCATGAGGCCTAGTCCTGAACCTCCACTTAACCCCTCTCAAGGTTTCAGCGGTGCCTAGACTTTGTGCCGGCCCCTCTGCACAGGGGTGACTCGCACCGGGGGCGAGGGGCGATCCTAGTCCCTGTACGCAGCCACAGTGACAGGCTGCACACAGGGTAGAACTGAAAGAGGGGCAGGGGTGTTCGTGAGGCACAGGGATTCCTCCCACACCGTGAGGCTGCAGAGTGGCGCTGGAGCTGCTCCAGGGCTGTTACCCCAGTGCTGCCCACTCCATGGGAGCGGGAGCGGCAGATCCATTGGCTCACCCCGCCTGCCCCCTGTATGTTAGAACCAGGGAGAACTCCTGTAGAACTGTGTTCTGTGGATTCCTGGGAACCAGCTCACAGCCCTCTAGCCACACACAGGAGAAAGTGGGGGTTACGTTTGCCCCCTTGATTTAGATTTAACACAGCTATTGTATGTTGAGTAAACCTCAACAGAGGAGCAAGATGGCAAATCCACTGAAGTCAAGGGGAGCTCTCGCTTGTCTGGAGGCTACAGGCCAGGGAAGAGATTTGTCACTGTAATGCTGAGTGCCAGTCCCTCCCAGGCCCTATGCTCCAGGAAATGATTGGTTGCAGCACCTGAATGGGAGGGAAACATCTCTTCAGATCAGTCTTTGCAGCTCTCCACACCAGATTAACTGCCTGGCCCATCACTGCCTGCACCCCACAGCCGATTCAGGGATTAAGGGTGGGGGCAGATTCCAGCTCAGAGCAAAACCCAAGGGCCACTGACTTTCCCTTGACTTCAGTGGGCCCTAAATCCTGACAAGCTGTGGCCTCTCCACTGGCACCATAAGCTCTGCATTCTCTGCTGGTATCGCTAGCGTGGGTGATTGTTGTACTTACAGATCTCTCCTGGTTTATTAACGCTGCAGGCAGAGTCCTTGATTCCTTCACAGTGAATTAACCTCATCCCCCATCTCTCCTGCTGCTGCTGTCCTCCTAGCAGCAGGTTAGAGATTTGTACCACACTGGGAAGGCTTTCACTGACCAGCCTAATGGGCTGTATCAGGCCATCCTTTAGAAACCCATGGCTTGTCCCTCTGCCTTGTAATGAGCCAGAGGAAGAGAGAGAGAACAGCCTTCAAGCTAAAACGAAGGAGGAAACAGTGCCATTGTCTGCGAGATGCTCAGTGCATCCCGATGAGCCCTGGGATCTCTTTCAAAAGAAGTATTCAAGTTTGGGCAAGAGTCATCCTGGTCTCAGCTGGGTCCAGCGTGTCCGTCACCAGTGTATTGTGACCAGCACAGGGAGCGAGAGGGCTCCTGGGGGAATCTGCCACAGTAGCACATCACCCTAAAGCAGAGGTTCTGGGATGACTGTAGCTGAGGGCCAATGTGAATTCACAAGCTCAGGTGGAAGAAAATGAGAATATCAGGCCATGGGGATGGAGAACGCTCTCACCTAATGCAGGTTTCTTCCTTCATCCATGAGGATTTTACTAAGTGGCATATGGAACAGAAAAGATGCTAAACTATTACAGCGTCAGGCAGGGTCGTTCGCTACAGCATAGTCCACAGTGCTGTCTCTAGTTCGTGGTGTCCCAAATGATGGGAGACTGGTCCAGAGTTTAGCAGATTTCATGCTAGGTAGTTTTGTTTATTACTCAGCCTAAATTTGCCATTTCTTAATTTAATTCCCTTATTAAGAGTTCCTTGCAGTGTTGCCAATTCCAGGTATTCGAAAATCATGTGTCAGGCCCCAAAAATCATGAGACTGGCTTAAAATCATGAGATTTAGAAAAAATAATATATTTAGTGTTCTTTTTGTTTGACTTCTGATTCCGGAGCATCTAGAGTGCACTTGGGTCACATACTTTCAAGCTGTTATCTGCGACCATGAGGGCTAAAAATGCCTTTAACGAAAGCTGAGATTTTCATGTCATCACCTGACTCCGGGAGCTGGGGCTTTAAGAAGAACATCAGATATCATGAGACTCATGATAAAACCGTGAGACTTTGCAACACTGTGCTTATTCAGGAAGGCCATTTGCAGGGCATGAGCAGAGGGCCATGACAACTCATAGTCTCTGTGGATTGGCACAGACGGGGGACCTGCAACACACACTCACCAGTGGGTTACACTTGCCCTTCTCTGAACCCACTCCACTTTGTCTATTTCTTTCCAGTGCCCAGACTCAAACAGAGTCTCTTAGACGTGAAGCAAAGTCACCTTGATGCTGCTTGGCTAAAAGCATTTTCACATTGGAATTAGACACAGAAACGCAAAGGCCCAGCACCAAATGGGCTGATTTATTCAGCTGACACCAGCACTTGCCCATTGAAAGGATATTCTCTTCCCTTGCTGTAGAGCCCGCTCAGCTGAGGAGTAGAAGGAGGTTCCTGGTCGACACTTACAGGGTTGGATGCCTTTTAATCATTTTTGATGGATTGCATGTTGCTTCCGGCCTCTTAAATGACATGGAGAACTTGACCGCAACACTGCCCCAAGGGCGAGATGCATCAGATGCTAGCTCCTGCAGTAGAGCGGCTGTAATTTTCCTCTGAGTTTTATTATTTGTCCAGGAAACCTTTGATTGGTCATAACAACCATAGAACAAGAATCTTTACAGAGCCCAGGAGAAGCTGGGAACAAGGAATTGTTATGTAACCTACAGAAGCAGAGAGAGGCAGAATTCCAGATAAACGCATGATCGTTAATATCATGCCAATAGGTTTTCATGTTTGGAGTGATTTGTAGACATGAGGTCACATTTCCAAAAGTGCCTAGGTGACTTAGGGCCCATTGAAATCAATGGGAGTTAGGTGCCTAAATGCCTTTGAGAATCTGGGTCTTTGGAACCTAATTTTCAAAAGTGCCTAGGTGACTCAGGAGTGTGGTCCCATGTTCCAAAATGACTTGGGAGCCTAAGTCACATTGAAAATCAACAGGACTTATACTTCTTTGTCACTTAAGCTAGTGCCCTAACCCCTAGGCCATCCTTCCTCTGTCTGGCAGGTCACTGGCACAGTAAGAATGAGACACACACCCTCTGACTCCTAATCTGGTGTCTTCTCCACTAACTCAGTGTCAGTCCTTCATGACTGCTGTTCCAGTATTTAAACCACACATCCCTCAAAAACATCAAGCACTGCACATGGTAAGATAAGATTCAGGGTGTAGGACAATGGTCATCAAATGGTTAACTGGCTCAGAGGATTATGGGTTGGAGCCATATTCCACCCCTCCCCTACTTTCTGTTTAGTTAGTGGGTGTTTCTCTCTTGGACCCTCTCTGTTTGATATGTAGTGATTGTGAATTAAGCAGCAAGTTCCCAGCCTGCAGTCCTGTAAATTGAGTATGTTTCTTGTGCACTGAGCAGCTCCTTTACAAAACTGGGGGATGAGGAAAATACAAGAATGGAAGGCCCTGTCTACACTGGCAAGTTTCTGTGCAGTAAAGCAGCTTTCTGCGCTGTAACTCCCGAGGTGTACACACTGCCAAGCCACTTAGTGCGCAGAAACTGCGCAGTTGTAGCGCTTTAAAAAAGCCACCCCAACGAGAGGCGTAGAGCTTTCTGCGCCGGGGCTACAGCACCGCGGTGCCTGTGTAGACACCGTGGTCGATTACAGTGCTGCGACTGGCCTCTGGGAGGTGTCCCACAATGCCTGTTCTCGCCTCTCTGATCATCGGTTTGAACTCTACTGCCCTGCCATCAGGTGACCAACCATCATCCCCACCCCGTAAATTCCTTTGGAATTTTGAAAGTCCCCTTCCTGTTTGCTTGGTGATGCGTGCAGTTGTCTTGGCGCATCTTTCCAGGTGGCCATGCCTGCTCCACGCACCAGGCGATCCCCCACTTGGAGCAATGCTGAGATGCTGGACCTCATCAGCATTTGGGGAGAGGAGGCTGTCCAGTCCCAGCTGCGCTCCAGCCGTAGGAATTATGATACCTTCAGACAGATTTAACGATGCGTGACAGAAAAGGGCCATGACCAGGACACATTGCAGTGCAGTATCAAAGTGAAGGAGCTGCAGAACGCCTACCACAAGGCATGGGAGGCAAACCACCGCTCTGGTGCGGCGCCCATGAGCTGCCGGTTCTACAAAGAGCTGGATGCGATACTCGGCGGCGACCCCACCTCCACTGTGAAGACCACTGTGGATACTTCGATGGCTCGTGTGCCAGTTGAAAGTGGGCCGAGCCAGGAGGAAATCTTGGAGGAGGAGGTGGAGGGGGACCCAGAGGCAGAGGATGACTCAGAGGTCAGAGATGGATGCAGCCAGGAGCTCTTTTCTACCCCGGAGGAGGCTAGCCAGTCACAGCTGTCGGATGCTGGTGAAGCGCAAACAGGAGAGGAGGCCCCTGGTAAGTGGATTTGATTTTGGGAATTGCTGAAGCAAGTTGTTGGGGGCAAGAGGGTTGCAGAAAGCAGGCTTGTCTCCCACCGCATGCCTAGTCTGAGCAGCGGAATAGGCTGTTGATTGACTCCCTCACTTCATGGGAATCTCCCTCAGAGATCGCCGGGAAACTCTCGTGGAGATACTGGGCAATCCGCTGCCGCAGGTTCTTCGGCAGAGCTGCTTTGTTTCTTGCCCCATTAACAGTAACTTTCCCGCGCCACTGTGCCATCATGGGGGGAAGAGGGGGAACCCATTGCTGCACACAGGCGAGCTGCATAGGGGCCAGGGCGGAAGCTGCAGTCTTGGAGAAGACCCTCTCTTGATTCCCTGCTCACCCTCAGCAGTGAGATATCTTGAATAATGATCACATCCTGTGGAAAGTCCGGGAAGAAAGTCCCTGCTTGCAGCTTCCTGAACAGGCCAGGGTTCTGAAAGATGCATGCGTCATGCACCTTTCTGCACCAGCCTGCGTTACTGTCTGTGAAACTCCCGTGGTAATCCACAAGCGCCTGGAGAACTATTGAGAAATACCCCTTGTGATTAATGTACTCGGTGGCTAGGTGGTCTGGTGTCAGAATTGGAATGTGTGTGCCATCTATCACCCCTCCACAGTTAGGGAAGCCCATTTGTGCAAAGCCATCTACAATGTCACGCCCGTTGCCCCTGCCTTTCGGAGCAAGATGTGATTAATGGCCCTGCAGACTTCGGTCAACATGAGTCCAACGATAGACTTTCCCACTCTGAACTGGTTAGTGACCGATCAGTAGCAGTGTGGTGTAGCCAGCTTCCACAGTGCAATCGCCACACACTTCTCCAATGGCAGGGCAGCTCTCATTCTCATGTCCTTGCGCCACAGGGCTGGGGCGAGCTCATCACACAGTCCCATGAATGTGGCTTTCCTCATTCGAAAGTTCTGCAGCCGCTGCTCGTCATCCCAGACGTGCATCACGATGTGATCCCACCACTCAGTGCTTGTTTCCTGATCCCAAAAGCGGCGTTCCACTGTGGTCAGCACCTCCATGAATGCTACAAGCAATCTCATGTCGTAGCTACTATGCATGGCGAGATCAATGTCGCACTCCTCTTGCCTTTGTAGTTTAAGGAATAACTCCACTGCCACTCGTGATGTGTTGGTCAGAGTGAGCAGCATACTGGTCAACAGTTCGGGATCCATTCCTGCAGCCCGAAGAGGCAGGGCGTGCAGTATACACACCATTGAAAGAGGGTGCCAAATGCGGACGGAAGCACAGGGATTGCTGGGATGCGAAGCAATGCATCATGGGGCATTGGGACAGGACCCAGGATGCCCTGCGACCCCCTCTGCCTTCCCACAACTCTTAGTGGCAGAAGAGAAAGAGGTGCTCTGTGGATAGCTGCCCAGAGTGCACCACTCCAAATACCACTGCAAGTGTGAACACACTATTGCGCAGGCAGCTGACAGTGTGAACACACAACAGCGGTTTCCCTTCAGTGCTCTCTGAGCGGCGCCGTAACTGCCAGCACTGTCACTCTGCCAGCGTAGACATACCCTTAGTCGTATGAGGAGGCAAGGGAGACCGGAGCTGTGCATGTGGCAAAGATAAATGCTCATTTGGAAATGTCCTAGAGGATTTGCTGCAGGACAGATAGGTGTGTAGGTGCTGATGAGAAGCGCGGTTGGGAAAGTAACTGAAATAAAGGACACGTTAACCTAAATTCTCATTTACTGACGGACAATCTTCACTCATTAATATATTTGTTTTCCACAACCAACTCTCTGTATAACCAGGGCCAGCTCCAGGGTTTGGGCCGCCCCAAGCAGCCAAAAAAAAAAAAAAAAAGCCGCGATCGCGATCTGCGGCGGCAATTCGGCGGAAGGTCCTTCGCTCCGAGCGGGAGTGAGGGACCGTCCGCAGAATTGCCGCCGAATAGCTGGACGTGCCGCCCCTCTCCGAAGTGGCCGCCCCAAGCACCTGCTTGGTAAGCTGGTGCCTGGAGCCGGCCCTGTGTAGAACTTTTCATGAGTGATGTACCCAAATACTTGGATGCTAATATCCAAACTGTATTGCTAAATTATTCACCTTAATTTGGGTTATTGCTGATTATGCACTATGTGTATCCTATGACTTCTAAAACAAACTTTGTATTTGTGGATAATCTAAGCACTATAACCAGATGTACAGAGACTCTTTTTGCAACCTGTGTATTATATAATTTTTTAACATTAGCTTTAATAAACATTTTAAATTAGTTAATAATGAGACATTTCAAAGATGATTGCTGGCAGACAGGAACTTAACCTGGCCCAAAGTAGCAGAATTTAGCAACCTCAATGGAAGCAGCAGTGAAAAACTTGCAAAATTTGCACTTTTCGATTGCAGGGACAATTAAACGGATTCAGTAAACAAAACCCAAAGCCAGCTGCAAGGGACTCAGACTCCCAGGGGTTCATTTCCAGCATGGAGGAACTTATTTTGCATCAGTTTGTAAATTTAAAATGGCCCAGTGTCATAAATGCCTCGAGATTGGATACCTAGCCAGAAAATGCAAAGGTGACTCTCAAACAGTATGGGAAGCCCAGGAGGGTAGATGCTAAAACACCAGAAGAAAAGACAAAGCAGAGGACTTTTTACCTTGAGTGGGAGGAAGACATGAGGGGAGGTATTCACTATGTATTGCTTAAAAGGGAAGAAAGTGGGACCTTAGGAAGTAACAGTAGTTAAACAATCAGTCAGTACTAATGGGGCTTCAGCTGCTGTAATCAATGTCTATACATGTCAGCAATGCAAAGCAGGATTGAACTCACTAGCAAATACAGGAGTTACCCTGCAAACCTACACTGGATAACCCATCTAGGTGGTAGGTTCTGTGCTTATCCTTCTAAAATATAAAAGCCAGAAGGAAAAGCTATGAGTCCTAGTGATTTGGGGGCAACAGCAAAAAAACTGTTAAGGCAGAGATTGGTTGTAGGAACTAAAATTGAATTGGAAGGAAATTTTCATATTAGAGCCTAGCAAACACCAGCACTTGAGGAAGTCCTGGATGCTTATCCAACCATTTACAAAAAAGAGTTAGGGACCTTGGATGGAGGATTTATATCCAGGATGGAGACAAGCCAAAATACTTTAGAGCAAGACCAGGTCCTTATGCCCTCAGAGAAAAGGCAGACTGAGTTAGGCTGGAAAATGCAGGGAGTATTTCATCAGTGCAGTTTTCTGAATGGCCAACACCTAATGTGCTGGTGAAACCAGCCAAGAGTCTCCAAGGTAGACAACTACCCCATTGCATGGACGAGGACCTGCTGGTGGTGCTAGGTGGCGGTAAAAAACAGCAAGATGGACATGTTGCAGGCATACTGACTGGAGGTGGACTATAAACACTCACAAGGGCTTATACTATACAATAGACTGCCATGTGGAATATTGTCCACAGCCAATGGCTGGATTTTCCGGAGAGCCCTGGAAAACGTGTTGAAAGGTATCCTGTGTGTTGTAGAGAAGGTTGACGATATCCTCGTCGCAGACAGAAGTGATGCTGAATGTCTATCCACACTGGAGAAAGTGCTATCCTAGAACAAACTGGACCCTTGTCTTTTGAAGTCCATTTAAGTGAAGGTCGAGTCATAGGATGACATCAGGATCTTGTCTGCTTGTGGATGACATGCAAGCACCAGAGCCTGTGCCCTTGGGTGATGACCACCTAAGGAGCCACTGCCAGGAGAGGACACCTGTTTGCCAGGAATGCCTGAGACTGGGTAAGTGTTTCTCTGCCCTCAGAGGCTCCCCTGACTGCCCAGGAGAGACGCTACCCATGAAAGAGAGGGGAGACCCTGGTTATTTAAAGGAATATATCTGGGCTGTAAATTAAGAGGGGAGAGATGTAATGAAATGGTCATCATTAGTGGGTGTCCCCCACCGCCATTTGTTATGTAGATGAATAAAGCAGCAGGTTCCCAGTCTGCGGTGCTGTAGCGAGCATGTGTTTCTTGTGCACTGAGCAGGCCCTTTACAAAACAGGGCATAACCCAAGGGGCACCAGGAAGGAATATTTCTGAAGTGGGCAGCATTGAGCAATTTCCTAGGTATATTGTGCCTTTATATTGTGTTTTCTACTGAAACATTAGGTATTGCCGATTACCAGCTGCAGGATTCAGAA
Organism: Emys orbicularis; assembly: GCF_028017835.1. Lineage (NCBI taxonomy): Eukaryota > Metazoa > Chordata > Testudines > Emydidae > Emys > Emys orbicularis. Next base: position 6,997,866 of record NC_088707.1, read on the forward strand.
CTGGTGCTCCAGTGGTTTGATATGGTATGTGTTATTCCCACAGTGGAAGAGGAATTGTATGTGGCTGCTCATAATTTGAAAAGTTCCATTCTCTGTTGCTACTGGGCTGGAAGCGTGGATTTGAATTTTACGTGTTATCGCAGCTAGAAAGCTTGCAGTCTGTTAACACACAGTTTGGGGCTGGCAGGGGAGTTTGTTGCCTGTTTACTTACATAGGAATTGCCTTACTAGGTTGGACTATTGCACCATCTACTGCTAGGAGGGTTTTGCCAGTATAGCTATACCAGCAAAACTTTTAAGCATAGACTAGGCCTAAGTGACTTAGGAGCCCAAGTCCCATTTTCAAACTTGACTTAGGCATTTAGGGGCCATTGGAAGTCACTGGGATTTAGTCTCCTAAATCAATAGGAGTTAGGCACCTACATAACTTTGAGGACTTGGGCCTTAGGAGTCTAAGTGTCTCTTCTGAAAATGGGGGTTAGGCTCTTAAGCCACTTAGGCCCAGACCCTGAAAGGTATTTAGGTTCATTGAGTTCAGTGGGAATTAGGTGCCTCAATACCTTCCCGCAGCTGGACCTTAGGCACATTTCTGCATGGAAACCTGTCCAGGTCTCTCTCTAGTTTCATTGTCCTTGTCTGGATTGCTTCTATTTCTGGTATACCCCTTAGGAGGTGGGATGACCACTGAGTTCAAGGTGATGCATTGCCATCTGTATATATCAGCATGATATGTTTAAGTGTTGTTCCTTCCCCCTTTCGTAAGCCAGCCGTCTTGTTTGCTTTTTTTCTTACCATCAGGTCTCAGTGAACTGAGGTTTTTGTGGACCTGACCTCATAAGCACCTAGACTGCTTTGATGAGCGGTTGCAAGTTAATTTAGAACCCATCAATGTGGATGAGCAGTTCAAATCGATCCTTCCAATGTCCATCACTTTGCACTTATCAAGTACGAAAGGTTTAACTGTCACTGCTTGTTTTCAGTCTGTTCGCATTTTGCAAGGACTGAGAAAGGCCAGTGTCTGTCAGTGCTGGGCCGTCCTCCGGAGCTCCTGGCTAGTGATGCCTCACCCCACGTTCTCAGACTTTAGGTAGCATAACTTTCTAAAGGAGCACGGCTGGTACATTCACTAACACTGGTGTATAAGAGTCAATGCAAGGTTAATCTGTGTCTGGGACACTGCCTGGCTATGGCAAAAGCGGTGAACTGGCAAGTCGGAGTGAAACCCCACCTTCATTGAAGCCATTGGGAAAACTCCCACTGACTTCAAGGGGTCAGGAATTCACCCCAGGACTTTTGGGTTCTACTCCCAGTTCTGCCATTGATGTACATTGTTACCTAGGGCAGGTCATTAAGGTCTCTGTGGGCCTTCTCGACACCTTATGGAACCTTCTGTAGGGAGATATGTGTATCTATGGGTCATGTGCAGTGAGACCGAGGGGTGTCTATGGATCTTCTGCAGGGAGATAGATGGGGTTGTAAGCCAGCTTGGGCAGCTGTGCTTCCCCTGGCCTTTCTGAGTCGAGCTCAGGCACGCCAGCGGGAACAGGACGCTTCTATTCTCTCCTGCCATTTCTGCATCTGTTGCTTGGTCCCCTGCAGCAGAAAGAGAGAGGCACAGGGCACTTCAGGTGGCAACTTCCATCTGCGTCTGATGAGCTGATGCATCGGAGCAAGAGGCTCAGCTGCGCTCCCTGCCCCCCCCCCTCCCCCCCGCTGCTGCGAGGCTGCTGAGCAGATCTGTTGCTGCTCCTTCCGATGAAATAAATCACCCGCTGCTTTAACTGCCTCATTTGGTCACTTAATCCTGTCCCTTGAGACAGGTGATCGAAAGGCAGTGAGGATCCCAGCCTTTCTCAGCAGGCCGGGGCTAGCTATGACAAATTGGAGAAGAGTGGGGGGAGATCGAGAGAGGGGATGATGCTAACGCAGGGGTAATTTCAGAGCATAGAGGGCTGGGGGGGGGTGGGGAAGAAGCGACTGTAATTTCAACAACGGGGGGAGTCAATGGAGACTGACCCCTGCCACTTAACAATGGTGTTAACCTTCTGTACCCCTGACTCACGCCATGTGCCTGGACCCAGGACATTAGAGCAGTCTCACAGCCTCACTCCCGGGCGTCACCGTTTTATGATAGGTGCCTCGGGACCAGATCAGCCCAGTGAATCCCACAAACCCTGGAAGTCTGTGCCCCCAGCGATATTCTGAACTCCAGAGGGACATTGGGAACTGCTTTGCAGAGTGAAATGCTTCGACTTTCCCACCCCTTCCTTTCATGGAGCTGCCTCTCCAGGTCCTCCTCCCAGCTGATGTCCCGCTCTTCTGCTAGGCACGGCTGAAAGGAGCAGGTGGACAGAGATGGGGCCTTTGAGGGAGGAGGTATATGGGGGATGGCTCTCTGGACCTCCTTTCCTGCCACCCCCGCCCTCCAAATGCTGCTGCATCGGAGAACCACAGAAATCATCTGGGACAGAGAAACAAAACCTAGTGACTAAGGTGGAAAATTTAATCCTGCCCCAGATTGTTCCTTTTCTGAATTCCCTCCGCCCCTACTATAAATGATTTATCATGGTATGACCCAGTGATAGCCCAGACATAGCAGGAACACTGGAGTGTAGGGTCACTCACTGGGAGCTTCTGCTATTGATGAGGGCTCTTTCACACTTTGCTTTGCTGCCACAGATACATTCAATATGTGCAGCTCAAAGCCAGATGGGTAACAGATTAGTGTCTGGCTCAGGTTTGTTTTCCTTTTAATTAGGTTCCCAGTGGCTCTTCACAGACTAGGAAAAAGACCAAGGTTAGGTTGGACTTAGCTAACTCTACGCTAAAGTTGGGCCCTTTTCAAAGACAAAGCCAGGCCAGTTTACTCATTGCCGTGCACCACGTGCAGTCATTTATACCAGTGCCAAGTGTGTGCCGAATGTTGAATGGTAGCACTTTGCTCTCACTTGCAGTGGTGATAATGACTCCACGCGGTGCAGGCCAGACCAGTGGAAAGTCAGAATGGATTTGTCTAGGTTAGTAAACAAGGCCCAGGTGAAGTTGGAGAGAGCTACCATGACCTCCTTTCCTAATCTAAACAAAGCCATTTTGGGGTAGATAGATCCGGGGCAACTCCACCAAAGTCAATACTGCCCTGAGATCAGGCACAGCCCCAGAGCATTCATGAATACAGGCTGCAGGAGTTTTTCTTTTGCAGTGGCAGCGCCTATAATCTTTCCGCAAGAAAGCGGAACATGTCACGGCAATCCAGATGAGCCGCAGCTTGACTCCTACATTTGGCATGATTTGGGCCGTAAGAGTAGTTTCAAATGCAGCAACCAGCCATGGATTCCTTTCAGCGAAATGCCTTTATCAAAGGAAACACTGATGAGAGAGCACTGGCATCTTGAGCTGTAACCACTTTACCACCCAGGAGACAGTCTATCCTCAGTGACACCAAGATAAATACAGAGTAACTCCACTGAAATTCCTCTGGACTTGTGCCAGCCTTACCAAGATCTGAAATTGGTCCTTACTCCACACTTACCGTGGCATACCTGAGATCAGAATCTGGCCCAGCAAATATAGTTCACACAGGTTTAATGTTTTCAAAATAAAACAATGCTAACATACAAGCTGCAATGTAGTATTTCAGTGGCTTAGCTTTAATGCGTCCTTCCCATGAGCAGTAGGATACCGGCTTATCTTCCTGGGTTTCTACAGCTCAGAAAGCTGCCAGGAGTCCCTTTGTTGTTGCAGGATGGAAAGTGCTTCCCTCTGCCCCATCAGCTTTAGCATCTGTGCAGCAGCTTTTATTGGTTTCTTAAGGCAAACAGCAGGATCAGCTTGGGTCTGGGTGGTCCCCACAGTTCCAGTGTCAGTGCTCAGGGGGATAGGGACTTCTAAATGGGAAGGACTGAGATGATACGCTTGGGGCGGGATAGAATTTGAGTTACACCTGGAATGAGGGGGTGCTGCACCCCTGTGATAGGCGTGGCTGACCTGAACGTAAATCAGAGCATGCAGAACAGAGACAGGTATGTGTCTCCTGCATCCCTCATGTGCTGATTCTGTACAGTGCTTTGAAGATGAAAAGCACCATGTAAGTTATCTAAGCCTTAGCAACTAAGTAAATGATTGTTAACGTCTGACTTCCCTTCTTGGGCTCTTTACTGTGTTGCTGTCTCATGCTGCGTCCAGGAAGCGTTTACCTATTTGTTAATCACAAGCGTCTTGAGATACACTGGCTCCTTTTCTGTGCCACTTGGAAAATAAAGTGGCCAGATTTTTGAAAGCGCTCAGCACTCTTTGGAAAATCTGTCTCTAAGTGTCACAATGGGAGCTGCTGGGTGCCCTTTGGAAAATTTAGCTCCCCAAGTCTTTTGGCTTTACCTGAATAGAGTGTATAGGAACTGGATAATATGCCTTTAACTAGTTTGTGGGCCTCCCTGTCTTTTATTGCAGAAATCACCAGAACAGCATCCTTGGTTTCTGTAGCTGGGCCTTGCATGTTGGAATATAGGTAGTATACACAGTTATGTGAAGCCCAGCTGTCTCCATGTGGTTTCATCATATTCTGAATGTTGTTTAGAGAGCAAAGACCCAACACTGAGCATTTACCTAATGGCAGAAGTCTTTTAGCCTGCAGTAAGGTCCCCTTTGATCACACACTGCCCCTGCCTCTAGCCAGGTCTGGGATCTTATATGCCCATTGCTGTCTTTGTCAGTATAATTAGATGGTTTGCTAGACTTGGCTAATTCAACAGGCAGCTCTTATGTGTTTTGGCATCTAACCTGCCCACAAGCAGGTGCACAAAAGACACCGGAAGTCTTCTTTGAAATGTCAATCCAAGACGTTTTACGGCTGGATCTGCTTTGCTCTCAGCAGCCGGCAGAGGGCGATTCCTCTTTAGCTTCAGGGAAATCTGCTGAACAGTGGCTGGTTGAGTGTCCTGTGGAAGTTAATCCACTGGCTGTCGTGGGTGTGGGTGAGCAAAGTCTGCCTTCCTTTCTCTCTCTCCCTCTCTCTGCAAACAAGTATGCTTTTACTGTGTTCTTTTTTAAAGTGAAAACAGCTGTGTGTCCAAGTTCAGGGGAAGAGGAGGTTTGCCAAGCATGACATTTTGAGGGCAGCTATCCCTACATTGGGGCGTGTGCCTCCTTTAGGGCAGACATGTGTTTGTGTTTGACACGTGTGCTCTGGAGGATGTACATCACTGCCTGGTCGGTGCTTTAGAAAGTTTACGTATATGCCTAGTGGATAGAGCATCGGTCTGAGACTCAGGATCCCTGGGTCCTATTCCTGGCTCAGCCACTGGCCTGCTGGGTGGCCTTGGGCAAGTCACTTTGCTCTGTGCCTCAGTTTCCCCATCTGTAAAAATGGGGATAATGACACTGACCTCCTTAGTCATGGAAAGAGCTCTGTAAGAATCAGGTGGTATGATATTTTAAACTCTTTGGGGGCAGGGACTGTCTTTTGTTCTGTGTTTGTACAGCACCTAGCACCCATGGGGGCCTGTTCCATGGCTGGGGCGCCTAGCTGCTCTCACAATAATTGGAGTGTCCTTTTGAGCACATCCATTCCCTTTCCCCGAGTCCTCGTGTGTGGCAGGATTAATAAAGAAATTGGGATTTTTGGTGGAGAGGGCGGAGCTGGGTTCTTGGCAAATTCATGAGCCCTTTAACCATTCTGCTCTCAGAACCCAGCAGAGACCTAGCATTGCAGGGTGTCTGTAAGCTTGGCGATGAAAGCATTATGTGTGTGTGTGAGGTGGCGGGAAGGTGCCTGACACCCCAGTACTTCTCTGGGAAGGGATCTTTGATGTGCACCCAGCTCCAGGCTGTTCTAAGAGTTCTGCTCTGGCTTTCGCGCTGTCTCCGGCTTTTCAGCTGCAAACAAACCAGGTGCCACCCAGTCCCACTGGGCTCTGCTGCAGGGAGAGGCTGCTGGTGGCTCGCTCTCCCTGCCCCCTCCAGTGGCCGCGGGTGAAGGCAGAGCTGGCTCCTTCTGCCTGGCTTGGCTGCCTGCCCCAGCAAGTCATGGGTCCTTTCCTGCGCTCACTCAGATGCCGTAAACTGTCAGTAACGCTCCCTGGAGTCCGAAAGCCCCTCCCTGCCTGAGCACAGAGAGCAGCCAAGGCAGGATGTGGCCTTTAGATGGCGCTAGGCCTCCACTATTGGCTTTGCTCCCTTGAGGTGTTTGCTGCATCACCCTGCCCAGAACATGACTAATGGCGCTTTAACCCACTGGCTGCTGGCACCACCGATGACCCAGATCACCGGGGAAGTGCGGCTGCTGTGTTGTTATTTGTATTACCATAGCACCTAGGAGCCCCAGTCATGGACCACGCCCCCATTGTGCTAGGCACCAAAAAGTCCCTGCCCCAAGGAGCTTATGTCAGCCAAGGGGCATGCCCCGCGAGAGAAGTCTACTAAGCTGCTGCCTGCGATATGTATAGGCGGCAGCAGGAGGCATCACAGAGGGTCCCCTGCCTGCAGTGCCAAATGGGCAATATGGGTGGGCCTGAGCAGTGGAAATCAGGCTTCTCCGGTGTTCCAGTTTTCACCAAAATCTGGGTTCTGCCCACTGACGCTTAGAACATTCCCTGATGTTTTGGAATTGATTAGGCTGCGGCGTTCCAAAGTCATCACGCTGCAGATCGAGAAATGCCATGGAGCTTAGTGTAGGGCCTGGTTTGGCCAATTATTGTGTTGTGTGCTTTATGATGGTACTCCAGAAGCCCTGCCTAAGATTTTGGCTCCATTGTGCTGGGCACTGGGCAGACACAGACCCTGCCCCAAAGGCTTACAATCTGAATGGATAAGATAGTCACGGGGTGGGAGGGAAAGTGACTTGCCCAAGGTCACACAGCACATCGGTGGCAGAGCCAGGAATAGCATTCAGGTTTCTTGAATCCCAACCTGGTGCCCTACACTACCTAATAGGTGGCAAAGCTTCCTGTAAAATATAGTCAGGCCTAGCACCTTCTGCAGATACCGCCACACCTGGGAGAGACTGGGGAAGCAGAGCAGTAAGGCTGATTTAGAGGAGAATCCAACATCAGGCCGAGGAGTCTCCCTGCTTCAATAGAGGCGACGACTCCCACCTGGGCAGGGATGGTCAGGTCCTGCTAATTAGCCCCTGGAGGCCTCACCGGAGGTGACCGTCTCCAAGCTCATCTTCTTCAAGGGAAACCCCAACTGGGGCAGAGGGCAGGACCTGGAGTAAGAGGCAGGGCTGTGGTATGTGCAAGGGCTTGCGCTGAGGGGTAAATGCAGTGAATTCCAGCTCAGGGAATCAGCCTGGACAGCAAGGGGGTAAGAGGAACAGAAGGGAGCAGAGGTCATTCATCATTAGTGAAACGGAAACACACCAAGTCAGAAAAACGCCAGGAACCTTGAGAAGTCATCAGGTCCAGCCCCCAGCGCTGAGACAGGGCCAAGTAAACCTAGACCATCCCTGACAGGTGTTTGTCCAACCTGTTCTTAAAAGCCTCCAATGAGTTTTTTCTAATGTCTAACCTAAATCTCCCTCGCTGCAGATTAAGCCCATTGCTTCTTGTCCTGGACATGGAGAACAATTGATCACTGTCCTCCTTATAACAAGTTTGCAGACTGTCAGGTCCGTCCTCAGTCTTCTTTTCTCAAGATTAAACATGCCCCGTTTTTTTAACCTTTCCTCACAGGTCAGGTTTTCTAAACCTTTGATCCTTTTTGTTGCTCTCCTCTGGACTCTGTCCAATCTGTCCACATCTTTCCTAAAGCCCAGAATTGGACACAGTACTCCAGCTGAGGTCTCACCGGTGCTGAATAGCAGGGCCGGCTCTGGCTTTTTTGCCGCCCCAGGCAAAAAAGCCTCCGGCCGCCGCCCCCCCCTGCGGGGGGGGGGGGGGGGGGAGGGCGGCCAGAGCCCTGGGAGGAGGGCGGCGAGCCCCGGCTGGGGCTCCGCTCTCCCCCCGGCGGCCAGAGCGCCGGGGGCAGGGCGGCGAGAGGGCGGCGAGCCCCGGCTGGGGCTTGGCTCTCCTCCCGGCGGCCAGAGCGCAGGGCGCAGGGCGGCGAGAGGGCGGCGAGCCCCGGCTGGGGTTTGGCTCTCCTCCCGGCGGCCAGGGGGCAGGGCGGCGAGAGGGCTGCGAGCCCCGGCTGGGGCTTGGCTCTCCTCCTGGCGGCCAGAGCGCCGGGGGCAGGGCGGCGAGAGGGCGGCGAGCCCCGGCTGGGGCTTGGCTCTCCTCCCGGCGGCCAGAGCGCAGGGGGCAGGGCGGCGAGAGGGCGGCGAGCCCCGGCTGGGGCTTGGCTCTCCTCCCGGCGGCCAGAGCGCAGGGGGCAGGGCGGCGAGAGGGCGGCGAGCCCCGGCTGGGGTTTGGCTCTCCTCCCGGCGGCCAGAGCGCAGGGGGCAGGGCGGCGAGAGGGCGGCGAGCCCCGGCTGGGGTTTGGCTCTCCTCCCGGCGGCCAGAGCGCAGGGGGCAGGGCGGCGAGAGGGCGGCGAGCCCCGGCTGGGGCTTGGCTCTCCTCCCGGCGGCCAGAGCGCAGGGGGCAGGGCGGCGAGAGGGCGGCGAGCCCCGGCTGGGGCTTGGCTCTCCTCCCGGCGGCCAGAGCGCAGGGGGCAGGGCGGCGAGAGGGCGGCGAGCCCCGGCTGGGGCTTGGCTCTCCTCCCGGCGGCCAGAGCGCAGGGGGCAGGGCGGCGAGAGGGCGGCGAGCCCCGGCTGGGGCTTGGCTCTCCTCCCGGCGGCCAGAGCGCAGGGGGCAGGGCGGCGAGAGGGTGGCGAGCCCCGGCTGGGGCTTGGCTCTCCTCCCGGCGGCCAGAGCGCAGGGGGCGGGGCGGCGAGAGGGTGGCGAGCCCCGGCTGGGGCTTGGCTCTCCTCCCGGCGGCCAGAGCGCCGGGGGCAGGGCGGCGAGAGGGCGGCGAGCCCCGGCACAAGCTTGGTGGGCTGGTTCCTGGAGCCGGCCCTGCTGAATAGAGCAGGACAATTACCTCCCGTGTCTTACATACGACACTCCTGTTAATACACCCCAGAATACATTCACCTTTTTCGCAGCTGCATCATGTTGTTGACTCATACTCAATTTAAGACCCACTCTAAGCCCCAGATCGGAGAGGCCCAGCACAACCACCTCATTCCCTCTGCTTAGGCCTGGTGTTGGCCCTCTGCACGGTGTTAATGTCTCCCCCCATGCATCCGCTTTAGGTCAGCCCCCTCTTCACTGGCGTGAGTGGCTAATTTGACCCAGATCAGGATGGATTCTGAATTTTCAGCCCTCCTATTATTTGTGGTTCCAGCCTTCACCCAGGCTGCATCTCTGTTCACACCCAGCCTGTGGCCTCAGCATTCCTCTCTGCTCTCTCTTATCATTTCTTAGGAACTTGATAACTCTCTTACTTAGAGGGGGAGGTTTTCCCAGTGACTGGAGCGAGAGACAAGAGAGGAAATGCTGGTTCCATGGAAGCCAATGGCAAAACTCCCATTGACTTCAGTGGTCAGTCTTGCCAGCCTGCTTGTGGCAGAGGCAGCAGCAAGTTGCTCTCCTAAGATGAGAGAAGGACAGAGACAGTTCTGTAGGCATTATAGGAGACAGAACTAGAGAGAGCTCTGAGCCTGCCAGACAGACCCGGACGGTGCACGTAAACAGGCAGAGCTTGTGTCCTGCCCAGGCTGACAGATGGAGACTAGATAGGCTGAGCAGACAAGACAGCTCCAGGCCACCCCAGATGGAGAGGGAAAGGCGAGGCTTGGATAGTGCACGGGGAAACATCACCTTCTCAATCCTGCTCCTATTGCCAAACTACCTATTCCTATCAGTAGGAGCAGGATTGCGCCCCGAAGAGAGAAATGGGGGAGTGTTAAATCAGAGGCTGTGTTGTCTAGTGGGTACAACGCTGGTGTGGGAGTCCGGAGATCTGGATTCTCTTCCCAGCTCTGTAATGTGACCTTGGGGAAGGTACTTGGGCTCTGTACTTAGGTTTCCCCACCCTCTGTCTGTCCTGTCTACTTAGTCCATACGCTCCTTGGGGGCAGGGGTGGCTCTCTCCTCTCTCTCTGTTTGGATAGCACCCTGCACAATGAGGCCCTGATCTCAGTTAGGGCCTTTAGGTGCTGTCGTAGTGCCAATAATAACCAAGATCAGGACAGTACTGAACTGGGGATGGCTGAACAGGGATCCTTTAATCAGGAGCAAAGATACCCCGCACAAACCCTAACTCCTCAGCAGGCCGTGCCACAGGGCCCCTACCGTAGTCTCCTGAACGCTGGGCCTGTGAACTCAGCAGCGTTGGGCTTGGTTGATTTCTCCTTGGGAACAGGGCTGGCGCTTCCACTAGGCGACCCTAGACGGTCGCCTAGGGCGGCAGGATTTGGGGGGCGGCATTTTGCCGCCCTCGGCGGAAATTCGGCGGCGGGGGGTCCTTCTGCTCCGGGTCTTCGGCGGAAATGCGGTGGTGGGTCCTTCACTCGCTCCGTGACCCGCCGCCGAAGTGCCCCGAAGACGTGGAGCGGAAGGACCTCCGCCGCCGAAGACCCAAGGCCCCCTGAATGCTCAGAGGAGGAGCGCTGCCGCCTAGGGCGGCAAAAACCCTGGCGCCGCTCCTGCTTGGGAGTTCTCCATGCGAAGCCTGCTTGTGCAGGAAGCTGTGCTGATGATTCAGCAGATGGTGCTGTTCCTTCTGAGTCACACTGGACGGAGACTTTGTGCTGCTGGAGGTGCCCTCTGTCAGTGGAGATCCAAAACTAAGGTCCCAATAGGTTATGGTTGTTAAAGATCCCATGACCCTTTATCCTGCCCTGATTTTATTCCCATTTAAGTGATTTCATTATTCTGTTTCTCTACCCTCCCACCCACTTGTTCCAATGGGATACAGCATCCTCCTTGTCCTAAACTGAGGTGAGGCACTGCTGCATCGCTCCACCCCAGAGGTGGTTGTATTTCAGTGGGGCAAAGAGGGTGTGTGGTCTAGCAGTCAGAGCAGGGGATTGGGCATCAGGAATCCTGAGTTCTATTCCTGGGTCTGCCATTGATTCACAGGGTGACCTGGGGCAAATCGCTTCCTCTGGATCTCTGCCTCTGTTTGCCCACCTGTAAAATGGGGATAATTGTACTTGGTGGGTGGGCGATGAGAATTCATGAATTAATGTTTGGGAGCTGCTTTGATAAGCTCAGAGGGAAGTTTATGTGGCAGGAAGTATCATAATAATAATAATACAGTTGTTAGCAAACTAAACCAAAAATGCTGAAACCCTCTTCTACTGTCCAGGCACCTATCTCAATGGGATTGTGCTGCATGGCCACATGTTGCTCTAGACTTCCGGCCAAGTGCAGCCCTGGTGCTGAAGTCAGTAGGCCACATTCTCAGCCGGTGGCAAGCAGCATAACTCCTCGAGAGTCAGCAGCGCTATGCTGATTTGTACCAGCTGAGGATCTGCCCATGGGGGGTCTCCGCCAGGGCTGAATTTCCCTCCAGGACTCTCCCCAGCGTATTTGTGTGAATGGGCACAGAGTCCTCCCTCTCTCTGCAGCAGCCCTGAGCAATCTGAACTTCTTGACCCCACGAGTTGATAGGGAGTGAGAGAGTTCAGCCACCCCCCTCCCAGGATGGAGTGGTCATTTGGGCGGGGCGCTCCTCTGTTGTCAGCTGTGGTTGCCTCTGGGGAGGGACGTGACTTTCATCACTGTTGGTTCTTTGCCAGGCTCGGATGAGGGCAGACGCTCCAAAGGGGACCCCAGCTGTCCTATGTCCAGGCTCTGGATTGAGCTCTTGCATGGTAGAAGAGCTACACACTTCCCCATCCCTCCCTTTAGGGAGACTGAGCATCCCCATTGCTAGCAGATACCCTGATCTAGGAGCAATGTGGATTAACTTTGGAAGAACTACCGCCCCTCCCTCCTCAACTCAAAGGGCAGGCTGGCCTGGCACCTCCTGGAGTGTAACCACGGGAGGGTGGAAATCTTGACACCCCAAGGGCAGTTAATTTTGCTGAGCAGCAGAGGCACTGGATGGGGGTTGGGGAATAGTGACTGCATGCCACTGGACTTCCCCTTGGGCATATTTGGACCGGGGGGGGGGGGGGGGCAGAAGGCACTTCTGAAATCTAGGAGGCTACTCAGGAGGTTCGGTTCTCCCCTTCTGTGGGCAGTTTGAGCTTGGAGCCGTGGTGACTAGTTACCAGCAGAGCAGAGTGCTCTGAACTCCAGACACCCTGCCCCTCTGTAATTAGGTTTTATTTTTAGGTGTCCCTTCCTTTGTCTATTTCGAGCCCGCGTCCTCCGCAGGGCAAACCGGGGAAAGTGCACTGAGCAGAACCCGCTGTATTTGGAAAGCAGTAAAACGAGGCTTCTAAACTGGGCTCCAGGGCGTAGGAGCCATTGGTGAAGGCTGGCAGAACGCCCTGGCAGAGTGCAGACCACAGCCCTCCCTGACTGAGGCTGCCAGGGAGCAGGCTACCCAGGTGGGCTGGAGGGGGGATGGGTGTGAGTTGGCCTGGGGTGGCATTGGAAGCATGTAGCGGTCCAGCCCCTTGATAGAATTTCAAGCAGGTGGATGTGCAGCCTACTGGTTAGGGTGTGTAATGCCTCCCCAGCTGGAGCAGATGGACTAAGGGTGTGAGTGAGGGCACAGAGGGTGTGTGTAGCGTGATTCGCTCTATAGCTCAGGGTATAGCAGCTTGTGGGTTTTGTGCTGGAGGTCCTAGGTTCAATCTTTTGGGGGGTTGGTTATGGGGGTGGTCGTCCCAGATGTGCATCACCCAACTGAAAACCACCTTCTCTAAAACAATTGTTCAATCCCTTTCTTTTCCGGGTGCTTCACTGGCACCTGCCGGCCGAATCGCTCCCCACTTCTCTGACTGCACTGCATCGGGGCAGCAAGAGAGAGAGAACCTGGAACCAGTTCTCTAACCCCCCTCCTCAAACCTTTTGGGGTTTGGATGAAACAGGACCCTGATCCAGCCCTCCCAACCCCTGCTTTGGGGTTTGCAAATTCAATCTTGACTGATCAGGTTTTGCCGAACAGGTTTTAGCTTTTCCCTACTTTAAAAACATCCTCTAAAACTATTAACAGAAACACCTTTCCTGTCCTGGATGGCCACTAAGGGACTTGGCTCTGGGCTCCCATGTGCTACTCCCGTGTTAGACCCATCTGCCCAAACCTCACTGAGAAGTCCACTCCAATGTCCAGTTATCAGCCAGCTGCAACCACCCCCATAATACATTGCCAGGCCTTGTGGCCGTTAACGCTGGGGCTTCTCCTCTCCTCTTTGCCTCTATAAATGGGACTCTCTCCTGGTGATATCTGGATCCATCAAAGTGTCGGTCTCCACCCGTGCCCCCTCCCCACATCAAGTCCTTTGCCCTTTCTCTCCATGGACAGATTCCTTCTCCTGCCCGCCGCCTTGTGATGCTGTGATCTTCCTCTCAAGGGAAGGCAGCTCGTTCCATCCCAGCAGGTGGCTGCCTGCCACTGTGCCCCGGAGTTGCTGCTGGAGCTAGGACCCCAAGGCTGTGGGTTTAAGCTGCCTGGACCATCCTCATTGTATCATGGCACCTGGATTAGTTTTTCAGCAGCGAGGAGAGATCGGCGTGAGACTGGCTCAGCACGTGCCACTCAGCTCCAGCATAAGGCCTGACTCTGGAACCACTGCCCATGTCCAACGCCCTCCTGCTTCACTGCAGTGAGGGGGGTTATACAGTGACTGCAGTACCACAAGCCAAGCCCTCTCTAGATGCTCCTGGCAACCCCCTCAGGAGCTAGTGCTCCTAGGATGAGGATGATGATGATGAGCACTTATGTAGCACTTTTCATCCCTAGATCTCAAAGCACTTTACAAAGGAGGGCAGAATCATCATCCCATTTTACAGATGGGGAAACTGAGGCACGGAAAGGTGGCAGAGTGGGGAATAGAACTTGGGTTTAGACCACCTTTGTACCCTCTGGATTGTGGGCTGCTCTAGAGGCTGAAGCAGCCCGCAGCATAAAGCAGAGCAGCCTCTGGGCTGCTCTAGTTTGCAGCATCCTCCCACCACTTGCTGCCCTGTCTGGAGCAGCCCAGAATCTCCGTAGTGCCAGGAACTACGGCGACTCCCATACTACTGGGGCTTGCAAGGGGAGCAGCACAGGGGTACTTATGGCAGCCTTGAGCAGCGCCTGCTGTGGGGGAATGCTCCTGTGGCACCATTCCAGCTTCTGTTCACCTCTGGAGCACAGAGGAGCCAGGCGGGTGGGAAGGAGGACACAAAATCCATCTGGCTAGCTATCTTCCGCTCCTGCTCGGCACCCCCCAATACGATGCATCAGCCACAACTTAGGAGCACACGCGGGCTGCAGCTGTGCTCTGCGCCTGCCTTTTTGAGCTGGGCCCATCACAGGCTGCGACAGCCTCCCGGGCCTGGAGGCAGCGGCTGGGCCTGGAATAGCAGATTTACCATTGCAGCTGGTTTCAGTTAGCACTCAAGACACATAAAAGCCAGCGAGAGTTTATATTTAGCCAGGCTTCTTTAAGAGGAAAGCCTTTTATCCTCCTGGCTGGTCATCCATCAACCCCTCGGGCGGGCGGGGTCGTGTCTCCAAATAGATCCCACGGACAAGCAGCCACTGTGAAACCACATTTCCTCCCGGGAGGACCCTCCAGAGACAGGCTGGTCACGGCAGCTGGCCGGAAAGCAGAGCAGAGGCAGAGACGCCACCAACTCAGGCACTACTTGGCATGGGGGTGTTTAAGCAGCCCGAGGGCCCCCTGTCTCGCAGGCCTTACTCCCATTGCCCAGTGTGGAAATTCCAGGTGGGAATTTCCCATTGGCTCCAGATGCCCAACTTTTGCTTGGGAACAGTCACCAGTCAAGTGAGCTATTTGTTCCTAGGAGCACCGGCCCTCTGATGGAGACCAGTAGAGAATTCAGCAGAGGATAGGAGTTGGATTCGGATGGAGTCTGCTGACATTTCTGCTATGGGAGTTGTGCCTGCGTAAGGACTGCAGGACTGAGACCATCCTGTCTGTGCGCTGGCATCATAATCTAGAGTGGCAGCTACAGGCAGGACACCGGTAAGAAGACGACCGTGGTGCTGGAATGCAAGCCGGCGATGCCGTGAAGGCTTCTGGAGTGCCAGCTGGGTATTCGCCATATGGTGTTCACTTTAGAACATGCCCCTGTGGAAGGTCCAGCCGCCATCACTCAGGCACTGCCACGAGGCCTTTTGCGTCTCTGGAGCTCTAGATGGCATTAACAAAACGTTGCCTTGGGGCTCTTCAAACCAGATGGCTGGGGCGTTGCTATGGGAATGTGCACACTGCTGGGGTTCTGGTTGGCATTGCCAGGGCACTGCTATGGGGAAGTTCACGGTGCAAGCACTTTGGCTGGGACTGAGAGAACGCCCTTGACGGAGGAACCTACTGTCCAGGACAGGAAAAGATACTGAGCTTGAGTCTCCTCTCACTTACGCCAGTGTAAATGCCCAAGGATTTCCTCTTTGGTTACAGTCAGCAGTGTCAGTAAGAGGGGAATCGGGCCCAGCGTGTGTGTTTCAGAGCCTTTGGGAGGCAGAGAGCGTGTTTGAACATTGCAACCCCTTCTGCTTTTGGTTGACTGTGTCTTGATGCCACTGTTTCCACTGCCATGGCGGTCAAAGGTTCAAGCTGGCTCTGTGGGTTCTCCTCTGCCATTGTGACACTCCACCCCAGCAACAGGGAAGGCCGTTTTTATTCTCTAGGGACATTGATGTTCCACACATGTGAAGTAAATTACAGCCCTGGGGCAGCAGAACCCATGCAGAATTATCCTTCTTGATTCCAGAGCGGTTCCCTCTTATAGAAAGGAGTTTGGGAGGAGCTCTGTGCATGCTCAAGTGAAACCAGTGCAGAACTGGGACCAGTTTGAAATGGATCTGTTTCCTTTGCTTTCCTTCCAAGAGTGAGCGTTATTTTTTTCCAGCTGATCTGGAACAGAGAGCAATGAGCCTTGGGGGTTTTTTTCCTCCCCAAAGCTGGATGCTTTCCTACAAAAATACTGAAAATAAAACTTATTTGTTTTTATTTCCCAGTGAGAAAGTTTCTTCTTTTCTGGGAAGAAGCGCAGAGGTCGGCCCAGAACTTTGTCAGGGAGCGACTGCCAATAGTAGCTGAGTATTGTAATGCAAGTTCAGCTGTGCACCCTGCTTTCCAATGGAGGAGGCTGTGTGCATATTAGGGAGGGGAGAACTACACTTGGGGCTAGGGACAGAAGCCATTTGGTTAAGGATCTGCTCTTTTGGAATCCTTCAGGTGCCATGGCCTAAGCTATGTGCTTCAGAGAGGAGGAGAAGGAAACGTCTCCCAGTGAAATGAATGGAGATGGCCAAGGCTGTTTGCACAAGGAAGAGGTCGACTTTCTCTCTCTTGGATTAATCGGCATCTTAGATCCCAGAACCAGGCAAGAATCCAAGGCAGAGCCACCTGGCTGCTGCATGGAAAGTAATATCACTTGTGTAATGGTCTCATTACGGTGATCTCCATGGCAGAGCAACTCTAGGGCCCATCTAAGAGGCTTCAGAAGAAGGCTTCTCCCTCTTTGATAATGTCCATCTAGGCTTTCCTAGTATGGAGACATCATGGTCTAGTAGCTAGAGTACTCGCCTGGGATACAGGAGGTCTGAGTTGTACTGGCTCTGCCTCTGACCTGCTGGGTGACTTGGGGCAATTTGCTTCACTTGTTTACCTTCCTGCCATTTGTTTCTCTTGTTTATTTAGACGGAGGTTAAGCCCACATGACAGTGAGTGTGCGGTGCATTTGCTGTATAGTGCCCTGCCTCACTTGCGTCTTGTCCTTCAAACTGCACCGCCATTTTCAACGCACTGAGAGCATCGGGATGTGGAGGCCCAGGCTAACTAATGTGCATGTGTGGCATTTACACAGGGCCTCCATCTGAGGGGGACCCCAACCGCTGGAAACCACTCCCCGAAATCCTGAGTGGTGTTGTGACCCTGTGTTCCAGGTTGCAACGCCACTCGCTCAAATTTGGCCCAGCTGCTCCCCTGTCGTGATGGACCAGGTCACGAGGCCACTCAGGTGCCATGTTGTGATGCCAGTCAGGTAGGGTCCCCCAATTTTCATAGTGCACAGGTCCCCAACATTCTTTAATCCAGCCTTGGTTATTGACTTGTTCTTCATTGACATCACTTTTGATATGTGATTTCCCCTCCCCCCTTCTTCACCACCACCACCCCTCCACACCGTTGGGAAAAAACGGTTTGTATAACTGGTTGCTGGTAAGATCGGTGTTCGTAAAATTGAGGTTCTACTGGAACAGTGACGTACCGAAATATCCAGTATTAACCCAGAAAGAGGAACCTCTCCCTGACCCCAGCTGATGGTATCACACACTGAGCTGCCCCATCTAATGAGCAGTTTAGCCAATCAGACAGCAAATGGCTGGTTAGTTCCCTCGGACAGTTTGGATGTGAGGGTTGTGCAGGATCCTACAGCTTCCCCCATGGGGGACCTGGGAATTGTGTGTGCGTGTCTGGGTGGCGGTGCAGATAAGTGGGTTGCTCCCTCCACTCCTCTCTCTTATTCCCTGGGATAGCTCAGTGGTTTGAGCACTGGCCTACTAAACCTAGGGTTGTGAGTTCAGTCCTTGAGGAGGCCATTTAGGGATCTGGGGCAAAAAAAATAGTTGGGGATAGGTCCTGCTTTGAGCAGGAGGTTGGACTAGATGACCTCCTGCGGTCCCTTCAACCCTGAGATTCTATGAATCTATGCTAGGGGGGAGGGAGCTGATCATTCTGCTTGGCCTCCCCTCTCCGAGTTCAGAGACCTCCCAGGGAGTAACCCAAGCCCCAAGATGTGGTGACAGAAGTCCCCGAGTCTTTAACCGCCCAAGGAACCAGCCTCTCTGTCCCTACAAATTGCAGGCTCCTGCAAAGGATGACAGAAAACATGAAACAATCCCCTCGCCAGCCAGCCAGCCACCCCCTCTCCTGGGCAGAACCCCTGTTATCTCTGCTGCTAGATGGAGCTTTCAGCAGCGCTGCCGTGGTCTTGTGCGTGTGTGTGTGTGTGTGTGTGTGTGTGTGTTTATTAGCCACCTCTGGACAAGAATGCACTGAGGTGTGAGCACCAAAGCCGGCGGGAGCCTGGGGCTCACCCCAGGCTCCCCTTCTTCCCCACCCCACTCTCAGAGGGCTCAGACGCAGACATATTGTGACACCTCTGCAGCAGGTAAGGGACAGCGAAGAGCTCCTGTCTGGCAGGGTTGGAGGAGATGCCTAAGTGGCTCATTGCTCCCACCCACTCCTCATGGGAGCCGCAGGCACCCTAAGCGATCCTTGCTTCTGCCAGCAAACTGCGGCCCTCGGCCGCTGCCTAGGAACTGGTCATTAGCAGGCACTGACAGGCTCTAGAGGTGGGCACTTTGCAGATGCTTATAGACTCTTGTGCTTCAGGTACCAGGCTGCGACTCGGGAAATCTGGGTTCAATTCCCAGCTCTGTTCCTGACTCCTTGTGTGACATCAGGCTGGTCACTGAATCTCCTTGGGCCTCAGCTCAGACCTTCCTTGTCTCCCCTGTATCTGTCTTGTCTAGTTAGATTGCAAACTGTGGGGCAGGGATGGTCTCTCACTATATCTACGTACCGTGCCTAGCACACTGGGGCCCTGATCTCAGTTTGAGCCCCTGGGTGCTCCCGTAACACCGATAAATAATTACGGCTACGTAGGCTAGATAGCACTTTAAGGACAGTAGAGAAATGCTGGGCACCAGCTCTGGCATTGGGCTTGAAATTGATCTCAGTACAGAGGGCTTGGAGCCAGGGCCGGTGCTACCATTTAGGCAAACTAGGCAGCTGCCTAGGGCGCCAAGATTTAGGGGCGCCAAAAAGCGGTGCCCCCAATTTTTTTTTTACAGCGTTCCTATGCCCCCTCCCCGAGCGCGCGGTCGCCGCTCCACTTCTCCCACCTCCCAGGCTTGCAGTGCCAATCAGCTGTTTGGTGCCGCAAGCCTGGGAGGGGAGGAGAATTAGAGCGGGGGCGGCGTGCTCGGGGAGGAGGCGGAGCAGAGGTGAGCTGGGGTGGGGAGCTGCCGCACGGCTCCCCGAGGGGGCGGGAGCTGCCACGGGGGGGGGGCACCTCAGGGCAGGGGGAGGGAGCTGTCGCGGGGGGGGGGCGCCTCAGAGCGGGGGGGGGGGGGGCGGGGAGCTGCCGCAGGGCTGGGAGGGGGGCGCAAGGTGGAAGTTTCGCGCCCTAGGCGAAACTTCCTTGCACCGGCCCTGCTTGGAGCCACCGAAAGCCTCAAAACAGGCCTCAAGTGGGAGTTAAGTGATGCCTGTGTTTTGTGCTGCATGGGGGTGAATTTCACCCTGGGAGATTGAGTGCCAGGACTAGCTTTAGGAAAGTTCATCAGCTCTGCTGGGGATAATTCTGCTGAGCTGGGCCAGTGTCAAGCCCAGGTGTGTGGCTAGGAAAGATGGTGAGAACCCCAAGGGCTGGCAGGAAGAGGTGGGAAGGGAGTTTGGGGAGGCAGTGAAAGGAGCTTGGATGGTGGGGAAGGGGCCGATGGAATGTTGGTGCTAAGCAAGGTGCTTTGGACTCGGTGGCAGGGATCAAACTAGCAGCTTTGAAATTCGCATGCGCTTGGGGCCTGGGCTGTCTGTACCTTGGTGTTTCATATCTCTAGAGTCACGTCCCTTTAACAGGCAGGATGTTCTCCCCGCACTCTGGCTGCAGCAGAGGGGGCTGTTTGCTGGAGACGGAGTTCAGCTCAGGTCCCCGAGGAGACTTCAAGGAGCTGCCCCCATTCACTTAGAAAGCAGGGGTGGGGAGAATGGTTAATAAAGAAAACTTCCAAATTAGAAGGTGAGGGAGGGCGGCAGCTGCTCGTAAATACAGCCCTGCCGGTCAGAAATGCAGCTCTTCTGCTTTGATTGCTGCTTCCGATTTATGGCTCGGGCTGTGTGCCAAACGGTCGTGCTGCTACCACACAGGATAAGATGTGTGTGTGCATGGACATGTTCACTAGTGTGTGCACACTTGTGCATTTGCACAAACAGGTGCATGCATGTTCAGACTCTGACTTGGAATCTCTTCTCTCCTGCCTGTTATTTCTCTCCTCTGCAAGGGTTAAACCCAAAGGCCCTATTTGTCTCTCTCACTCTCTTCCCCATAAACACTCAACATCTTTTGGTCTGTCTATTCACCATCATTTTCCCATAGTGCCCATCACTTAGTAGCTAAACACCCATCACTTAGTAGCTAAACACTCTCATGGGATTTTGCCTAGGTGATGATTGCAGGACTGGAGCCCAAAGTACTGGGATGAACTTCAATAAGCCCTCGATTTGGGGTCTACAGCCCCTCAAAATCTGGGGATGCTTTTGGGATTTCAGGGCCCCAGATAATTTGATCTGGTTTTGAATCAGCCCTAGAGCATGGTGTTGCCTAAACTTGGGAATGGCTCCGATTACAGCCACCACGTACTGCTCAGTGTCCATTGTACAAGAGCAGTGTTACAGGCAGTCATTAGAGCGGGGGTTTTCACACACGCTCTGCATTGGCCTGACTCCACTCCTATTGAAGCCAATGGCAGCTTTACCATCTGCTTCTGTGGGAGCCGAATCAGACCAGCGCTGAGTGCTTTAGAAAATCCCACTCTTGTGGAGATTACCTCTGCTTGAAAATGGGGTGAAATGTACTGGTGCCAGTTGTGGATTGCCCTCTCTGCCTTCAAGGGGGCTCAAATCAGGTCAAATCCCCAGCAAAGACCAGGCCTAAATTCCCTTGTAGATGATGATGATGTGACAGGCAACACCCAAGGATTGAACCGGCGTCCTCCAGAGCTAAAGCACAAGCTGCTACAGCGCCAAGCTTCCCTAGCTCTTGTAATAGACTCACCTCTGCTGTAAACTGGCACTATGAGGCACCTATAGTACACACTCACCGGTGGGTTATATTTAAGAGTGGCGGAGGTTATTCTCAGAGATTTTACATTCAGTATCCTGCTAACTCTTCTCCAGCAATCCAGATAACACTACAATCTTATTATAGTTTCATAGATACATAGATTTTTTTTTAAGTCCAGAAGGGCCCACTGTGATCATCTAGTCTGACCTCCCGCCTAAGACAGAATTTCACCCAGCGATTCCTGCACCCTGCTCGATGCCTCATAGTTGCACTGCAGTGTATATTTAAGAGAGGCTGAGATTTTCAAAGCTGCCTGAAGGGATTTGGATATTCAATTTCCATTCATTTTATATAGGGAATTGTCAATTCACGTTCTTTTGGTAATTTTGAAAGATCTCATGCCCAACCTCAATTTAAAGCGTTGCCCCTCTGCTGAATGGTACCCAGTTCCTGGAAGCTTGCAGATCGGCTTCCTGCTGGAGGTGAAATCAATGACACAGAGTCTTGGTATATTCTTAGTGTTTTTTTTTTTTTTTTTTGCTGTTTAGAAGGCACAGCAGAGCTAGAAGGAGAAATAGGCTTATCAGTTGGAGAGCCCTCCCGAGGTGGAGGGGTCTTTTTACAGTGAGAAGCATGGGTCCAGGTAGGCAGTTTTGGGCACTTTACAGCGGTGTTGGTGGTTAACAGCACTTGGAAAGGGCCTTTCCAGCATGGAGCCAAAGCAGTTTTTTGTTGATGGACTTTACATAGACTTAGTTTCCTTGTTTTAATGAATGGCAGGGCTGCTAGGTAGCAGTTTTTGGGTAGCACTTCTTTTATCTGTGAGAAAAGAAACCTAACACATTTGTGTGTAAGACAGAGTCTTTGTACCAAGGTGCAAGGCTCTCCTTTCTTCTGCAAAATAAAGCAACTCTTCCTTATCCCTGTCTGGCTGTTATTGGCTCTCAGCTAGGTGAACCCGATATTTCTGTAACAGTGTCACTTGTTTTATTTACAACAAGATACATCAGTCCTTGAACAGAGGGGATCAGAAACAGCAATCAAGCAACCCCTCTTTCCGAAGTCTCAGGCCAATGCCTGGTTTCCAGGGAGCAACTCTGTCCCACGGACTAACTCTAGGAGAGAACAAGGCAGAGAGCAAACTCCTTTGCTGCTTGCAACAGGGCCTGCCAAGAGTACACACATCACAAACTAACAACAATACAGCATTTCTTCAAAGACTGAACTGTGCTGGCATGCTAAGAAAAAAGCACTTGTAAGACTGTGTGGAACAGCGCCACCTGCTGACTCCAGCCATAACAAAAGTCTCCCAAGAGGCTGAATTTGCCACGTCCTTTAGCAATCTGTTTCAAGTCAATGACCTTCATTGTTAACAGTTCGCAATTGTTATTTATTTATGAAAACCACTTACTGGGCCCTACATTTACAGGGCCAGTCTTCCTCAGGTTGAAGGGAAGAGATTTTTTCTCTTAACATCCTCCACATGGGTGGCCCTCAAACATGCTTCCTACATGGAGATTTGCCCACCAATGCCTCACAGACTGATGTGTTTAGTTTCACTGAGTCATCGCTACCAGCCACGTTCCCATTCCCACTCGAGTTTGCCAATTCACGTTTTATTTAGCAACCAGTGTGACTCATGCAGGAGGAAGATGACAGTGAAGAGACCAGAGATGGAGCGATATTGGCATTTGATGTTCAGTGTCCTAGGGCTGGACGCTTTGTAAATTTCCTAGCATAAACCTCCTTCTGAAGCGCTAAACCTGACATTTGCCATTGCCCTGGAGTAGGAGGTGTAGCTGCGTAAGAGAGATGTGCTGAGAACCACCCAGGCTTCACCAGGGCAGGAGAGAGGGAGGGAGGCTTCCTACACAAGGCACGCATGGCAGAGCCTGTCAGCCAGAGCCGTGCCAGCATTGGTTACAAAACATGAAACCACCCCAAACCCTGATTTCAGGTCTTGCTTCATGCTTTGGAAGTTAGGGCTTGTCTGCATGGCAAGTTACTGCGCAGCAGGTCAGGGTGTGAATCTACTGCTCACCAGGACATTGGTGCAGTGCAGTGAACATCTCTGGGTGCAGCTTACCATACTACAGGGACTTTCTTGGGGAAGGAGGCCCACACGCCTCATCTCCTCTCTCAAGTTCAGGGGTAGGCAACCTATGGCACGCGTGCCGAAGGCAGCACACGAGCTGATTTTCAGTGGCACTCACACTGCCCAGGTCCTGTCCAGCGGTCCAGGGGGCTCTGCATTTTAATTTAATTTTAAATGAAGCTTCTTAAACATTTAAAAAAGTTTATTTTCTTTACATACAACAATAGTTTAGTTATATATTATAGACTTATAGAAAGAGACCTTCTAAAAAGGTTACAATGTATGACTGGCCCGCGAAACCTTACATTAGAGTGAATAAATGAAGACTCAGCACACCACTGCTGAAAGGTTGCCGACCCCTCTAGTTGCTCCTACTCCACTACTGCTTTTTTGGGGGGCTGCCAGGTCAGTCAGCTGCTTCCCCTGTTCCAAAGGGCCTTTGTGGGGAAGGTAGCATTGGTGCATTCTGGTAGCATTGGGGCAGTGGTGCATTCTGCTTCCTGTCCCACGGAATACACTCTATCAGTGCATTATGTAGCATTGTACACGTGCAAAGTGCAAACGTTAACCCTTACGACACCTGGGTAGGGTAGTAAGCCATCATTATCCTCATTTTGCAGATGGGAGGAAACTGAAGCACAAGGAGGGGACATGACTTGCCCAAGGTGACACGGCAGGTCAGTGGCAGAGCTGGGAATAGAAGGCAGGATTTGCCGACTCCTAGCCCTGTGCGTGAACTGGAACTCACGTTTTGAGTTTCTGAACACAGTAGGCTCCACACACGGATGTCAGGATTCACATTTCCCGTGTTGGATTGCAAGGTTCTGTGCACTGTTGCCAGGACTGAAAACTACCTGTGTTGAAATATACCTGCCCCTGTTCCCTTTTTACCAACAGGGCTGCCTTAAAACTGCTCCTGTGCTCAGAAGAGAGATGCCCTGATCTAAGTGAAGGTTCTTGATCACAGGTGTAAAGTGCTTTTAGGTTTGTTCCTCCTGATACAATGGGACGTGCTTGGGCTGTCTCTCTCTACCTCTTTCTCCCGCTCCGGAGCCATTCTCTCCTTTGATGCCTCTCTGCTCTGAGCGACTTCAAACAGTCTGGGAGGGTGGCTCAGCCAGGGCGGTAATTACACCCTTTTGCATCTCGCTGGTACTGCAGCCCCTTTGATGTGAATTTACCACCCAGCCTCGTCGCCAAGAGCCACAGGCACATGCACATACCATAGAGTTCAGGCACCCTAGCAGCTCTGCCCTAGGGGCTCATGGGAAGGTGGGAGTGGAGAAGGGAGGGAAAGAAATGAGATGAATGAGGCTTTTAAAAAAAAAACACCCCGTAAACCCTCCACTGAGTATTTGATTAACCCTTCGGATGCCCAAGCACAGCCCCACCCGGCCTCAGAACTGACACGCCGCAAACTCCTCTGCCGAGTCCAGTCTGAGTCGATAAAAGGCTGTGCCAGGGTTCTCGAGCAGCTGGTGTGATTCAGGTTCACGCTGATCTCTATCCGGCACTGGATGGTTCCCAACATCCCCATGTCCCCTGCCAGTCACTGGTCCCAGCACTAGGTTGGCAGGGCATCCCAGCCTTGGAAATACCCTCTCAGTGCCCTTCAGGTGCCTCCCCTGGGGAGGCTGCATGTAGACCTGTCCCGGCCCTAAGCCCAGTCTGCATCCAGACAAGATGCTCTGGGAGATACTGACTCATTGGAAGGTTATTTATCTTACAACCCTACTATTAACACATTGGGCTAAACACAGAAGGGAGCAACAAAGTAGTGACCAGGTCTCTCAGGTACTAGGCTAGTGTCCTAACCACTGGGCCGTTCTTCTTGCGACTGTCTTAAATCCACTTAGATTTGTGTCTACGTGCATTTAATGTTACACCCAGCCCAGAACAGCCTCTCGGCTTGGGTCTGTCTAGTGCCTGTCTCATCTATCTGCCCTCCCCATTGCCATATCATCTGTACTCAGAGTACAAGACTAGAGGCCCTGATTCTGCAACGCACACCAGCACATGCTGACAGTCCCACTGAAGTCGAGGGGATTGATGCAAGCACCTTGCTGAGTAAGAGCCTAAAAGAAGCACATTGTCCAGTGAAGGACCCTCTTATGCCTTAAGGGCTAGATCCAAAGCTCACCGAAGTCAATGAAATTTTTCCATTGACTCAAACAGGCTTTGGATCAGGCAGAGAGGTGAGATATGAAGCCAACCTTGTCTTTGGAGTTAGGGAGTCCAGTTGCTGAGGGCTGAATAACAAGTGTCCCAGCCCTGATCTTGCTGAGAGAGTCCCCTTTGAGCTCGGTCACTACAACATTCCTGTTGACCACAGCATTCCCAGTAAGGTGCAGAGGGAGAGAGGGGTGGCCCTGTGATGTCTCTGAAGAAGAGGAGCTTGGAGTGGATCTGGATTGGATGGGGATCTGTAGAGTGATTCCCCTATCAGAGGCTGGGGTGGAAGTAGGGACGCAGTTAGCCTGCGGAAGTCATTGCCACAAGATGCACTGAGGCCAGTTGCTTAGCAGCATTCCAAAAAGGAGCTGGACACTGATGTGGAGAAAAGACTAGCCAGAGTTACAATAGTAACTACTAAAAAATAACAAGAGTTTTGAAAGAGCTATAAACTCTCCTCCTTCAGAGCATGAGCCCCAGCCTCGCTGATGGTGCCAGGAAGGACTTTTCCCGGTGGTGAGGTTATCCCATAACTTTCTCCTTCAGGCTTTTTTGCACCGGGTGATCTGATCTGGCATGGGAGAGGGAGATTCTTTGCTGGTCCCTGATGGGAGACAGGAATTCCAAGGGCTCCCTCCTCCCCTGTTTTATTTGGTGCAGATCTCAAACCTGGACGTTTATCGCCTATCTCGACTGCTGCTGGGTACCTCTCTGAGTACAGACCTAGATCAATTTCTCTTGGTTTGGGAGTAATTTGATTGTACCCTGGCAACGCCTTCTGGAGCCACGTACTCTTAAATGGCCGCGCCTCCCTGCTCCCCATCCCCCTGTAATCGCCAAGTCTGCCCTCCACAGTGCCCAAATATGCCATTGTCGGGCAGACACGCCGCTGTTTGGAGGGCGGGTGAGGGGCAGCAGGAGGAAGCCGGGAAATGTGTGCGCGTGAACTGCAGCCTCCAGGCTTTGGATCTCCAGCAATGCGGCAAGGCGCGCTGCTGCCTAGAGGAGAACGGATGTTCCGCTGGAGCTGGCATTCCAAGCCTTGCCCAAGCTACTTCTACTATCCCTGGAATGATGGGGAACCTGCCTGGTGGCTTTGCTTTGGAAGGTCATCCTCTTCCAGCCTCCCTCTGGCAGTCACAAGGAACTGGAGGGGAGGGGTTTATCATGCCAGGGGAGGTGGTGATAAGCCTGAGGAGCTAACTGGAGAGGATGTGATGATCAGTCTCAGCTGGGCGCTAGCTGATCCAGCACTGGTGGGCTGGGCCCAACTCCCCTGTAGGGTATGTCAGCACTGCAATGAAACACCTGTGGCAGTGAGTCTCAGAGCCTGGGTCTACAGACTTGGGTTTGGGCTACAGCACTAAAAATAGCAGTGTAGACATTTCTGCTCAGGTTGGAGCTTGGGCTCTGAGACCTACCCCCCTCGGCAGGTTTCAGAGTCCGGGCTCCAGTCCTAGCAGGAATGTCTTCACTGGGTTAGCGCCATACTGCAAGCCCGGAAGCCCGGTCTATAGACTTGGGCTCTGCGACTTGTTGCTGCTGGGATGTTTTTGCAGTGTAGACATTCCCTAAAGGGCCAGCCACCCTGTGACTGTCACCTTGCCACCGTCCATGGCTTCCTCGAGAAGCCCTTATAATGGCATGGAAGAGGCTGACTGTATCTAGGCAAACCCGTCAGCCCTACCCAAAGTGTTAAACATCCAGCCTCCCTTTAAAGTCTCCCACCTGCACAGCAAGATTTTGGAGGTTGTTCCACTGATCTGGCTCTTGCAGTGCCGGGGGGGTTGAGTTGTCATGTGCATTTGAGAAGGGACCCCTTCAAGGCCCCTGAACTTTGGAGGCTTGGATGAATCTGAACCTGCCTTGATTTGGTTTTGCAAAATCAACCACCGCCGGTAGTTTTTTCTCACATTTTGCCTACTGTCTTGTATCTTGGCCTGAACGACGCCACCAATGACATCTCCAGAGGGACTCCGTTATCTTCATATCCATTCATTCAGTCCCCAGATGGGCTCGAACCCAACTCCTGGTTCCCTTGAACTTGGAGGGGTCCTGATCTGGATTGTGCAGTTTGGGTCCATCTCTGATTAGTTGTAATTTATTATTTATGTATTATTATTTTATTATAGAGTTGCACAATCCACTTGTGTTTTAAACCCTGTGAAACCTCTAGACCTTAAAACTGAGTTACTGTTCAGCTCTCATTCCTTTCTTCTTTCTAAGGATACTGCTGCTCTGAATCTGTAGCAGGGAGACAAGCAGGTGTTGGCTCTGGGCAGATGAAGGTGAAGCAGAGACAGACAGATGGACTAGGGTAGCTTTAATGAGAACATTGCTTTCTTTATTCTAATAAAATTCCTTGTCTGGGGTTAAAAGAAAGCCGCTCTTCCTGGGAGTCCCTCCCACTATCTTGTGACCCCATGAGTGTCATCTCAGTCCCATTGATGTCAAAGGCAAAACACCCATTGACTTCAGCAGAGCCAGGATTTCATCTCGCAGACGTGGAATAAAGGGAAGCCTGTAATAAGGGAATCTTGTTGGATGCTTTCGGTGAATGACATAGATAAATACATAAGTTTAGACTGTCGGCTCTTTTGGGCAGGGGCTGTGTTTTTGTTCAGTGTTTGTACAGCACCAAGAGGGCCTGGTCTACGGCACTGCCACATACAAAGAATAAGAATAACAATAACTGCAGGAACTTTGACCTTGGAGTAGCTAGAACATGCCAGGGAACAGGTGGTAGCACTGTAATGGTTTTGGAATGAGGAGCAGCCGGGAGCTCACAGTGCTGGCCATAGGAAGCGGACTGAAGTCGGGAGTGAGCAGGAGAGGTCAGGAGAGAGGCCAGGGTGGAGGGAGTGTGAAAAGAAACGAGGGGAGCGATGTAGGCCAGGCGGAGATGATCAAAGCCTTCAAGGTGGGGATTGGCTGAGGTAGCAATGTAACTTATGATTTTGTTTTCCTTAAGTTTCTAGAGTCTGCTGTGGGCAGTAGCAGCTGCCATATTTGGGGGGCAGAGGAGATGCAGCTTGTTACGAGAGAGACACACGGTGCTGTCTCCCATGGATAATTCATCCTTCTGTTCTTGTTGTTTACCCACGATTATTAAGGGACCCTGTTCCCTTAAACTTCACACCTCTCTGGATTTTTGTCCCCTTTATTGTTACAAAGAACACCTGCATTCGCTGTACTTCAAATGTTATTTTTCTGCATTTTTTCGGGTCGATTACTCTGTGTATTCGATAGGATGTTGTGTATAGTGAGACTCAGTTTCCTCGGCATAGGCCTGATCCGGTGCTCCACCAAGTCTCCTAGGCTCATATTTTAAGGTCAGAAGGGACTATCATCTAGACTGACCTGCACATTGCAGGCTACGGAACCTCATCCACCCACTCCTGCAATAGACCCATAACTTCTGGCTGAGTTACTCACATCACAATGTAAAGACTCCAAGTTACAGAGATTCCACCATTTACACCAGTTTAAACCTGCAAGTGACCCGTGCCCCATGCTGCAGGGGAAGGTGAAAATCTCGCAGAGTCTCTGCCAAGCTGACATGGGGGAAAATTCCTTCCCAACCCCAAATATGGTGATTAGTTAGACCCTGAGCATGTGGTCAAGACCCACCAGCCAGACACCTGGGAAAGAATTCTCTGTAGTAACTCAGTTACTACATCTAGTGTCCCATCACCAGCTGTTGGAGATATTTACAGATAGTCAGTGACGCCAGAACTGGGCAGGGGGGCCACGCCCCTCCCACTTTTTAACATGGGTGTAGTTTGGGGGGGGGCGCTGGCAGTGGCTGCGCTTCATGGTGGGGGAGCTGATCACCAATATTAGCTCCCTCGCCATGAAATTTGTGGGGGCAATCCCACCGCGAAGTGCAGCCCCTGGTGCCGCTCCGCTCCTGCCCGAGGCTTGCAGTTTGGGGGGGGCAACGCTGCCCCCTACCCCTCCCAAATTATGCCCATGTTAAAAAGTGAGGGGACATGGTCTCCTGGCCCACCCGGTTCCAGTGCCATTGGCCCCCCACCCCCCAAGTTTCCGGCACCCTTGTAGTTAGCAATCGCAGATCGGCTCCATGCCACTGTAGGCAGTCTCCTCATCCCATCCCCTCCATAAACCGAGCAAGCTCAGTCTTGAAGCCAGCTAGGTTTTTTGCCCCCGCTGCTCCCCTTGGGAGGCTGTTCCAGAGCAGGGGCTTCCATTGACTTTAATGGGCTTTGGCTCAGTCATTGTGCTTTCTTCTCCCATTGCTCGGGTGGCTTGTCTCACACTGTAACAGGGAGGAGAAAATTGTTTAGGAAAATGGGGTCATAAAACCACCAAAGCTGGCAGGAGGGCGCAGGAGCAAGGCCCAAAGCGATGCTGATCACATTTTGTGGACTAGGCTAGGTTTCAGGGTGGTGTTTCTCTGAAGAAGAGGTGGCCCATGGTTGCTCTTTGTGGATGGATACAAAAGAAGCAGCTTGAGGTTGATGTGGAAGGAGAGTGGAAGCCAGAGAAGACCTGAGGAGGATGGGAGATGTGCTCAGAGTAAAAGCATGGCATAGAGGGCCTGATTCTCCTGTTGTTTACATCAGTGTATCTCCGTTACTACAACGGAGTTCTTCTTGATTTACACCAGCATAGCTCCACTGACTTAAATGGAGTCACTTCTGTTTTAAGCCAGTGTCGCTCTATTGACTGCAATGGTGTTACTCCAGTTTTACACCAGCATAACTCCATTAACTAGAAAGGGAGTCACTCCAGATTTACACCAATGGCAGAGGCGAATCAGGCCCCTTGGGTTGGATACAGCCAATTTCTCTGTCAGGCGTCGTGGGCCAACTGTCATGCCCTGTGATTTATCCGAGACTGCCTAACTCGTTTTGCTTGTGACCTGTTGGTCCGCCGGCCCCTCCTCCTGGCGCCTCGCTGCGGACGTGGCAATCGGCGAGGGGGCTGGGACGAGCTCTGGGCAGCCCATGGGAGGCTCCCGAGGAGCAGGGGCACTCGCCTGTCTGATGCACACGCCCGAGGGGAGATGGGTCGGCTCCTATTAGGGCAAAAAGGAGCTCTGCTGAGCAGCCTGCCTGCTGCTCTTCCCAGCCCTCCCCTCTGCCTCTGACTGTCAAAAAGCACCGTACCCACCTCCCCTCCCAGGCCTGGCACTTGACGGCTCCTTGCTGATTTACCAGCTCAGTCAGAGGCTTGGCAGCCGTGGGTTGCTTAGTGCCTGCAGGGGGGTAGGTGGGGGTGGGGTGAGCCGGAGACGCCCCTGTTGTTTATTTGGTTACCGTTTTGTGGTTTTCGAAAGGTGCCTGCAGGTCTGCAGGAAAATCTGCTTCGAGATGGGCCTCGCCCTGTTCCTGTCTCCGGCTAGGCCCCAGCCGGTGCCGCACGGCTGCATCTTGCCTCCCTGTACGTGTGTGAGTGTGGGTGAGCGAGCCCAGCTCACGCAGAGGCAGTGGCGTGCAAAAGCAGGAGGAAAACGCAGGAGGGGATTTATTTTCATTTCCGCGTGATACATGTTCTGCACCTCCTCTCTCTCTCTCTCTCTCTCTCTCTGCCATGCAACAGCTGGCAAGGAGTACCACCACCACCCCGCCCCGTTTAACCCCAGCCCTGCCAGGCTCCTTTGGAGGATTACAAAGAGGAGAAGACCCTTGTCACTTTGTCTAAATGTTCATACCCCCCCCCCAGGTTGGGTGGAGGAGTGGGGGTGTCAAGGATCTCAAATATAACAGTTCCACTATATTTCTATCTTAAGTTTAATTATAAGATTATTATTAATCAGCTGTTCTTATGTTCTTAAGTAATAGCTAATACTTTGATGACCTCTGTGATAATTAATCCCAGTTTGCATTTCTAGTATTATTATAGTAACATCTAGAGGTCCACACTGAGATCAGTGCTAGGTGCTGTACAGATAATGAGAGACAGTCCCTGCCCCAAAGAGCTCCCAGGCTAAATAAAGTATTATCATCCACACTTTATATATGGGGAACTCAGGCACACAGCAAAGACGACACTTGCCCGGTGTCAGACAGGGAGTCAGCAGCAGAGCTGGGAATTGAAGGCAGATTTCCTGAAGCTTGTGGCAGTACCGTAACCACAAGGCCGTGCTTTCCCTCTGTAGCACTTGTGATCCCAAAGGACCCTAACGTGCTTTGCAAACAATCTACATTCAGCACTATTGAAATGCAGCCATTTCTGGGATGAAACGTGGCAGCTGTTAACAGCATACCTGTTTAGCAAAGCAAAGGTCGGTACTTAATAGAAGGCGCAGGGGGAATGCGATTGCCTGAGTTGGGAACTGGCCAACACACCAAGGTTACAGACTAACACGGCTGCTACTTTGACACCAAAGTTAATACTCTTATAGAAAGTGCCACGGGATTATTAATGATCACAAGCTCATTTGAAAGATGGCACCTTCAGCAGCACAGCGCCCTCTAGAGCCATGCTGGGCCACTTGTCTAGTACTAACCCAGAGGGGAGAACCCCACCTACTGAATCATCTGCTGCGCTTCCTGCAGCAACAGGGTGTTTCTTGGAAATCTCCCAGCTAAGTACTGACCCAGCCTGAGCCTGCTTAGCTAGTTCGGCAACAAGCCTCATACAGGAGACCTGCCGGTAGAGCTCTGGCAGGAGAAAGCATGCACCTTTAGAATAGGGCCGTCACTTAGCTGCATTTGCCTGATGTCGTGACTTGTTCGTCGCATAGCATCATGGTGATCCGTCAAGCACTTTGCAGGCCTGCAAAGTGACTTTGGGACCCACAAGAGACTGGCAAGCTAAGCTGGTAGGGAGCGGAAGGAACTGTCTTTTGGATGTTTGTCCAGTTCCTAGCACCATAGCCTTCAATGCTGATAATGCACATCATAATTTGGATGGGCAACTGCTTGGCCTCACATGTCCTTGTGTGGTGAGCAGCAACTCTGGCTTATTGTAGCTAGACTGGGTGAAATTATTTATTTATTTTGGCCAAAAAATGCAGATTTGGTGACAATTAAACATGTCATGACTTTGTGTTAGTTCTGCTTAATTATTTTGGTGGGGGCGGAGGGAGGGGAACCCTAACACATTTTCTGAGAAAACTGAAACATTTTGATTTGTTTGTTTCCGAGCAAGTTTTTGGTTCAAACTTTCCTTTAATCAGGTTAAAAATTGTATTAAAAATGGTCCAAATGGAAACGAAATGTTTTGAGTTTGTCAAAATGAAATATTTTGTTTGACCAGAAATGAATTTATTTTCAACTTTTTGATTCACCCAAAAGTTTGAAAAATTCATTTTCGATTGAATGCTTGCTACAGTGGTGTTACTATGCCTGCAGAAAAATGCCTTCAGTCAGCGTAAGCTGCATCAGCACTCTGCTGTATACCGGTATAGTAACAGCAAAGCATTTGTAGTGTAAACAAGACTGTAGAGCTCTTTAATTGTGACCTTAAATTAGTGGCTCTCAACCTATTTACCATTGCATATGCAGCTCTCTATGTATGTGGGCCGCATCCACACAATATATATACAGTACTACCTGGATGGCCCTCAGGATGTCACATGAGCTGCAGCTGTGTGCTGATTGGGCTGCAAGCGGCCCGCGGGCTGCGGGTTAAGGACCACTGCCTTAGATTATATGCTCTTTGGGACTGATGCTATCTTTTTGTTCTGTGTTTGTACAGTGCCTGGCACGGTAGGGTCCTGGTTCATGACTGTGGGCACTACGCTGATAATAAATAATGCCGAGTAAAGATCAAAGCAGCACCTGACTGCTCAAAGGGCTTCTGGCTGTGAGAAGTGTCTGTGCTCCGTGATTGGCTCTAATTGTGAGCACATAGGCAGCAAGTTTAAAACAAACAAAAAGTATTTCTTCACACAACGCACAGTCAGCCTGTGGAACTCCTTGCCAGAGGATATTGTGAAGGCCAAGACTATAACAGGATTAAAAAAAGAACTAGATAAATTCCTGGAGGATAGGTCCATCAATAGCTATTAGCCAGGATGGGCAAGGATGGTGTCCCTAGCCTCTTTGCCAGAACCTGGGAATGGACAACAAGGGATAGAGCAACAGAGGGTCCTGTGGCACCTTTAAGACTAACAGAAGTATTGGGAGCATAAGCTTTCGTGGGTAAGAACCTCACTTCTTCAGATGCAAGTAATGGAAATCTCCAGAGGCAGGTATAAATCAGTATGGAGATAACGAGGTTAGTTCAGTCAGGGAGGGTGAGGTGCTCTGCTAGCAGTTGAGGTGTGAACACCAAGGGAGGAGAAACTGCTTCTGTAGTTGGATAGCCATTCACAGTCTTTGTTTAAACAAAGACTGTGAATGGCTATCCAACTACAGAAGCAGTTTCTCCTCCCGACTGTGAATGGCTATCCAACTACAGAAGCAGTTTCTCCTCCCGACTGTGAATGGCTATCCAACTACAGAAGCAGTTTCTCCTCCCTTGGTGTTCACACCTCAACTGCTAGCAGAGCACCTCACCCTCCCTGACTGAACTAACCTCGTTATCTCCATACTGATTTATACCTGCCTCTGGAGATTTCCATTACTTGCATCTGAAGAAGTGAGGTTCTTACCCACGAAAGCTTATGCTCCCAATACTTCTAAGAACCTCACTTCTTCAGATGCAAGTAATGGAAATCTCCAGAGGCAGGTATAAATCAGTATGGAGATAACGAGGTTAGTTCAGTCAGGGAGGGTGAGGTGCTCTGCTAGCAGTTGAGGTGTGAACACCAAGGGAGGAGAAACTGCTTCTGTAGTTGGATAGCCATTCACAGTCGGGAGGAGAAACTGCTTCTGTAGTTGGATAGCCATTCACAGTCGGGAGGAGAAACTGCTTCTGTAGTTGGATAGCCATTCACAGTCTTTGTTTAAACAAAGACTGTGAATGGCTATCCAACTACAGAAGCAGTTTCTCCTCCCTTGGTGTTCACACCTCAACTGCTAGCAGAGCACCTCACCCTCCCTGACTGAACTAACCTCGTTATCTCCATACTGATTTATACCTGCCTCTGGAGATTTCCATTACTTGCATCTGAAGAAGTGAGGTTCTTACCCACGAAAGCTTATGCTCCCAATACTTCTGTTAGTCTTAAAGGTGCCACAGGACCCTCTGTTGCTTTTTACAGATTCAGACTAACACGGCTACCCCTCTGATACTTGACAACAAGGGATAGATCACTTGATGATTACCTGTTCTGTTCATTCCCTCTGAAGCGCCTGGCATTGGCCACTGTCGGAAGACAGGACACTGGGCCAGATGGACCTTTGATCTGACCCAGTGTGGCCGTTCTTATGTTCAATCCTGCAACCTTGGCTCACTTGAGTTACCCCGTGGAGATCAATGGAATTGCACCTGTTTCCAGCAGGTGAGAATTTGGCTCACGTCTAAAGATTACGAAATACCCTGCTGTCCCTCTGGTGCTTTGTCGAGAGTGAAAG
Source organism: Emys orbicularis (assembly GCF_028017835.1). NCBI lineage: Eukaryota > Metazoa > Chordata > Testudines > Emydidae > Emys > Emys orbicularis. The sequence goes on from NC_088707.1 coordinate 7,032,396, forward strand.
GACTTGGAGCACCATGTCTTCCTGGCTGCATACCCCTCCTAGACTATTAAGAGCGAAGGTCCTGCCACGTGTTCCTGGAGGGGCAGTTTTCTCTCGTTGCACAACAAAGACATTGACCTAAACGAAGATCTCAGTGTTACAACAGTTCAGCTTTTTGGACTCCCTGAGAGCTGTGCACGGGGTCCGGGGGGGGTACCAGAATTCGCCCAGAATCTGTTGGATTTTCCCTTTTGTCACTGACTCCAGGTTAGGACCGAGGTCACTGGAACGCTCGCCAAGGTTTACAAGCTAGGCCCAGTTTGGAGTGAGCCCAGGGGACTGGTCTGGTGCGGGAGATTGCCCTGAAGTAGCACAACGGTCACTCTTTCCACCCAAAGCAGAGTGGCCCATGACAATTGCAGCCGCATTGCTCATTGAGATTTGTTAGAACCTGGATCTCAAAGCAACAAACGAGGAGGGGAAGAGGGGGTGCGCGTGAACCTGTCAGCATTGAAGCAGAAGAATCCACTGCGCTGGACTGTGTGCAGTGAAAGGGCTGGGTTCTCCCATAGCTCTATGCACCCCTTGCTTCAATAGGGTTCACATATATTGTGTGTGTATCAGCTGTGCGCGTGTTATCCCCCCGACACCCATACGCACATGCACTGCTTTCTGCTCTCCAACCGGATTAAATTACCCAGGAGAGCTAGGCTTAAGAAGGGGGGAGCTCTGTGGTCTCTGCGGCTTGCGGGGCAAGGCTCACGTAAAATGGTGCCTGGCTTTACAGAGTCTTCTCTGTATCCCAGGAGAGAGAGAAAGAAGCAAGTTCCAGCCGGGATGAGTCCCGGTTAGATTACTCCTCTGCAGGGGCTGCTTTGGCAGATTCTGCTCTGGTTGGGGTTTGACCCTGATGGAGTCAATGCAAATAATTAATATTGTTAAATAACATTCTGTGCTTCTCTGGTGCCTTTCGAGTGCGGCTCTCAAAGGGCTTTGCAAACATTAATTGTTTAAACTGGGCATCCATTTCACAGATGGCTAAAATGAGGCAAGGAGAGGTTAAGTTACTTGCTCAAGGTCACACACCAAGGCAGTGGCAGAGCTAGGGATAGAACCTAGGAGTTCTCACTCCCAGCCCCCTGCTCTAACCACTGGATAATGCTCCCAATTGGAGCTGAGAGCAGAATCGAGGGGGCCCAGGCTCCCAGTCCTCTTGTTCTAGCCACCCAGAGCCACAAATAGAACCCAGCATCCTGGCTCACAATTCCCTCACTCGAACGCCCACTTCCACACACAGCTGAGAATAGAACCCAGGAGCCTGCCTCCCAGGCCCCTGCTCTAACCACCAGCCCACGGTCCCCTCCCTCTAGAGCAAGTTTGGTCCTTCATAGATGAGAACTTCTTGGCTCCCCTGAAGCCATTATTTTTACCAGTGCCTCTCAGTGCATCCCTCCCCCTCCCTTTAATCCTCTAAATGCACAGTCCCAGCCTTATGTGGTGAGGCAGGAATTGTGCTGGATCAGGACATTGGCAGGAGCTGACGGGGGGGCTGCCCCAGCTCATGAAAATCACGTCTGAGCGGAGCAGTGCTCTTCCCGGTGACTGAGGGAAACGAAATGATAGATTGCTGTCTCCTGAAGGCTGCAATTTCGTTCTCCCATTGCGATATTCCCCAGCAGTTAATAAGCACCCTGCCTACTCGGAGGAGGCTGCTGTGGCTGGGGAATATGTAAACCCAGCAAGACTCGAGCTTTCTAGGATTCCAGGGAAGGAGCCCACGAAGACCCGTGACTGGTCAGGAGCTGGGCCAACCCTGACCCAAAGAAATGGAACTTAATTCAGTGAGAATTCAGTGTTACTCATGGCCAAGGCCGTGTTCTCGCACGGGGCCCGATTCATCTGCAAACGCTGGGTGAGCTGGTCTTTGAAGCACTGCAGTGCACTGGGCACTTCCCTGTCCATGGCTGGTTTGGGTCCCTGTTCTAAGCAGGCCTTTGGGTGTTCTGATCGATGCTCACAGACCCCTGGGTGTTTGCCTTGTTTTGAGAGACCTGGGGGAAATCCTGACTCTGCCGAAGTCGATGACAAAACTCCATGGACTTCAGGGGGGCCAGGATTTCACCCTCACTGTGTTGTTTTTGTAGTGTTGCCGATTCTTGACTCTCATGATATTAGGGGGTTTTCTTCAAGACCCAGCTCCTGGAGTCAGTAGAGCTGGGAGGGGCGCGATTTTCCCGTCCCTGGAAAATTGTCAAGATTTAATTTTTTTTCTTCACGGGAACAAAACCAAGCCCTTTTTGGCCTTAAACCTGAGAGTGAACAAGGGCTGCCTCTATAGCCCAGTGGTTGGGGCACTTAGCAGGCACGTGGGAGCCCCAATCCCAGGCTATAGAGTCAGTCTCTCCTGATGGAGCTGTTCCACTTTGTATACATAATTCAATATTCACTGGGGTCCGAGAGAGATTGACTCAGAGACAAGGTAGAACAGATCCAACACGAGAAATCTCCATAGCCAGGCTAGCTAGTAGCTCAGTGGTGAGGGCACTCAGGGTGAAGGTCCTGCTCTGAATTCCCGGGGGCGCTCCCTAACCTCTAGGCGCTTGTCTATTCTAGGGACTCTCTGTCTGGTTTTGGCCAGAATTTTCATCCTGGACCTGAGCAACTTTCCTAATGAAAGTTTCATCAAAACCAGCCCTTTCCAGAGAAAAGTCTTAGTTTTGACAAATCACCATTTTCTGATGGAAAAACCATTTCATTGACAAATTCCCGACCAGCTCTAGTGAGAACCTCAGCTTTTGCTTAACAAGAAAAAGGAAGGGCCTAGCCCTTGTGGCTGCAGAGAAAAGCGGGAAAGCGTGAGTCCTAAAGGCTTCAGAAATGGAAGGCGAATAAAAAGAATGAGGGGGGAAAAAAGAGATTTTGAAGCCAGCCTTGGGATGTTCTGGGGCATGCTGAATTGTGATTTTTGAACCGATGGGACTGGCCATCAGGGCCGTCCCGAGGAGGTTGCGGGGCCTGGGGCGGAAGTGATGAATTCGTCACTTCCGGGACCGACCCGTCACTTCCAGGACCAACCGCGCTGGCCAATCGCGCCGGCCCGCGGGGCCCCCTACAGCGCAGGGTCCGGAGCAGTTGCCTCGATTCACCATACCTAGGGACGGTTCTGCTGGCAATACCGCTTTTGAGGTATGACCGACTGCAGGCTGTGGGGCTCTGAGCACTTTCTACAACATGTGGAAGGAATTCAACTGCCACAGAACTCTCCACTCGCACTGACCTCAAAGCACATTGCAGGGAACACTCAGCTCCTCACAGATCCAGGTCCCATGTCTCCTAGAGAAGGCTGATTTCATATCCCTTGACCTTTATCCAGATACCCTTCTATCCACACCCACAGAACATATATCCAGAATGCAAAGGGTCCTGACTGATAAAGGAGAATGACTTGTACTTATTGCATTGTACACTGAACTTATGTATTCAGATCTGTCCCAGGCTTCCTGGCTGGGAACAATTGGGGAAGAAGATACAGGCTTTCAGCTGCAGGTGGCCAGCTTCAGTTCTGGGTTTGAGTAACTCCATCCACTAAAACAGTGGCCAGGGCCGGCTTTATGACCCGCGGGGCCTGATTCCAATACCCGGCGGCGGTCCGGGGCTTCGGTGGCACTTTGGCGGTGGGGGGGTCCGCTCCGGGTCTTCCGTGGCACCGAAGGACCCCCCGCCGCCGAAATGTGGCCGAAGACCCCCCGGAGTGGGGCCCTCTTAGGTGCAGGGCCTTCCGGAATTGGGAGAATCGGCTTAAAGCCGGCCCTGACAGTGGCTTTTTTACTGGTGACCCCTTTCACATAGCAAGTTTCTGAGTGCAGCCCCCCCTTATAAATTAAAAATACTTTTTTAATATATTTAACACCATTATAAATGCGGGGTTTGGGGTGGAGGTTGACATCTCGCGACCCCCCATGTAATAACGTCCCGACCCCCAGTTTGAAAACCCCTGCACTAAAACAAAGGTTTTCTTCTATTGCCTGCTCCCACTAGAGGCCTCGATGCCAACATGCTTAACTTGAAATGAACAAAATCATGTTCATCAAAAGCTGAAAAGTGAAAATTTGATCTAGTTTTAAACCTGGCAGAATTACGCCATCTTCAACATTTTGCATGTGTTTCATTGGGACTTTTTTGACCAGCTCTAGTGCTAATTGTGACATTGATTCCTGTCAACTCATTCGTGACCCTAGAGAACAAGCAGAACTCCCGCTGAGGTCAATGGAATTGCGCCACCTAGCAAAGAATATTGCCCTTGGGGCAATGCATGGCTCCAGGTCAAATTCTGCTCTGGATGATGATCTTATTGGGCTTGCAAAGCCCGTAAGATGGGGCAGACGTAAGCTTTTGGATGGAATTTCCCAACATCTTGGCATAGTTCGGCTCCCACTGAAATCAACAGGAGCCGAAAGTTAGGCTCCAAGGCTTTTGGAAGCCTCATCTCCTTACCAGCATTTTTGGGAACATTGTTCCGTACAGCGCCGTTCGCTTGTTCTGCCCCCTTGGCTATGCCACTCTCAGACGGCTTCCTTTAGTGCAATGGGAGATGAGAGTCCTTTGGATTTATTTCAGAACTATTCAGAGAATTTGGTTTCCGAGCCAGGGCGTCCAATTATCGTACTCCCCAGCTCTGCATGATTGACTCGTCACGCAGCTGGCACATCTCAGGATCACCCCACACAGGTTCCATCTGATGAGCTCACCGTCTTCTGTCACATAGTTGGAGTCTCCTGGGGACCAAACTCATCTCTAAAGAAGGCAAGAGACTTACACCATGGAACATTTGAGCCCTTTTGCATTCGGCTGCTGATCAGCCGCTGGCTTTACTGCAGCCGCTGTGTAATCCACCGTTTGGCTGAGGCATGAAACCCAAGTCTTGACCACTTGAGGTCATTAAAAAGCCCATAGCACTTTTCACAGGAGTCAAGGCGTCCTCGCTGTCTTGGCCAAATTCCAACTCAGGTGCTTGAGTCTGTCTCCTTAAATCCCCACTCTGATTTCACTGGGTGGGGGGAAGGGTTCTATGATTCCTGAAGAAAAAAGGCCACAAAATGCCATGCTATGAGCCACCTTCCACCCAAACTGCAGCTGCAGGTTAGAGCTGCGTCAGGTGAATGTGTCTTGTATGTGGCGTATCGTCTGCAAAGAGAATTGGGGTTCTGGCTGAAAGGCGCTAATGCAATAATACCGAGTACTTATCCTCTGCTTAGTGCTTGACAAACATTAACGACTTAATCCTCGCACCGTGGTTGGCTCTTTGAAGGGGAGTCAGGGGCCAGGCTACCCAGGACACCTTGTCTCTAGCAGATAAGCACCTCTCCCCCTCCCCCCAAATTCATCATGAAGAAACTGAAGCAGAGAGGGTCTGGAGCTGATTCAGCAAGCTCTTAAGCACCTGCACACAGTCCAGCCCTCTTCAGCTAAGCACTTCAAGCATGCACTTAAAAATAAGCCTGTGCTTAAATCCCATTGAAGTCAATTCGATTAATCAGATGCTTAAAGTTACGCACATGCTTAAGTGCTTTGCTGGATCAGACCCAGATCACTCAGCACCTTGCAGGATTCAACCCTCCTTGACTTGCCCAAGACCGGAGAGGGAGTATTGGTGGCAGCGCTGGGTTATAATTCAGGCATTCCTGGCTCTTGGGGTTTGTGCTCCTACCACTAGTCAACACCTCTCCCAAAGTAATAATAAGGTAATATTGGTGTTGGGAATTATTATTAATTGCTGAATATTATTTTTTTATTTGTTGACTCCAATCACCTTACTATGCTGCTAGGGAGGAAAATGCATCTAACAGCTGTAGTACCAGATGGAATTTCAGACATGACATGCCGTGCAGGGGATGGACCGTGCATAACTGCCTGATGTGCCCCATTCATGTCATTATTTTACAGATGTGTCCAATGAGCTCTCCGGAAACTTGCCCAGAGTTGTGAGACTAGAGTTTTGTGAGAGGCACGTTGGGAATACCCAGAAGGATAGTTCGGTTGCATAGAGTCCTGGGGACTGCTAGCTGAGGAACCTACCTTTGTGCCTGTTTAGACAGCACGGATGCATAAGACACCCTTACAAACCAGCTACCAACATTACAGGTTGCAATGCAGTGGGGACAGCAACCTCCGCAGGGCTGCGACTTCCCCTCCTGCACAGGTAGGAGGGCAAGGACGAGGAGTGGGCAGAGCCTTGGCTTCATCCCCATTGTGCTGGCCACCTCTGGATGAAATAAATTGCACTGGAGCAGCTTCGCGGCGCAAAGGGGAAGCACTGACTGAACTGTGACTCTCGGGGTCACAGTCTGGCTCCTGGAGCGGTATAACTCCACGTCCTTTATTCAGCATGCCCAGTACTTATGAACCCTATTTTCAAACTAAAGTTAGGTACCAGATACACATTTAGGCATCTGACTGCTAACTTAGGTGCCTAAATCAGCATTTATAATAGGGCTGGTGGAAAATTTTCCTTCAAACTTGCTTTTTGACGGGGAATTGCGTTTTGGAGAAGGGAAAAGTGAAAAGCATGTCTGCTCTCTGTGGAAAAGTTTTGTTTTCTTTATCAAAATGTTTCTGATGAAAACCAAAAGTTTTTATCCCAAAACTTTCAGTGTTCCGACAAAATCTTTTGGTTTTCAGGTTTTCACCGAAAACTCAAAAATGTGCATGGAAAATTTTGACAAAACGGGAAGTTTTTTTGTTGTAGTTGAATATTTCCATGGGGTGGGGAAAAGTTTTGGGACCGACTCTAATTTATGGCCTGATTTTCTCTGTGGTGCTGAGCAACCCCACCGCTCAGTGCAGTCAAGGGGAGCTGCAGGTGCTCACCACCTGGGGAAGAAACAGGCCATAACTGCCTGATGTAGGTATTTTGTTCCCTAAACACACCCGATGGCTGCAATCCTCAGATTTGTTAGGTACCTAAATAAGTGACCTGATTTCTAAGGTGCTGCACATCTGCAGTCCCTGCTGACGTCACTAGGAGCTGTGGCAGGCCCCTGGAGATTCTCCGGGTATTTGCTGATGAGATGCTGGCGCAGAAAAGGTGACATCCTTTTAGCAGAGCGGTGGGACATCTGTACAGGAATGCACTGGGAAGGCTCTTCCGAGGGAGGGAATTCCTGTGGAGCAGCTGCGTATACTGCAGTTTGACAGGTCTGAGGCCGTAAATCCTGCAGCTGAATTTGAACTGGAGTGAACACACTGGCACGTCTCGAAACTGCTCTGTCGCTGAAGGGGATCATTTACATCGCTTGCCACCCACGATGTATGATGTCAAAGGCATTGTCCAAGTTCCTGTGGAAACATTAAAAGACACATGGGGAGTGGTTTTCTTTTTGTTGCCAATTACAGATTAGCTGAGTTGCATTTGCAGGTAAGTGCAGGCTCCCGAGGGCGAGAGAGCCCCAAGGACTGAATACAATGGAGCTTGGGGACTTTGGTGGTGTAACCCACTGCTGAGTGTCCGTTGTCCCTCCCCTAGATGTGCCTGATCCTCAGCAGAGATCAGTCTCTTACTGCTCTCAGCTACAGCATCTCATCTTTTGCCTTGAGCGGGAGGGGCTCATGCTTTTAGCTCTGGAGGTTCTCCAGTTTAATCCCCAGTTGTCAGTCGTGACAGTAGCTACCATTATTGACTAAAGTAGGAGCTTTGTGGACAACCTACCTATGCCATGGTGCCTACAGAAGGGTGAGGCAGCTGGTGTGCTGGGCCCACTGCTTATTACGGTAACCATAACGGTCTCACAGCTCTGGTTGGGCTTCCCCCTCTCTGTCTCGTCCGCCTGTCACCTCTTGCCTTCTACTTAGATTGTAAACTCTGGGGCAGGGACTGTCTCTGTGCCTGATTGAGGGGTTTCCAGGCACTTCCATAATACAGATAATAAACAGGCAGGCTCGGAGTCTACATCAGGTAGGATGAATGTGGTAGGGTTGTACTTTCAGGTGCATTTGTGTGCATCGTGGTACCAGCAAACAGCCAGTTAGTTGGATCTCGGAAAGAGATTTAATATAGGTACCTGCAGTGCTGTATCCTTGGCCCAGCTAGAAGTGGGACAGTGACTGGATAGGTCAATCTCAGGAGTATGTCCAAGCCTTGTGCTTTAGTAGTGACAATCTATTGTGGGGTGGGATAGCTCAGTGGTTTGAGCATTGCCCTGCTAAACCCAGGGTTGTGAGTTCAATCCTTGAGGGGGCCACTTAGGGATCTGGGGCAAAAATCAGTACGTGGTCCTGCTAGTGAAGGCAGGGGGTTGGACTCAATGTCCCTTACAGTTCTAGGAGATAGGATATCTCCATATATTATTATTGTATTCTAAATCCACCCCCTTGCAAGAGGGAGGGGGATATATTTCTCATAGGCTTTTTCATGCTGTATAGTGCACTTGCTGAATGGCATATTGTCCCCCGAGATGGAACATACCATTGTAGCAAATTCTCATTGTACCCGCTGTAGTGCTTATCGCCTGTTCCGTGACTTAATATTTAACTCCATCCCCTACATGCTTTCTCACTATCAGGTGTGTTACCAGTATGGAAAGGCACCAAATGAGACCAGGACCCCCTAGTGCTAGGCGCTGTACATACACAGTGAGAGACAGTCCCTGCCCCAAAGAGCTTACAATCTAAATAGGCAAGAAACAGAGCATTATCATTTCTGTGGTACCAATGAGGAACTGAAGCACAGCAAAATTAAGTGACTGCCACTGCCTGGCCTTGGGCAAGAGCCAGAAACTGCACTCAGATCTCCTCAGCCTCAGGACAGAATGGCGGGCTTCCTCTCACCTTATTGTGTACGCTGTTCATGTTGCCAGGTCTAGGCTGTAGGATCGTATTTCCCTTCCCCGTACTGATAACAGAATCGACTCTAGTCCTACTGGTAACTGAGAACAAGTAATATATATGTAATGTAATATAGCAAGTGTGGAGGGAGTCTGCTGAGATTGTCATCTCAATGATCTTACTAGGGTTGGTTGAAAACTTTTTATTTTTTTGTAATGAAAAAAGAGTTTTCAACAAAAGGACATTTTTTGCAGGAAGTGCCCGCTCTCCTGGAATTTGTTTGATGTTACATCGGAAAGCCGAAACTTTTCAGCCAAAAACGGATTTATTTTTAATTATTTTTGGCTGGAAATATTTGGGTTTTAGTTGTGAAAAATTAGGGGTAGGGAAGGCAATCAATTTTCTTGTTTTTGGTTTTTTGATGAAAAGCCGAAATTTTTCATGAGAAGGAAGAAACCCAACACATTTTCTGACCGGTTCTAAATTTTATATATGATCAACTTTGTGACCCAGAAGGAGACAGGGAGATCAAGACCCAAGCTCGTCATGGAAAAATCTGGGAGGAAGAAAAGCTCTGATAGTGATTAGTTTGCTATTCAGTCCCATCATGCAGTGAAACAAGGGGCTGATGTGCCCATGACCAGGCAGGATCTACTCTGTGGCAAGGTGGGGGCAGGAACTGGGCTCCCCCTGACAGATAGATTAAGGAGACAGGCAGAGGCAAGTGGATGGATGAAAGCACTACATTTGTAAGCGTAGCAAATCCCGAAAAGCTTTGATAATTCCCCTCCCCCCACACCCTGCAATCTCTTTGAAATTTCACTGGACTCTGAATTAAAATTTCTCTACGGACAAGCATTCGCACACAGAGCAGCTCACCTTGCTGTCGTACTCTGGATTAGCAGCTTGCCAAGTAGCTCTCCCGTCATGCACCAGCCGGGTGCAGCACGGGCACTGGTGCTGCCTCGTGCTGGCTCGAGGTGCTGCCCCTCATTCGCCCCTGCACAAGTGCCATTCATTCCTTGGCACACCCCATGGGACTGCCAAGAAAGGGGCTGGCTGCTGCTAATTGAGGCATGGACGCCAGTCTAGCTAGGCCTAGGTCTAATCCCATGATTGGCCTGGAGTCTCCAGGAATTAAAGATTAATCTTTAATTAAAAATGATGTCATGTGATGAAATCTCCAGGAATACATCCAACCAAAATTGGCCACCCTAAATTCTAACCTTAAAAGGAGTTCAGTCTCCGTAGCCCATCCAGTCGTTGGCCTAACCACGGACCCTGTCAGCAGTGGGGTTGGTGTAGACCCACTAGGAACTGGGCTGAGATCAGATAGTGACGCTGCCGACTCCCTACCCATCCCGGTCTGGATTCAAGCCAGTAAAGAGATGAAAGCTCTTCAAACTCAGTCCCATTCCCCTGAGCCAAGTGGTCCCTCCTTGCTGGAGCTTTCCCTGTGCTTAGAAGGAGGTCTCAGCCAGCTGTTTGTGGTGTCTTTCTCTCTGCTGGGCTCATCTCTGCTTTTATCACTGGTGGTTGGTGCCATACCAGTCCCCTCACCCTCTTTGATTCCGGGGCCTGAGCAGAAGGCTGGTTTAGGGAATGGCTTGTCAAGTCCACCCCCCACCCCTCTCCTCCCCAAGGGCCTTCTGCTTTGTGTCGCTGCGGCGCAGACAGAGTCCAGAGATCAAAGCCCAACCGTCTTTTTTTAGCTCAGGGTGGAATGCACACGGCCTCCTGTACTGGGAGCTGTCGCCAGCTTTAGCAGCGTGTTCCTCTCCGTAACTTGAGCCTCCTCATCCCTGGAGGCAGCTCCAGGATTGATAGGTGACACAGAGCTGTTCTGAGCAGGCAGGCCCTTTGCAACAAGTCTGAGTCTGCACGGAGAGCTTTCCATCAAGGATTTGAAGATGTCTGCGGTTAAGATGGGATGTGCCTTGTAATATTCAGCTTTGGAAGAAGCTACCTGGACGGAATTAACCCTTTGAAGCACATCATCTTTCTTTCCTACTTTATTATTTAAGTTTTAACAATGTGCTCTCTCTTGCTATTGTTTAATCACTGACAGTTTCTTTCGTTCTTTCGTTCTTTCAGATTGGTCCATCTCACAGCCCCCTCCAATGCCTATTCTCAAGCCATGTTGGCTCTCATAAAATATGGGATGGAGAAGGGGGGAAATCACATGCTAAAATGCCTGTTGATAAGTAGGAGAATTTAAACAGTGGGGTGAGGAGGGAGAATCCAAACAACCAAATAACAAGAAGTATGAAATGCCATTGGCCAGACAGACCTCCTTGTCTACTGCATTGTCCATGTTTACAGCTGCCTTTTTTTCCAGCCATCCTTACTGCATGAAATCTGTAGGATACTGATGAAGGGAGAGAAGCTGAAGTGCCTCTATTGGTGAGCTTTAGGGGAAGTGCTGCTTTTTCCCCCTCCATAGACTTTAGTAGTGGAGGTGTTTCAGTAGCACCCAGAGGCCACAACTCAAACCAGGGGGCCCCACTTTGCTAGGTGCTGTATGAATACAAAGTGAGAGAAAGTCCCTGCCCCGAGGAGCTCGCAGTCTAAGTAGACAAGAGGGGGACCTGAGGCACAGAGAGGACAAGTGTCTTGCCCAAGGTCACCCAGCAGTCGAGCTGGGAATAGAAGCCAGATTTCCTGGCACCCGAGGCAGTGCCTTAGCAGCTGGACCATGCTGCCTTGCTGTAAGTGATAGGATAAGTGATGAGAGTGCTAATGGTGCCAGGGACTGGGGTGGTGACTAATGGTGACTACAGTGGTAGAATGATCGTGACAATGGTGTGAGTGGGACTATGGAAGCATCGCCAGAGATGAACACTCTCCCCTTAGCAGGTGACACATACAGCCTTAACGAGCAGTCTCCTTGCTTGGATTATCAGCAGGGATTGAACCTCAGACTTTCCACACTAAAAGCGTGAGCTGCTGCCACTTGAGCTAAAGGAATAGCTCCAACTGTTGCTCTTCCAGCAGTAGTAGACTCTTATCCTCTCATGTAGGCCCACTACTAGAGGGGGTCGTGACCGCTCTGTTCATGTGGGTTACATTAGCAGCTACCGGGTGGGCAGGGCCGGCTCCAGGCACCAGCGAAGGAAGCAGGTGCTTGGGGCGGCCAATGGAAAGGGGCGGCACATCCGGGTCTTCGGCGGCAATTCGGCGGCGGGTCCCTCAGTCCCTCTCTTCCTCTTTGAGCTGCCGCCGAAGAGGAAGAGAGGGAGCGAAGGACCCGCCGCCGAATTGCCGCAGAAGAATGAAGCAGCTCGATTGAGCTGCCGCCGAAGTGCTGCCGATCGGCTTTATCTTTTTTTTCTTTTCTTTTTTTCCGCTTCGCCGCTTGGGGCGGCAAAAAAGCTGGAGCCGGCCCTGCGCGTGGGTTAAAGGTGGCCTGAGATCCGGCCAGCCGCACCTGCCTAGGACAGCACTGCCCCCAGGAAGGAGTACATCTGAGCATGGGCTTCTCTTGTTTTCTCCTTCCAGATTCATTACAAGTTCTAAGGAAAAATCAACAACTCCATGCGATTCTTTCCCAAGCCCAGCGCCACTCTGGGCAGGGGCTGTTGGCACCCATAAGATGCCGAGGGAGGATTTCTAAAGCCCTGGAACCCAAGGTAGCTTTTCCAGGCCTCTGAACCCAGGCCTGTTGGGGAAGGGTGTGAGCACAATGGGAGACCCCGATAAAGACAGCCCTCCAAGGGGGGTTGCAATGAGTAACTGGAACCAGCAAGAGAGTAGCAGGAGGAGGTGAAATCTCTCTGTCTTTGTCACTTCCCAGTTAGCACAGCCACCAGCTGGAGTGTGCATAGTGCGGCATGTGGGTAGCAGAGAGGCACCCGATCTATCTGCATATAATCTAGCGTGTGGTTAGAGTATGAGACTGGGGCAGGTGGGTTCAGTTCATGATTCTGACACAGATTTCATCTGTGACCTTGGGTAAGTCACTTCTCCTCCCTTTGCTTCTCGTTGCCCTACTGCACTTTGTCTGTGTGGACTGTGAGCTCTTCAGGCAGGGATTGCCTCTTGCTATGTGTACGTACTGCACCCAGCACCATGGGATTTTAGACACAACTGCAAGACGAGTAAAGAATGAGCATTTCGGTTCGAATTTTCTGCACTCTCCAGCCAAGGATCTCAAAGCCCTTTCCAGACACAAAGGCTCTACAAACCCCCACACGGTGGATTTTATCATTATTATTTCACCAATGGGGAAACTGAGGCACAGGGCTACTCCACTACCAGGGATGGACCGTAAATCTGCTGCTGAGCTGGGAAAGTAAGCGAAGGCTTCTGCCTGCCAGTCCTGCATCGAAACTGCAAGCCCTCATCCTCCCTCCCTGGGGCCCATTTTTGTGTTCAAAGCGCTCAACAAACAGTTGAGTTCTTTGAACTCCTTACCCTGGTTGGCTTGAAGGGGAGGAAGCAGACACTTTCTGAGGCTCAGCTGATGCTTTTGTGGAGCTGTGTTTGATTAGGCCCGAGGGACAGTTGTTTGCTTTCCTTTGAGGTTACCCAGGCTCTTTTATTCTTTATTAATGGGGCTGCTGGTTGTGAAGTTGGAGACCGACCCCAGGAGCAGGTGGGAAAGGGGGAGAGAGGGACTGGGTGGTGCCTTCCCCATGGCAGAGCTTGGACATGATTGAGTCCGAGTTATGGCAGGGACCCCATCCCAGCCCCTTCTGCACCTGTGACCGGGCCCCCACCCTCAACTACCATGTACCCCAACCAGTCTCCCAAGCACATACGTGGCAGATGGCACCCTGGGCGCACAGCAGGGAGCGGACATCACATCTCTGGGGCTGGCTGTGGGTTGCAGACTGATGAGACGGGCACTGAGAGGCTGGGCAGAGAGAAGGGGCCACCGGAGCTCTCCATCCCAGTCAGGAGTTAGATTTGGGGGTCCCTGAATGCACACCAAGCTAGTTGGCTTTGGTACGATTCAGAGTTCCCCAGAGGGAGTGATTTTCAAAGTTACAAACAGGGCGGAAGGCCCCCTGAACCAAAAAGGGGCAAAGCAAAACACCTTCTAGTCTGACCTAATACTCCTCTGAGCTTTTTTCCTTCAGCTTCTGACCAGGAGCAAAAAGGCTGAGACTAGATGGGAAAGGCTGTTCTTGGGGCATGTCCACTGGGCCTGGACAGGTGAGCCTCCTTGGGTGAGATTCGCAGCCCAGGGAGACTCAAGAGATTCAGATTGTTTGGATTTACAGGCACATCGTTAACTCACCGTCTGCTGGACAATCCTTTGCCCCTGCAGGACCCTCACATGGGAAGGGTGAAGGGTCAACGCAGGAGGGCACTGGATTCCTAGCACGCCATGGAGATGGACTCCATGCTGGCACTGATGACAAGGTTGGGGATTTTGAGGGACGAGCCACTGGAGCCAGGCTCATGCCTATCTACTATCGCTCATCATAGTGTCTAGTGCTCATGGCCCCAACCCTTACACAGGGGGCTCAAAGGGGCTGTCGTGGCTAGCCTAGCCAACGGAATGGAATAGTAGCCACAGATGGGCATGCGACCAGTGGGATGGGGCTGGATTCTGCACTCCTCTAAGCCCCTTTGTAGTTCTAGACACACAGTCTGGCGCCTTGGGTTTTGTACGTGTGTGTCTGCGTGTATGAATTTCACCCTCAGAGAAATTACAGAAAAGTGAAACAACCCAAACTTGAGCAGAAACTGACAGATGTTGAACCTGGTTAGCTAAAAAAAAATCCCAAACCAGGGCAATCCATTGTGTCAACAATGTGATGCAGTGGCAAAAAAAGGCTACTATCATTCTGGGGTGTATTAACCGGAGGGTCGTATGAAAGATACGGAGGTAATTGTTCCGCTTTACTCGGCACTGGGGAGGCCTCAGCTGCAGGACTGCGTCCTCTGGGCCCCGCACGTTAGGAAAGATGTGGACAGATTGGAGAGAGTCCAGAGGAGAGCAACAAAAATGATCAAAGGCGGACTTATGAGGAAAGGTTAAAAAAACTGGGCATGTTCAGTCTTGAGAAAAGAAGACTGAGATGGGACGGGATAAAAGTGTTCAACTATGTTAAGGGCTGTTATAAAGAGGATGGTGATCCATTGTTCACCATGTCCACTGAAGGTGGGACACGAAGTAATGGGTGTATTCTGCAGCAAGGGAGAGTGAGGTTATAGATTAGGAAAATCTTTCCAACTCTTAGGGTAGTTAAACTCTGGAATAGGTTTCCAAGCGAGATTGTGGAACAACCTTGTTGGAGGTTTTTAACAACAGGCTGGACAAACACCTGTCCGGGGATGGTCTAGGTTTACATGGTCCTGCCTCAGTGCAGGGGGCTGGACTAGATGTCCTCTCTCAGTACCTTCCAGCCCTACATTTCTATGATTCTGATTCACTTCAGGGACTTTGGAGGATCTTAATATTTTAAGAGCCTTTCTTGGGAAGATAAGAAACTTGAGAGGGGTTTCACAGGAAATCAGTTAAATAGAAAAATTGTCTTTAGAAGCAATTTACAATTAATTATAACACATCAAATGAATGTTTGTTAGAAATGCATTTTAACCCCCCCCCCCCCATGTGCAAACCTAGCTCTGATAACACTTTTCATCAGTAGATGTCAAAACACTTTACAAGGAGGTCAGGATCATTAGCCTCATTTCACAGATGATGGGGAAACTGAGGCACAGAGCAGGGAAGCGACTTGCCCAAGGTCACCCAGCCAGGCCAATGGCAGAAGCAGGAACAGAGCCTAGGTCCCCAGAGTCCCATCCCAGTGCTCTGTCCAATGGGGTTTTAACTAAAATCTGTATGAATTATTTAATCATTAACATCCTTTCTTCCGATGTCACATTTTGATCTCTGGAATAGAGTTTGAGCGCTTTGGTTTAGATTCTCAGCTGGGGAAATTTGGCAGAGCTGTGCTGGAGTTAATGGAACTGTGTTGGTTTATACCAGCTTAGAATCAGTTCTTATTTTTGTAAACAATTACATAAGAACATAGAAATGGCCATATCTGGGTCAGACCAATGGTCCATCTAGCCCAATATCCTGTCTTCCAAAAGTGGCTGGTGCCAAATGCTTCAGAGGCAATGAACAGAACAGGGCAATTATCAGGTGATCTATCCCCAGTCGTCCAGTCCCAGCTTCTGGCAGTTAGAGGTTTAGGGACACCCGGAGCGTGGGTTGCGTCCCTGACCATCTTGCCTAATGGCCACTGATGGAACTATCCTCTATGAAATTATCTAATTCTTTTTTGAACCCAGTTATACTTTGGCCTTCACAGCATCCTTTGGCAATGAGTTCCACAGGCTGTGTGTTGTGTGAAGAAGTACTTCCTTTGTTATATTTGTTTTGAACCTGCTGCCTATTAATTTCATCAGGTGACTCTTAGTTCTTGTGTTATGTGAAGGTGTAAATAACACTTATTTATTCATGTTTTCCACTTAATGATTGTCTTTCAGTCTCTGTTTATAGTGCTAGGCACAATGAGGCCAATATCCTGATTACTTAGGGCCTTTGGATGCTACAATAATAATTAATACTCATAAATACTAATAAATAATTAATACTAAAGTTTACATAACTAGGACTGCTTGGGGAAAAGGGGGGAATTATGAAAAATATTTTGAAGTTTTTCCCTTTTTTATATATTCGAAA
The DNA here is from genome assembly GCF_028017835.1 of Emys orbicularis. Taxonomy (NCBI): domain Eukaryota; kingdom Metazoa; phylum Chordata; order Testudines; family Emydidae; genus Emys; species Emys orbicularis. The sequence continues at coordinate 7,048,840 of NC_088707.1, forward strand.
TTTTGAAATTTCTCAAATTTCAAAATGAAGACATTTAAAAATTTGAACAATTTCAACCAGCCTTAGAGAGTTGGACCTGTAATGGGGAAAGAAGGAGAAATTTAATGAAAGATTTGTCTGAATTTTTCTCCACTTTTTTTTTTAAATTTTAAAAGTTGAGATTTTAGCTAAAATTTTGAAATTCCAAAAATGACAACCAGCTCTATCACGAACACTTGACTTCGCTATATATTATACCTTCCAGCCAACGGCTTGGTCAGCCACTCTTGGTGCCACTGGACTGAGGGCAGCAATGGAAGGTGCATTTGCATAGAGTGGGCTCCTCGAGAATGCTGGCATTTTTGCTTTGACTCTCAGGGCTGTTACTATGTTGGACAGAGTCAAAGTCTTACCTGGGCCACGATCAGGGCCGGCTCCAGCATTTTTGCCGCCCCAAGCGGCGAAGCGGGAAAAAAAAAAAAGATAAAGCCGCGATCGGCGGCACTTCGGCGGCAGCTCTACCGCCACCGCTTCATTCTTCGACTGCAATTCGGCAGCGGGTCCTTCGCTCCGAGAGGCACTGAGGGACCTGCCGCCGAAGACCCGGACGTGCCGCCCCTTTCCATTGGCTGCCCCAAGCAGCTGCTTTCTCCACTGGTAACTGGAGCCGGCCCTGGCCACGATCCAATAGTGGAAGACCATATGAGGATTCTGTACAGTGTCTACATGACAGAAGCCACGATTGGGTGTGCCTGTAAAAGTCACTGAAGTCTGCGTTTTGTATTGGAACAAATTATTGGAGAGGACAGATGGCCTTGTGATGAAGGCATTGACAGGACTCCTGGATTCAATTTTAGGCTCGGTCACAGGTTTCCTGTGTGGCTTTAGATGAATCACGTCCAGGAGTGCCGCCAGCTTTTTTGCCGCCCTAGGCGGCGGAAGGTCCCGCCCCCGAAATACCGCTGCCGACCGGGGCGGCCAAAGATCTGGCCGCCACGGTCGCTGCCCCCCCAATGTTAGTGCCCTAGGCGACCGCCTAGGTCGCCTAATGGGTTGCGCCGGCCCTGATCACATCCCTCCTCAGTGCCTCAGTTTCCCTCTTTCTTTAAAATAGGGATAATAAACCTTCCCTGCCTCACAAGGGTGTTATGAGCACAAATTCATTAATGTCTATAAGGTGCTCAGATGCTATAGGTACTGTAATTACCTATGTAGATAGATCATAGAAACAGGTTCTCTTTGTAGTACTTATCCTATTAATATCAGATACATACAGCCATCGACGGGGGGGAACTAAATTCTGCCCTAGCAGGGAGAATGGATTCTCCTATCTGACAGGTCTGTTTCCCTCTCTTTAAACTTCTCTGGCCTTAACGATCATTTCCCTCTCCCTCTTCAGAAACCCAGGCTGAGTATTTATAATGCAGAATCTCCACAAGGTGTCTCTCTTCAGCTGTGCTGTGGCTCCAACCTCCAGGCCAACACCTCTGCAGAGCGAGAGCAGGGAGGGGGCATAGTCTCTAGGAGGAGGGAGATGTTTGGCTTAGAAGGAATTGGGTTAGAAAATCTCTACAACTTCCTCAAGATCTATTGCTTTATCTCCCTGGCGTCCCCTTTCATGTGCTGTGTTTGAGCTCCTTTGGGGGCCGCGCCCTGTCTCCAGAGGTGCACCCACCCCGCTCCTGAGGGGAGAGAGTCAAATCAGCAGGAGCCTCCTGGAGCCTTGATGTTTTCTTGTAAAAAGATTTCTGAGGAAGCTGCCCTCCTGTGGGATCTCAGTGCTCCCGGCCTCCCCTTCTTTCCCAGCGAGGGTTCAAGGAATCCTGCCTGCACCAAACCCATTCCCAGCTGTCTCTCCACAGGAGTCTTAAGAAAAAATAAGGTGTTCACCTTTGGGGAGCTCAGAGCATCAATAGCACCAAATCTCTCTCAGCAGGGGGCGCTGTAGGGTGCAGGGCAGGTGCTGTGGCTGTGTGGGGCGCTCTAGCTGCTCCAGTCCCAGTCTCTCCCATTAGGGGGTGCTGTAGGGTGCAGGGCAGGTGCTCTGGCTGTGAGTCCCAGCCTCTCCCAGCAGGGGGCGCTGTAGGGTGCAGGGCAGGTGCTGTGGCTGTGTGGGGCGCTCTAGCTGCTCCAGTCCCAGTCTCTCCCATTAGGGGGTGCTGTAGGGTGCAGGGCAGGTGCTCTGGCTGTGAGTCCCAGCCTCTCCCAGCAGGGGGCGCTGTAGGGTGCAGGGCAGGTGCTGTGGCTGTGTGGGGCGCTCTAGCTGCTCCAGTCCCAGTCTCTCCCATTAGGGGGTGCTGTAGGGTGCAGGGCAGGTGCTCTGGCTGTGAGTCCCAGCCTCTCCCAGCAGGGGGCGCTGTAGGGTGCAGGGCAGGTGCTGTGGCTGTGTGGGGCGCTCTAGCTGCTCCAGTCCCAGTCTCTCCCATTAGGGGGTGCTGTAGGGTGCAGGGCAGGTGCTCTGGCTGTGAGTCCCAGCCTCTCCCAGCAGGGGGCGCTGTAGGGTGCAGGGCAGGTGCTGTGGCTGTGTGGGGGCGCTCTAGCTGCTCCAGTCCCAGTCTCTCCCATTAGGGGGTGCTGTAGGGTGCAGGGCAGGTGCTCTGGCTGTGAGTCCCAGCCTCTCCCAGCAGGGGGCGCTGTAGGCAGAAGCTCTGACTGTGAGGGGAGCTCTGGCTGCTCCAGTCCCAGCCTCTCCCAGCAGGGGGCGCTGTAGGGATGTCAGAGGAGTGCTGGCAGGGAAGGGTGCTGAGCACTGCTTTATGGGTACTCCTGGCCTGTCCCAGCGAAGGCTGCAGGCAGTGAAATTGGGCTGTATCAGGTTTCCAGCTGCCCTGTCACCTCTTGCAGGTGCAGGGTACATCCAGACTCCTCCCCAGGGGGCTGCTCTTTCCGGGGCCCTGCAAGTCACACAGGTTTTGGCGCCTGCTCTATTACCCTGCGCTAGCGCTGCCTGACGCCGCCGGAGCACCTGAGCCACGCAGTGGCAGTGGGAGAGAAAAATTGGGTGGGTTTAAAGCGTGTGTGGGGTGAGGCAAACAGGGTAATTGCCCATGTGTCTGTGTAATGAAGTGTGGCACTGCCTAATTTGCACATGCAGATGAGTGGCAGAGGGGGAAGGGTGCAAGGTGCACCGGTGACAGGCCTGCGGGAGGGGATTGGATGTGCTTGCAAATCCGGTAGGGCTCAGCTAATTAGGCCCTTTGAGAAAACAGGGACCATAATATTCCATTGCAGGAGGCCGTTCTTTCCTCACACCAGACTCCTCCTCCCCCCAGTCTGAGTCAGCCAATTGCAGTCCAGTTATTCCAGGGGTTCTCAAACTGGGGGTCAGGACCCCTCAGGGGGTCGCGAGGTTATTACATGGGGGGTCGCGAGCTGTCAGCCTCCACCCCAAACCCCGCTTTGCCTCCAGCATTTATAATGGTGTTAAATATATAAAAAAGTGTTTTTAATTTATAAGGAGGGGGGTCGCACTCAGAGGCTTGCTATGTGAAAGGGCTCACCAGTACAAAAGTTTGAGAACCACTGAGTTATTCGGATTCTTGATCCATCCCTCCCCCGCCCCAGCCTCTGGTTGGAAGCAGTGTCCCCCATTACATTCCTTGCACTGGGGATGGGGGTGTTGGGGAGGTGCGAGGATCTTTAGTCTCCGGATCCCAGCTCCTGGGTCAGCATCCAGCCCTGGGGTTTTTAACCTTCCCTCCTAAATTCTTTCCATTCTGTGGCCCAGATCCTCAAAGGTATTTGGGCATCTTACGCCCATTGAGATCAATAGGAATGAGGCACCTAAATACCTTTTGAGGATCTGGGCCTGCATTCTTGCCATGATGGGTCTTGTGGTAGCTGATCCTCTTTGGTCTCCAACCAGGTCAGTACTGTGGCCAAATAGGCAGCGTGGTTCCCCCACTCCTAAGCAACTGCGGCGGTGTCTGACTTCCCCGGCGGTGAGTAACTGCTTCCCCCCCATCTCTCCTCTTCCTCTGGCTCTCTCCCTCTGCGGGGCGGCAGGGTCTGTGGAGTATCCCTCGGCAGATTGCCAAGAGAGCGCAAGGAGGGACGTTGCATCTGGGCAGCATCTGCTGGGTCAGGGCAGGTGGTAGCTCTGTGAAGCTTTTGAAAGCTTCACTGGGGCTGGGGGCTGATGCCATGTGGCCTGTCCTTAATTCTGTCTGTATGCCGCCTACAATCCTTTGATGGGGCTTTTTGCTGTCAGGTGGCATGACCCTCCCTTTGCATAGGACACCCAAGCATGGGGCTCTCCCTAGCACTGGAGACTGAAGACTGGTCCTGATGAGGCCTAAGGACCTTCCGGACATTTGCTCTGGTGGGGTTGCCTCTTGTCCTCATGCACTCCCATGGCTGGGGTGGTTTTCCTTTGGCTGATGGGTGTCCCCACCCCGCCCCGCCTTGGCTATTTGCCATTATTGCTCTGGGGTGGAGCCGGTCCTCAGTCCATCCCACTCCAGACCCCAAGCAGATCAGAAATGCCCATGAGCTTCACCATTCTGGGCGCTAGAGAGACCTGAAGCTAGCTCGGGTCACTTTGGGAACAAAGTGCTTCGGAGTGTTGGCATTTGGGCTCCTCAGTGTGGAAATTCCAGAGGCACCTACCAAAATAAAGCGAATGTGGGGGCACATGGGTCTGCTGGGTTTGTGCTCTGCTAAAGTCTTGGATGTTTGGTTCAGATCAGTCCCCAACAGGTTGGCCCATGCCTGGTGGACATGGAGACTTGTGAAGAAGCTTTTGTTAGCACATCAGCCGTAGCACAGTTAGCCAGCTGCATCCTTCCTTGACCCCCAGATCAATTTCCCCCGCGATCCCGTCTCCTGTCCTGCGCTCGCCAGTCACAGGGACGGGGATCTGGAATCCCATTTCTCCTTTGCTTTGGGAATTATTTCCTGCTTTCCTGCAGGGATCAACCCCAGCCAGCTCTCCTCACTCCTATAGGAAAGGTGTGGTCAGCTCACTCATCAGGGTCCCCCTCCTCCACTGGCCTAGCCAGTCACCTGCAGACTTGGAACATGTTTCTTGGACCCGCCAGGAGGGCTAAGCATGCCAACGACTTCCGGAGATGATGCTCACACGACCTGAGGGCATCCGGGGCTGTGCAAGCATGTTGGAGTGGAACTCCCTTCCCTAAATAGATGGGAGTTAAACAGACCAGAGCTTAACCCTTTGTAGGCTGGAGGGCACAGACAGAGCCACTGAGAGCGGCTGCCATTTCCCATACTGTTTCACCATGTAGTTCAGTATTCAGATCATCCCAGGCTGTATCCCCGCATTTCAGGGGACTGGGAACAAACCCAGGGGTCTAAGAGTTGGTGGAAGGCCCTGGTTCTTCTCCAGTTGCTCTACCCGCTGAAAACTGAACCCAGGAGTTCTACCAGCTGGGAAAGGAACACAGGCCCCTTGATTCCTGTCCAGGTGCCCCTCCAGCTGGTGTCTGGGGAGCTCTGTGACTTGATGGGAAGAATGTTCATCCCTGTGAATTCTTTACGGTGTCAAATCATTCCTGTCAGTTTGCAGGCATGTGCTTAAGCGCGAGGCAGCTTACAGGAGCTGTCCCTGCTGCAGAGCTGAAGCGAGTGATGGAGACGTCCCTGTCCCATTGAAGCTGCCTTAATTTTACTGTCACTCTCGCTATAGGTCTCTCTCCGCTATGAAATGGCTGCGCTCTGGCTACATTAAGCCCCGGTTGCCATCCACCCGCGGGCATAAAATGTGCTGCTCCAAATGACAGAGCTTGCAGGAGTGCAGAGACTGCATGAACTGCCGTGCATGTGGCGAGGGAGGTACTATCTTTTATTGCACCAACTTCTGTTGGTAAGAGAGACACGCTTCCCAGCTGCACAGAGCTCTTCTTCAGGGCGGGGGAGGCTACTCCCAGCATCACAGCTACATGCAAGGTGGAACAGTTTATTTAGCATAGTGTAAGGGAGAGTGGCCCGTTAACACCTCTGCTGTCGTAGGACACAAGGAGGGGGTTAGTGGGTTACAGATGGGTGTAATAAGCCATACATCCAGTGTCTCTGTTCAGTCCATGATTTTTAGTGTCTGGCAGAGTAATGAATTAAGCTCCCAGGCTCGTCCTTTGAACGGATTGTGCATGTGGCCTTTGAGGATGAGGACTGATAGGTCAGATCCAGTAAAAGATATGATCTCACCCACCTTGTCTCTCTAATATCCTGCGACTGACACGGCTACAACTACACATTCACGTGGTTCTCAACATTTTCCATACCAGTACCCCCCTCACATTTTGCATTATGGGAAGGGCCAAGGGGTCGCGACACCTGGACATCTATTTCCAGGCTATGATCTGGCTCTTATCTAGCATTGCTCATCTGTAGGCCTCAAAGCACTTTGCAAAGGTATCCTCATCCCCATTGTACAGATGGGTAAATTGAGGCACAGAGAGAGGACGTGACTCCCAGCGGGCCAGTGACTGCGCCAGGAATAGAACAGAGGCCTTCCAAGGCCAAGCCAGTTCCCTAGCCTTTGGACCATGCTGCCAGCCATTAGAATCTGTGTTTCATGACTCTCACTGTGGTATCTGGTCCCTTATGTCCCCTTCTCCAAACCTCTGATGCTCATTTTAGTCCTCTTTACAAAGGTTATATTTGAACCTCTTTACACAGGTCCTGTCGTAGGTACTTCAATGGCTGCATCACCATAGAATCTGAGAGGCTCACAATCTTCAATGCAGTTATCCTCACAACATCCCTGTGAGGCAGGCCAGAGCAGTTATCCCCATTGTGCAAATGGGGAAACCGAGGCCCAGAGAGGATAAGTGACTTGGCCAGGGTTACACAGGAAGCCAGTAGCAGAGCAGAAACTTCAACGCCCAAATCCCAAACTAGCGCCCTAACCACTGGGCCGTCCTTCCTCACTGGGCCTATCAAGCATGGTTACAGAATATAACCCTGTCACTTTAATAGCCTGGCAATCCCACCGTGCCAGCTCTCCACGCCAATCCCCATCCGGGGAGCTGGTTTGCTGTGAAACAAACACATGCTATTGCAAACTGCCGGCGGGTTTTTGAGGCAGCAGGAGCTAGCCCCTATGTGAAGAGATGCTGCCAAGAGAAGGGGATTCCAGGTGCGGGGAAGCGCCTTTCCTCATCCAGAAGCCAGGAAGATGTGTTCATTGCTTCTTAGGAGAACGTGGATTATACGGCATGCACTGATCAATGAGAATATTGCCGAAGCAATCACCAGGCAGGCAGCGAGAGTTCCCGGTGACAGGTCCATGCCTAAGCAAATAGCTCTTGGGGGTAGGGGTGGGGGGTGGAGCCAAGGAAAATTCTCTGATTGTGGATTGTTAAAGCCCTGTGGGCCCAAAGCCCGTTTCAGCACAGTTAATCCTAATTGTGCCGTTTGCATTGGCTGTTCTGTACTTGCCTTTCCAACGACAAACTGACAGGAGAAGTAACAGAGACGCCCACGGCAATTTAGACTTGGATCAGCCATGTGGATGTTGATGGCTGATAAAGCGGTGAAATGGTGATTTACACCCCTGCTCGCTTCTTGAGCATGCTGAGGAATTGGAGTTGGGAGACATCCCAGAGTCGTCGTCATCCTCCTCCTCCTGGGACTGCAGCTCCATTATTGGATTATAGTCAATTAATAACACTTTGCACGTATGCACCATGCAACCTGCTTATGAGGGAGTGGCTCTCAATGTGCTCTGCAAAGGGAAGTGTTCTCCCCGAGGAAACCGAGGCACAAAGAGGTCCAGCAGCTTGTCCACAGTTGCACAGTGTGGGGCCTGATCCAATGCCTGTTGAAGTCAATGGCAAGACTGTGACAATGCGGTTCTGGCAGAACCCAACTGAGAGTGCCAACTCAGGACAAATTGCTCAAACAGGGCAGTTACAGCCCAAGGCTGGGGTTTTTTCCACCTCTAAGGCAAACCAAACCAGCCAGACTAAGAGGACTTCGGTCTCACCCCACTGGCTAACCGCAAGTCTCACAAGCAATCTCCTTAGACACTCCAGTTTCCCAGTATCACCACCAGTGCCACTCGTTATGGGGACAAATGGTTATGAAAACCAAGACCCCAGTAAAAGAAAAAGGTTCTCCTGATCCCAAAGGACCAAGCCCCAGACCCAGGTCAATGTACAAATCAGATCTTACCCACAAATCACGCTGTTGCCAATCCTTTAGAATCTAAAATCTAAAGGTTTATTCATAAAAGGAAAAAGATAGAGATGAGAGCTAGAATTGGTTAAATGGAATCAATTACATACAGTAATGGCAAAGTTCTTGGTTCAGGCTTGCAGTAGCGATAGAATAAACTGCAGGTTCAAATCAAGTCTCTGGAATACATCCCCCGCTGGGATGGGTCCTCAGTCCTTTGTTCAAAGCTTCAGCTTGTAGCAAAGTTCCTCCAGAGGTATGAAGCAGGATTGAAGACAAGATGGAGATGAGGCATCAGCCTTTTATAATCTTTTCCAGGTGTAAGAACACCTCTTTGTTCTTACTGTGGAAAATTACAGCAAAATGGAGTCTGGAGTCACATGGGCAAGTTCCTGCATACTTTGCTGAGTCTCAAGGCATATTTGCCTTCTCTCAATGGGTCCATTGTATAGCTGATGGTCCTTAATGGGCCATCAAGCAGGCTAGGCAGAGCTAACACCAGTTTGTCTGGGATGTCACCCAGCAGCATAGCATAAGTTTGCCATACAGACAGTATAGAGCCAATATTCATAACTTCAACTACAAAACTGACACACACATATAGACAGCGTAATCATAACCAGTAAACCATAACCTTGTCTTAGACACCCCATTTGACCCCCTTTATACAAGATTTGGGTGCCACTACAGGACCTTGGTTGCAACAATGATCTATATGGTCCCAGATTATATCAATAACGTCACAAAGACTCTCCCAGTGACTTTGGATCAGGTGGTGGGAGAGGGAGGCCAGACTCCATGTTACTGCCTGGCTCTCAGAGCACTTCACCAGAACACAGCCCCGCCCTGCTTAGCTTATGGAGGCTGACGTAAAGCTCAGCCCCGTGTTGTGTGACAGAGGACTTCAGCTGGCCAGTCCCCACAATCCCTACCAGTTTTCTTCTTGGGGAGCATCTCCACGATGTCTTCTCCCCATCTGCCTCTTGTTCTCCATGGGTCTCTCTGTCTCTTCCACTGATGAACGGGATGACAGGTTTCTGAGTAGCAGCCGTGTTAGTCTGTATCCGCAAAAAGAACAGTAGTACTTGTGGCACCTTAGAGACTAACAAATTTATTAGAGCATAAGCTTTCGTGGGCTACAGCCCACATCTTCGGATGCATATAGAATGGAACATATATTGAGGAGATATATATACACACATACAGAGAGCATGAACAGGTGGGAGTTGTCTTACCAACTCTGAGAGGCCAATTAAGTAAGAGGAAAAAAAACTTTTGAAGTGATAATCAAGATAGCAAACTGTCTGTACTGGGCTAAGAAGTGTGAGAATACTTACAAGGGGAGATAGATTCAATGTTTGTAATGGCTCAGCCATTCCCAGTCCTTATTCAATCCTAAATTGATTGTATCTCGTTTGCATGGATGAGCGTGTCGAGGAGAAACCTCCTATCTGAGGTGGGCCTGACCAGAAGCCCTGTGTCCCACAGCCCCAGAGCGGCAGATGTTCTGATCCTGGCTTAGAAAGGAACCCTGGAAGATGCTACTCAGACACTGAAGAAGCTCTAAAAGGGCAACAAGTCTGTGTTTCAGAGGAGAGAACCAGAGGCTAGAGGCTGGAAAATGCTGTTGGGCTCTGTCTCTGGAGTGGTGCTTCACCACTGCCACATGTATGGTGCTGGGACTATGGGACAGGAACTCCAAGCCCCACTCTTAATTCTGAGATGTTGTGCTATGTAATCTATGTAACCCTGATACGTTAGGGTTTTGTACAGCACCCTGTACTGTGGAGTCTAGATTCTCCCCAGACAAATTAGATTTGGATTGTGAAGTCCTTAGAGGACTTCATGGAAGCTCCAGTCTCTCTAGGTTCTTATATGATCCCCATCATTTTAGTATCAGTCCATCTCTGTTCTCTGGGTGGAAGAGGTGCGGCTCGGGCTGAATCTATAGATTTAGGGGTTGCTATTGTTACTTCTCTGGCTTTGTGCGTGTTCTTTGTAATAATAAACGGGATGGCACCAAAGAAATACCTGACTCACCTCATCCATCTCTCCTTCTGACCTAGCCTGGCCCTGACTATGGGCTAACCAATACCCGACAACATCTGGTTTTGTGAGTGTGTGGTGTGAGTGTGTGCACATGGATTGCGTGGTGGTGGGGTGTGGATGGTTGCAGTGAGGCTGAGGCTAGAATTGCCAGAGGGAAGGTAGCAGCAGGAAGAAAACCAAGCTCCCAGAGGCTTGTAAAGGAAAATAGTTTTCTGGACTCTTGCTGTGTCCGTCGGATGGACCCAATCCTGGTGTAAATCAGGAGTCACTCCACTGAGTCAATGGGCTCCCCCAGTCTAAAAGCTTGCGAGCGAGATCAGACTCAAGCTGAGGGTCTGTGCAGGCCCCATCTTCCACAGATCCGTTTTAACCTCAGTTTTCCACTAAAATGGCTTCTCTCTCTGTTGTCCTGGTTTCCCCTCATTCCGAAGGGGAGGCGAAGGCTTTCATGGTGGGGGAGCCCAGGCCAGAATCCCCATCTCCCCCTTCCAGTGATGTCCGGCCACTACCTCCAACTCCTGCCGTCCCTCCTTTCTCAAACACTGGAATGTCCGGCTGGAACCCGCTGTTCCCTGCAATCACCACGCTGCCGCCTCTCTTGCTCCCGTCCAGGCAGCAGCCCCGACCTGTTCTTCCAGCTCCCGCTGCGCCATTCCAGCACCTCCTGGATTTAGGAGAGGGCTGGCCTGGGGCCTTCCCACTTTCAAAGCACACCATGCCCCTTGGAATGCAGCTGATCTGGCTCCGTCCTCCCAGCAAGTTCTGGGACAGGCTGCTGCTAGGTGCCAGCCGGAAGCCTCGGCCCCTCTCCCTCCCTCCCAGGTAGAACTGGTCTTTGAAAAGGATTGTGGGAGGGGGGCAGAAGGCAGAGAGAGAGGAGTGAGTTGGGGAGAGGGTGGAGGGTTGAGCACTTGATGCCATTTCAGAGTGAAACCCCAGGGCTCGGGCTCAGCTGCATAAGGAGAGGCAATGCCCAAATGCCCTTGATTTTCAGTGGGGATTGGGCATCCCAGGTTCCCTTCACAAACCCCACGCTCCCAAATTCCCTCCCATTTTATTTTGGTTCAGGCTGGCCAGTTCCTTGGTGAACGATACAAACATCCCACGGGGCGATCAGCTGCAGGGAGCGGTCATTTCTCCTCCTCACCCGCCGATATTCCTGGAAGGGGGGGGGGGTGGATCTCTCCCTTTATCCACAGGCAACACATGCCCTTCCTCCTCCCCTTCCCCCCAGTCAAAATGGGGACCACCTGGTTGGTTGGAACCCCGGGCCACCGGGTGTCAGATTGCATCTCCTGGAACTTCAGTCATGAACCTGCTAAAGGACATCAGCCATGAGCTGGATTGAGAACCATGTGCTAGGCTGGTGGTCATGCGTCTAAGACTTTGCCCCCCACAGTACTTGCTGTGCCCCCCCCTTGGGATTTCAATCCATGCCGTGGTCAGGGATTCGTATTCTGCTGCTATGCCTACTCGGGGATTGCCACCCAATTCCCCCTCCCCCCCCCCCCCCGAGAACCGCTCTCCAAAGGGAAGGTGTGAAATGGGTCTCCCAAGTTTATGGAGTACTGAGCTTCCCCCGAGGACACTTCCTCAGTTGACCTGGAGCTTGATATGGGGGGGACAACCACCTCTCCTGGGCAAAGGAGTCTGACGAAATGCGGTGATCTGGGGAGGGGGGCACTGCTTCACGATCAGCCTGTGCGTCCCAGGGCCCCAAGCTGCTGGGTGGGGGAAGTCAGACCCAGAGTTGCATCTTCCCCTTGTTTCCAGCATGAGAGAGAAGGCCAAGTGGTGGAGATTGCTTAGGCCATGGGGCTCCTGAAAGAGCTTGGAGAGCCCCAAATTGTCGCAGGTGTTGAGCATTTCACATCTGCCTGTGACGCCACTGGGGGTGGTGGGTAGTCAGCAGCTTGGAAAACCAGTCCCTTCAGTTCCAGGCTCTGTACACAACAGCAGTGCAGCTTGCACCTGATGGACTGAAGGGCTTGCAGGGCAGTGAGGGGTTTGAGGTAAGGCCCTTTACCTAGAAAAGGGGTACATGATATGTTGAGTTTTCAAGGGGAGACGCAGCTGCTTCGAGAGGGGTCCCCGAGACGAATTCTTTGTCAGTGATGCAAGGACAGACTGGGGAAGCTGGCAAGACTCTTCATCCCATTGGAATGATGCGTGGCGTGTTGGAACCCCCAGGCCAAGGTGGATGCATGGTGTTTGTGCAGCCATTGCTTAGCGCAAGGCGGGGCTGGGTCAGGGTGGGTGGAAACCTGCCAGGGTCCATGCATTCATATGGACAGTGTCATGCTTGAGTCCCCAAGCAGAGCGTGAAATGTCACGCTGGGCATTGGCCAGCGAAAGAAGTGGGACCGTGCAGGGTGGCTAGGAAATGATCGGCGTGACATTAAGGATTGGGCGGTAGAGGGGCAAGGGTTTTGGAGTGGGGTGGGCAGTATCCCGTTGGGGTGAATAATACGAACACTCAGCTCTTATGAGTGCTCTTCATTTGTAGATCACAAAGGAGAGCAGTGTCATTATTCCCATTTGACAGATGGGGAAACTGAGGCACAGCCAGGGGCAGTGACTTCCTCAAGGTCACCCAACAGGCTTAGTAGCAGAGCTGGGACTAAAGAGAATCCCAGTCCACTAGATGGACAACCAGCAGCCTAGCATGGTTCTCTCTCCACTAGGCCACACTACCTCTGACGAGGGCAGTACCATGGTGGGAGGGACCCCATTGGTTGAGGGGGGGCTAGAGTGGGCCACGCCATGCTCAGTGGCGGCCAGTGAAGCAGATGATGTCCCATGAGGGACTGGGAGGAGTGGGCATGCTGGACATGGGACAGGGGGGCGCTGGGCATTGGGGTGAAGTGAGAAATGCCCTATAGGGGGCTGGGTAGTGAGGCACAGAGAGTTAGGGCAAAGCAGGAAGTGCCAGGCGGGAGGCTGGGCAGTGCTATGTTGTGGGACTCTCATCCCTGGATGTATGCCCTGGATTCGCTGAGCGCCTTGTGTTGGGGCCTGGGGACCAGAGGGACCAGCTGCTATGTTTTTACATCCACAGTCTGCAGAGTGGATGCCGGCACACAGGGGAATGGGACAGGGAGACGAAGAAAGGGGTGAAATAAAATAAAATTAATATAATGCAGAAGGAAACAGCGGACCTGTTCCGAAAACCAGGTTTGCTCTGTGCGCGTGTGCGTTCATGCGTCTCTTTCGATAGTGGTGCATGTATGTTTGTATCTGTCTCTGCACTGCAGTCTCCCCGTATCCATGTGTGTCGCCGCATACGCGTGGCCGTGTCTCTCTCACTGTATCAGTGGGTCTGGATCTCTGCCTCTCACACTGTACCCAGGTGTCGGGAGCTCTCTCTCTGAGCCTGTGCGCGAGTGATACATCCCGATGCTATGCCGCTTCCCCAGTCCGGGGGAGGGAGAGCCAGGAGCAATCGCAATCCCAAGGGGAAGTGAGGAGTCACTTACCTGGTGCTGATGGGGCGGAGGGAGTGGGGTGAGCCTCGCCCAGCGGCCGGCTTCCCAGGACGTTGCAATCAGTTTAGAGTCACCGGTGAGAAGGCGACAGGAACCTCCAGAGGCAGTGATATCGGAATCTTGTTCCCTCTTCTCCCCTCCCACCACAATCGCCACAATATCAACGGCTGGAGCCACCAGACAGCCCCAGATCCCAGCTGATAAAGATCTTCTCTTCTAATTACCCCGCAGCCCACGAACCCAGCCTCAGTTAGACCCCACAAAGTAAATACCTTCGGCTCCCCCTTTCCCCCCATCGTTGTGTCCTTTCCGTTCTGGCTACGCTGGGCAGATTCGGCGCCGCCGTGGGTTGATTTGGGCAGAGGTCAGCTGGAGGCTGTGAGAAAGGCCTTCCCCTCCTGCCTGGCTCTGTGGCCTGCTGCTCGGACATGGGCTTACGCCAGTTGTGGTGCTTGCGGGGCGATCCCGGGTCTGTGGGCGTTGGGGTCTGCGAGCCTGAGCCACAGGGCTGCTGTGGGTGAAAGGACACAGAGAGCAAACGGTTCCCTTCTTTTGTGTGTGTGCATGTCAACACTGAGCATGAAAGGGCTGTGTTTGTGGTCGGACTGTGGGGAGGGGAAGGGCTTTGTGTGAGTGAGAGGGGTAGCCTGCCTCTGTGTGTGTGTGTGAGAGAGATGGGGATGTGTATGATGGGGCTGCACAGAGGGCCAGGACTGTGTGGGTGAGAGGCAGATGTGTGGGTGTGGTGTGAGTGGGGCTGTGCGTTTTTGCAGGGGTTGCACGTGTACTTGTGTGAACCACTGGCAGAGCTGCACACTAAATATCTTTGCCACGCCCACTGTTAGTGCCCTGGAGAGCACTAACACCTATGGAGCACGTTTCATTCCAGGATCTTAGCTCCATTTTACAGATAAGGCAACTGAGGCACGGAGCGGCGAAGTGGACTGTTGTAGTGAACCAGTGGAGCTCAACTCTCCTGACTCCCAGAGCTCTATTCTAGGCACTAGGCAACACTGCCTTCCACACATCCAGTGCATTGAATAGACCATCATCTGTTGGTAAAAGAGACAAGAGCTCCACAGAGCTCTTCAGGTCTGAAGTTGGTCCAGTAAAAGATATAAGCTCACCCACCTTGTCTCTTCCCTAAAGAGGGTCAGCCTGATCGTGACTGGAGCACATTGGTAGAGCAGCCTGCTTTGACCCAGTAGACAGAGGTGTCCACGGGGCTGTCACTTTGGCATCTTCTAGCCAGCACTGGGGCAGGAATTTCCAGAAGAGCTCAGCACCTGTCTATAATAGGGTTCAAATTTCCCAAAGAACTCAGCTCCTATTTAGATTTCTGAATAAGAGGCCAGGTTCTCAGAAGGCCTCAGTGCATTGGGTGAAAAAATCTGGCCCAGGGTGTGGGTGCCGATCCCTTCAAAATCTGACCCCACATACTTTATTAATAGCGGTGCTGGTGTCAGTGCTCCCCTCTAGGTGGCATCACAGCATCCTCTTTGGCTCTGCCGTGACGGGGCGTAACCCTAGAGACGGGGCCAAATCCAAATCGGAAGCCCAGTTCGGTCCCATGATGGGCTCGTGTTGTGTTTTTGTGTAACCTGCGGATAAGTCCTTTGTTTTCAGATTTGATTTTGTTGTAAACGTCTCAGGAATTCATCAGTGGTTATTACAAAAAACGGGTGAAAATGGGTGCAAAAAATTAATGTTGCCGTTTTCTATGTAGATATTGGGGTAAAAATCACTCTCTTCTCCTGTTTTTGTTTTTATTTAAACATTAAAAAAACAACGTATGTTTTGAAACGGAGTCGGATATAGGTTTTTGCTTTAGACCCATTTTAGCATGAAAAGGAGCTCACTATGATTGGCTTTGAATGGTACTAACGATCCGTGCTATCTGTAAAGCCGGTAACGTCTATGTGCTGGGCATGGAATTGCCAATGGAACAGGCCCCAGCTCTTGAGTTGTTCTGGGACTTCTGACCCGGCCGGCCCCCTGTTCCGGCACTTCCAAAATTTGGGTGAAAATTGGCAAAAACCAAGTGATGCCTTTTTGTAAAGTCTAGGAAATTTTAACCGAAAACCTAAGGCCTTCCCTAGTAGCGAGCGTGTGTTACATGTCCCCCTCTGCACCAATCCACAAGGGACCGGAGGCTGTGATGGCCCCAGCCAGGATGTCTTGGCGCTTTAGCTCAAACTATAGCAGCTCGTGGTTTTAGTTCTGAAAGTCCTGATAATAGAAAGAAACCACATGGACACACTTGGGTTCCAAATCACCCTGTGTGCTAACTGCATATACGCTGGAGCCTCCTAGCTACACGGCCCCACTGCTGCTCTGTTAGTATTGGGTGGCTTCTACAATAGAAGACCCACAGTCTATTTAAAGGGATGCTGCCCGGTTCCTAGATACCACTGCTCATCCTCCTGACATTGCGAGGGAGGGGAAGGAAGAACTCACTGAGCTTAATGGAAACTCTCTGACTCAGTTGTCCCCTTGTTACGAACCACAGTATTTTGCCCATCTGAAGGTGTCTGTGTCCCAGGTCTCCAGATGGTTTCCCCTTTGGAAGTGGGGAGTGATGGGAGTCACCCCTCATCCCAGGAAGTCTCCCCGGTATCCCTGCATTCTTCCTGGCTGATGCCTGGCTGAGTTAGCCATGGGTTTGGCTCTTTGATGAGCTCACAGCCAAAGCACCATGTCTGAGTGGGTTGCTGCATGTGGCCTCCTGTCATGTGTAGAGAGGCCGGGAGACAGTAAATAGACAACCTCCCCGGAGTGTTACAACACACTCTTCCCTCCAGCTCTGCTTCCTCAGCCTCCCCATTGTGACCTGGTAAAACCAGGCAGGGCTGCGCCCTATCCGAAACTCATGGGGAGAAGGTCTGATCTGACTGTGAAATTTGGAGCTTGGCCCCATCTCCCCAGCCTGGCTGCGAGCTAGGGAAACAGAGCTCATGAAGCCCTGAGCTAGGAATGAGCCCTGGCTGTAGAGGGAGAGACGGTGCGAACTGAGAACAGCACGAGGAGCCAGGAACATCCTGGACTCTGACCCTGCCACTGATTTTTGCTGTGTGGCCTTGGCCGAGTTTCCCCACCGGTAAAATGGGGATAACACTTACAAGGCTGTTGTGAGGATTAATTAATGTTTGCACAGGGCTGTGCACAGTAATCACTAAGTATTGTTATTATAACACAGCCTGCCTTAATGCTCCCACTCTCACTGGTTCCTTATCACATTGCATTGCATTTCTGAGAGCCCCAGGGGTGGAATTTAATGCCAAAGTCTGGAACGAAGATCTGGGAGTTAAAGGAAATGTTCTGCTCAGATCTCTGTATTGCCGGTGGCAAAGTCCAGTTTTCAATGGATAAGAGCCATCAGGACAGACCAAACATACAGAGGGAAAAGATGTGCTGTGGGTGATCAGTTATTAAGGGCCACATTTGCACCAGGGGGGCATCCTTAAAAATTGCAACCCCAAATTGTGTGAGCCCAGGTACGACTGGTGCAAAACAGAGGCACTCCTGAATTCTGGGGGGGAAATTTAGAAGGAGGGTAGAAAATATGGCCTAGAAGAAAAACAAGAAAGGTCATCTGGATAGTGATGAAAGAGGGTAGTAGGCACATGGGTAGCTTCTGCTGGGGAAAGTGATACAATGGGTCAGATTTTCAAGAAACCTCATCCCGTTGGGTGCTGAGCTCTTCGGAAAATCTGGCCCTCATGGTGTGTGCTGAGCCCATGGAAATCTGATCCCCTGTTCCCCTCTGAGCTGGCGTGAGAGCCAGCTAAATACGTTCGTATTTACGTATTAAATACGTTGCAACCATGCAATTTGGGGTGGTGATTTTGATTGTGGAGGTCTCCAGGTGAGCAGGATCAGGTTGGGTCGGTGCTTCCATGGTAGCATTATTATCCCTGTATTTACAGATGGGGACACAGAGATTCAGAAAGTTGCCCAGTGCCAAACAGTGAATGGATGGAGGAAACAGGACCTGAATCCAGGATCTCCTGTTGCTTGCTCCCATTCTCTGAGCACAGGTCTGATCCTCTCTCTGTGTCTGGCCATTCCTCCTTGTATTTTTGTGACCATGTCACTTGGTTGGGCGCAATTAGGCTGTACAGCTTGGGTTGGTTTTCACCCACTGCCTCCACTCGGACGCTGGGCAGGGAAGTCCTAGCGGCAGCATGTCACAAAGGGAGCAGTGTCCACCATCCGTGGGAGCTTCAGATCTCCAGGGTTAGGCAGGAAGTCTAGTGTGCAACATCCAACTCTTTGAAAGCAGCAGGTGGGTGGGAGAAAGCAGCCGCCTAGCCCACAAATGGATACTCCCATATTCAAGGCTACCTGAGCTTGCAGGGACTGACTGGCTCGGTGGGGTGGTAGTCGGGTAAGGAGCTTCCCTTTCAAAGGACTCTTGTTCTAAGGGCCAGGTTGGTAGTTATGGAATGTGTCCATCTGATGGCTGCTTGGTGTTGAAGTGTGTTGTGGGGGGAAGGCTGGAGTCTGTCTGTTTCCACCTGGATGGATGTCTACACCCGCTAAAGCATCATCGCTAGGACTGGTGCTAATTGTAACCCTCCCCTGCAGCCTGCTGGCAAATGCAGCAAAGAACCAATTGGGTCCCAGAGACTGAACTTCCTGCTTCTCGGCAAGGTTTGAAGCTGCAACAAAGCAAAGCCCCCTACCACTTGAGCTAAGGGAGGCGCTCCTTTAACTGGAGGTGGTGGCAGGTTGTTATTCTGGGTGTGGGCCAGGCAGTAGAAGGTGCGGGGTGGGAGAGATGTGACACACACTTTACAAACATGTTACGTGACCGCTGCCGCCTCCTCCTCCTGATCTTTCCTGAGACTTTATTTTAAAATATAAGATTTGCTCACAGCATGACTCATGTTTATCTTGATTTGGGGCATCCCTCATCCCTTCCATCCCTGCCCCGTCCTTTTGTCTATCTCCGTGTACTCTTTTTGTCTAATCTAGATCGCAAGGCCTTTGAGGCAGGGATAGTATCTTTCTTGATCTCTCTAAAGGGCCATGCAAAGTTACGGCACTAGGTAAATATTTAATAATCATAATTGAACTTGGCAGTACTAATGCTCAGCTGCACTTACATTTTCTAAGCACTTTCAAAAATGGGATAATTAATTAATTGCAATTTTTACAAATGGTTTAACTACCAGGATGCTCTAGAAAAGGTGCAGAAATTGTCCAAGCTGGGCTGGCCGAAATGGAGCCTTGGGACAAAATATAGGGCCAATTTCCCCTGCCTCTGAGCTTTGCTCGGTGCAGTGAGGGTGTCAGGGAATGCTCCCTTATGCTGTACAAGCCTGAGACCAAACCAGGGGTTGCCCTAGTTTATGCCACTGGCATAAGGTGAAAGATGGGTGTAGCCAGGGCCGGCTCCAGGCACCAGGCAACCAAGCTGGTGCTTGGGGCGGCACCTGGAGGGGGGCGGCGCGGCGCTCGGGCCGCCGGGGAGAGCGGGGCCACAGCCGGGCTCGCCGCCCTCCCCCCGGCGCTCTGGCCGCCCTCCCCCCCGCGCCCTCCCCCCGGCTGCCGGGGGGATCGCGGCGAGCCCCTGCTGGGGCTCGCCGCCCTGCGCTCTGGCCGCCGGGGGGAGAGCCGAGCCCCCGCCGGGGCTCGCCGCCCTGCCCCCGGCGCTCGGGGGGGGGGGGAGAGAGCCGAGCCCCCGCCGGGGCTCGCCGCCCTCCTCCCAGGGCTCCGGCCGCCCTCCCCTCCGGCGCCCTCCCCCCCGGCGCCCTGCCCCCGGCCGCCGGGGGGAGAGCGGAGCCCCCGCCGGGGCTCGCCACCCTCGCCCCGGGGCTCCGGCCGCCCTCCCCCCGGCGGGAGAGCGGAGCCCCCCCCCGGGGCTCGCCGCCCCCCCCCCCGGGTTCCGCCCCCCCCCCCCGCGGGGGGGGGGGGGGGCGGCCGGAGGCTTTTTTGCCTGGGGCAGCAAAAAAGCCAGAGCCGGCCCTGGGTGTAGCAGAGCTCCAATCTGCCACACCCCCTTCCTGCCCCTGACATGCCCCCTATGCTGTGGGGAGGAAGTGCTTGGTGCAAAGTTGCTTCTGCCAGGTTTATGTCTGTGGAGAAGAGGAATTCTCCACTGGCCATTTACAACCATTGGGCCTCCTGAACAGTGCCAAATGGCCAGATCCTACCAAAGAATCTATATTTTTCTTGTATTTTTTTTTCATTTCTCCCACTCTGCTCCATTTTTTACCTGATACTTATAGTCAGAATTTTCCGTCTCGAGCACCGTTCCTGCCCCTTTTCCAGTCTTTGCAGAGGTTTGAAATGAGCCCCGGCAACTGGGTGAAACACTATAATCAATCCCAATTCACAAATATTTTCACGTAGGCACCAGCCCCAAGTTCACGGGCTCCTGTTTATTTGTTGTGCTTCTGAATTTGGATGACCACGAGGCACTTGAGTAAACGTTCACAACTCCTGACGGCTTCACTCGTTTTAGTGCAAACCTTTGTTCGCTTGAAAAATGTGTGCTAGAAAGCGACGGGAGCAGGGCCGGTGCTACCATTAAGGCAAACTAGGCGGTTGCCTAGGGCGCCAAGATTTGGGGGCGCCAAAAAGCGGTGCCCCCAATTTTTTTTTTTTTACAGCGTTCCTACGCCCCCTCCCCGAGCGCGCAGTCGCCGCTCCACTTCTCCCGCCTCCCTGGCTTGCAGCGCCAATCAGCTGTTTGGCGCCGCAAGCCTGGGAGGGGAGGAGAATTAGAGCGGGGGCGGCGTGCTCGGAGACGAGGCGGAGCAGAGGTGAGCTGGGGTGGGGAGCTGCCGCACGGTTCCCTGGGGGGGGGCACCTCAGGGCGGGGGGGGAGCTGCCGCGGGGGGGGGGGGGCGCCTCAGGGCGGAGTGGGGGCGGGGAGCTGCCACAGAGCGGGGGGGGGGGGGGCACAAGGTGGCAGTTTCGCCTTGGGCGCGAAACTTCCTTGCACCGGCCCTGGACGGGAGGGAGGCGGGGGGAATGCCACTTGCCCAGGCTCGTGCAGAAAGTCAGCAGCAGAGCCTCAAATCTCTGGACTCGCAGTCCTGTGCTTTAGCCACAAGATAATAACAATAATTCAAGTAAACACACGCACTGGGCTAAATCTACCCCTGTGTAACTCCACTGCCGTCAACGGCGTCGCAGCAGGAAATAATTTGGCTCCCACTGCTGGTTTGGGCTCCTCATTCCAGCAAGACAATGGATTCCCTCTTTGGCCCTCCTCCCTCTAGTCCTGACTCCTGGAGGCGAACAGGCGATCGATGGCCATGGAGGGCTTGACGGGACTCTGACCTAGAGCCAGCATCCCTCCCACCTCAGCTGTGCTACCGGTCAGCACAAGTGGTATTATTGTTTATTACCTGTATTGTGGTAGTACTTGGGGGCGCCAACCATGAACCAGGACCTCAGTGTGCTGGGTGCTGTACAAACACAGAATGACAAGATAGTCTCTGCCCCAAAAAACTCATAGTCTAAGTAAGGACCAAGAGGCGGCTGTTGGATACAGACAGACTCATAGAGGATAACCAGGAAACAATGAGACAATATTAATCATGTGATAGGTGACTGGCTAAAGGCTTCCTCTCTCCATGTTCCCAGCCTCTCCCTGGGTGCGGAGTGGTATCTCTCAAGGCTGGGTGGAGGTGGGCTCATAGGGATTGTTTACTTCACTTATACAAATGAGCTTCTGGGAAGGAGCTGTATGACAAAACTGCCTGGCAGAAAACTCCGTAGGTTACCAGAAGAACTAGGTGCAGGAAATCATCAGCTGCCAGTAGAACTGGTTGGACCAGTGCTGGCAGTGCTGTTTGTGGGGCCTAAAGCTACTGCAGGGCCCCCACTAGGATGAGGGCCTAATGGTCTGGTCCAACTCCCAGGGTGGAATCTGCAACAGAGAAACTTCTTTCCTTATGGTCCCACTACCAGACGGGTGGGGTGAGATATCTCAAATGCAGTGAACAGAGCTGTGAACCCATAACATCTTATTTTCAGTGTAATGTGCCTTTAAATTTCAAAGTTCTCTTCCTAGGCGCTGGGAGAGTGCCATTTTGTTCTCCAATGCTGCAGACAGTTACATAGAGGGACCACACCATGCTCTCTCCTGGAGACCTTTACTTTTGTTCTTTCTTGCTTTTGTTTTCCTTGATCTAAATTAAAGATCGGAGTAGCCTGTCCGGTTGGTCCTTGTAAAGCATGTTGCATGTCTCCTCCCTCCATCCGCCCCATGTCTGGTCTTGCTAGTGCTGCTGTACAGTGGGGTTAGCTCAAGTAGCAGAGGTGTTTGCTTTTGTGCTGGAGACTGTAGGTTCAAACCCTACTGCTGTTATTGTTGATTTGTGTGGGTGTGTTTAAAAAAACATCACATCAGGCATTTTCTCACAAGAGCAGTTCTGGAGTGGGAAATAGAAGCACTGTACATATGATGGGCCATGGGAAACCTATGCGGCTGCTTGCTTTGCTTGTGCCTAGAGTCAGTGTCGTGTTGCACATATTGGTGAGTTATTGGAGCATTCTGCACTGCCCAGCCTGGGGATTCTATAACCAGACTGCCCTGCACACCACAGAATGGTCTCTCTGAGTGTAATATGCATCTAAGGGGGATCTCCTGGGTCACTGAGTGAATTTCCCTTGCTCTCGCAGGTAGCCTGCCATATAATTCCCTGTCATGGAGTTGGTGTATCCTTGGTGGCCATAGACATTCCCAATGGAAAAGGCTCTTTGTACAAGAGCAGCAGCTGCTGCAGACCTAACTGGGACTTTTCTGAGGTCATTCCGGACCCTGGAGCCCTCCAACAGACTGAAAACAGCACCCACTTCCATTAGAGGGTCTAAACACAGATGCCTATGGGCAGTTCTGAATGTGTAGCATATTGAGGAGCTGGAAGAAAACATGTATGGTAGATGCAGTGCATGGGGCCAAGGGTGAGTTCTCAATCCATCCATGGGAGAACCTAGGTGTAACAACAGCCAGTGAATATTGGGAAAGGGTCAGACTGGGAGGTTCAGCAAGCCTGCTCAAAAAAAGAAACAAAGGGGAAGCAGAGCTTTTTAGACAAGTGAAGATTTTATTTGACTGTTGCTGGTATTAAGAGTACTATGGAAGCGCCAAGAGGTCTCAAGATCCGTTGTGCTAGGGGCTGTACAAACACACAGTAAGAAACAGACTCTGCCCTGAAGAGCTCACAAGCTAAATAGGCAAGACAGACAAAAGCACTGTCTAGACTTGGAAAATAGATCATATTTAAAAACATGCTAGGGAAGGAGATTTCCCCAGGGTCACAGCTGGAAAAAGAACCCAGCCCCAGCCCCATGTGCTGTCTGCTGGATCACCCAGCCCAGGGCAAGCTTTCAAGCAGCTCTGAGTTCATGATAAAACTTGTGACACTTTCAGGTGCATCTTCACAATGGCCTGACAGTTCGTGACCAGGGACCTTGTGAATTACAAGTGAACTGAGCTTGGCACCTTGATTTGTGAAAACATGACTGAGATCAGTATTTTTAGCGTTTGACCAGCTGCCATTATGATCCCACTGACTCCGACCAGGAACCATTGGTTTAAGCAGGCGTTGAGGGTGCTCAGGGCCCCATGTGAAGCAGAGCTCTGCCTGAACCTCATAGGGCCTGATCCAAAACCCAATGAAGACTATGGAAATCTTTCCATTAATTTCACAGGGCTTTGGATAAAGCTCTAAACTTTCCCCACATTGCTGGGGAATTTGCAGCTGTGGTTTTTGCTTTGGCCCCATCTCTGCCCTGAATCCGTTTGACGATAATTAGACAAAGATAACAAAGATTGTCCCATCCTGAGCCTGGCATTGTGCGTTGAATGGGATTGTCTGTGCAGTTCAGCTTTAGGACGGGGACAGTGTCTTCCTCTGTATTGTGCAGCCCGATGCTCCTGGATGGTGTGTTTTCAGTCAAACGAAGAGCCACGGAAAGGATCAGAGCTGTGTTGGGACATACGCATAGGCCCAGGCCATGTCTCCATAGCTTGCTCCAGATGTGTAGTGAAGGAGTGACTCTATTGAACAACAGTGATCCAGGGCTCAGAGGGAAACCTGAGTCACGCCCAGGGCATGCTGTGGCCCCACTACAGTCAGGGTGCTGGGCTGCGAATTTGCATGGCTGTGTGGCTCATCACAACACGTGTGTCCACACCCCACATGTGCCACGGCGGGTATTGCGCTGTCAATTTGTACTTTCCTTCCGGATGCCTGCACAGCCCCTGGAGAATCCATCTCCGGTTTCAGTGCATGCTAGGGCAGGAGTTCGGCAGGGTGAAAACCCATGCAGCCTACATGCGATCAATAAATCTTATAGCGTATGTAGTTCCCTGTCTGTATCAAGTCTCAGGGCCTTCATTGATTTAAGATTCTCCCAGCCACCTGGCTCAAAACGCACCGAGTCATCGGCAGCACACGCTCCCGGCCCTTGGTAGCACTGTGGGTGGGGTACTGTGTCGTAAGTGTGTGTTGCATGACAGTCCCACTCATGCCTTGTGGTGGGGCTAAGGTTCCGTGCTGGGTCTGGATTGCAACCGGAGCTTGTGACATGCACGCTCTCGCTCCCGGCCGCACACTGTGGGGTTAGCCAACTGAAGTGCGCATGTGGGGCTAGCAGTTCTGTCATTCCCTGCACTACAGGAACCTTTCTGGCTCTGCAAGGAACGGAGGAGCCAGAAAACAGACAAGCTTTCGGCAAGCTGGGCAAACGTCCCAAGCCAGAGGAGGCTTCCTTGAAACGCCACCCTTTCAGGCGGTGCCTTTCTTGGCTGTTGCTGTGGCAGCCCTCAGCCAGAATGTCTGGAGGCTGTTACAGGGCAGGACTGCTGCCTCCTGTGTTTTCTTACGAAATACACCCACAAAGCAACCTGCATCGGCTCCAGTCTGCCAAATCAAAGGGATCGCAGTTGTCCCAGGGCTACACACTCAGCAGCATTCCAAGCAAAGCTGCATTTCTAAAGCCCGGGCTGTAGAAAATTAAAGGCACAGCAGGCCTTTCCTTCCCCTCCGCCCCCCAAGTGGCTCCCACTGATTCCTCCTGGTACATCCCTATCCATGAAAAACCTACAAGCCTGGAGCAAAATAGCAACCCCTTCCAGCATGGACCAGAACCCTGGACCTTGAAACCACAGCTGGTGTCGGTCCCGCTCCTCTTGAGTTCTTTGTAATTATGGCCCATTTGGTGGGTTTCCTTTGGCAGGGATCATTTCAGGATTATTTCATTTCCCAGGGTGTGAGATTCAGAGAGGCTCTGAATGGCTTTTGGAATCTGCGTCAGACAGAGCAGCAGATTAAGTATTTTACGGGCATCACATGGGGTGCAATTGTTGCCAAAGTGGCAAAACAAATCGGTGCCCAAGGTATGGCTTTGCAGTTGCAATGGGCTTCTATCCCAGGTGTAGGAGAGAAAGGAGGTTGTGCGGTTAAGGCACTGAGCTAGGCTTCAGAAGAGCTGGATTCCAGGCCCAGCTTTGGGGCAAATCCCTTAAGCCTGAATTTTCAAAAGTGGCCTTTAATTTCAGATGCCTCCCCTTTTTTTAATGCCCAAATGGAGACCCCCCAGGGCCTGATTCTCATTTTACTTTCCACTGGCACAAAGAAGGATTCGCTCCTTGACAAAGTTCCGCCAGTGTCTTTGCAGAAGAGTTACCGCTGGTAACGTGTTACCGTGGTAACCACGTGCTGTAAGGTGGCGCTCACCCTGATTTTCAGAGGTGCAGAGCATCTGCAGCTCCTATTGGCTTCCCTTGCAATGATGGGCACTCAGCCCCTCAACAAATCAAGCCCTAGGTGTCTAATGCTGGGCACTCAAACAAGGAGGCACCTACATTTCTAGGCCACTTTTGAAAATCTGGGCCTAAACATCTGGGTGACTCTGTTTCCCCCATGTGTGAAAAATATAGGGATGATAAAAAAAAAACAACCTACTGGGGATCATAAGAATTTACCTACCCCACAGAGAAGGAAATCCTATTAGTGTCTACGAGGCACTCACATGCTATAGTGACGGGTGGCCATACGGGCATCTAGATAGAGGTGACATTTATTGCTCATTTCTAATGGACAGGTGGCCACGTGCTGTAAGGTTATCTTTGCCGTCTCTTTCTCCTTCTGCCAGAATTTTGCTGTCTTTTAACAGGAGATGTTCGATACAGTACTTTGCTTAGGTCTTTCTCACTGGATATTATCCGACATTTTCAGCACAGGCAAAGGGGAACCTTTGATCCCATGCCCTCTATCAGCCAGTCCAGAGAACTCCAGCTCTGCGGGGAGAGCTTGTCGTGTCTTTGGTGGACTGTCTGCATCTCTCAGCAGCAGCTCTGATAACATATCTGCAGAGACACTTATCTGAAACCCATTTGTCAGCAGCGTAGGAGCTAACGGGCTGCTATCCTTTCTGGGGGAGGGGAGGCAATTGGATACAGCCCCTTCCTGAGGCGAAAGGATACTTCTCAGTGTTGAAGCATTTCGGTGTACCCCTTCCTGGTGTGTGTGTATGGGGTGGGGACTGACTTTCTGGGAAAGGATGCTACTTTTGGCACCTTTTATCTGAGGATCTCAAAGCACTTTCTAAGCCTCCATCCATGAACCCCTCTTGTCACCCCCTGTTGAGGTTGGTCAGTGTTACTCCACCCATTTTTACAGGTGGGGAAAAGCGGACTGGCCCAGGGTCACCCACTGGGCATAATTCTTCACCGTCTCACACCTATGCAACAGTAGCGTTTTACAACCCCTTGGCATAGGCATAAATGATGGCGAAAGGCACAAAGCAACAGAAAACCAGGACCAATGAGTCAGTGGCAGGGCTGGGCCTGGAACCCTGCAGTCTCACCTGTCACGACGCTGTTCTAACTGTAACCCTGACACCCCTGGGTGGGTTGCCGCAGGGATCCAATCTGGGACCTGTGGATCTGAGCGCGTGAGCCTCTATTGTCTGAGCTAAAAAGCTCAGCTCTCTCAGCCGACACAGTAGAGGCCCCACCGCTAGAGGGGAACAGAGCCCCACATTGAGTGGGTATGGCATTACATAACCATGGAGCAGATGTACACCCACTTCCGGGAGCAATTTGACCTCCCTCTCTTGGAATAATTATATATGTTCTCCCCCATGGGATGACTGTGCCTCCCCCTGGCTAGCTTAGTCAGTACAGACCCCACTCTAGAGTCACTGCCTCCGCCCCTTCCAGTAATCGTGCCTCAGTTTCTCACAGCGATAGCAAACTCCTAGGCTGCACTTGCCCCTTCCAGAAGAAATGGGGATGGAGGAGGGGGGCATTGGGATAATGACACCCCCCCACGCACCCCAGAGAGGACACGAATTTCAGCAGCCTCCAATCAAACACTTTCCTTTGGCGCCCTCTTCCCTGGAGGAGTAAGGAATGAGCCAGTCTCTGAAGAGGAGAGAGAGCCAGAAGATCTGTACAGGAGGGACAGCAAGCCACCTGTCAAAGGATACCTGGCTACCTGCTTCTCTCGTGGGACTGCCGGCTGAGTGTGTGTAATGCACTGATGAGTGTGTTACATGCTCCCCCCCTCTGGGATCCTCCTCAGAGAGCTTCCCGACCCCCGGGCAGAATTGGCTCTTCAGCTCACGCTGTAACAGCTCATGCTTTTAGCCCTGGAGGTCTCTGGTTCATCAGCCAACATGGTGGCTGCCATGCACTCCAAACCTGACCTCCTCTCAGATCACAGACCTTCAGAGGAAAGGGTGTTCAGAATGCGAGTCTCTGGGCACCATCACCAAGTTATAGACTGAATGGGGATTGCATGAAGTGAGGAACAACCAGACCTGACCCCTGGAGAAAGAACAGGGATGGTGTTGTGAGGAAGGTCAGTCTCTCCGTAAACCCTTTCTTCCTTGCATCTGCTTTCCACTGAGCCTATTTTAGGTGGCCAGCCCCCCGGAATGCAGATGATGCAAGCCTGAACCCCATGTAGCATTCCGATAGGGGCTGGTCTAGATGGGACTCCTGCCCCAGTCATGAATGCCAGCTCCAGTCTCCAAAGGGCTGTGGAAATTCCTTTGAACCTCTGGAGGCTGGCGCTTCTGAATGAGGCTACCCCACCACACAAACCGCGGAGCCCTGGTGGAGCGACGATGAAAACCCCCATATCTTGCTGCATGTGATGAGGCATATATAGAGATATTGAGGGGATCTCTGTTGTGGTAGAAAGACTCCTCCAGCATGCAGGCAGGGAGAAACGCTGTCTCTTCCATAGTTTGTAAAAGCCAAAGAACCTCAGCTGATTTCTTCTTGAGTTCCAAACTTGGGGGAGGCAGAAGGCTGGACAGAAGGAGCTAGATTCTCCAAAGAGCTCCGAGCCAGATTTCCAAGGGCTTAGCATCCAGATTTTCCAACTTTCTCGGCTCCCATTTAGGTACCTAAACACGGGCCACGTTTTATAAATTCCTCAGCTCCAGATGTGCTGAACTCTTGTGAAAATCTGGCCCCTGCCGGGGGTGTGGAGCCCTTTTCAAAATCCTGCCCATAAGCTCAGAGATGTACATCTGGCAGAAGCCTCTTCTGCTTCTGTTGAGATAAAAGAAAGGGTTTCCCAATTCAGAGCTGCCATGTTCTGATGAGCATACAGGCTCCCTGCAGGACCAGATTTAAGAGCTTTCATGGAGCTGAGGTTGCAATAAGAAAGATTCAGGGAGAGGCAAGTCCACCTGGATCATTTGGATCTGACCCACAGTTGCCCTGTGGCCACTTTGTGCCAGCTATATTGTTGCCATACGGCTGCCAAGCAGCCAAAGAGCACCCAACCCTTCCAGGAAATTCTTTGAGCACAGAGGCTCTTGCCCACCAGGTACAGAACTGAATCTCTGGTGGATTGAGCTAAAGAGCTGGGCCCGTTATGATGGTAGCTATGGTATGGGTGTCTTTAAGGGCTGAGCTTCCCAGACAGTGAGTCTGGGCAGGGCGCTGTGAAGCTCTTTTTGGAACCAGACACCGAACAAAGCAGATCTCTTGCAAGACGCCTTAAGACCCGAGAGCACAAATCAATGGGAGCTAGGCACCCAAATACCTTTGAGGATATGGGCCTGAGTGATCACTAGGCACCAAAGACCCATATAAACATCTGTGCATAGTCTAGTCACTAGAGGAAGACAAGAAGCCACACTGGGTTAGCCTGGGTTGCATTTATAGCCCCTGGACATATCAACTCTGAGTCTGACCATAGCGTATAGGGTGATATTGAGCTTGGTTTGATAGTATGCACTATGGTCCTCTGTGCTATGCGTTCTAGCAGGACGTGGGGATTCCTGAGCATTTCGTTTGATTGTTAACAGAACATTAAAAAGTGTGTCGGAGAGAAAGAGTTTGGTGTCTTGCACCAGCTAATATCCCAGGAGTGTAATTTCTGGTAGTTGAGCATCAAAGGATGGTCCGAAACATTACCTTCCTGGTGACGTCTCTTCTTCCCAATGAACAATGACCCAGGTGACCTCTTCTTGAATGTCTCCGACAGGCCAGGAGGCAGGGAGAGAGATAATTAGAGCAATAACCTGTGATCAATGAAGAGAGGTGAAGCCAAGGTAGGGTTAGTACAATGCCTCTTTTCAATAGCGGGTGTGACTGCTGAGATGGTCACAGAGGGGCTGGGGAGGAGGAGTGGGTGCTGTGGGGTTAAGTAGCTTAGTTCTGAATAAAAGGGTGACGGAAGCTGGTTGTTTGTCTCCTAGCTCCATTCAACTTGCAGGTGCGATTGTTAATCTCCCCGCTGGTGGATGGGAAAGGTCTATCCCATTTTCTTTGGTTATAGAGGTGATCCCATGGCCCCTCTCACCCTGTATCTGACTACATCACACACATTCATGGACTTACACTCACATGACCCTTTGCACGGAAAGGAGTGGTATCACCCCTATTTTACAGATGGGGAAATCGAGGTACAGAGGAAGTAATTTGCCCAGGGTCACACAATAACTGTGTGGCAGCGCTGGGATTTTAACCCAAATCTCCTGTGTCACAGTCCAGCTGTTCGCCAATCCCTACTGTTCAAAAGCCATGAGTCAACCCTCCCCCCATCATGAGATTTTTAAACAATACAATAAAATTTGGGTTCTTTGTGTTTGCCCTCTGGTTTCTGAGTTTTCAGGATGCAGCTGGGTCCCATTTTCAACTTCTTTCTGCAATCATGATCATGAAGGATAGAAACTTACTTTTTAAAAAACCCCAAAGCTGATATTCTGATCTAATCACATGACTCCAGGAGCTGGGGCTTTACAAAAGCCCCAGATGCCGTGAGACTTGTGATAAAATCACTGCAATCGAGTGCCTTCATCTCCTTGTATCACACTGTCCTGGCACCACTAATGCCTCTTCCTGTCAGTCCAGCGCTCTTCCAAATCCCTCCTGAAATTCACTTTCCCAAAGATTTTTTCCTACGTGTGTCTCCTCATCCTCATCTTTCCATGAGGTGTTGTGTTGCCTCATCTATATTACCTTGCAAGGTCTCTGGAGAAGGGACATCGTCCAGTAACATTCCCAGCGCAGCACTGATTTTATTAATAGCCGTCAGCTGGCATCTCACGATCTCATTCATTCCCGTCCAATCCTTTTAGGTCCTAGGATTTTTTCCCCTCCTCCCAACAAGAGGCAGTAAGTAAAAAATGATGAAAATCTCCAGCGCCAAACCGCGAGGTCCTGCTTCCTGTTTGCTTCCATTTTCTTTTTTTTTTTGCTGGCAGATTTGGGAAGCATCCGCGCAAGCCCCAAATTATTTCCATGCCGGCTCATGTTCAAGACTCCATGGCTGGCAATGCACACGTCTCCGCACCGCTCTCTAACAAATTGGGCCAATTTGGAGCGATTAGTGAAGAATTCACATATGGTGCCCAGCCAGCTCTGCTGACCCATCCCCTCCTGCAGCCCATTAAGAGCCATTTACTGTGATGGACCCATTTGTCTTTATTGTTAGTTCTGGCATGGCTGGTGACAGCTCCTTGGCTGGCCATTGGGCCAACCTCCCCGTGACATCGTCGTGGGGGTAAGAGGTCAAGGCGGAGACGCACATCAAGGCTGACACCAGCTGATGGATGTCCCAGCGAACTGTGCCAGGCGGAGTGGTGGTGGAGCCGGTGGCCATTTTGTTTTTCGCGTTCTGTTCCAGTGGAATCCAGTGGGGTGGGCGCCCAGGCCTGGAGTGACCTTGGTTGCTGTCAGGTGTAATCAACATGGTGTGCGGAAAGCGTGGTATGGAAAGCGGCGTCACACTCTTCCCCTTCTCCCAATTCTAAGACACATACAGACTTCCAACGGGCCTTGGAATAGGTCGGCTCGGGTGTGGAACCAAATCCCCCGAGACTTGGGTCCGGACGACTGGCCGAACTGAGTCCAAATCAGAGCAAACAAGTTTCCCCCACTCCGTGCTTCAAGCTAAGACTTCGTCTGCACGAGGAAGTTTTACGACTTTAACTGCACCAGTATAATGAACACAGCACAGCGCCTCCTAGTGTGGATGCGGTTATAGCTGTATAAAGGTGGTATCGCTATTCCTATACCGCATGGGGAATAAGCTATATTGGCATAAGGCACCTTTAGACCAGTATATCTAAATCCATACTATATACTGGTTATTTTTATGATTCATATTACTGTAGCACCTAGGACCCCCAAGTGTGGACTAGAACCCCCCTGCGCTAGGCGCTGGACAAATACAGAACAAAAACACAGTCCCTGTCCCAAGGAGCGTACAATCCAAGTATAAGACAAGAGATGACATATGGCTACAGACAGAGGGGGGAGTGCAGAGAGTCAGCATGACGGGCAGGAGGCTCAGGACACCAGCAGCCTGACCGCTGTCAAGTTTATTGACAAAGGAGAGTTTGAAGGAGGAGATTTGAAGGAGGACGATGAGGTGGCTTTCTGGGTGTTTATGGGGAGCACCTCACAAGGGGGCAGCATGGGTACTGGTGTAACTATATCAGTAAATAGAAAATCACACTTCTAATTGAACTAGTTTCAAAAACTGTGTGTAAACCAGGCCTACGGGACAAGTTCTACTCTCCGTCACATATGGGCAAATTTTGCTGGCTTCATTTTAGTGGCTTCTTAGAAAAAGGTGACCCAAAGAAGGACGATTCACCATTGAGAGCCTGTCTACACTGCAGTCAGAAGGCTGTCTACATTTAGGGTCCCAGGAGTGCTGCCTCGACTTCCCGGCTATTGTTATTTGAGCTAACTGGATCAAAGCTCCCTCGGGGTCTGCCTGCGTGCGCTGCAGTCACACCAGTCTGACTGCAGTGTAGACACCCCGAGGCACCCGCAACACGCAGCGTGGAAACCCAGCAATGCACGTCATGCTGATCGTGTCTCAGAAGGGACACGCTCAAGTTTGCTGTCGATTTCACCTTTTTAAAAAGAAAAAGTAGGACTTCAAAAAAAAAAAAAAAAAGATAACATTCCCTGGTGAATTTCAAGGGGCCTCTGAACTCTTTGAAAATCCCAACCTGGGTGCTGAATTATGTCAAGATCCTCTGCTGCGTCATTCCTTTACATCGCTTAGAATTCCGCCCAGGGCTTTTAAAGCTCTTGGAATGAAAGATGCGCTATAAAGTCAGAAACTATTAATGGTCTTTGGAGAGAAGCTGAGGGGGTTAGAAGGTTTGAGCCTCAGGCCAAGGGTCACCAGGACAGCTGGGTCCATTCCGAGCTGATTCTGACACTCCTCTTTTCCCATCCCAGAGGCAATTGGGGCTATTTAAAGGAATAGGGGGTCAATTACAGCCAGCCCTCACCAGTCTTGCTCCCAAGGGGAACTGCAGCCAGATGCCAACTTGCGATGCAAGCGTCTTCCTTTGCGTACTGCTCAGTTTGTCCCTTCCTTGCTGGTTTGATGAGCCCCGAGTTTGCAATTTACCAGCCTTGCTGTTGGGAGAAAGGTTTTGTGTGTGTGTCTAAGATTTTACAGATAGCAACGGCATGGTGCAGAGTGAATATCTGTGTGGTAGAGTAACCCACATGCTTACACTGCAGTACTGGATTTTTTCTTAACTCCAAAGAAAGGGAAGCAGTGGTGATGAGACGTGGATTTTACCCCAGCAGGAATTAACTTCCTAAATAATTTGTCACTGGCAACATCTGCCTTATAAAAAGCAGCAGCAAGAACATCCATTAAACCTAATTACTTCCAGGTCCTGAACACTATTATTACTGTACATACACAACCTTTTGCATATTTATGGCACCTTATGATACAGAGAAAGATGCCTTGCCTGCCCCGAAGAGCTCTAGTTTAGAGCAGGACAATGTGAGATGACAATGCAGGGAGGGGCTAGAGAAGAGAAGGCAGGGGACAATAAGATCATGCAGTCACTGGGGAGCACCGGGGGTGGGGCACAAATTCTGCTCTCATGTCATGCTGTTGTAAATCTGGAGCAGCTTCATTGAAGTCATCTGCGTTGCTCCGGATTTACTCTGGTGTAAATGGATAGCAGGTTCTGGCTCCGTGTTGCAGCCTGTGTTGGATGATCCCACTGAAGGAGGGTTGCAGTCTCAGGTTCTCAGAACCTAAGCAGCCCCGAACTGTTGCAAAGAGTAACCCCATAGCAGACAAGAAATCCATTAGCTGGGAAGTCTTAAGGGATGGATCACTTAAGACTTTCCTGGTAATGGATTTCTTAGGCCAGACCCAACCACACCTTTCTATGTCAGTGTTAGCTGTGAACCTGCGCATCCAAACGCTGATCTAGGTTCTGATTCTGATTCCCAATCCCCTCCACTCTGCTGCATCCTGGAAAACTCAAGGGCATTCCACCCTTGGGTTCCATCATTAAGATCAGGATGTGGGTCCACATTTCAAACGCGTGATTGGATATGGAGTCCTGGTACAGGCCCTCGTGATGGGGTGTCTACGCCATACAGATGGTGAAAGGGTTAATGTAGCCCTGAGAGGCTGATTAACCCACCTGGGTCCACCTGGGGAATGGGCCAGGCCTAACTGAAGCTGGAGCCCAGCTGGGGAGGAGACTGGGTGGTGCTCTAAAAGAGGAGGTCTACGCTGGTAGCCCTCTAAGCTGTGCTGGATGTTAGGGGTAGTCTCCTGGGGTGACCAGAATAAGCGAAACAAGGCAAGCGAATAAAAAACTACCCCCAGCTGGGGGTTCGGCCCATTCCTCCAACCTTGTGCAGTCCGGCCTTTCCACTGTCCCCTCCCCAGTGTGTCTCTCAAGCAACCGCTTTGACTTGCTCTGACACCTGCGTGAGGAGCTGGAGTTGGCATGTTTTTCCCTGGGAGTAGGCAATGCCCATGCACTTTGCTAGGAATATGCAGTGGGGCTCTGGTCCATGGGGTTCCTTGTAGCCTTGTTGGTTTAGGGTGGGGAACGGAGAAATAAAGGGGGAAGGAGCTTGTGCTCCTGGGATTACATCCCGGTGTGTTTATCCAGCCAATGGAGCCTGGCCTGCCCTCCCTGATAGGACCCAGACCCAACAGAAATTGTGACCATAGTTAAAAAGCAATTAGATAAAATTGCTGTACAGCCCCCCGTGGAGAAGTGTCTGCCATGTTCTGGGCATGAATGAATCGGGCTGGAAAGGAGGGGCAGCCCCAGATGGCTAGGGAATGAGCAGTTCATGTCAATTGATAATGGGTTTCAGACCATTGTTGTTTGCTGCCTTGGTGTAGCCGTGATCCCAGGATATTAATAAAGACACTGGATTAATGATTTATTACATCCATCTGTAATCCACTAATCCCCTTTTTTTGTCCTATGACTCCAGAGGTATTAACAGGCCACTTCATCTTGAATGATCTCTTACAATAGATGTTAAATACTTATGCTAAACAGCCTGTTCTACCTTGTATTTAGCTGTGACACTATGACACTTTTCCAGACCTGAAGAACAGCTCTGTGTAAGCTTGAAAGCTTGTCTCTTTCACCAACAGAAGTTGGTCCATTAAAAGATATTACCTCACCCACCTTGTCTCTCTAGTGGGTTTAAGACAACATTTAAGGTACTGATTCTCCACTCCCCTCAATCCATGTGGGATAAGCAGCAAGGGGAAAGGTGTTCCACCAAGGGAACTAATTAGGTCTCGATAGAAGGAGGGTAGCATTGTTCAGAGTGGGGGGTGGGGTTGGGGGGGGGGAGTGAAACTGGAGTCTGTCATGCATGGTTAGTTAGTCATCAAGTTTCCACCATCAATGATTGAATCATAGAGGAGGCCACTGAACTGGCTGGGGACGACTGCTAGCCCAGCCCAGCTCTCTCCAGACAGGCCATGAGCTGTGAGTGGACCAGGCAGGTGACGGGGCTGTGCTATTTGCAGCTGATTGAGGTGGATGGATAGATCATCTCATACATCACCAACAGCCCTCAGTGGGCCCCATCAGTCTGAGAGCTACCACCCTGCCTAGACGCCTGAGGATGGAGTCCAGTGTTCCATCTTCTCCAGGGCCCTGTCCCTCTGAAATCCCCCAGGAGCCCTAGTTGGGTTACAACCCATCTGCACCATTTTGGAAGCTGGGTGCAGACAGAGATAACAAGCGATGTGTGTTATCAGTGGAACATGAATTACAATGAGGTCTCTCACTAGCCACCTAAATGGCTGGGCTGCTGCTGAGTTCCTTCTATTTTTTTTAAAGGGCTAGGATCCAGCTGTGGTCCTGTTTGGCTGGAACCAGGGCAGTCGTCCACCGATGCACTCCTAATGGACCAGCCCCTTTCCCCACAGCGCCCTCTATATCTCTTTCCCTGTTGAGTATCATGCATGACAGAATTCAATTCCTTCTTGAGCCACAGATCTCAGGACTTAGTGGATTTCCTCTGCTTTTATAATTCCATGTCAATACTATGAACCTGCCCTCTGAGCATCAAGGATTTGCCTTGTATACATCAGGATTGTGCCTTATAAACAGCAGGAACTGACCATATAAACCTTGTGAATGTTCCTTGTCAGTCTCATGAGTTTGTTGCCTAAGAGATACTGGGAATTTGCCCAGAGGCGGTAGGGGGGAGTTGAAAAGTTGTCGTCTTTGTCTTCCTAAATCTCCATGTTCTGTCTAAAGGCTTGTCCACACTTACCACACTGCAGAAGTACAGCTGCACCGGTGAAGACCCAAGGGGTGCTGGTTAGGTCAATTGGAGAAGCCCTCTCTTGTCAGCAGAGTGACACAGGGCTAAGTGAGACGTGTCAGATCAGAATGTTCAGCCCAGGGCATAAATCAATGCACAGTTGCCTGTCCTCTTCCTCGCATGGGGAATATTTAACAAAGTTGAATAACTGTACTGCCGCGTCTGTGAGACACATCACTTGGCGCATTTCTGGAAGGATGGTGCTGTGGAGATCAGCCAGGGGAAAGAACCTCCCTGGAACAGGACAGTTGGGTGTTGCAACAAAACAGAATTAAAAAAAAAATACTTTGATTGTTATTTATCATGTTTCTTACAGCGTGGCTGGTGACCAAACAAGATCAGGGCTGCATTGTACTCAGTGTTGTACAAACACAAAGCAAGAGATGGTCCCTGCCCCAAAGAGTGTACAGCCTAAATAAGTGAGGTAGACCAAGGGGAGGGGAAAGGGATGGAACATACAACATACTTTAGCTTTTGGGCTGTGGAAATCAAAGTGCCTTATAAAAGCAGGTGTCATTCTACCCTGTTACAGATGGGGAAACTGAGGCACAACACATTTAAGTCATGAGGCAGTGTAGTCTGGTGGGGTGAACACTGGACTGGGACTCAGAAGACTTTGGTTCTTTTCTCAGCTCTGCTACTAGCCTGCTGGGTGACCTTGGGAAAGTCACTTCACTTCCTTTCTCTGTGCCTCCATTTCCCCATTTGTGAAATGGGGGTAATGACACTGCCCTTCTTTGTAAAGTGCTTTGAGATCTGCCGATGAAAAGTGCTAGACAAGAGTTTTTATTATTATTTATTTGTGTTACAGTCGAGGGCCCATTCAAAACTGGAGCGCCTTTACCCTCCTCCCCACCAGCAGCAGGGCGGTACCTTCCAAGCAAGGGGCATGCTCTGCTATGGTGGGGGTGAGGAGATGGATGTCTTCCAGGTTGTTACACTGAGGAGGGAGAAAAATTGTTCTTCTTAACCTCTCAGGATAGGGACAAGACGCAATGGGCTTAAATTGCAGCAAGGGAGGTTTAGGTTGGACATTAGGAAAAACTTCCTCACTGTCAGGGTGGTGAAGCACTGGAATAAATTGCCTAGGGAGGTTGCGGAATCTCCATCATTGGAGATTTTTAAGAGCAGGTTGGACAAACACCTGTCAGGGATGGTCTAGATAATACTGAGTCCTGCCATGAGTGCAGGGGATTGGACTAGATGACCTTCCGAGGCCCCTTCCAGTCCTATGATTCCCTGGAGGCTCTCTGGAACAGATGCTACCAGAGAGTTGTACACCCTGTTCACTCTTTCCAGCTTTTCTTTGGAAACAGTAGAGCCAGATACAGTTTTACTACGTGAAAGATGAGAGTCTGACGTCATCTCAGGATTCTGTGAAGCAGGGATCTAAGCAAGGGCCTTTGGTGCCTGTATCTTAATCCAGACATGGTTGTTCCTGCTTTCAAACCTTTATTCCTCCCTTAATGCCGTGCTAGGTTATTGTTCTGACATCTAAAGAGATGCAAGCTGGCAGTTGCAATGCACTTCCAAACATCCCGCAGAAGAAACACCCGCTGGTCCTGATTCCTTGGCTCTGGGCTTGTTAACCTGTTTCTACTAACTAAGGAGATTTCCAGGGCGAGGCTGACTTGGCCCGGCAGGAGGCATCTTTTATCTTGCCAAGGACTGGGCCCAAAAAACTACTCACACAGCTGTCACTCACGTTGATGGAATGCAGGTGAGGCTGCCCTGTGGTTAGAATGACTCCACCCCAGAGACAGAGGTAGGCGCCTAGGTACCAACACAAGAGATCTGGGGCTCAGCCAGGGTGCCTGGTTACAAGCACTGATCTGTTTGTTAACCCTTTCCCAGCTTGCCTTTGATTTTTTTTTTCTGTCTCTCTGTAAAAACACCCAAGGCACGTTAGTCTCTTCAGTTATATCACCTTGTGCTGCAACAGCAGCAGCTGGGATCAGCTCAGTAGGGATGTGCTAGGGCAGTGCTTGGACAGGAGACCTCCTGGGAAAGTGTGAGGACATGGTGATCCAGTAGGTGGTGCTGTCTCCTCTGAGCAAATCCTCTGGTTACTGGTGTTAGAGGATGCTTTGAAGGTGAGATATAAAATTGGAGATTTATAGTGGTGATTTAATGCCTGGGAAGGGGAATTGTAGTAATGGACTTTTTTTCTTTATGATATATAAAACAAAGGCCTGGAAGAGTGAAGCTTATGGAATTTTAATTTTAAAGGTGAAGGGGTTTGTTTCTGCCTTTTTTTTTTTTAACCTTAGAAACATCAGGGCTCTTGAGTTTTGTGTTGCTTGATTTTGCTGGAGGTCTCCTTGGAGGACTAGAGATCTGGAGTGGGACTCCAGGTAGTTACATTAAGGGCCTTTTACACCACTCTGGGAGTGTAAAGTGGCCATAAAGTAGACAGATAAGTCATTTACGCTCACTTTAAGGCCCCTTAACACTAGTGTCAATGAGAATCTGGCCCACAGAGTTTTAAACAATCTAACTGTAAAAACTCATCCCAGGATCAGTTTCACTGACTAGCAATGTCCCGCTAGTTTCCCAAATCCCCCCCAGAGTCCTTCAGCAGCAGCAGGGATTGTGAGACCAGATACAGAGAGACCCGCTTGTCCTTGTAGAGATGGGCCTAGGAGATTTGGGTTCAATTCTGGGCTCTGCCACAGATTCCCCGTGTGACCTTGGGCAAGTTACTCAGTCGCTCGCTCTGTGCCTCAGTTTCCCAGCTGCCCAAGGGGGATGTTAACACTCCTTGTCTGGTCTATTTAGACACTAGGCTGTTCAGGTCAGGGGCTGTCTCACTCTGTACATACAGTGCCCATCACAATGAGCACAGCTGGAGGCCTCCATGCACTGATGTAATAACAAAGACTAATGTAAAAAGCAAGTGGGACTTTTTCTTTCTTATCGCTACCAAAAAAAACCCCAAACCCTTTTCCCTCATAAAACAAAGCAAAAGAGGGGTCAAGAACAAGCTCAGCTCCTCCCCCATCACCTTTAAGATCCTAAGTATCAAACAGGCAGAAGCTCAGGGCCTTGGCTACTCTTTATGGGTGATTATCAATACACGTGTTATGCACCATCACCATGGAATCTAGGCATCCTTAAACTAACTGAGCAGCACATCAGGGACCCCTCAGGAAAAGGACCCAGTTTTCTGCTGCCTGCCGTTCCCCTATTCCATGTTTTTAAGCCACTTACATGCACTTGGACCAAAGGGCCCTGATTCTCCATTGCCTCGTGCTTGCTGTCGCCACTGCCCTTGTGCAAAGTTTCCTTTCCGTTCAGTGCCTCCGTTTCCCCACCTGTCTGACAAGACATAATGACACCGACCCGCCTCCCAGTGGGATCGTGAGGCTGCGTTTGTTTGTGTTTGCAAAGTGCTCTGAGAGCCTCGGAGGGAAAGTGTTACTGTGTGTGTGTGTGTGTGTGTGTGTGTGTGTGTGTGTGTGTGTGTGTGTGTGTGTGTGTGTGTGTGTGTGTGTGTGT
The DNA here is from genome assembly GCF_028017835.1 of Emys orbicularis. Classification (NCBI taxonomy): domain Eukaryota; kingdom Metazoa; phylum Chordata; order Testudines; family Emydidae; genus Emys; species Emys orbicularis. The sequence goes on from NC_088707.1 coordinate 7,088,074, forward strand.
GTGTGTGTGTGTGTTGGTTCAAGCCTCAAAGGACCTACAGTGGGGCTTGCCCTCTTTTATGGCAGTGCTAGTGACTCCTCAGAACCCCTAGCCCAATGGTCCTTGACCTTTTCACATTGGTGACCCCTTATTCAGTAAAATAATGTCTCCATCCTAACCTTGTATAATGTAGTGGGGGGGGGGGTGTTTTGAGAGGTTGACAGGGAACATTTGACTTTGAAGGGCAAGGCTGTGTGGGGGAGCGAGATTTTCTTTGCTTTTGCTTGTAATCAAATTCTCAAGGCCTCGTGACCCTCCCCCCCTTCCCCGAGACCCATGTCCCACCACTTGAGAAACTCTTCAGCAAGCAATGGGGACTGAGGCTGTTCTTACGCCGGCTCCCCAGTGTAAGAAGTAACTGCTTTAAAGTCAATGGCCTCCCAACCGGGAACGAGTGCCAGCAGATAGGCCTGAGTGTAAATGAGAATCAGTCCCCAGGCGGGTGCATTGGTGGTTGACAACTCAGTGCAGAGGCTGTAACAGTTTCCATACCATAGTCCCCTGGGTCATACAATCCCTCGGAAGCGATGCTCTGGGGGATATTTCCCAGGGCCTCACTCCGAACCTGACGGAAAATGTTACAAACCAAGGAGTTCCCCCGCCCGTGCCCCCCGCGACTTTTAAAATGTTGTGTAATGAGTTTGCGGATGAGGTTTCCCTCCTTCCCAGTGTGTTATCAGCCTGTTTATCTGCCAGGCTCTGGGTTGTAAACAGAAGAATCAAACCCAGCAGCACAACTGCCCCAATTCAGACCAGTATAAAAAAAAAAAAGTCCTCTGAGGGAAGGTTCCATTCCAGGGGAAGATCATTAGAGGAAATTTTACCTTCTTTTATCTTGGCTTCCCACCCCCACATCTGCTTCCCTTGCAAGCATTTCCCTGACACAAATGCCACTAGGGTTTCAGCGCCCTTTTTTATTTTTAAAGAAGAAACAAGGAACTAAAGTGAACGTGGGAGGCAGAGGGTTAATAAAAACAAACCAGTGACCTCCGTATTGAGCCCTTGGGGAATTTATCTCTAAGGAGGCACCCAGTTCTCTGTTCGAGCTGACAATACTGGCTGTGTCTACACTAGGAACGGAAGCCAAACTATCCCACCGCGGATACCATTGTTTCAGCTGCTCCAGTGGGTGTTCTACTGTAATCCTGGCACAATGGTGAAAATGCCAGAAGCCACTGAAGCCTGTTATGGCGGAAGGCACCATAGCCAGATCCAACCTTCACAATTCCCGGAAAGGCATCCCACAATGCATTGCGATGGCCCTACACTACACAGTGATGGTTTCCCATCCTGAAGGGGGTGTGCAGAATGGTGGGGCACATCCGGAACTTTTCCCCACCGTATGCACCCTCAATCCCTGTGGAGCCATCCCCACTGCAGCCGCTGGCCCCAGCGCCTCACCGGCTGAATCTGTGCCGCAATTAGCCGGCTCCGGATCCCAAACTCGCTAGATTAAAGTTAGCTCGAGAGTGTCTGCTCAAGCTGTGCTCATACCCTGTGATTACAGCATAGACATACCCTTAATTTAGTTGGGAGAACAGGCAACGGTTGGGCAGCTGGCTCATCAAATGCGTTTTGGCTCGTCTCTCGGTTTTACGCAGACTGACGGAAGTTTTACCAAGTCTTGGCCACTCACCCCTTAGAGCAGACTCCCCACAACTCTCCATGCATCTCTGCCTTGGAGACGTTCTATACATGGGAAGCCACTGCATGGTAGATCCCCTCGGAGGTGCCATCAACGCAGTTATTTCCACGGGTACCGGAGGAATTTTCTTTGCTCCTGTTGTATATTGTACTGACGCCCTTGCTGGTGCCCATAGCTGCCCTCACTTACAAGTCAGATGTCTGACTGAGGAGACACTTGTTCGTGTTTACTGAGGGCTGTATTGGATGAAGTAGAACAGGGTGAGTCTGGAGCTGCAGGGGTCACTGCTTCACATCAAAAGGCTCTTCGGAGAGCAATGAATTTCTTCATCAACAAGGGGGGATCCTTGGGCTCTGGGGAGCAAAGATGTTGTCCTCCATTCTCAGCCCAAAACAGATTTTGTCCCCAGCTCGGTGCCATTTCCTTGTCAACTGTAGCGGTGACTGGCTCCAAGTTAGTCAGCGAGCCTTATGGATGGCTCCCTCTATCCCTGGCTATGAGCAACCAGCATTTCAGGGTCCCCAGGGCCTCTGATTCCCACAGCGCTTCATAGGATATCTTTATCCTTCCTGGAGAATCACAGCATGCTCTCTTTCTCCTCTCTGCACTCTTTCATTTCATTTTTTTACCTCAGGAACAAACAGCCCATTCATTCCAGGGCGGCCTCGGCTTCAGACCACCTACAGACTAAACATTTACAGGGGGGGGAACCATGTATCTCATCAGCTTGGCTATCCTGTCCACAAAGGCACCACAATGGCACCTCATGCATTCATACCCTCCGACCACCTTTGACTAATCAAGGGCCAAGTACCAGCCATCAGCTTCTGAAGCCAGGGGCCAGCGGGGAGGTATGATTAGAATCTCAGTGGTTCTTTTGTTCCAGTGGAGTTTATTGGCTTTTGTTTACTTCTCGTACAGTTAAGATAGATCTTCTGGGTTTTGCTATGTTCCTTGCTCTCAGGACTTAGCCCCAGTAGGGCTGAACCTAACTGTAGGTGTGGACACTCAAGGGTCTGCATGGAGTGAGCTAATTAAGGTCTACCTGCAAACAGACGGGCGCGCAGGCACATGAGTTATTACTACCCCCAGTGTAGAGTTGGAGGGTGAACCGAACAGTTGAGTGAGGGATTGCCTCAGGTCATACAGGGGGTTTGTAGCAGCCTGGGAACTGAACGGGGAGGCACATGAGCATGGGCAAGTGAAGCACAGCTTAACCAAGAAGTGTCTGAAGCTACATACATTCTGCATGTTCTTATTTATTTAATTGATAAATATATCTGGATTGGAGGACAAATTATGATTTGATTCCAGTATCACGGCTCCCTCTCTCCAGGAGCAAAACGCAACACCAGAAAATGGTGCTGCGTGAGGCTCAGCTCTTGGTATAGTGAATAGTGCCTCAAGAAGTGGCCTTGTTACCGTGGCAACTTGCCACACCCAGGAGTCACTTTATAAGGGTGTTGCTGTGGTAACCACGGCTTGGTGAGGCCACCGCAGGATTGTAGCTGTTAAGCCTGTGTTGTAGGGGACAGGGATGGGGTTTAGCCCCTGTGCCTCCCCAGGGGGTGGGCCCCAGACATGTGTGTGAGGAGCCATTGCTGAGCCTGTCTCGTGCTCCAGCCTGGGTAGCAGTGGGGGGCGGGAGGGGATGGGGGGGTAGCACGCCTCCAGCTCCTGGATTTGTCTGCTGTTTTTTCGCTATAAATAAGGTAAGCTTTTAATAGCTATTAAATTATGCATCAGGTGGAGGTGGAAATAACTATTTTGTGATCTGTGCCTCACCTGTCAAAAAAGTCATTAGCTGCCACTGCAGTTGAAACTAAATCTTCTCCGTATGGGTTATAATCCTGCTTTACAAGTGGGCTGCAAAATATTTGTCTCTCCACATACCAACCCCAAATCCATAATTCTCAGCGATGTGTAACATTTCAATGGTATCAAAGCTTCCTGAAGAGAAAACTATATTCTGCAAGGTAATTCAGCTGGATTGTGACAGATTTATGCGTAAACAACATGCACTTTATAACCTAGAAAGATTGTTGGTTTGGCTTGGGTGGTGTCATGACCTTAAATCGTTTAAACTGATTTTGTATGCATTATTATTGTTACGTGTGTAATATTACAGACAATTACCTAACAATAATTGTACGGGCTTAATACCTGCCTGCACTTCAGGCAAACAGCCAGCATGAGAGAGTTTATTTAATGTAAATATAAAAAACCTAAATATTATGTGGGATGGGAATGGTTCAGGGATTCAGGCCTCTTCAGTTCTGTTTCCAGTTTTGCCACTCACTTGTTCTGTGACCATTAGCAAATCATTTAACACTTCTGTCTGTAGTTTCCCCTTCTACAAAACGGTGATAATTAAAGTTAGCTGAATGAGAGGTGGGAAGATTTTATAGATTCCCTCACACACACACATTCTTGTTAAAATGTGGAGCGTTATCCAAAGTATAATATTGGAAACTGTTAACCGACAAGAGGATTGACTGAAAAACGAGAACACATTTCTGTTTTTTCTTGTTTGTCATCAAAAAAGCAGAACTCAAACATTTTTAATCCTCTCTCATAATAATGCTTACTCATCCCTACCTCACAGGAGGGCCTTGTGAAGCTGAAATGATGCTCATAAAATGATTTGAAATCCTCAGGTAAAAAGAGCTATGTTCATGCAAGTAAATATTATTACATGAATGCTTTTTGGATCTTTTCTCATCGAAGTATTGGCATTGGAAGATGAAGTCTTTCACCACAAGATTATCTCAGAAGAGCCCCAGTTCTGCAAGAATTTATGTAGGTGCTTAACTTTAAAAAGTCCGGTTGAAATAAGCACATTTCTGATTGTTCGTAAGTTCTAAGTCAAGGTCTAGTTTGAATCCTTTCACCTCTAGGTCATAAGTTTGAATCCAGCAAAAACTTGTAGACACATGCTTCAGTTCATCCCAATTCAGCAAAGCACTTAACCCATGGGCTCACACCATGTGAAGTCAATGGGACTCACGCAAATGCTTAAAGTGAAGTGACTTTGGCGCCTGAACATTGTTACCATCTCACAGCTATTGATTGTCCCATGTGAAATGTACTAGTGGGTCTCAGTCTAGTTCATAGTAGATGAATCCATATTGCAAAAGAACTCTATCACCACAATAGGCCACCTTGTCCAGTGTTGCAGTTGAGAAGCCAAGCATTGGTGTTTCGTTAGCAGTAAGTGATGCAGTGGGGCAGGCAGAGTTGTAAGAGGGAGATCTTTATTGAGCATGCCTAGAGGCCAGTGTTTGTCTGATAGGTAGTTCAACAAGCAATTGACTTAATCTGCAGCAAGAGAGAGTTACGTTAAAAGAAAAACTTTCTAACTATAAAGATAGTCACGCACTGGAATAGGCTGCCAAGGGAGTTTGTGGAATCTCCATCACTGGAGCTTTGTTAGACAAACACCTGTCAGGGATGGTCTAGGTATATTTGGTCCTGTCTCAGCACAGAGGGCTGGAGCCTGGACTAGATGACTTTTCAAGGTCCCTTGCAGCCCTCTATATCTATGATAGTAGCCTGACATCAGATTGTATATATGAGCCTCTGGTGTCACACCAAACTAGGTCCCTCCTGTAATCTGAACCTCTTTCTCCAGTTCCATGCACTGTTATACAGCCAGAGCCTCACTCCTAGAGCCCAGGGCCGGCTCTGGCTTTTTTGCCGCCCCAGGCAAAAAAGCCTCCGGCCGCCCCACCCCCACCCCCAGCGCGGGGGGGGGGGGGGCAGCCGGAGCCCCGGGGGGAGGGCGGTGAGCCCGGGCCGGGGCTCCGCTCTCCCCGGCGGCCAGAGCGCCGGGGGGAGGGCGGCGAGCCCCGGCCGGGGCTCCGCTCTCCCCGGCGGCCGGGGGGGGAGGGCGGCCGGAGCCCTGGGAGCAGGGCGGAGTGCCCGGCCAGAGCGCCGGTTGGAGGGCGGCGAGCCCCCGGCGACCAGAGCGCCGGGGGGAGGGCGGCCGGAGCCCTGGGAGGAGGGCGGAGTGCCCGGCCGGGGCTCTGCTCTCCCCGGTGGCCGGGGGGAGGGCGCCGGGGGGGGAGGGCGGCCGGAGCCCTGGGAGGAGGGCGGAGTGCCCGGCCAGAGCGCTGGGGGGAGGGCGGCGAGCCCGGCCGTGGCCCTGCTCTCCCCGGCGGCGGGAGCCGGAGCGCCGTGCCGCCGCCCTCCAGGTGCCGCCCCAAGCACAAGCTTGGTGGGCTGGTGCCTGGAGCCGGCCCTGCTAGAGCCATTTCCACCAGGTCAGAGGTGGGGCACACTGGTGAGTGATGTGTGTGGGGAACCTTGCCCGGCTCTGTGGATAGAGAGAAGTCTCCACGCTCTAGGATTATCAATCCAGCACCTTCCCCCCACTTCTGATGCCTTTATTTTGACCCTATGACCTGTACCGCTATCCCTGTTTATTCATTTTTTCCCCTCACTCAGTTGTAGTTTGCATTGTGACTTCTCCCTCACCTAAGGGGGCAGGACTTTCATTTCTAGTCATCAAACAGAGCAGCTCCTCCTCTCAACCCAGAATTCAAAAGAGACGTTGCAAATAATAACAATGGACAGAACCCCCGGTGAATGCAAGGGTCATGCAAAATTTTGCTATTTGCTTTGGAGTGTTTTACTTTTTTAACACATCTAAAACTGTAAATAAAAAATGAAACTTGGAAGCCTTTATCTCTTTATACTTCAAAACCAGTTCAGCTGCACCAGGTAGTTTCTGAAGGCCCCAATTCAACAAAGCATGTAAGCACACATGCTTAACTTTAAGTCCCACTGAAGGACTGACTCAGAGTCCATATGACAATCTGAAACTGGGCCAAGAGCTTGTCACATAGGAAAACATCAAGGACAGAACAGTCACCATAAAATTGATAGACGTGCCTGGAATTGCCTTTTAACCCTTAATTTAATAGAGGCCTTGTGGTTTGGAAAGCCAGGGGTCTTATTTAGACTGTTTGGGCCACACTGAAATTATAGAGAAACCACCCAGTGGTCTGGATGGACTCTGACAAACAATCGAAGGGGAAGGAGGGTCTTAGGACAGCAGTGTTAATCAAAAACAGGTTTATAGCTGCAGTAGGCACTTTCTTCTGCGCTGATTGCTGTGGGCAAGGAGAGAGAATGCACAACTGGTATATCCAAAACTCTTGTTATTAACACATCGGTCTTAACTTATAAGTCATTGACTTAATTTTACCTCGTGCAACTCCCATGGGTGTGGAGTCCTGTTTACTTTACCACAGACCTGATTACAAGTTCACTGTCACTGATGTAAACCGGGAGCAAATCCACTGAAGACAATGGAGTTATGCCAGCATGTGAGGAGAATCAGGCTCATTATTATTATTATTATTATTATTTATAATTTATGTTACAATAGCTGTGGCCTATTGAAAACTGTGATCTATCACTTTCAATTTAAGAACGGTTTCCTGGTCCTGCTTGCAGGCTAAGGGGCTCTGTAGGGAAGCATGTGATCTGGGGCTAGCAGCAGAAAGCCAATCTACAGTACAGTGGGGGTGACTTGTGCCTCTCTGCTTTAGGGAGCAGCTTGCTTTGTCTCCCGCTGGTGTTTGGCTCTTGTGTGCTATCATTCAGAATTCTAAGAACAAAAGTCGCATTACGTTGCAACCTCCCCGCAAGAGGATTTTATGTTTTTTATCTAATTTCTGTTTTTATGCCAGGAACATAACAATAATGATTAGAGGCTCTGACTGAGATCAAGGCCCTGTTGTGCAAGGTGCTGTACATACATATAATAAGTGACAGTCCCTGTCACAAAGAACTTACAATCTACAAAGACAAGGCAGGTAAAGGAAGCATTACTATTGCCATTTTACAGAGAAGGAATGGAGGGGAAATGACTTGCACACACAGTCACGTGGAAAGTCAGTGGCAGAGTTGGAAATAGAATGCAGGTCTCTTAAGTGGGGACATAATCCAACCACAGAGCCAGCCTGCCTTTCATAAAGGGCTTGTTTGTTCTCTGCTGCTGAGCAACTCCAGTTTTATTGGTGCCCTGTCCTACAGGGATGGGAGGAAGTGGTTTGGTTAGCAGCTGGGAGAGGTGGGAGGAGCACGTGAATTTGCAGAAGGATATGGGAATGAAGGCTGTACTGTGTTACCGTCTCAAAAAGCGTGGGCTACATCCAGCATTGCTGGTGTTATTCAAAATGGGAGCAAATCTTGCCCCCTCCTCTCCTGGGTGCAAAAGATCCAACATGTGGAGCTGGTGAAGTTCTGCTGCACATGAGGATGGGGTGCAGAATTCAGGGACCTCCCATGCTCTGCATGTCATGGAGCTGTCTTTTGGGGTGATCCCTAAATTCAGCAGCCGGTGGAGGCTTGGGGGGCAGGCAGGGCTGGCGGTTTCATGATTATGCAGATGCACCTTCTAGTCCCATTCTCCTGCTGGGAAGGGGAGAACAACACACTTGGGGCCTGCTGCAGCCATGGGGCTATTGCGAAGCTCCATTACCAATGCCCAGCTTGGAGAGGTGCGTCTTGTCCTTCATGATCCGGAAGTAGCCATTATTGTCAGGCACCGGATCTAGGCTCAGGTTCCGATGTGCAGAGACTGGCTCCGTCTATAGCTTTCAAAAAGTTGTCCCCAGGAAGCTCTGGGATCCCAGAGGCCAGGAGAACTCCCTTCGCTCGGTTTCTCTGCCACCTGTGTTTTCAACCAGCCAGTGAGCAAAACACAGCTTTGCTGCCTCAGCGATGCTAAGTGTTCGGGGCTTGGCAAAGCAGAGCAAAAAGCAGGCCCCTCTCTAGCATTGCCGACGGCATGGCCCGCCTCTAACACTGGCCCTTTCCATCCTGACCTGAGTGGATTGAATTTGCCCAGGTGCCACCATGGCTGGGCAATCTCTTCAAGGCAGCTGTCCGGTCAGTACAGGGAATGCCACCCAGATACAGCCTCATGCTTCCAGTAAAGATATGGCCCATTTATGGCCATGCATTTTGCAGATACCACCAAAGCTATGCAGGTTAAACACCTTCCCCATTCTTAAGGCAGCTATGAGGAGAGGCCTGGAGATAAACAGGTCGGGTATTATGTTGTCACGCTGAATTACATCATTCCTAAATGGAATTCAGGGAGTGAGGCCAGCACACGGGTCAATCAGGTGCTGCCACTGCCGGTTCCACCTTCAGCTGTGTGACAGCCTTCATTGACAAAACATCATGGAGGGTCGAAAGAGACCAAACACCCATAGTAAAAAACCAAAACCAAAAAACTACACTGTCCCGCAGTATTGGTCCAAGATCCCATGGGCATGATTCACTATTGCCATGCACCTGATTTAGCCATTTGCCCTAGTTTCTCAAGGGGCAGGCAGGAGATACCATAAGAGTATCTAGCATTGCGCTGGAGTAAAGGAGATTCTGTGCCAGTTACTGCATGGCTGTGGTGGTAAACTACACTGGGATTTCCTTGGTTTTTCAGTGTTCCTAACTTTAGCAATTTTATTGTCTCCCAGTATTGTGAGTTTTTCTTAAAGCCGCAGCTCCAGGAGTCATGTGATTATGTAAGAATCTCAGAATTCATTTTTAAATGTTTTCTAAAGTATGTTTCTAGCCTTCATTTGTGGATAATAGGGTGAAAACATGACCCTAAAGGCTTAAGACAAATGTAGATGGCTTAAAAATCATATTTTTTTAATCTAATCTCATGATTTTTTCTTTGTTTTCTTGGGATTTTATTAGGCCTGATTCATGATTTTTAAATCCTTGGAGTTGGCAGTACTCTTTTCTGGCAGTCTAAGGCCAGCATGGTTTGCTGTAAATGATGCTCTCTGAGATCTTTAGGAAATAAACGCCAGAAGGGAGATCGTAGGAGGCCTGAGAAACTGAGGCTAATGGGGCTGCCTCCTGACCCACTAAATCAGTTGACAGGCAGGTATTGGATACTGCTGAGCACTCTGGGTACATTTAAGGCCTGTCTATCTGTCATGCTCTTTTCCTGCATGGTGGCTTTTTCTATCTTGGATTTTGTAGTGAAGACTGGCCTTGATTGTAAAGCTGGATGAAAAATAGTCTATGTTTGTTTCAGCAAAAGAAAGAAAGAAGAATTTAGAATGTTTGAAATTGTTTGATTTGAAAAAAAAAAAAAGAAAATGGAAAAAGTGTCAGTTTTGGGATGTTTTCCCCTTTTTTGGTCATTTTTCTGCCCCCCCCTCCACTCCCCAATTTTCCATTTGGTTTTTTTTGGGGGGGGGGTCCCATTGTTGTTGTTTTTTCTTTTCTTTTTTTTAAGGCCGTTTTTTGTCAGCAAAAAGTTCCAGAAGAAAAATTCCAACCTGCTCTGCTTCACTCTGATAAGTGTAAAGGGGATTCTTCCCTGACGCTGCTGGGCACAGACCGACCCTGTGGTTCCTTCTGGCTCCCCACACTGTCTCACGCAGACCGTGCTGCCTAGTGTTTCCACAGAGGGTCTCTCTAGACCTGGATAAAATAGTCATTGGAGAGACTGCTGACTACACAGTGTCAATCTAAACAAGTTACTTTGGCCTTGGTCCTGCTTCCATTGTACTCAGTGGGAGTTTTGCCATTGATTTCAATGGGAACTAGATCACATGCTTAATAATCATGCAGGATCCAAATGCTTCTCCAAGATATGGGCTTCCCCCCCAGTTTTTGATATTAAAGGTGGTGTTTGCCAAAGCAAATGTGAAGGGGAGGGCAGCCTAACCCTGGCTCCTGGCTTAGCCAGCCCTGGCCTGATGCAGAATAAGAGTCTAGTTAGATAACAAGGATGAGATTTTCAGCACCCGTAGTAAGGGCTGTTTCTCAAAGAGCTCAGTTCCCATTTAGAGACCTCAAGAAGGGCCCGATTTTCCAAAAAGTCCAAGAACCAGCCTCTCCTGGTGTGACACATAGGATGTGTCTACACTGCACTAAAACACTCACGGCTGGCCCATGACTTGGGCTTGTGGGGCTATACAATTGCAGTGTAGATGTCCAGGTTATATCCCAGAGCCCAGGCTTCAGTCTGAGCCCAGAAGTCTACAGTACAATTTTATAGCCCCTCAGCCCAGGCCCTGCAAGCCCAAGTCAGCTGACGTGGGCCAGCCGCGGACATTTTAGTGCAGCACAGGCATACCCTGAGAGCTGCATTTTCCAAAGTGCTCCGCACCCAGTGTGCGCCCAAGGCACAGAGCTCTTCAGGCAATCTAGCCACTCATTTTGGTACCTACCTGGGAGCTTGGCTGTCTTAAGAATATGACTTAAAAGAGAGGAGAAGAGAATGGTGACACCAACGGAGCACGTGAAAGAGGGGGAATTATCAATGATATGTAATGTTCCTTCCTTCATTTAGAGGAAAAGAAACAGCTGTAAACAAACTCTTCGAAGTGATTAGCCCGACGTGTGCCTCTCTAGGAGCAGAAGACATGTGCTTCTAATTTTTATTTTTGGCTGTGTGCTGGAGGGGTCTGTTTCCCATTGGCCCTCTGACCTTTCAGAAAGGAGAGGAAAAACAAAAGAAAAATAGCTGGCCAATTCCTAGCACCATTGAAGTCCATGGCAAAACTCCCGTCAGCTTCAGTGGGACCAGGATTTGGCCCAGATGGGAAGGAGAAAAGACAGACACTTGAGCCAAAACAGTGGAAAAAGAAAAACCTCTCTTTTCTTGTCTTGGGGAATTATAATGGGTGAAGGGAATGGCGAAGAACTGTAAGCATCGGGCTGGGAGCATCTATAGTAGACTTCTTGGAACTGCCAGTTTAAATGTTCTTCCTTCCACGGTGGATGAACAGAATTCCACTCAGTTAACTCTTACAGTGTATAGCACAACTCTCTGGTTTGGTGAGGAGCTCAAGGGGCTACGGTAATAGATACAATAATTACAGCTGGTCAGAAAGCAGATGTTGTCACCCATGAACATTTTTGATATTTCGAATTTTTTTGCATCTCAAATTGGGATAAATAGCCAAAAATTCAAGAAAAAAAAAATTTGCAAAATGAAATTCTGGAAAAAATTCCACGTCAGGTCAATCGAACTGTTTGGATTTAATAAATTCAAAGTATTTTGTTTTGTTTTCAACCCATTTTAAATTGAGTTAATTTTTCTATATAAAATAAAGTAAATTGCAAACCAAAGAGTTGTTTTGAAGCAACATATTGGAACTTTTCATTCTGAAAATGTCCAAAATTTCAATGTTCTTGAAAGTTTTTTTTTCCTAAACAAAATTTCACCAAAAATAATACCCTTGCATGAAAATTTTCGGTTTAGTTGAAATAGCATTTTCCAACAGAAAACTGTTTTGACAAAACTTTTCTGATCAACTCTACTGATGATGATTCTCCGTCTCCCAACACACACCTCTTCCTTCTTAAACAATTCCCAGTTTCTTGTCCAGGCTATCTTTAAATGTCCCAAGTAATGGAGACTTTCTCTACTTCAGAGAACTTCACAAACAACTAGATCTTGCTTGTCCCATTACTCCTTGTTAGAATTCCTTACACTATGCTAAATAATTCCTCTCCCTTATTGCTGTATCCTTCCTAAAGGGAGGATGCTACACTCTTCAAACCTAGCCTACCTTGTCCTCCACCCTTCATAATCTCCAAGCCAAGATCTATATGGCCTGTTTAACCTCTGCATTTTTCTCCAGTTTTATGCCAGTGTAACTCCATTGAAGTCACCGCCGTTGTAACTGGAGTAATGCAGCAGTGAATCAGGGCCATAGACTTCTCTTAACCCTTCCACAAAAGTCACTCACTTCAATCTTTGGGCGGTTTATAATAGCGTGTCCAGGCCCCGACCATTGTCGAGTGGTGGCCCATTGGGCTTGATGCTATATGAACACACAATAACAGTCTACAGACAAAGGAAGCATTGTTATTTCGATTTTAAAGAAAGGGAACCGCGGCGCAGAGAGACTGGGTGACATGTCTAAGGCTGACACAAGTAGCCTGTGGAAGACCCCAGAATTGAACCCCAATTTCCTGAGTCGAAGGCCAGTGCCTTCACCACAAAATCATCTGGTTGCTCTTCTCTGAGTGCCCTCCAATTTATCAGAAAGGTAGAGAAACAAAGAGGTAGAGAAACACTTCCCAGAACTGTGTCTTGGTGCAGGCGCGGTTGGTCCCGAGGCATAGAAAGGAGGGCCGCTCACCACCTGTCCTGGGAATATCTGAAAAATGCCATAGACTGTGTAATGTGGTCATATGTGTACACTCGGTCGAGTTCTGCTCACGGTTTCACCAGTGTAAATCCATTCACTTCAATGGAGTTCCTTTTACTTTATACTGATGTAGCGAAGAGTAGGAAATGGCTCTTAATGTTTTGAGCACTCCTTAGTAATCCTTCCTCATCCATCAATTGCCTGTTTGGACTACACCTCCCAGAATCCTTAGCAGGAAGAGTCTGGAGCGTGAAAAACACTTTGGTGAGTTGTTAGCTGCAAGTGTCAAGGTCACGGTCATGCCTTGCACAAAACTTAAAATCTGAGCTCTGTGTCACGGGTTGACCCACCCCATGAAGAGAAGGGGGCCATCTACTGAATCACCAAGATGCTGCTTGGAGATTTCCATCCCAATATTGACCCGTCCTGCCCCTGCTTTGCATGCGCGCTGAATAATTTCAGGTGCTAAATTCCTTTGATGACTCTATCACTAGTCACAGGCTCACATCACTCATCTTTTCTTCCCAGGAGAATGGAGGAGCCTTGAGATCTATTGATCTCTAACATGTTCCAGGATGCAAACTCTCTCCCTGCCAACTCAAGAGGGAGTGCATGACAAGCGTGGCAGGTGGACTGAGAGGTTTCTTTCGCCAGACTCCTACCTGATGAAGAATGACTCAGAGTTTTGATGAAGGAGCCGCCGCACAGAGGTGCAAAAGGAAAGACGAGGAGACACTTTGCGGGATGAGATGGGAGTGAGAGTCATCTGACAGGTCCTGCCAGAGGGACAGTCTGTAATTAGAGCTAAGGCTGCCTGGTCTCTCCACTGGAACATTTGTCAATCACCCACCAGTGTCATTTTCACACTGTCAGCTTAGAAATTCTTTTTTTTTTTTTTTTTTAACATCAGCTTTGATGGCTTAATTCTGGCTGGGCGAGGCAGGGGCAGACTGGCCCTTGCCAGACAGAGCACTAAAAGGAAGTGAAGTAATTTTTGTCTTGCAGACCAGATTTTCAAAAGAGATCAGGGCTGGATTTTCCAGGGTGAGCAGCCGCCACAACTGGACCCCCACTTTCCAAAGTGCTCAGGTCCCCAGCAGTTCCCACTGTAACACTGATGCCCAGGTTTTTCAACATGCACTCCATTCACTGAGCTGCCTAATAGGAATTGAACTCCTGTGAAAACTCCGGACCATGAGGCCATGCAAAATACAAAGAGGCCCAGCTGGAAAGACAAGTAATGGGTGACCATTAGGTTACTGGGATGGGCTGGCAGGCTAGTTGTGAGTTTCAGAGCTGGCCCCTGTCAGTGCTTTGCATTTCTAGGTCACCTGGATGTGTCTGTGCAGAGCTGGATAAGTGTGTCTGTCAGCACACAAATGTTTGCTAAGTGTGCTGTGATCCCTCTATAGACGAGCGAAGTGCAGAGTTACTAACAAAAGGAAGTAGTAGATTACATGAAAATAAGCAACCTGTGCCCTCTCACGCTGCTGTCAATCTCGAGTAACTCTGCCAAAAGCAATGGAACTGTACCAAATTTGGGATGAGACCAGGATTGGCCCCAGATATGCATGTTCCTACTGGTGCACTTCCATTAGGAATCCCTGGTTGCTGTCTCCGAAGCACTGTCTTCCACCTCTCCTGAAGCCCATTATGCAGATTTTCTGTTAAACTAGATGGCGCTCGTCATGAAATGGAGGTTTTGGCTTTGCATTTCCTGGCACCTTCTCTCCACATAATTTGCAACAGCTCAGCACCCCTGTGAGTAAATATTGTCATCCTCATTTTACAGATGGGGAAACTGAGGCATGCAGAGTTTTGGGGGTTTTAAGTGACTTGCCCAAGGTCCGACAGGAATTCTGTGGCAGATCTGACAGTAGGACCTTGCTCTTCTGTGCTTTCCTGCCTAGTTTCCTTCATTATTATAAAGATGTGACTGCGGGTGAGTGCTGTGTGTCACACGCCCATAAAGAGGAGGACTCTGTAGGATCCGAATATGCTGGAATGTGCCCTCCAACACATACACGCACCCCAGGAGAATGCACTCTTCCAACTGGGACTGTGTGAGCTGCCGGTGACTTGGGGCATTGGAATGCGCCTGCCCTTGGTTTGGTCGCTCTCCAGAAATGTAGGCCAGACTTTTTTTTCTGCACAGGGCAGAATGGCACAAAATAAGAACATAAGAACGGCCATACTGGGTCAGACCAGAGGTCCATCTACCTCAGTATTCTGTGCTTCAGAGGGAATGAACAGAACAGGGAATCATCAAGTGATCCATCCCGTCGCCCATTCCCAGCTTCTGGCAAACAGAAGCTAGGGACACTATTCCGGCCCCCCCGGCTAATAGCCATTGATGGACCCATCCTCCAGGAACTTATCTAGTTCTTTTTTGAACCCTGTTATAGTCTTGGCCTTCACAATATCCTCTGGCAAAGAGTTCCACAGGTTGATTGTACGTTGTGTGAAGAAATACTTCCTTTTGTTTGTTTTAAACCTGCTGCCTATTCATTTCAGTGGGTGCCTCCTAGTTCTTGTGTTATGAGAAGGAGTAAACAACACTTCCTTATCTACTTCTTCCACACCAGTCATGATTTTATAGACCTCTGTCGTATCGCCCCTTAGGCCTGGTCTACACTATGACTTTAATTCGGATTTAGCAGCGTTAAATCGAATTAACCCTGCACCCGTCCACACAACGGAGCCATTTATTTCGAAATAAAGGGCTCTTAAAATCGATTTCTGTACTCCACCCCGACGAGCGGAGTAGCGCCAAAATCGATTTTGTCATTTCGAATTAGGGTTAGTGTGGCTGCAATTCGATGGTATTGGCCTCCGGGAGCTGTCCCAGAGTGCACCATTGTGACCGCTCTGGACAGCAATCTGAACTCGCATGCACTGGCCAGGTAGACAGGAAAAGCCCCAGGAAAATTTGAATTTCATTTCCTGTTTGCCCAGCGTGGAGAGCACAGGTGACCACAGATAGCTCAGCTCATCAGCACAGGTAACCATGCAGGCCAATAATCGAAAAAGAGCACCAGCATGGACCGTACGGGAGGTACTGGATCTGATCGCTATATGGGGAGAGGATTCAGTGCTAGCAGAACTTCATTCGAAAAGACGAAATGCCAAAACTTTTGAAAAAATCTCCAAGGGCATGATGGAGAGAGGCCACAATAGGGACTCAGATCAGTGCCGCTTGAAAGTCAAGGAGCTCAGACAAGCCTATCAAAAAACAAAGGAGGCAAATGGTCGCTCCGGGTCAGAGCCGCGGACATGCCGCTTCTACGCCGAGCTGCATGCAATTCTAGGGGGGGCCGCCACCACTACCCCACCTGTGACCGTGGATTCCGGGTCGGGGATAGTCTCATCAGCTACACCTGAGGATTCTGCGGATGGGGAAGAGGAGGAGGAGGAGGAGGAGGACGAGCTTGCAGAGAGCACCCAGCACTCCGTTCTCCCCAACAGCCAGGATCTTTTTCTCAGCCTGACTGAAGTACCCTCCCAACCCTCCCAAGCCAGTACCCAAGACCATGACCCCATGGAAGGGACCTCAGGTGAGTTTACCTTTTAAAATATAAAATTTGTTTTAAAAGCAAGCGTTTTTTAATGATTACTTTGCCCTGAGGACTTGGGATGCATTCGCGGCCAGTACAGCTACTGGAAAAGTCTGTTAACGTGTCTGGGGATGGAGCGGAAATCCTCCAGGGACATCTCCATGAAGCTCTCCTGGAGGTACTCCAAAAGCCTTGCCACAAGGTTTCTGGGCAGTGCAGCCTTATTCCGTCCTCCATGGTAGGACACTTGACCACGCCATGCTAGCAGCAAGTAATCTGGTATCATTGCCTGACAAAGCCTGGCAGCGTATGGTCCCGGTGTTTGCTGCATTCAAGCAACATCCGTTCTTTATCTTGCTGTGTAATCCTCAGGAGAGTGATATCGCTCATGGTAACCTGGTTGAAATATGGGAACTTAATTAAGGGGACAGAGGTGGCCGTTCCTACTGGGCTGTTTGCCTGTGGCTGAAAAGAAATCCTTCCCTGCAGTTAGCCAAGCGCAGGGGGGGGGATTGGCCCTGAGCTTTTCGCGTTTGGCTAGCAGGGATCTTCCCTGTTACCAGCCACGCGGTGGGGGGAGGGGTACAGCGATCATCCCAGAGAATTCATGGCGGGAGAGGGGGGCGGGGGGGGGGGGTAGTTTGGTTTCTGCAGGGATCTTCCCTGATACCTGCCACGCGGTGGGGGGAGGGATAAAGCGATCATCCCAGAGAATTGGATGGGGGGGGGGTAGTTTGTTTTCTGCTGCTGAAGGTTAACAGGAAAACCGCAGCAGTCAACGGGCTTTGCTTGGTATGTGGGAAAGGAGGGCGCAGAAGCCGAAAGACAATGGCTTACCATGGCTGCATGCAAGCTGAATTCTGTTGCCCGGACCTGCGTCTGTGATCTCTAACACCAAAGCCACAGGCACTCAATATTAAGATGGAAAATGCGACCTTGTACTGAAATCACATGTGCTATGTAATGTGAATAGTGTTTTTCACCATGAAGGAGTATAAGCATTGTTCTGTAAAATGTATCATTTTAAAAACTTCTCTCCTTTTTTTCAACCCTCCCTCCAGCAGCTGCAAATTTTTCAAGCCTCCCTCCTCCGTCCCGAAGGCTATCTCAGATAAGGCGGCGTAGAAAGAGGACGCGAGACGACATGTTCACGGAAATAATGGAATGCACCCGCAATGAAAGAGCTCATTTGAATGAGTGGAAGGACACTGTATCTAAATTTAGGAAAGATGCCAGTGAACGTGAGGTCATGAGGGACGCTCGAGATGAGAGGTGGCAGGCTGCAACGCTGGGGCTGCTGCGTGAGCAAACGGACATGCTCCGGCGTCTGGTGGAGCTTCAGGAATGGCAGCAGGATGACAGAGTGCCGCTGCAGCCGCTGTATAACCTCCCTCCCCCCTCACCATGTTCCATATCCTCCTCACCCAGACGTGTAAGAACGCGGGGGGGGGGGGGGGAGAGGCTCCGTGCACCCTCCCACTCCACCCCAGTGGACAGCCCAAGCAAAAGGCTGTCATTATATTGAATTTGTTCAGTGGCCTTTTACTTCCCTCCTATCCTCCTCCCAAACCTCACCCAGATTACCTTGTTGGTTCTCTCCCTATGTTTATAATCACTTAATAAAGAATACATGATTTTTAAACGATAGTGACTTTATTTCCTTTGAAAGAAAGCTGGGGGAACGGGGAGGGTGGGTTCCTTACAGAGAATGAATGAGTCAATAAAGGGGGCGGGTTTTCATGAAGGAGAAACAAACAGAAATTTCACACTGTAGCCTGGCCAGTCATGAAACTGGTTTTCAAAGCTTCTCTGATGCACAGCGCTTCCTGGTGTGCTCTTCTAATCGCCCTGGTGTCTGGCTGTGCGTAATCAGCAGCCAGGCGATTTGCCTCAGCCTCCCACCCTGCCATAAAGGTCTCCCCCTTACTTTCACAGAGATTGTGGAGCACACAGCAAGCAGAAATAACAATGGGGAGATTTCTTTGGCTGAGGTCAGAGTGAGTCAGTAGCGATCGCCAGCGACCTTTTAAACGGCCAAATGCACATTCTACCACCATTCTGCACTTGCTCAGCCTGTAGTTAAACAGCTCCTGACTCCTGTCCAGGCTGCCTGTGTATGGCTTCATGAGCCATGGCATTAAGGGGTAGGCTGGGTCCCCAAGAATAACTATTGGCATTTCAACATCCCCAACGGTTATTTTCTGGTCCGGGAAGTAAGTCCCTTGCTGCAGCCCTTTAAACAGAGTAGTGTTCCTGAAGACGCGAGCATCATGAACCCTTCCCGGCCAGCCCACGTTGATGTTGGTGAAACGTCCCTTGTGATCCACAAGTGCTTGCAGCACCATTGAAAAGTACCCCTTGCGGTTTATGTACTGGGTACCCTGGTGCTCCGGTGCCAAGATAGGGATGTGGGTTCCATCTATCGCCCCACCACAGTTAGGGAATCCCATTGCAGCAAAGCCATCCACTATGACCTGCACATCTCCCAGAGTCACTAGCTTTCGTAGCAGCACCTCAGTGATTGCTTTGGCTACTTGCATCACAGCAGCCCCCACAGTAGATTTGCCCACTCCAAATTGATTCCCGACTGACCGGTAGCTGTCTGGCGTTGCAAGCTTCCACAGGGCTATTGCCACTCGCTTCTCAACTGTGAGGGCTGCTCTCATCTTGGTATTCTGGCGCTTCAGGGCAGGGGAAAGCAAGTCACAAAATTCCAAGAAAGTGCCCTTACGCATGCGAAAGTTTCGCAGCCACTGGGAATCGTCCCACACCTGCAACACTATGCGGTCCCACCAGTCTGTGCTTGTTTCCCGGGCCCAGAATCGGCGTTCCACGGCTATAACCTGCCCCATTAACAGCATGATCTCCAAAGCACCGGGTCCCGCGGTTCAATAGAATTCCATGTCCATATCCTCATCACTCTCGCCGCCGCGCTGCCGTAGCCTGCTCCTCGCCGCCTGGTTTTGCAGGTTCTTGTTCAGCATAAACTGCACGATAAGGCGCGAGGTATTTACAATGTTCATGACTGCTGTCTTGAGCTGAGCGGGCTCCATGCTTGCCGTGGTATGGCGTCTGCACTGTTCACCCAGGAAAAAGGCGCGAAACGGTTGTCTGCCGTTGCTTCCTGGAGAGGGGGGAGGATATACCCAGAACCACCCGCGACAATGTTTTTGGCTCCATCAGGCATTTGGGATCTCAACCCAGAATTCCAATGGGCGGAGGAGACTGCGGGAACTATGGGATAGCTGTGGGATAGCTACCCACAGTGCAACGCTCCAGAAATCGACGCTAGCCCCGGTACATGGACGCACACCGCCGAATTAATGTGCTTAGTGTGGTTGCATACATTCGACTTTATACAATCTGTTTTCCAAATTCGAATTATATAAATTTGGATTAACCCCGTAGTGTAGACATACCCTTAGTCATCTCTTTTCCAAGCTGCAAAGTCCCAGTCTTATTCATCTCTCTTCATACGGCAGCTGGTCCATCCCCCTAATCATTTTTGTTGCCCTTTTCTGAACCTTCTCCAATTCCAATAGATCTTTTTTGAGATGAGGCGACCACATCTGCATGCAGTATTCAAGATGTGGGTGTACCATGGATTTATATAGAGGCAATATGATATTTTCTGTCTGATTATCTATCCCTTTCCTAACGATTCCCAACATTCTGTTCGCTTCTTTGACTGCCGCTCCACACTGAGTGGATATTTTCAGAGAACTATCCACAGTGACTCCAAGATCTCTTTCTGGAGTGGTAACAGCTAATTTAGACCCCATCATTTTATATGTATAGTTGGGATTATGCTTTCCAATGTGCATTACTTTGCAAAATGACTTCCATCGGTCGCTCCCAAGGGCATCCTTCTCCTGGGAGGAGCAGGCATAGCAGACTCAGAGCAATGACTTGATAGGCACAAGCTACCCAGGGGAAGCAATAAGACAGCTTCCTCTGGGTTCAGGAACACCCCTTCCCACCTCCTCACAATGAGATGGATGAATAGGGTTGCCCAATCTCTAATATGTCTAAATAACTCTGATGCACAAGCCGAGCTAGAAAGGGGAGGATCTCATGCCAAACCAGTGCCATCAACCAGTGCCATGGAGCTCTTAATATTTAAACCAAGCCCTGCCTTAGTCTCATTGGAAAGCCAATGTAGTTACTCCAGATTTTCACCTGTGTCTCTGAGATCAGGATCTGATGCATCAGCTCCTGCTCATCTTATTCACCTGAGCAGGCCCCGGTGGCAGAAATGTTAATGGGCCAGTCTCAGTCTTGGTGTGCGGAGGTCTCGGTGATGTGTGGCCGACAGCAATGCAAGTTACATTGTTTTATTGCAGGTGTGAACAGCATCAGCTGAGCTAAACAAGTGTAGCTGACCCACTGAGTGGGGAGAAGAGGAGATGTAGAAAGAAACAGGAGGGTTTTAATAAAAAAAGCACCCCCCGCCTCACCTGTTAGCTGCTTTTTCTACTATATCCCTCACCAACTTTCCGCCTGCTTAATGTCTAATGAGAGGCAGAGTGGCCTAGTGGGTAGGGCATTGGAGTGGGACTCACCAGACCTGACATCCATTCCCAACTCCGCCACTGACCTGCTGTGTGACCTTGGGCAAGTCACTTCCCCTCTCACCCTTTGTCTGTTTAGATTGCTAGCTCTTCAGGGTATACAGTGTCTCTCACTATGTGTTTGTACAGCACCAAGCACGCTGGGCCCCGATCTCAGCTGGGACCTCTGGACAGCACTGTAATACAACTAATAAGTCTCTCTTTATTTTGCACCCATAGTGAATGTCAGATGCAAGCTACGTTGCTTTATCACTTTCATATAACTTTACCTTTGCTAGGTCCTCATTGAATCCAGTCCAGTCTGAAATACTCAGCTTCTCTCTTTCCTTGGCATGTACCTAATTTCCTTCTCTCTCCAGGCAGGAGGTCTTTACCCTTTCAGTTACCTAACAAGATATCTGGGACATGAATGTATTCCTAAAGCTTACAGTGCGAGACTTCAAGAACTCTAGTATTATTATTGTATTCCATAGCACACAGGAACTCCAATCATGGACCAGGGCCCCTTTGTGCCAGGTGCTGGACAAACCCAGAACAAAAAGATGGTCCCTGCTGCAGAGAACTTACAATCTAAATCTGTTTTGCTTGTTAAAGAGAAGATTAAAAGGTGACTTGGTTGCTGTGTGTGAGAACCTTCACAGGGAGAAAATACCAGCTAGTAAAGGACTCTTTAAATGAGGGGAGACAGATGGAACAGAAACCAATGGCTGGAAGCTGAAGCTAGACCAGTCCAGTTGGAAATAAGGCACACGCAGTTTAACAGTGAGGATAATTTAGCCACTGGAACAAATTCCTGAGGGAAGCGGTGGATTCTCCATCTCGCGTTGAGACTGGCGGCTTTAGACAAACACGTTATTGGGCTCAATTCAGTAACCAGGTGATATGCAATGACCAGTGTTATACAGGAGGTCAGACAACAGGATCTGATGGTTCCTTCTGGCCTTAGAATCAATGCGTCTAGCAGAGAAGAGAAAACTGGGCAATAGCTTATGTCTCAAGAGTGCTGGCCTTCCTTGTCTGAAGTGATTTTGATAGCACATTTTAAATCCCTAGGGACTGCTAACTGGAGCCCCGAGCCCTGCTTGTATTTACAGGCTGCTGGCACATGACTGTGGAAAGTCAAGTAATTAAAGTAAGTACTACGGCTATGTAGGGAAAAAGTAAAATTAGAGGAGCCTGGATGAGCGGTTCCAAGTTATGGAGGGTCTGATGGGTTTTGTCTCTTTTGTTCATAACTTGTCCCACAATATTCAGACGGAGGGGGTCACACAAGGAAGTTAGTGACAGATGAATTTAGAGCCCTAGGCTAGTTCACGTCTCATTGCTGTTACTGTAGTACCTAGAAGCCCCGTTGAGCTTGGTGCTCTACAGGCATACAGTGGGAGCTTGCCATCTGAATAGAGAAGGCAAATGATTTACGCAAGGTCACACGGTGGGAGAGCCATGAATAGAGCCCAGGTCTCCTGACTCCCAGCCCAGTGCCTCATCGACTGGCCTGTGCTGCCCCTTCTGTTTTGGCCCATGCCCATAGAAATACACCCGGAAAGTTGTACAAATGGCAGAGACCTTAATGAACGTCTCAGCACCATTGGGTAAAGTGACTCGCTGAGTTGGGCAAAGGTTTGGATTCTGGGGGTGGCAGTGGTTATTATTAAACCCTCAGTCCAACTCCTTATTTTTATTTGGCAGCAGCTCAGTTTGCTTTCCTACCATGCTCCGTGAAGTTGTCCCGGGGAGACTATCTCTATAAATACAACTTGACCTAGGCATTGGTTGTGTTGGGCTGTAGCTAGTAGAAAGCTACAATCAACTGAGCAGATATGGTATGTCATCGGCATAGGATTCTTCTTGCTTTGATCCAGCATCGTGTCCGGGTGACCTGTTTCAAATAAACCACGCACCTTGGTGCAAGGGAAGGCAGAAAGCACCAGTCATGAGCAAGGGTGTTCACCAGGTGCACTGGTGTTAGGGAAAACAGGAAGCAGAGGGATGGATGGCTGGGCAGTGGTTACACCTTTGCCTCCAGCAGTGGAGCAAATGACAAGTCATTTAAGGCTGGGCCTTCCTCTGCTACTGAAATGACACATTGTTTTGAATGAGAAATGCCAAGAGGGTTGGCAGTTCTGTTGCTCAAGGCACAATATTGGGCCCTTGGTCCTGTCCACAAGATCTTTGCCTCTCTTTGTCGTGTATTTCTAGGGCAACCAGCATAGCAGTATGTTCATCTCCCCAATCTGTTTGATGCAGGGGATTGGACAAGATGATCTGGGGGTGGGGGTCGAGGGGAAGGGTGAAGATTTGAGGTCTTCTTCCCCTAAAGTCATTAAGTGGGGAG
The DNA here is from genome assembly GCF_028017835.1 of Emys orbicularis. Taxonomy (NCBI): domain Eukaryota; kingdom Metazoa; phylum Chordata; order Testudines; family Emydidae; genus Emys; species Emys orbicularis. The sequence goes on from NC_088707.1 coordinate 7,111,359, forward strand.
GGGCAGCAGAGGGTTAGGAGGTTGGAGCTGGTGGCAGAAGGCTGAGAAGAGCCCAAGTCCTGGAGAGATACCCACTGGGCAAATATCCAGTGTCACCACCATCCTCTTTAGGAAATGAGCATTCAGGGAGGAATTTGAGTGCTGGCTCTTGAAGAGCAGGGTAGTGAGAAGGAAGGAAGTGGACACTGTGATAGTACATACTCAGAATACTCATCTTCTACCCCACCACCACCCTTTAGCGTGGGGAGAAGGAGTCCGTGGAGTTGCTGCCCATGCTGCAAGCAGCTCTTGTCAGTGATTGATTGATTTCCGTTTCAATCGTACACCACCTCTGCTCTCATGGGGGCCCCTCTAAAGCTGTGGGTGCCCTTGATACACAAGAACTTAGGAGACAAAATGTAAAAATTGACCCAAAGCAGCAGCACTTCTTCCTCCAGTCCCACCCTTCCTACCTCCCATCATCCGTTTGCCGGTCCAATGCTGACTTGATCACCTTGAGGACTTGACCAGTTTGTCCCTCTAGGGAAATGAAGATCCTTCAAGTTTCAGATAGTAGGAGCAGATGGGTCAGTGATCGGTTGGGTCCTCCCTTGCCCTGGATACTAACAAGACGCCCTTGGACACGTGGCTGCCGACCATGGTAACATTCAGATCACTTCCACATGTCACAGTTCAGCTGAAGGTTTACTGTTCACCTGGAGCATCCATAAGCTCATTTGACCAATCCAGCCCTCTCCAGCTGGCAAGGGGAGGCAGGGGAGAGCTCTCTAACCGACTCATCCCAGGAGGATCCTGCCACTTCTGTTTCTGCGTAGGGCCCGCAATAACCACATGAAGACGCTTTCTCACGGGTTTTCAGCATGTTTCCTGCTGGTCCTGGATGGAAACTGGAAGCATGTTTAAAATAAGAGGGTGTCTAACCATTGTGGAATCATACAGCTCCATTCTGGAAACGGGCAAAGGCTTATAACGGGCCTGGGAGAGGGTAAATGAAATTATTCCGACTACTTTGCTCCATCCCTGCTCATAAACAATGTCGTCTCGGGAGACAGGAGCTGATTTAGTCTCATGGAGAAATGAGTCATCGTCATGCAGGACTTCTGTGGAACGGGAACAATCCTGGGATACTTTCGGAGAGTCAGCTGGAGTTTGCTGGCGAAATGAATGATTTTAGAGCCCACCGAGAGGCAGAGGTGGGAGGGCGGCTCGAACAATACGTCTGTCCTCCCTTTCCCTCCCGTGTGATCCTGCGATTTCATTGAGGATTCATCATTCTCATGAAACTTTTATTAAAGGGCATCGTCTGGTGGCTGCAAAACACCCTGTATAGAGTTGGTTGCAAAAATGGTGGGTTTTTTTCTTGGAAAACGTTGATTTTTGGGGAGGGGGGCCCAGAAATTTGAATATTGACAGTTTTCAGGGTTTGGCCAAAATAATTTGGTTTTCAGGCGTATGAAAAATCAAAATTTTCTGCATAGAGGCAGTCATCTTTTGTGGGGGGGAAAAATTTTCTGTCAGAAACCTAATTTTTCATCACAAAGCAATCAGAGATGCTGAATGTCTGATTAAACCATCATACTTGGCAAAAGAAATCCCAGCTTCCTCAGATTGTTAGATTGTTTCTACCCCTTTTGTCACTATTGGGAATGGGTCATAGGGAGGGACCGTTTTTGGGTCAGGAGGATGGGAGTCAAGAACCCACCTTCAGTCTTGGGCCCATTAGAACTCAGATGTTTTGGAGAGCTCTGAAATATACTTGATGCTTTCTTTCTTTCTTTCTTTCTTTCTTTCTTTTCTTTTCCTGCAGTCTGTGCACTCTGGATTCTGCAGGGATGAGCTCTAGAAGTTCCAACATTGACCAAGACTGATGTTCTCCTTGTGTCTTTGGTTGAGACGAGGATGCTCGTGTGAGTCTATTCTGGGATAGTCAGAGAGGACTAACATGGCTACAACAACACAACAAACAAAACTGGGATATTCCAGCTTCCGATAAGCAGCCAGAGGCTGCCAGATACCAATCCAAATAGGACCCTGAACTCCAAAAATAGGCCTGGATCCCAACTTCATATCCCTACAAACTGTAGCAAAATCCTACTTTAGCTGTTTTTTCTCAACACAACCTTAACCATGGACTTGCTACCTACGCCTCCATAATAACAAGCCAAAAGGAACTCCCGGGTTTGACACATTTCTCTGTATGTGGGTTTGAAATTTGCAACTAAACTTTCCCAAATCTTGGAGTGTTGACATTTAGCCATTAGAGGGATCTGAGCTGCAGCCTCCGATCAGAACCCAGGGTTTGGATTCAGCGTTCTGGCTCACACCCATTGCTTTGATCATCCTTCATTATTGGGGATGAATAGACAGCAAGCATTCCAGCTCTCAGAATCTTTTGGGTGGGTTTCAGGATCTCTTCTTTCCCAGTCTGGGACCTAGGATCGGAAGGGAACAGTGCCCTATGTTTAACATCACTGGAGATTTCCTGATTGTTCAAGGATAGACAGAGGAGTCCTGAACTATATTTCATCAGCAAAGTGGCACTGGGCTCCCTGACGGAGTTGCCTTACCAGAAAGCCTTACTAGCCATGGAGAGGCAGCCAGTAGTTCTAGATGTCAGTGAGTATTTTGTTTGTCATAAACTCCAGCTCTATGAAGATGAAATCCCACCTGGGCTCTATGGGGGCTCGTGTGTTCTCATCACTCAATTCCCTTTTCAAAGGAGTTTCCCCAGCAGGAGTGATATTACCGTGTTAGCCATAGGGAGTCTCATACCTATGCCACATCCAGGCACGGGGGCATGAAGAGACTTTCCCAAGGCCACACAGCAGCCCACCAGCAGAGGTAGGAATAGAAATCCTGTGTCCCAGGCCTGTGCTCTATCCATCAGGCCACACTGCCTCCCTTTGGTTAAAGGGGAATTCACTGGAACAAACCTTTCTTCTAATAGGAGGGGGGGTGTGTGTGTGAGAGAGAGAGAGAGCGAGAGAGAGAGATCTTGTCCTTTCACAGGCGTTGCTCAGGGTCCATTGGGGTGAGTTGTATAACGTGCTTGCTAGAAGAGTTGACTTTCCACCCACCCCCACTGCCTCCTCCCCCTCCTCCCTTTGAGCTATGCCAAAATAAATACGCTTCAGTTTCACCAATCTCCAAGACTCAGATCAAAGGCTGAATGGCTAGCTGCGCTCTTCCCCTGCAGGCTGAGGGGGTTAATCACACACAGGCTGGTGTAAGTGATGCATCTGCGTGGCTGAGACATGTTCCAGACAGGGGCTGTTTGGGTTAATTTAGCCCAGAACAAAACTCGGCTGCCTTCCCTTGCATTGCCCCTTCATGGATTCACCACTGACAGTTTTATTTCTTTGTGTTACAAGACACAGCTGAGATCATGGTCCCCCATCGTGCTAGGCACTGTACAAACTCACAGTGGAGAAACGCTGCTATTATTTATTTATATTTTATATAGCAGGAACATCTAGGAGCTAGTCCTGGACCAGGACTCCTTGTACTAGGTGCTCTGCAAACACAGAACAAAAGGATGGCCCTTGCCTTAAAGAGTTTACAATCTATGTAGAAGACAAGAGACAACAGGTGAATACAGACAGGAGGAATACAAAGAAACAAAGAGAGTGTTGGTTGGTAGGACGGGCAGTGATCTCACATGCCTGCAGTCTAACTGTTGTCCAGTTTTTTGTAGGCACCATGGAAAAGGAGTTTTAAGGAGGGATTTGAAGGAGAATAATGACCCAAAGGGTTCACAGTCTAATCTGTGCTGGTGAAGTGCTGGGACTGTCTAGGTGTGGCTCACAGCACTTAGCTGCTAGAGACAAGTTTTTCATGGTTTTATTTATTTGCACCATCAAAGAATTCATTGTCGTTTTCACACAACACACAGTCAACCTGTGGAACTCCTTGCCAGAGGACGCTGTGAAGGCCAAGACTATAACAGGATTCAAAAAAGAACTAGATAAGTTCATGGAGGATGGGTCCATCAATAGCTATTAGCCAGGATGGGCAGGGCTGGTGTCCCTAGCCTCTGTTTGCCAGAAGCTGGGAGTGGGCGACAGGGGATGGATCACTTGGTGATTACCTGTTCTGTTCATTCCCTCTGGGGCACCTGGCATTGGCCACTGTTGGAAGACAGGATACTGGGCTAGATGGACCTTTGGTCTGACCCAGTATGGCCGCTCTTATGTTCTTAAAGAATGAGAATCAGAAGCCAAATTGAGACCTGGTTTAAGCAGGGACAACTTTGTTAGCTTCAGCAGTCACTCCCATTTAGACTGAGCTGAAACTGACCAGGTGAAATTAGAGAGACAAGGTGGACAAGTATCAGAGTGGTAGCTGTGTTAGTCTGTGTCCTCAAAAACAAGGAGGGGTCTGGTGGCACCTTAAAGACTAACAGATTTAGTTGGGCATAAGCTTTTGTGGGTAAAAAACCTACTTCTTCAAATGCACGGAGTCATTCTTCATGCATCTGAAGAAGTGGGTTTTTTACCCACGAAAGCTTATGCCCAACTAAATCTGTTAGTCTTTAAGGTGCCACCGGACTCCTCGTTAAGGTGGACAAGGTAATATATTTCAAGCTTGTCTCTTTCACCAACAGAAGATGATCCAGAAAAGAATACTACCTCTCCCACCTTGTTTCTCTCGTGGCTACGACAACACTGCAAACAGGTTAAATTAGGTCCTTCTGGGCTTTTCTGGTTTGGATTGATTGCGGCATGCGTGTGTGTGTGTTTCTTTATACATTTTCATTGTGTGGCTTGCTGTAGCAGGGGGCTGCAGCATCTTTTCTTTATCTCCGTCAAAACAAGAGCAGCAGCGTTCATTCGTAATTGGTTGATCTGCGTGTGAAGGAGCTCATGAAAATGCAAAAGGATCATAAAAATCACTGTAGTCTGAGTAATCCCAGGAGTGCTGGAAATGAGGCATTTAACCTAAATACCGCTCTTTTACTTTCAACATTTTATTTAGTAGAAATCTTGAACTTGTGAGATAAAAGTGAACACGACACCTGTGTTCAGATCAGGTTATTGTCCAGCAGAGAGAAAAACATGCTTTTCAGATCAAAGCGAGAATCGGGAATTTCTCTCTCTGGTTGGGGATTTTTCAACAATTCCTTTTGTTGAAACTTTTTGTTTTCCCAAATGTTTTTAAACAGGAAATTGGTCAAAACTGATCATTTCCCGCCATGTTGGTTTTGCTGGATCAGCATTTTTCAATGGAAAAAACCAACATTTTGTTGAAAAATTCCCAGTGAGCTCTATGGAATAGCAACTCCAGCCATTCCCTGATCCATCCCTACAGTCAGGGTGCGGCGTAGGGTCAGAGATGGGCTCTGACACCGGCTCTGTAGTGGGCAGGTTGTCCCCTTGCACGGGGGAGTATTTCCCGCCACTGTGACAAAGAGGCCTTAGTGTAACTGAGGGCACATGTACACTGCAGTCACGGAGCTATGGGCTAACTTTATCCGAGGTAGCTCCAGGACTGGACTAGTAAAGCCATGAGAGCTTGGGCTTCTGTGCAGTCTAGCCATCCCCAGGGGGGCTGGAACAATTTGTATAGTGGGGGTGCTGGGAGCCATTGAACCAAACTGCAAATCTTGTAGATGATGGAAATCATTTCAATCCAGGGGGTGCTGTCGCACCCCTAGTTCCAGCACCGATGGCCACCCCAGTAATTACCCAGGATTCCAGGTGGATTTTGGGGGGAGGGATAGCTCAGTGGTTTGAGCATTGGCCTGCTAAACCCAGGGTTGTGAGTTCAATCCTTGAGGGGGCCATTTAGGGAACTGGGGTAAAAATCTGTTTGGGGATTGGTCCTGCTTTGAGCAGGGGGTTGGACTAGATACCTCCTGAGGTCCCTTCCAACCCTGATATTCTATGCCGCAGCTTCACTGCTTCAGTACCCACACTAGCTAAATTACAGCTAGCTTGGCCATGAGCTGCAGTCACATCCCCAGATTACAGTATAGACATACCTTGAGATCCAGGTTTGCAGAGAAGCCGGCCCCAAACCTGGCAAAGCTCATGTCCAGTAGAATTCTGCAAGGACTCTTATGCCCTGGCCTGTAGCTACGCTGGTTCGAATGAGCACAAGCAGGTAGAGTCGAGTGCAAATCTCTCCCACCATGGGGGCACCACAGAAGGAGGAACTGCAGAGCCTATTGATTTAGTGCAGAATGCCGTCAAACCAGGGATATTATCTGGCCTGGTAATATAATAGCTTGTCTTCTTGCGTGTTGGAGACGCAGGCTCAAATAAAAAACGCTGAGCAGTGTTCAGCCTGGTCAGTGCTTGAAGAGGAGGCATCCAGTAAAATTTTGCCCAGCTCTACAAAGGCGGGATGCAGCATGCAGGTGGGAGGAAACACCATAAAGAACTGGATGAAGTCCACCAGCAAGTCAGCATCTCCGTTGCCCCTGCTGACCCGGTCCCCGAGGAGTGTGAGAGAGTGGAAGCCTTTGCAGATCTCTGGCCCAGCTTGCAGTGTGTGCTGTCTCTGGGGGAAGGGAGGTGGGTGTTCTCACAGACACACTCCAGTGCCTGTGACCCAGTCAGTAGCTGCAACTGTCTTCTGGGGAAATGTTGTTTACCAAGCCTGGAGACATACAATGAGGCTGCTGTGTGGCACCTGCATAGGGAGATGCAGCGCCCTGCCCCCCCCCCCCACGAACAATTTTCTGGCCCTGAGGACTTGAACAATGAAGCCATGGAGAGGCTGTGAGAGGTACCCGCGCAACCCTGTGAGGAAGGGCTTGGCTTCAAGCTAAGTTGCTATCAGAGCTCCATGGAATGTCCACTGATAGGACAAGAACCAAGAGACCATCCCAATGGCCGGGTGCCCTGCAGGTGTAACCAAGAAGAAGACAGCAATATGTCCCCTGCTGGTGAATGCTCAGGCAGGCGAGAGCTAGGGAGAGAGTTATAAAGGCAACATGTACCCAAAACCATTGGAAACAAGGGGGTCCTCTTCCACTGCCAAAGTGGCGCCTGTTCTGAGCACGCCGTGTTGTGCCCAAGACAATGAGATCACAGAGAGGAGAAGGAGAGGTGGTGGGTGGTGTTTTCCAGGGCAAGTGAGAAACCAAAACAGATCAGACACCAACCAAACAAGGTGACTATGCTGTCAGGAATGCAGGCAGAGATCTCTGTGCCCAGGTGGATCCAGAAGGGGAGTTGAAACAAAAGATGTTTTTGTAATGTAATGCATTACAGGCAACTGGTTTCTGAGAGGCCAAGATAAGAGTCTGTCTCATAACTTTCCTCTAGGATGAAATAACTCATAGTTATCCTGTGGAACCCATTGCCACAAGTTGTCATTGAGGCTAAGAGGTTAGCAGGATTCCAGAAGTGATTAGGCATGTATTTGAATAGCAAGAATATCCAGCGTTATAATCGTAACTCCAAAAATAAATAAATAAAGGGTTTGGGACAGGATATAAACTCTCAATTTTCAGAGCATGAACTGACCTCTAACTGACAGGAGGTCAGGAAGGAACTTATCCTGGGAACAAGTTATCCCATCGCTGTCTTCTGTAGGGTTCTTGCGCCTTCTTCTGGAGCATCTGGTGCTGGCCATTGCCCCCACAACCAACCCTGGTTGTGAAATCTGGCACTGCCACGGCCTTCGTCCCTTGTAAATGCATAGTAGGGAAGAATAATTCTCTCCACAGCAGGTTTTTGTGCGTGAAACTCTGGCCTGTGCTCAGACGAGAGGATCAGAATGGTTCCTTCTGGCCTTAAAGTCTATGAATCTTGGCAGGGTTTGGCTTGGGATTTTGGTTCCAGACAGATTAATGGCCAGAGAGCTATGGTCTCACCTTTAGAAACTTCCCTTATTGTTATTTGTATTGCAATAGAGCCTCTAGGTCCGGGGAGAGATCATGGCCTCTTTGTACTGAGCATTGCACAAGCATAGCCCCTGTCCCCAAAGTCTAAGTAGACAGGGTGGTCCAGGGAGGTGAAATGACTTTCCCAAGGTCATGCAGCAGGTCAGTGGCAGAGGTTAATAATAATACCCAGCTGTGATGGAGTGTTATAAACCCCACACTGGCAGTGTCAGGGCTACGGGGAACTAGAGAGCCCAATTAGTGCATTCTGTGGCAGCTGGAGGGGAGACAAGTAGTTAAAGATTAGACCCAGCTCGGGAGAACAGGCTGGGTGGTTCCTATCAAGGACTGCAGAACCAGCAAGAGAGGAGAGCTGCAACAGGAAATCTATATCCTGGTCCTGAGGGGAGCAGGGGTGAAGCGGTTCAGGGTAGCTGCCAGAGAGGCTGGGAATTGCCAAGAAGAGGCTCCTCAGGAGCAGATTTGGAAGAAGCCACAAAAGGAGTCAGACTTCCTGAGAGAAAGAGAGGCCTGAAGATGTAGTCCTAGGAGAGGCATCTGCAGACAAGCCAAGGCAGGAAGCAGCAAGGGGCAGGTCATGGCCGAGGTCTACCCTAGACCACCAAGTCAGGAAGAGGAGGTAGATGAGGCATATCTAGAATGAATAACAGAAGTATCCAAAACACATGACCTAGTAGTAATGGGGGACTCTAGCTACCCAGGCCTCTGTAGGAAAAGTAATACGGCAAAACACAAAATTTCCAATATGTTCCTGGAATGCATTGGGGACAGCTTTTTGTTCCAGAAAGTGGAGGAAGTAACAGCCATTTTAGGCTTGATTCTGACCAACAGGGGGGAATTGGCAGTGACTCTGAAGGTAGAAGACAGTTTGGATAAGGATGATCATGAAATGATAGATTTCATGATTCTAAGGAAAGGAAGGCATGAGATCAGCAGAACAAGGACAATGGATGTCAAAAAAGCAGACTTTAACACACTCAGAGAACAGGTAGGTAATGTCCCATGGGAAGAAAATCTAAGGGAAAGAGGAGTTTGGGAGATCTGGCAGTTTCTGAAGGAGACAATATTAAAGACACCACTGCACGATATCCTGATGGGAAGGAAAGATAAGACGTGTAAGAGGCCAATATGGCTCCATCGGGAGCTTTTTCTGACCTGAAAAGCAAAAAGTGGAAACATGGACAAATTGCTAAGGGTGAGTACAAAAGAATAGCACAAGCATTTAGGAACAAAATCAAGAAAGCTAAGGCACATAATGAGTTACACCTAGCAAGGGACATGAAAGGCAATAAGAAGCGGTTCTTTAAATACATTATGAGCAAGAGAAAGATGTAGGGAAGTGTAGGAGGTCCTCTACTTAGTGGGCAAGAGAGCTAGTAACTGGTGACATCAAGAAGGCTGAGGTGTTTAAGGCCTGTTTTGTTTCAATCTTCACTAAAAAGATTAACGGTGACCATATACTCCATACAATTAATATTAACAACAAGGGGGAAGGAACACAAGCCAAAATAGGGAAAGAGCAGGTGGAATAATATTTAGATAAGTTAGATGTATTGAAGTTGCCAGGACCTGACGAAATTCATCCTAGGGTACATAAGGAACTAGCTGAAGCAATTTCAGAACCGTTAGCAATTATCTTTGAGAACTCATGGAAGAAACAGGTGAGGTCGCAGATGACAGGAGATGGGCAAACATAGCACCTATCTTTAAAAAGGGGAACAAAGAGGACCCGGGGAATTATAGACAGCCAGCCCAATTCTGATACCTGGAAAGATACTGGAACAAATGATTAAACAATCAGTTTGTGAGCACTTAGAGGAAGTCACTTCCCCCTCACTGCCTCTGTTTTCCTATCTGTAAAATGGTGACAATGATACTTACCCCCCTTTTGTAATGTGTTTTAGAATCTATGGATGAAAAGCACAGTATAAAAGGTAGTTATTCGTTTTAGGGGTGGGTTTGGTCCCTGGGATGGGAATGTGGGGGATTTAGTGATCAATGCATTTACTCAACTCTGTGAAATGGCTAGTTATGTTCTCAGCAGTGAAGAGCCATCAATGGATGCAATGCACGCCGCAGGACGAGCTGTACCCACAGGACAACTTGGTCTGTCCCCCAACATGTATGCAGAACAAAATGTCGTCCTTCGCAGTGCTTGACTTCACATGTACCGTCCGTGTGAGGTCACTCCATGCATGCAAGTGTAAAATCGCATGCCTCACTGATAGTGTCCTGGCTTGCCACTGGTTCTACATTATGGGAAAGAGGAAATGAGGTACTCAAGAATGGTTAAATTCTCTGGTTAGATTGCACTCTCTGTGCGTGGTTCTAGTCTCTGGCCTGCTGATGGAGCCTTGGAAGGGTCTCGCTCTCTCTTTTAAAAAAAATAAGCATCTTGTATTATAAGTAGTTATGGAGTGTTCTGTGCCCTGCTGCTTTATATTTCCAGGAACGGATCTGCTGAAAGCAGCCGCCATGTTGTGTTCAGTTCGCATACTGCCTGTTGCTGCGGAAACACCCGCCCGCTGGCCCATATTTGTTTTTGATCCCAAGCCCTGTCAAGAAAGGTGCAAGGATCTCACTCATCAAGTGCTGATCCACAGGTGGCTGCATTGTCACTGACCAAACCTTTCACGTAACCTGGAATTCTGGGAGCTGGGGTGTTGCCAGCCTAAAACAGGGCAGACTTCTCCTTCTCATGCCTTTAAGACACAGGCAGTTCCTCCAGGCAAGGTGTGTAAGAGCTTAAGGCCCCATACACAGCTCTGCCCTGGCGATGGCTAATCCATAGACTTTGGACCGTCCACAAGAGGTGTTTTTCAACTGACTGATTGAGCAGCTGCCGCTGATCTTTCTGGTCCCCTTAATCTTTATGTTGGAGAAGAAATAAGCTTCGTAAACATTAGGGGAGGAGCTCTACCACTACATGGATTCCTCCTCCTTTTAGTGCTGGGCATGTGCCTGGTGCTGGTCAGGATGAGTCTCCTACTGCTTTCCAAGGTGACCTGAAAGATATGGTTTCTTATGTTATGTAAAGAGAAATGAAGTCACCAGGTGGCGCTGTTACATGCCGTCTTACCAGTTATTTCCAGCAGGTGAGCAGTATTCGAAGAAATGCTGCATTGTTAGTTTTGTGATGTTTCTTTCATGGGGAGTTGTTGCAAGCAGCAGCAGGGTTTGCGCTCTCCTTTAATCTCGTTCTTGGGCCTGGGTGGCTTCTTTGGAACCGGGCGTTGATGTTTGGGCTGAGAGTTTTGAAAGGGGTCTGTTGTTTGTGTGACTGTCTCTGGTTCAGGACTGGTGCCTGTGTGTAAATAAAACAAGTTCTATTACAGAAGCCATGTCACTGACTTCTCCTCCAACAGGAAAGTGACCTAAAATCTGACACCGCTGGCAGAGGGGTGACAATATCTACGAGGTGCTGGACTGCCAGCCCTAGAGACTGAAACCCTCTGTTTGTCCTGAGAACCTCTCAGCTCATCCCCACATTCCCTCATGAAACGTGGCTTAACCCTGACCTTGAGGGATGCCCACAAGGGACCAGAGGACAATTTTGTCTCTGTAGCCCATGCAGTGCCTGGTCTCTCTGCAGAGATGGCTAACAAAAGGTGACCTGTCAGTGCCAGATGTGGTTTTAGTGACTCACTATACTATTTATTATGAACCGGCCTGAGACCAGAAACTCCTAAATAGGAGACTGAACAGCTGTCTGATTTCATGGGCTGGCGTGGGCTGGATTTGAACCAGAGGGCCTAGAAATAAAAAGGCTGTGTATAACCTCCCCACCATCAAGCCATCTGGCCTTTCCTTGCTTTGCTGTGATACCCAGGTGAGATACTGTAGAGAGAGAGAGGTGAAATGATTTACACAAAGTCACAGGGCGAGTTAGCAGGAGAGCCAAGAATACAGTGCAAAAGGTCCGAGTCCCACTCTTGACCTTGCTGGTGGGCCCCACCCTCCGTTTTTAAGAGGCATGTAAAGTTGAAAGGACATTGAGAGACTCTTGTGCCCAGTGGAAATGTCACCCAAAGAGGAAGGTGCTGCACTGGGGATACAGGAAGTGTGTGTGTTCTGTTTCTGACCAACTCTGTGATTATTTTTTTAAGCAGGGTTCACCTTTGTGTGCCTCGGTTTCCCTACCTGATAAATGCTATTTACTTAATTTACTATTTCAAGTTCTTTGAGATGAGGAGTGTGAGAGAACTCCTGAGTGAAGACAGTCACTGGCATTCCTACGCAGAACTGGAATGATAACCTTATTTGGGGTTATGTTTTGGGCTGGGTATGTGGGAAGACTAATACAAAGCGAGGTTTAAAATAATGTAGCTCCACCTTTTCCATCCAGAAACCCCGTGTTGCAACACAAATATCTCTGGAACAGCATCCTGTCAAGCCATAAAGAAAAGCAGGGTGGCCGTGACACCCCCCCCCCTCCCCCCAGCGGGAGAACCCATGGATTACAGAATCCTCAGCCCTGATCCCAATTCTGTCTCTGATATTTCCTCCAGGCCTTATTATTTTTCTTCCTATCCATGGCAATCCACCCCCTCCTCAGTGTCCTCCCACGGACACTCTGAATTTTAACACCGCGCATTTGGAAACCAGACGTCGGTTGCAAAATCACCTGCATTCCAGAAGCCACATAAACAAGATTTTTACACTGATGTCACACTCTCTTGTGACAGCAAGTGCTCTGCCCTCTTCCTCAAGCCTCGCCCAACCCTCCCCCCCTGTTCATCTAACAATCCTAGGTTCTGTGCTGTGCCTCCTGGGCTGTAACAGCCAAGGGTGCACCCCACAATGAGGAGTGGCAAAGGTCACCTGCACCGCTGGGGCAGCCCCCAGCAGCTGCCTTCACTTAGACCAGCTCCTCCACAGCTGCCACCCAGAATGGCTGCAGCATTGAGTACTCGGCCTTCGCACACACCCTAAGCTAGGGGGCTGCAAGGAAGGACAGCTCAGGGCTGGCCCTACACCGGGAGAATTCTCCCCCAGGCTATTGAGGTCCCTGTATGCCACTAGAGTGGCTTATGAGGGTCGGAGTCTGACCTCCTCGATCCTTGGGGCTCCATATGGGTATGGACCAGTTTGTATCACACCAGTGCAAAATGGGGCTTGCACAGCTGCATCCCATATGCCCTGGGGGCTCGCCTCAGTGCAGCTCCTAGGCCCGGGTCACTTTTGCTGATGGGGAGCCAGTCTCCTTTCTCTGCCTCTTTTACTGCGGGTGTCTCTCGCTGGGCGATCTGGGCAGCATGAATCCAGTAGCGTAGGGAGCTGCGTTGACACATCCCAGTTCCATCCTCCAAGGCTCCTGTGGGTCAGACTGGAGCTACGTTCTCTGAAGTCAAAGGTCCACGTGGGATCTGCTGAGCTGCCTACTAGATTCACACACACACACACACACCCTCACGCAAAGCCAAGAATCCCTCCCAGGTCATAGCTTTGCTCCCATCCAAATGGGAAGGTTTCTGTCTGATGTGTTTTCGAGCTGCTTTCACAATAGAATATCAGGGTTGGAAGGGACCTCAGGAGGTCATCTAGTCCAACCCCCTGCTCAAAGCAGGCCCAATCCCCAGACAGATTTTTGCCCCAGATCCCTAAATGGCCCCCTCAAGGATTGAACTCACAACCCTGGGTTTAGCAGGCCAATGCTCAAACCACTGAGCTATCCCTGCCCCCACCTGCTCCCCGAGTGTATGACAGGGGGCAGAGAGCAAATGCTGAGGAGGAGGATTTTGATTCCCGCTTCTCACCCTCCAAGAAAGGACGTATCTCAGAGTACTAGTGGGAAAACCCAGGGTACCTGAGAGACTGGACAGAGTGCATGTCCATTGCCCACAGACTGGACTCTCTGTATTGGAGGAAGGATGATGTAGCGGTTAAAGCATAGGCGTGGGTGACAGGAGACAGGATTTCTCTATTCCTGCCTCTGCCCCTAAAGGCTCTATCTGCAAAGAAGGAGGAGGCAGCGTTTTAGGTTGCTAGTTCTTTGGGGCAGGGACTGTCTTTCTGCTCTGTGTTTGTACAGCGCCTAGCACCGTGGGGACCTGGCCCAGGACTAGGAGCTACCGCCCTACAATAAATAATCAGAGGGCTGGAGAGGTTTATTGCCTGAAGGCAACGTTGGCAGGTCCCCTGCAGTGCTGTGTTTCTTTCACTCTCTTAAAAACACTAATGAGGGCCCACTTCCCGAGTAGTTCATTGGGAATAACAATCAAGTGCATCAGACCCCAAGGAGCCAGAAAGGACCAGGAAAGTCAACAGGTCCCCGTCCCCCTTGCTGCAGTCCGGCTGGGCCCCCGCCAGCAGACCCCCAGTGCTGCAGTTTGCCCAGACAGACATTGCCCCTCCCGATTACTCATGGGGATGATGTGGTGGGGGAAGGAGGGCGATGGAAAATTCGAGTTAGTGGAAACTGGGCACTCGCCTCCTGCCCTGTCTTCACTTCGTCACATTCAGAGCTGATCTTACGCAGATGGCCAAGATCGCCTACGCATGTCCAAGGCTCAGCAATATGGGCAGTAACCCGAGCGTGTGTTCATGGGGGGCTGGTGGCAGAGCATGGCTTTGGGTGTGCACTCAGAGAGTGGCTGGCTTCAAATGCAAACACTAGATCCGTGGGCAGCTTGGACAGCACTCAGCCGCCTGCTGTGAAGCCACTTCCATGAAAGAGAACGTGTGTACACGCCCTGACATGTACCCAGGCACGGCCATCGAGAGACATTTGGGGGCCCAGTATGTCATATTCACTGGGGCCCAACTCCTTCCCGTTTCACTTACAGATGTTTTAGGGGAGCCCTGGAACAATTTTTCCCTTGCCCTCTCCTTTCGTCCAACCAGCACACGCACACGGCCATGCTCACTCAAACACACTCAGACACAGGCACGCACAAAGCAATGGACGAAGACACTCCTACAAATGCACATCCCCGGGCACACATGATGACAGCCATCCTATCCAAATGCACTTGTGCACACACGCCTGCCCTCACTGTGACAGACCCAGACCTGCATCCACATGCGACACACATGGAGACGGTAGAGGATCAGGTGAAGGACAACGTGGAGAAACGTGCCAGCAGCTGTCCCTAAATGGGTCATTCCCGCTTGTATTCGCCAATGCCTTAAGGCCTCTTTGTGTTCCAGGGCCTTACAGGTTCTCCCTTTTCTGAGGAACGGTCCTGCCACATGGAAGCTCTCTGCTTTTCCAGCAGTCTTGCTACCTCCAAGGGTTCAAAAATCATGCTTGTTGGATTTTTTAAATGTAGGTTCTTTGCATTTCCCTTCTTATTTCTGAGCCGTTAGGAGACACGTGGCCACATTTTCAAACTTTTCTCTGCCACCCCAAGGGCTAGAAACTTACTGGCTTGTTTCTTTAAAGGAAAGCTGAGATGCTCAGGTAATCACATGACTCCAGGAGCTGGGGCTGTAAAGAAAACAGTGACTATTGCAAGACTCTTGATAAATGGCAAGCGGTGGCAACACTGTGGACAGGAGACGAGCTCTGCATTGGCTCCTGTTGCAGCCCCTGGCATAAAGGGCACGCTCGGGCTGGGGGGCTCATAGTGCTTTATAGCAGTTTTGCCTGACGACACTAGGGATTTACCAGCAATGGCTGAAAGCGGTGCAAATTCCCGGTGTAGCCAAGGCCTGAATTAGTCTAACATCCCTGTTCAGAGTGAGTCTAATCCCTCTCCCTGGCTGGGGCTCCGTATTGGATGAGTTTCCACTTTCATAGCGGGATCAGTAGCGTTTGCGAACAAACGAAGCCTTGATTTTAGAGGCAGCGCCATCTAGTGATTAGGACACTGGTTTTGGATTTGGGAGTTCCTTGTTCTGCCATTGACTTCCTATGTGACCTTCGCAAGCCACTTAATCTCTCCGCTCCTCGTCTATTCTGTACAATGGGGATAATAGCAGAGCCTCGCCTTACAGTGGCGTTGTGAGCATATAAAACATTTTAAAAGATTGTAAGGCTCTCATATACTGTAGGGATTGGGTCACGTACGTACCACAGAAAGAGAAATTTGCAGATATTTGTGACACTATTAATTCTGAGTAGAACTGGCCTGAAAATAGGACTGGATTATTACAGTGTTTTGATTTCCCGGGGATCAAAATGAGCCCCTTTTCCATGTTTATGCTATTTTTAATGGAAAATTTTGTTTATGAAACTTTTTTTTAACCATAAACTAGAATTTCTTACTGGTTGGTTTTTGATAAATGAAGAACTTTTGATCAACATGTTGACTGACAATGCGTCAGAAAAGGGAAAGGGAAAATCTGGTGAATGTCGACAATTTTTGGCAAAAGGGTTATTTTATTTATTTCGAAGAGAGGCCGTTTTTTCAGTGAAAAATCGCCACGTGGAAAACTTCATCCAGCTCTAATCCTGATTTCAGTTTGCGTCGAGAAACCTCAGCCTTCTTGCAGGGAGCAGAGCATGTGAATGGATCTGAAAATCCAGATGGGAGCCCAGCTGTTTTACCTTTGACTCACTTTTTCACTCCATCCTCCTGGGATTTTGGTCAACAGACTCTGCGAGGTGAGCTGGTTTCTCTCCTCGCTCTTCTCCTCCCAGCATGTCAGACGGGCTCAAGTGAGTGTCTGGTGCTTTTTGACACTCGGTCTCTGAGTTCATGGAAAGTATTTGGCAGCAGGGTAGGCAAATACAAGGAGATATAAAGCCTGCCGAGCTGTAAGCAAAAGTAGCTGTGGTGTGGTGTTTTCCAGGAAGAACTGGATATAAAGTCAACCCCAGGAGCTGGGATGATATTTTGGTTGCTCCTGTTGTGATAATGAGGTCTACAAATTTACCCTCCTTGTGAGCTCAACTTTGGAAAGTGAGTGATAGTTCATGAAGTGTCACCATTGCCTGTCCCAGCAAATGGTGATGGGAAAAGATGCAAACAGGATCCGACTGAATTAGTCCAAACAGAAAGGCCTCCTGGCATAATACAAGGACCGTGCCTGGTAAACGAGAGAAGTGTGAGACCGGAAATCAATGAACCAAAATTGGTGTGCTGGAAATTAGGCCTGATTGGTGGACAAAATTATGAGGGGATGGGCTGTTCTGCCCAGTGCTCCCTTTTGGTGGGTCCTTTAGAAAATCTGGTGGGAGGGGAGCCAGAGGGACGAGGTTAGCACAACGCTGGCTGCCTTAAAGATGGCCGCCATCCCCATAATCTCCTAGGTCCCTGGATCTTCTTTGTCCTAATCCTGAGAGATGTTCTGACCAGACTGGATGTGAGAGATGGGCCCAGATGACATCGACATCATCACCTGGGATGTGAGACTTCATTCCCACCCTGCCTCCAAATGCGGCCTTTTCATTCCCTGCCTTATTCCGTCCCTAGCCTATCCCTCTCCTTTGTCCTTCTGTTCAATAAGACTCACTGGCTTAGCCGGCCAAGGCTACATATTTTGCAACACTGCCTTCACCCTGTGACCGGAAAGGCAGCTAAATGCAATGCTTTAAACAGCCCAATGTCGGCACAAGCTTGCCAGGTCTTGGAGCAGCTGATCAGACTGTTTGCTGGGCCTGTGTGTTTCCAGCAGCCAGGCTGCAAGTGAGAGTCAACACCAGAGACGGAAGCTGCATTTTCCATCTTTGCTGCTCTTTTCTTTCCCCTGCTGTGTGCATTTGTCTTTCGATTTTTAGAAGACGGGATCAGACTTTAACAACAACAGCAACGACGAGAATTCACAGGGACTGGAGCGAAGTGCTCTTTCTCCCAAAAGGACAGTTATTACCATCTTAAATGCCATTGAAGAGGTGACAACCAAGGGGTGAAGGGTGGGCTTCTAAAAACTCTCGCTGAAGGGAACAAGGGAGGCTGTTCAAATGAAACTGGTACTTAAAACCTTATATTTCAAATGCTTTAACTGATGTTGTTTCTTTTCTGTATTTTTAATAGAAAGTGAAAAGGATTTTTAATGGCGTGTTTGCCGCGGGACATAACATAAGAACGGCCATACTGAGTAAGACCAAAGGTCCATTTAGCCCAGTGTCCTGTCTTCCGACAGTGGCCAATGCCAGGTGCCCCAGAGGGAATGAACAGAACAGATCATCATCAAGTGATCCATCCCCTGTCACCCATTCCTAGCTTCTGGCAAACAAAGGCTAGGGACACCATCCCTGCCCACCCTGGCTAATAGCCATTGATGGACCTATCCTCCATGAACTTATCTAATTCTTTTTTGAACCCTGTTATAGTCTTGGCCTTCACAACATCCTCTAAACATCCTTGACTAAGCCAGCTAAAATCTCTGCCTGCCAAACCTGTTTAATGTGGGACAGTGAAAGGGTCAGCTTAACACCTTGGGCTCCCCTTATTCATCTCAATTAATATAATAGCCCTCGCTTCCCCCAACACACACGCAGGTACCTCTCCAGAGCCTCCTCAGATGATACGCTCCTGCGCCTGCTTGCCATATTTACATTGTGCTCCGTCTTTTAAGGAATAGATCCAGGCACGAGACCACATCCGGCACCGGGTAGAGACCTAATCCATGGCTTTGTCCCAGCACTAAGTGACCGCTCCACACTCCACCTCCTCCCCGCTCTGTTCCATTAACCCTCAGTGGCTTAAAAGGTGCTTTGCATGTTTTGGTAACTGATGATAAAGGCTGGAAAACACTGGAGATGACCTTGCTCCTTTCATTGACGGGGCACTAAGAAGAAAATGGTGGGTGATTCCCTGGCCTCAGAAGGGCCCCAGACTCTACAGCTGAAGGAACGGTAGGGCAAACACACTTCTGTGAATGTACATTTCAATTCAAGACGGGCTGTCTTTCTAAAAGATTTGCTCTAGTTCAAACAAGAAATATTTGGGGGCAGGTCTCTGGCCAGTGTTCTGCAGGAGGTCAGACTAGATGATCACAATGGTCCCTTGTGGCCTTGGAATCGATGATTTCCAAAACAAGCTTCTATTCTCTCTCGGTACCTCCACACCACCCCCCATCTCCATGGTATGTGAGGATCTCACACGCATGGAGGAATTTACCCACATCACAGCCTCTCCAAGTTGCACAGCAATGGCAAATCAGGCCCAAGAAATTGCATGTCCTTCAATTCATTCCTGTTGCTAATTAAAGGAACCCCGTCCATCCTGAATGCCTCCCCTCCCCAAAGAAAACAGTCATGAAATGTCACTTTCAGCCTAATCTTGTGAGGTGTTGTTTTGGGCTGGTTGGAACTTTGATGGGGAGGGGGGGTGGAATTCTGACCAGAATGCCAGTTTTTTTAAACAAAAATGCTACAGAATTCCCCCTAAATTTTCTTTTTTTTTACATTTTTCCTGGAAGAACAAAACACTTTTGGGCCCGGCTCTAGCACTGAGAGCCCTCCAGTCTCATGGAGCCAGATTCTCAGCTGGTGCGAAGTGGGGAAGCTCAGATGAAGTCACTTGAGCTATGGTGACTTACGCCTGCTAGGGGATCTGGCACACTGACTCCAATGGAGCCATGCCAATCTGCACCACCTGAGGCTCTGGCCCATTGACTCTAGTGGGAGTTGAGGTCACTCATCATGGTGCAGGATCAGACATTTACATGGGGAAAGAAGAAGATGCTGAAGGTCTGTTCCTGGGAGCTGTGCTACTGTGGAGAAAACTTGCGCACTTCAAGAGCACAACTCAGTCTTCCATGTTAATACGAAGGCGTGTTTTCATTTGTCATGGAAACCAGAAGGCTGTATCTCATTGCAAGTAAGAAGTTTAATGATATTGTTTTCCTACTTATTTTCCTCCCCATCACTGAGTTTAGCATCCTCCCTTGGGGAGCACAGGCAGAGATGTCCTGATGACCCCAGGGGGCTGGAGGGGCATAGAAAGTCACCTGTAATGACAGTTGCTTGCCATGGAAAGATGTCCATTTTCACTGCTGTTATATCCTCACAATGACCGTCCATACTGCAGTTGGGGGGCGGAGGGAAGTAATGGCATAACTGGACCCACAACTCTTGCAACAATCTGGGTTTTCTTTGTATGGTTCCTCTTCAAATGCTCACACCTGCTTAACGTAAAGAAGCTGATAAGATCTCAGCTCATGATGGTCTGGCAGCTGGACTCAACAGGACTACCAGCTGGCTGGTAAGACTGTGTTGCTAGCAGGAGGGACTTCTGTGCAAACCAGCCAGACAAATACTGCTTCACCACAAGTGGCTTGGAAAACACGCCGATTGACAAGCTGGGATTTTCCAAGCAGATGACGAGACAAAGGATCAGCGTTCACTTTAGAAAATCTGTCAGTTGTTATTGAAAGCAAAGTTACTCCCACTGCTTCCCCGCTCCCCAGACCTGTGTGACCAGAAGGAGGTGAAACGTGAATGGATGGCCGATACAAGAGATGTCTTCCAGCCATTGTATTGAGTTGGATTGGGTTACATGGCTCAGGAGTTGAAAGTTCCACTGCAGGTCACAGGTGGATTAAAGAATTCCAGTCCCCATTCAAGGCCTGGTGAACCAGAGCTAATGAGGAAGCCGTGGGCTGTTGTGGGGGTGGAGAGAAAGTGGCAGGAGAGATGGGTGTCTTCTGCAGGTGGCTTTTCCATTCAAATAGGTGGATCCTAACCAGCTGTTCCCCTGGGTTCCTGGCATCCAGCAGGCAGTGAGCAAAAAGGGTGATTTGCTGTCGAACCCAGCAGCATTGTGTTTTTCTTAGCAGGAGTGGCTGGGGAAAGCCCTGGATGAAGATGCAACTTTTGAGCTACAGCCACATTGGCATCTGGTGGCAGAAATTGATGCAGGAGCTTCAGACGTCACCTTGACCGTTAGGACAATTTCAGTGGAAGGAAAAATATGGCCAGGTACCGCTGAATTTCTGAGCTAACTCTCAGGGAGGCGGTGTGTATGTGGGGGAATCACAATGCAAAGGCAGGTGGCGGGATCCGTCACATGGAATGGGAGTGAACTTTTCTTCTAGATGAGGAGGTTTGGGAAGCAGGGAAGGTGAGAAAATTGAGTTAAAGAGGGGAGAACGCAGAGACGCGGACCTAGTAGACAGAAGGGACTGGCGCATGGAGAGAAAAACAGCAAGTGGCTGGGGAAGACCGACTCTGTAGGAGAGCGGGGTGGGATTTAGGGCTTGCTGAGAGGTGGCCGTCAGATGTTAAGGTGATGGGCCTTAAGTGGCTTCAATATGGACAGAGTCCTGGGGACATACAGCGTGAAAGAGGAGCAGAACTCAGTAAAGAGGAAAGGACCCGACTCTTCTCATACCCACAGCAGCTTCCACAGGTTCTTCCTGGTATCCGCCAGCAGACGGTATAATCTTGGTGGGCTTATGTTTCCCCCTCAAGTTGGGATGGTTTGATTTTGCGGTGGGGGTGGGGGTGGGCTAGGCAGAGGTTAAGAGAGTCTCTTTGGATTTGGGGGAAGGGAATTGATCCCTTTTGGGGTCCCCTTGTGGATGGTTTGAGCTGGAGCAAGAAGGGTTTCTCCCAGCTGTCCCTCTGGCGTGGTTGGAGTTGGGGGTCAGGCTGTGTTTCCCAGGTCCCCCATGGATTGGCCTCTCCGGGGGTGGTTCCACGGCAGGGGGCGGGGGATGAGGGGAAATGGTCACTCGAGGCCTCCCAGAATGTCTTTCTTCTGCTAGGAGGAGTTTGCACCAGGCATCTAGACCACCTCTTGTCCCTCCCAGCAGGTCCCACCACTGCAGAGGTGAAGGTGGGTTCCTGCATGCTCTACTGGGGCAGTAGCAGACTGCTAAGGGCCAGAGCCTCAAAGGTATTTAGGCACCTAATTCCCATTGATCTGGGCCTAAGGTAATAAATTTGGTGTTCACCTTGCTGAAAAATAACCCCAGGCTTGTTTGCAGCGATCGGACCTAGAATCACCTGTTTGCTTAAAGCCTTTGAGGACCAGAGCCTCTGTGCCCCAGGAGGCCAATCCTGTGAGAGGCTGAGGGCTCTTCTCCCCATCGGGATCTGGCCCAGGAACAACAGCCCAGGAGAGATGGCTGCTGGAGCAATGACTTCATCGCTCTTGAGCCCTTTACGCTGTTGCCAGCATGAGGAGCAAAGCGCCACCTTCGCTTCGGCGTGTGAGCTGTCATCAACCCACCAGCCCTTCCAGCTGGGGCTGGAGACGCCTAGACTGTACGGACCAGCTGATCGCTGAGCAGAGAGCTGGTTGGTAAAGCAGCAGATCTGAAATATGGTCCTAGTCTGTCCGCCCTGCTTGCTAAGAGACTCCGAGGCGCCTCTTAATTGTACTTTAATTATACATCTACCATCACCCTTTTTTTTCCCCCTGAAGCTCAGGCTTCCCCAGATATGTAAATATAGAACTCAGGCTGCAGGGAGCCCAGCATCATCAGCGCCGGTTAATGACCTCCTACAAACATGCTGGCAGGCAGCTGGTTGTGGGGGGGAGAGGGAGATTTTTTAGTTGGGGTAAGGCCATGGCTGGATGACACCACCACCGGCTGATTTTGCCCCGACTGAGCAAGGTGTCTGTCACTTTGCCCCGGCAGCAGGGCGTGGCTTTGGTTCTAGCTTCACTGGAAAGTGCAGCTGACTAGGAGGGCCGGCTCTGAACTCCGAAGGGAATTCAGTCTCCATGCTCACGAAGGGTATGGCTACAAGATAACTTAATGAAGCCCTGGCAGCACGTCTGAGTCCAGCTCTACAGACTCCGGCTCCCGGGGCACCCGCTTCGGTGCTTCAAGTAGCCGGGCAGACGTTCCTGTTCGACGTAGAGCTCAGGTTCTGAGACCCAGCGAGAGGGCTGGGACTCCGAGCCTGAGTGGGAAAGTCTACTCTGCTCTTTTGAGCACTGTAGCACAAGCCTGGGTCTCTAGACGCAGGCTCTGAGACTTGCTGGCCTGTTCTTGCAGTGTAGATGTCCACTAAGTGCTCGGGGGCCCATGCTGCTGTTATCATAGCAGCTATAGGCCCCATTCGAGAGACCAGAGTGCCGTACGGCTAGGGGCTGTGAATGCACGTAGTCAGAGACAGCTCCTGCCACAAAGAACTGGCAGTCTAAACAGACAGGAGAAACAGAAGTCTGGTCACTTGTCCCAGTGCGCACAGCCGAGCCAGTTCTAGAATCCCAGGCTAATGCCCTGCCCATGGGAGTATATTTCCCTTAGGTTCTGCTAATGCACCTTCTTCCTTCCCCACGAGACCATCATCTCTTGGGGAAATTCAGTCTCTAGGCTTGTTCTGTAGGATGGTTGCGCGTCAGATGTACTAACTCCTGTTCATGGAAGCCAGACATAGTGCTGGCCCCTTTGTTTATACAGCCCTCTTCCCTAGGACTGCTGTGTGGGGTTCCCAGGTGGGAACTGTGCCGTAGGGATGGGGCTAGCCGCTATTTCAGATGCTACTGGATTTGAACCAGGGAAGGATGTGAAGGGCTGCAGCTCAGCCTAGCAAGTGTCTGTTCTCTCGCCCTTTCCTGGCCAAACACATCTCGGTGTCTGTCCTATAACTTCCATGGAGCAATAGGGTCACTTTTTAAAAATACCTTTATTGCTTTCACTGTCCAGTAAGGCACTTAGCCAGGGCTGTAGGCGATTTTACAGCCTGTGAACCCTAGAGGGACCTATTTTGAATTCAGATCATTGGCCTAATTCTGCACTTACACTACCACAGTCCCCACTGAATGTGTAAACCAGTACATGTTTGGCTTGATCTGTCTTGAACCAGAGTATACAATGGACCCCAATTCTGCTTTCGGATCCACTGCTCCATCTCCTCCTGGGCAAGATGCCTTCATGCGGGCAAAAGTCACGTTGATTTCAACAAGAGTTTTGCTTGAGTCAGGACTGCAGGATTTGGTCCTAGAGGCTTAAGTAGGTTCATTTTAAAGAGGGATTGTGACATCAGCACAAACAGGGAGATGGGGGCGGGGCAGGAGAAGTGACGCCAAAAAGCAATTTGCTTTTCCACTAATTGTTTGTCTGCTGCTGATAATTGGTGAAGATTTGGGCAGTCGATTGAAAGTTTTTATCCTTTCTATTTCCTAACCCATATTTTCCTGCTTGGAACACGGTAATGATGTCACAGTTCTGTATTTGTGACATCGCAGGGGTCACTGTGTGATGTCACATTTTCAACATTTATAATGTCACCAGAGGCAGAGGCCATAAGAGGAAATCTTGGCTTTAAAACACCAGTAGGACATGTAGGGTAAAGGCCTCAAGCAATGGTATTAATTCCACACTTCTGTTGCCTGTCTTGTGAGTAAATGGAAGATTGTGGGGAGGGGGGATTTTTCAAAAGTACTTGTCATTGGCCTAACTTTGCTTACACTGAAATTTGCCGGGGACATCAACCACGGCAGAATCAGACCGACGTTGAGTACTTTTGAAAATACTGTCTTTTAATCTCCGGGGTTGTTAACACAGCACCTGAAATAAAATGGATCCGATCCCAAAACCTTCCACCTGTCCCTCTAACACTTCTTTCCGGGCTGAAGGAAAGGAGTGAAGGTTCTCTCAGTCATTCCTGCTCATGCACAAGCAATGCATCTTCTCCGGCATTATGTGCCTGTGAATTAATCACTAGGACTGGTCCAAAAATGCCCGTTATTTTTCACAAGAAATTTCAATCTTTTTTTCTTTTTCGCCCCTCCCCGCCCCAAATCAAAATAATTCCTGCAAAAAAAATTTTCAGTCTCTCTCTCTCTCTCTCTCTCTCTCTCACACACACACACACACACTACAAGATAGATGGTTTTTGGTGAAATCTTTGGTTTGTTGATAAATATTGAAAAACGTTGACCAAAATGAACTTTTTCTGCGAAATTGATTGAAAAGATGCTTTTCATCCAAAAAAAAAAAAAAAGTTTTGATGAGAAAATGTTGCGCTCTCCACCTACTGCTGTATCTTTGCCATTGGGCTACTTTGTCTTTATGACTAGCCACCGCTGGCTAAGCAGAAAGGCTCTCCCAAAGCCAGGAGCCAGTACTTAGCCTCAGTCAATCTAACACATGGCTTTTGCTAAATGCACTTTCTGATGGAATACAATTCAGGAGGGGGGATTAAATAGCTTGTCTATTTTCAGCAGAAAGAGTAGGTGTGTGTGTGTGAGGGGGAGGTTATTCCCCCCCCCCCCCTTCCCAAGGATTCCACTTTGCCAATTAGTGTGAACTCTGCAGTTCTCCCGTCACTCATTCCTCCAAAGCCCGGGCAACAAAGCAATTTTCTGTCATCAGCAGGCAAAGTGTTCAGAAATGAGGACTGAATGTGCTGTCAGCCGCGAGTATGAGCCCTTCCTGTCGGCTCTTTAAATGCTCGGCAAATTCTTTCCCAAGCCTGCAAGCCCTGACACATCCAGCGTGCTAGTCTGGGCAGTACAGATAAAAATGCACTGAAGAGCCCCAGCAGGAGTTCTGGGATGTGTTAAGCTAATTTATTCATATCCCCCCCCCTGCTTGGGTCCTCCTCGCAACTCATCCCAGCAGCAGAGCCAGCTGTCAGGAGGCTTGGCACTGCAGATGTGCCCCCCCTGGTGCGCTGTCCGGAAATATGATTGGAATGGGCCATCGGGCCTCCGCTGGAGGGTTGCAACCACTCTACTCTTCCCCTGTTGAGTGGGAAGAGGGGTCCCAGTTAGAGAGGAGCGGGTTTCAGGGGGAGGAAGGGGGAAAAGGGGATCCTGTTACGGAACCACTGAGGAAGGCCAAATCTAGTGGGACATCCGCGCTTTGCCGCTCTCCGGTGAATGGCTAGATCCTGCTGTTGGTTTACCCCCGTGTAAATCTGGATTGACACCAGTGTAAATGAGAGCAGACTCCAGCCCTTTCTCCTTTTTCCGGCACCGCTCTCCATAAGGCTGGATTCTCCGCTCTCCTGCACCGCGCGCCGTCGTTCGCACCGACGCAAACCAGACCCA
The DNA here is from genome assembly GCF_028017835.1 of Emys orbicularis. Classification (NCBI taxonomy): domain Eukaryota; kingdom Metazoa; phylum Chordata; order Testudines; family Emydidae; genus Emys; species Emys orbicularis. The sequence continues at coordinate 7,137,057 of NC_088707.1, forward strand.
AACGTTACCCAATCACGCTGGCCCCTCGTTCACATTCGCTGCGTGCTAGTGTACATGAGTGCGCCGGGTGCACGCCGACCGTGAATTTGGCCCAGAGTCTCTAAGGGCCGGTTCATCCCTGCGCTGGCATCGGCCCAGCAATGGAGGGGAGGGCCAGTTCTGTGGTGATTTGCATGGATGAGCCCCAAACCACCGACGTAGAGTAACCCTAACCCCCAGGGCTCCTTTGGAGGTACTGATAGCGCTGCGCCGGGAAAGGGTTTCAACACTGGGGTTATGCCAGTTCAGCCCCTTTGTACCAATCTAGCCGAGACAAAGGCACCAATCAGAATCATCAGTAAACGAGGATCAGTATTACCTGATATGATAGGCTGGGAAACTGAGAGGCAAAGCCCAGTGAGCCTGGAACAGAGACTGGAACCAGGGGTGAAAGTAACTTAAAGGACTTCCCGGTACGCTGGAGTCCTGGGCGGGGGCGTGGCCTCAACCGGAAGAGGCGGGGCCTTTCCAGATTTAAAGGCCCTGGGGCTCCGGCTGTGGCTGGGAGCCCCAGGGCCTTTAAATCACCCTGGAGCTACCAGCTGCAGAGGCGGCTGGGAGCCCCGGGGCTCAGGGGCGAATTAAAGGGCCAGGGGCACCGGCCACTACGGAGCTCCGGGCCGTATAAATCCCCATCCGAGCCCGGCTGCCGGAGCTCCGGCGGCGCTCTAAAGGGCCCGGGGCTCCCCGCAGTGGCCGGAGCCCTGGGTCCTTTAAATCACCACCGCGGAAGCCGGTCCGGTCCGGCATGGCATACTGGCTCTTGCCGGTACGCCGGACCGGACCGGACCGGCTTACTTTCCCCTCTGACTGGAACAGACCTTAGGCATATGTCTACACTGCCTCTAGGCACTTGAGCTTAGACCCACTCAAGCTGGTGGCTGCAACATCCACACCGCTCTCTTTAGCCTGCTAGCTGCAGTGTAGACCTGCCGGCTAGTCCTGGCCCTCGACCACAACCCGAAGCTCCCAACTCACCCCAGGGCACTCTCTCAGGTACACCTGATACACTGCCCATTGTTCATGGTGAAGACAGAGAAGAGAAAAGTTCTCAGGAGGTTGTTCCTTCCAATGGAGGTGACCCCGACTGGATAGCACCTCATCCTCCTTTGATTCAGGTCTACACTTAAAATGTAGGTCAACGTAGCTACAGCACTCGGGGATGGGAGAAATCCACACCCCGGGAGCTATGTTGACCTCAGTGTGGACACAGCTAGGTCGATAGAAAAATGCAAACCAAAAAAAAAAAAAAAGAGAGAGAGAGAAACAATTGTGTTGGCTCAAACAAAACATTTCATTTCATTTTTGAGGGCTTTGTTCCTTTACTAAAATTAAAATTCAGAACAAAAAGTTGTTTCAAATTGAAAAACCTAAACGTGTAGTTGTGAAAATGTCAACACAAAATGTTTCCTTTTTTCTAATTTTTTTTTTTTTTGGGTGGTGGGTTGTTTTGTGGGGGGGGGGGGTTCCAACTGAAACAATTTAGCAAAATGGACATGGATTCGTGACATGGTTTGGTCAACCCGAACGTGCATTTTTGGGCCAAAAAAAAAAAAGGGGGTATTGTCTGAAAAATTGTGACCGGCGCTAGTGCTGAGGTCTTTAGAAAATCTGATCTATAATAATTAATGGAGATATCCCATCTCCTAGAACTGGAAGGGACCTTGAAAGGTCATCAAGTCCAGCCCCCTGCCTTCACTAGCAGGACCAAGTACTGATTTTGCCCCAGATCCCCAAGTGGCCCCCTCAAGAATTGAACTCACAACCCTGGGTTTAGCAGGCCAATGCTCAAACCACTGAGCTATCCCTCCCCCCCGACTTCTAAATCTGTATTTAGAAGTCTAAAAGGAAGTTGAGCTCTCTGGAAAATCTGGCCCCAATTGAGCGGGCCGAGCCTTTGGAAATCTGGCCCTGAGCTCTCTGGAAAATTTGGGCCCATGTGCTGAGCAATGCTCTGGATCTAGATGGTCCTGTGATTGTCATACACACAAATCTCCCTTTGTCCTCAGTGCCATCCTGTGCTAGGTCCTAGGTGATAATTAACCAGTCATCTGTGGGCGCCAGGGAAATATTACACAAATATCTCCCTGTTGCTAACATTGGTTCATCTCCACCAGTGTTAGCAACACTGGGAACCCTTTAATAGACAGCCCATCCGCTGCTGGCATTTGAAACACCTGTAGACTGACCCTAAATCATAGAAGTCAATGGGAGCTTTGCAGCTTATTTCAATGGGGACAGGCTCAAGGCTGATGTCATGTAACCCTGCTCAGAGTGGGTCTGATCAATAAGGGGACAGATTTTCAAATGTCCAGTTCAGCTTTTGGTTCTATAGGTAGTAGATCTAAGGCTTCACATGAAACCCGCTGTTAAGCTCCTGTTCAGGACACCATGGGACTTAAGTACATAGTTACAGGTGAGCCCATGTTTACATGCTGTCCTGAACAGGGGTGGACTTAAGTGATGAAGTCTCCGATCCTCATAGGCATTTAGGTGCCTAACTCCCATTGATTTCAATGGACGTTAGGTACCTAAATACTTTTGAGGATCTGCGCCAAAGGGCTTTCTTGAACTAGGGCTGTAGGGAGCACATGGAAAGAATCTCAGAGCATAGCCTAGCGCTAAATCCAGCAGAGATCTCTAAAAATGTCGTATTAAAATCCTGCCCAAACCATGACTGGCTAACAAGGAGAGCACATCGTCCCGTGAATGATTGTTCTTAGCACAGTGGCATGTAAAACCAACTACCACCGATCTCCCCGCTCTTAAAGCAATAAAACAGCTACCTCCCGTTTTCATCCTCAAGCTAAAGTTTACATGTAGGAGACATATGCCTGTAGGAAATTATTCTGGAAGAAATTCATCAGTGTATTTTTGGATCAAACTCCCTGGTCAGAGGCCAGCACGCTGAATTATCATAAAAAAAAATTCTGCTTCTAGTTATTACAAACTGCCTTGTTATGTTGTTAAAGTTACAATCCCTGAATGGATCCCACTAAAGGGGAAAACAATAGCTTCTCAAGTGAAAAAGTCAGTCTGCTAGGAAGTAGAGAGAGGATACAATCCCTTGGAAGTATAGCAAAAAAATTGGATTGAATATTAATTGAGCTTATTTTAAAGTTCACCCTAGGGGGAGAAATCAGCATCTGTGCCCAGTGATCTATAAGAAGCTGGGACAGTATTTTTCACTATTTAAAGGCCCTGTGTACTGCACAATAAATATGAGTTATTCTTTTCATCTGCTCCAGCCAATGAGATTCATTGTGCTCCAGTAATGTAACTGAGGCAGGGACAGAAAAATAATGGCATAGCATCAAATTAGAAAGGAAGGGTGAGAGCTTGGCCTCTTGGAAGACAATGGCAAAACTCTTATTGGCTACAGCAGGGGTAGGCAACCTATGGCACGCGTGCCGAAGGCAGCACGTGAGCTGATTTTCAGTGGCACTCACACTGCCCGGGTCCTGGCCACTGGTCCAGGGGGGCTCTGCATTTAAATTTAATTGTAAATGAAGCTTCTTAAAAATTTTAAAAACCTTATTTACTTTACATAGAACAATAGTTTAGTTATATATTATAGACTTATAGAAAGAGACCTTCTAAAAACGTTAAAATGTATGACTGGACCGCGAAACCTTAACTCAGAGTGAATAAATGAAGACTCGGCACACCACTTCTCAAAGGTTGCCCACCCCTGGGCTACAGTGAGGTCAGCCTGAGCCCAAGCCCATTGAAGTCGATGAAAAAGCTCCCATTGGTTTGGGACTGGACCTATTTTGCATAAATGTGCCTCTATGTAAAAAGCAATCAATTATCCAATTGGGTAGCAGAGTGATAAATATGGCCCTGAGCCAAGGGCTACCATCACCTGGAACCCCACCCACAGGGCTGGCGCTTCCATTTAGGCAACCTAGGCGGTCGCCTAGGGCACCAGGATTTGGGGGGGGCGACATTTTGCCACCCTCGGCTGCAATTCGGCGGCCGGGGGGTCCTTCTGCGCTCCGGGTCTTCGGCGGCAATTGTGCGGCGGGTCCTTCACGCGCTCCGGGACCTGCCGCCGAAGTGTCCCGAAGACCGGGAGCGCGGAAGGACCCCCCCGCCGCAGAATTGACGACGACGACCGGGAGCGCGGAAGGACCCCCGCCTAGGGCGCCAAAAACCCTGGTGCCGCTCCTGCCCACCCGTGCAGTGGATCAGCCCATACTGAGCCAGTTGCAGGACCCAGTCCTAACTCTTACAGCAGTGATAAGTTGCTTTGAAATGTCATGTAAGTGAAACTGACATGAAAAGATTCCCTCCCTCCAGCACTGGAGATTGTTAGGTGGTCTTAGAGTCTGATCCTGGAAAACCTCCTTATGCTCATCTTTACTCACATGAGATGGTTTCTTCAGTGGGATTACACAATATTAAACAGGTGTCTAAGGAGTAGCAGGATCAGGGCCCTAAGCAGTCTTTAGTTCTATCCTAGGGATGTTTTCAAAATGGAATGAGAAGGAAGTAAATTTAAACCAGCTTTGTTTCCTTAAAGTTTAAACAGGTGATTAATACAGGCAACTAAAAGGGCTACCCCAGGTTTTTCCATTAGCAAATCGGATGTTTGTTACATACTCATTGAAGTTAGCTCTACATGTGCAAAGTTTTATTAGTAGCATTATTTAAATGTAAGGCGGGGACTTACTCCTCTGTTACCCTGAACTGTGTGTTGTTAATTACACCATGAGCAGAGTTCAAAAAAGATGTAACATGTGATCAACTTAGAGCTGCAGGTAATGTGTAAAAGAGAGAGAGAGAGATCTGAAAGAGAAAATAGATCTACGCATTTTATACATACAGTGTAAATTCAGCTTGGTGCTTTCTATCTCTCTCTGTTAATGGCAATGTGAAATAAACAAAGGTTAAAAAGCCCCTTTAACTAGCTCTCTTGTCAAATTAATAGGGTAAGGCATTGAGGCTGGGGCTAATGAATGGAATAATTGATTAAATATGTCACATTTTTCACTAACAGGTTCACACCTTCCCCAAAGGTTTCCAGATGGGGCATAATTAGCTTCCAAACTGGCTTCATATGTCAGGGCAAAAGGGGAATAACGGTGACACTGAGAATTTAGCCAGCAGAAAATTGCTACCACAATTAGTTCCAGGCACTTAATAAAAGCGAGAAAGAACAGCAGGAAAAGAGGAAAAACCCTGTATGCATTCACAGTGGCCTGATTCAGCTCTCCTGCTCACACCTGTAAATCGGGAGTAACTCCTTCAAAGCTAGCTGAGTTACACTTGTGTAAACTTGGTGTGAGTGAGAAAAGAATCAGGCCCTGTGTATTTTATAGCAATGGTTCTCAACCAGGGGTGCATGTACCCCAAGAAGTATGCAAAGGTCTCGCAGAGGGGGCACATCAACTCAGCTAGAAAGCAATAGGCTATATTAAAAAGCACTAGCAAAGTCAGTACAAACTAAAATTTCATACAGACAATGACTTGGTTATACATCTCTACACACTGAAATGTAAGGACAGTATTTATATTCTAATTGATTTATATGATAATTATATGGTAAAAATGAGAAAGTTAGCAATTGTTCAGTAACCGTGTGCTGTGACACTTTTGTATTGTTGTGTCTGAATTTGTAAGCAAGTAGTTTTTAAGTGAGGTGAAACTTGGGGTACGCAAGACCAATCAGACTCCTGAAAGGGGGTCCAGTAGTCTGGGAAGGTTGAGAGCCATGTATTTATAGGACAGTAAAAGCTGGATCAGTTAAAATAGAAAAGAATGTTTCCCACTAAACGTAATATTTGAAGGTGGAACTGTTTTTCTGTTCTTCTTACCCTTAAATCCAGATCAGCGCATGGGTCTAGTGTAAATCAATGGAGCTGCACTGAGTCAGTGCTGATTTACACAAGCTGTGGATCTGGCCCACTGACTTCCGTTAACACCAGCGGAAAATCTAGCACTTGTATTCTGATGATTTTCAGTTGACAATCATCCCTGTGAAAAATGGAACTAACACTGGATTGAGATTCTAGACAAGATTTTCCGTTAACAAATCAACATTTGCTCTATTTTTTTAGCACAAAAAAAGAAAAAAGATTAAATGCTATATATATTGAAAAAAATCAAAATTAATCATCACTGATGGATCCAGTCACGGGTAAACAAAATTAGGGGGCATTTTAGCCCCATTGAAGTCAATTGACTTTACCTGAGAAACACAAAATAGCAACTGAAACGTATAGCTGTTTAAACAAACTGCAGGTGTATGGCTGTAAGTACTGGAGTCAAAGAAGCTATTCTGCTTTATGCTATCTGGGGGAATCTAGCCCATTAACTTCAATAGAGTTAAGTTGATTTTTACCAGCTGGGGATCGGCACATGAAGAGAAGAAGTGATCTGACAAACAGGGAATTAGTGAAGCTTATGAAAGGTAAGTTACAGAAGTGACTTGGTAAAACCCCAGGTTGATGCCTTCTGCTAATGGAAATGGGTCTATTGTGAGAAAAGGCAGCTTTCATGAAAAATTGTCAAAATCTTTGGAGGTTTTGTGAAGCTTTTTCATGATTTCTTTTTTATTTGAAATGGTTCTAGGCGCTTTTTACCTGCTAAAAATGAATAATATTGATACTTCTTATCAACATGGTTATCACAACAATTTTACAAAAAAAACACTTGAACCCTGACAATTTCCCCCGCAGAGTTCATTTGCAATCCGCTATAACAATCAATATCTCTAGATAAACTCTACCATACATATTATATATGAAATCTCTGCATTTACAGATACAATCCACATATCAGTATAGCTATGTAATCTATGTGTGACCCCAGATCCTGCTATGCATGTGCTTACATTAACACAGATGAGTAGTCTTCAGTAGGAAGACTTGAGGGGGGTAAAGTGAAGTATGGGTCTGCTCCTGCTCCTATTGAAGTGAATGGCTAAACTCACAATGACTTCAGTGATGCACAATCAAGCCCTATATGCATAAGTCTTCACAGGATCAGGGCCCATATTTGTTTAGCTAGCTAGCTAGCTATTTTCTCTTGTATACATATTAGGTAATTAACTGCATATGTATGTATAAACTGTGTACATGTCATATATACCCAATCTGTGTAGCTAATTATAAAATCTAAGCCCCTGTTTATATACCACTGTCTATTACAAATGTTTCTAGACAGACATATTTATAAGTATGATGGGGCAGATCCACCGCTGATGTGAATTGTTAGACCTGCAGTGGCTTCCGGGGGGTGATGACAGTTGACATCAGGTGAACAGCTACCGCTCGGAATCTCTTGCCGACATTTCGTACAACCTGAACACCTGTTATGGCTGATGGCAGAAACACATTGTTTAAACTCTTCCTGTGCTTTTGCCCTGTGTATATTTCCAAACTATATCCAGAAAATGGTTCTGCCAACTCCCCACCCACCCACACACACCTACTGAGGTCGGTTTTACAGCTGCTCTCTTTCTCCTTTATCTTGTGCAATAAAAAAGCAACTTTAAAATAAATTTAAAAAAGAAACACGCTCCCTATTTGCAAATGCACCCTGGATTCTTCTCCCAGCCCCTATTTATTATTCATGTGTCTCAGCTCACGGTTGCTAGATAGTATTATTGTTCAGTTAATATGGCTGTGGTAGAGCGTGGGAGGGCAGACGCCAGGCTGTCTGCTGACAGTTCGCTAGTCTTGTTATTAACTTCTCCTTGGGCTTCCATTAATCCAGAGTTTCTGCACTTGGCTTCAGGCTTTCCCCTGGCTGTTCCACCTCTAATGTATAATTACAACTGTCGGGACCTTCCTTTATCTTAGAGGGGCTGTAGGTTTGTTACCTGGCACATGCTCCTTCTTTCCCCTTCCTTAGCCCTTCCTACTTTCATCTGACCTATAGGACCCCCCACCCCTCCTCCTGTTTGCACGGCTGTAACTCAAGAGTAACTCCGTTGAATTCAGCTGAGTTACACTGGGGTGAATGGGGAATCTGGCATATTGTCAGCGTACAAGCCCTAAACTTAAAAGTCTGCCACCTGCTGCCTTCCTATTAAACAAAGCTCCTTCTACAAGATCATTCACCTGTTAATGTTTGGATCTCAAAGTGAATTAGCTCCTCCAAGGCTCAGCCCTTTATTTGGCTTCAAATATTTCCCTGGACTCTTTATTGTATCTTTTTTCATAAAGCCACCCAACCTTCTGCTAGACAGAATGCCTTGGACCGGGAGCTTGTCCTCTTCAGATCTAAAAGGCAAGTGGCGGGGAAGAATATTGAGATGCGGTATTCTTTATTAAGCGCCAACGTGCCCTGCCATGTGTAAGACACACAATGGAGGTCCTGGGCCAGAGGCGCATTTGATCTAGAAGGCAGAATGTACTAAAGACGGTGAAATTCTCCCCTGTGCAGAGGGCAAGCGCAGGGCCTATGAACTACTTAAATTCCGCACAAGCCCTCAAAATGGAAGTTAAGGTCGAGTGGGCGACAGAGGATGGCTCACTCAATGATTACCTGGTCTGTTCATGCCCTCTGAAGCCCCTGGCATTTGCCCCTGTCAAGACAGGACACAGGGCTAGATGGACCATTGGTCTGACCCAGTATGGCCGTTCTTATGGTCTTAAGGTCAGAATTTTTCCAAAGCTCTCCGCTCCCAGTTAGGTGCATGAATAAGTGGCCAGATTTTTCCTAAGAGCTCATCTCGCTGGATGCAGGCTGGGTGCTGAGCTCTTTGGGAGAATCCACCCATCGGTGTCAGAATGGGCGTTGTTGGGTGCTGAGCCCTCGAAAATCTGTCCCTAAGCAGTGCCTAGCCCTTGTGCTGGGCCAATGTCATCGTGAAAAGCACAGGATGATTTTATTCCCCTTTGGACAGTGCCAGGGACCAGTGGATGTGCCTACGGGTGCTACTTGGACCTCTTCTTTTACTAGGTGCCTGTAAAACAAAAAATACCCAGCCCCTGCAGGGCCCCTGCAGCTCCACAACTGATGGGCGCCTGCTTTCCCTGGGGGGACAGACCGGGCCGTAGCGACGCAGAACGCTGTGTAGCAAGAGTCTTGTTCTGCGCCCCCCAACTCATGTCTGTGCACATGGCATCTGTGAGTCACATGAGTGAAGGACGCAGAATGGGGCCCTAAAATCTGTCATGTGGTCTCCACCAGTGGCCCATACCTGATGCTTTGGAAGGCGAACTCCTCCCCGCCCAGTGCCCAAACCTAGTAACTGGGCTGGGAGCCAGGCGGGACGGTGGGTTGGAAGTAGAGTAAGGAATCCTTCCCCTCCACTTCCAACCCCTCTCCAGCTCCCCAAGGCTCTAGCAGCCACCTCTGTCCTGATGGAATCCTTGGGGGAGGGGGCGGGGCTGGGTATCAGCTGATCTCTGGCCCTCCCATGGCCTGCCCCCTGCATGCTGTCATGGCGGGTGCCTTGCATGGGACGGGGCCCCAGCCCACCTGGCGGGTGAATGTATTTTTCACCTTCTTCATTTGCTCCTTACAATCTCCTGCTTATGAGTGCTCTGGGACCAAATCCTCCGCTGGTGTAAACCAGGATGGCTCTGTTGAACTGAACAGAACTGTGGCTATTTACACCAGAAGAGGATCCTCTCCAAAAAAGCCTTTCCACTAGAAAACCGACACTCCTAGCACTGGGACCCCCTCCTGTCTCCAAACCCCAACACAGAGACCCCCCAGATCTAAACCCCAACACTCACCCCCCCTCCTGTCTCCAAACCCCAACACAGAGACCCCCCCCAGATCTAAACCCCAACACTCACCCCCCCTCCTGTCTCCAAACCCCAACACAGAGACCCCCCCAGATCTAAACCCCAACACTCACCCCCCCTTCCTGTCTCCAAACCCCAACACAGAGACCCCCCCCAGATCTAAACCCCAACACTCACCCCCCCTCCTGTCTCCAAACCCCAACACAGAGACCCCCCCAGATCTAAACCCCAACACTCACCCCCCCTCCTGTCTCCAAACCCCAACACAGAGACCCCCCCAGATCTAAACCCCAACACTCACCCCCCCTCCTGTCTCCAAACCCCAACACAGAGACCCCCCAGATCTAAACCCCAACACTCACCCCCCTCCTGTCTCCAAACCCCAACACAGAGACCCCCCAGATCTAAACCCCAACACTCACCCCCCCTCCTGTCTCCAAACCCCAACACAGAGACCCCCCAGATCTAAACCCCAACACTCACCCCCCCTCCTGTCTCCAAACCCCAACACCGGAGACCCCTCCAGATCTAAACCCCAACACTCACACCCCCTCCTGTCTCCAAACTCCTACACCAGAGGACCCCCCCCAGATCTAAACCCCAACACTCACACCCCCTCCTGTCTCCAAACCCCAACACAGAGACCCCCCCAGATCTAAACCCCAACACTCACACCCCCTCCTGTCTCCAAACCCCAACACAGAGACCCCCCCAGATCTAAACCCCAACACTCACACCCCCTCCTGTCTCCAAACCCCAACACAGAGACCCCCCCAGCTCTAAACCCCAACACTCACACCCCCTCCTGTCTCCAAACCGCTACACAGAGACCCCCCAGATCTAAACCCCAACACTCACACCCCCTCCTGTCTCCAAACCCCAACACAGAGACCCCCCAGATCTAAACCCCAAACTCACACCCCCTCCTGTCTTCAAACTCCAACACCGGAGACCCCTCCAGATCTAAACCCCAACACTCACACCCCTTCCTGTCTCCAAACCCCTACACCAGAGGACCCCCCCCAGATCTAAACCCCAACACTCACACCCCCTCCTGTCTCCAAACCCCTACAAAAAAAAGGGAGGAAATTAACAAAATCTTAAAAACCCTCCTCCAAGCAGAGTTTTGACCCTGAAAAGGGAGAGGTGGCAGAGACACCATGAAGTCCACCAGGCATTTGACATAGAAGGTGCCCGGATGTTAGAGTGATGAGCAGCAGGATAAAGCCCTAAGATAGGTAGATTTCTGGACAGGAAAATGATTGTGATCGATCTGTGCAAACTCTCTGCTTGGGAGAGCCCTGGTACTGTCCAGTTCTCCATTGTGCTGTTGGTCCCAGTGACTGGAGAACAATGTACAGGTGAACAATAGCACACAACTCTCAGATCCCTCAGATGAAATGAATCTCTCTGGTCTGGGCCACGTGCCACACTTGGGTTTTGGTATAAACGGAGCTGCCTGGGCTCAGCATAAACCACAGGCACCTCTCCACAGTGTGCCCGGCCTAGCTAGCTAGCTATGTATATGGCCTTCATTGCCCCAGTACGCGAAGATCTCTCAATTATTCATGGTCTGTATCCTAATAAGCCCTTGTGAAGTATTCTCCACATTTTACAGATGGGGGCAGTAGGGGTTTGTCTCTGGAAAATTCATCTGAATTAACTGTTAAAGTGGTTTAGCTAAACCACCTTAAATCCCAGTGTGGACACTCTTATTCAGAATTAAAGTGACCCTCATTCGATTTAGCTTGTGGTTTTTGTTTTGTTTTGGTAGTGAATTATTTCCAACGTGACATGAGCTAAATCAAATGAAACCACGTTCATTCGGAATAAGAATGTCCACACAGGGTTTTAATGTGGTTTAACCAGTCCAGTTGAACAATTAATTTGGATGAATATGCCTGAGTATTCCAGTGTAAACAAGACGTTAGGTGACTTATCCAACTAGGTCACATAAGAGGCTTGCAGCTGAGTCAGGAGTTAAGTTCCTGAGTCCTGGTGCAGTCCTCTAGCGAATCCTTCCTACGTTATCTCCCACTTCGGGGTTCTGAAGTGATCCAGTCGGACCTGTGGCTGTGTCTACACTAGAGGCCGGGTGTTTTGTTACCCAGCATCTTGCACAGGCATTTCCACTCATGCAAAGTGGGCATAAAACATCATGATGGTGACTTTTTACACCCACTTTGCACTGGGTACATAACTGCATAAGGTACAGGGCAATGCCCTATCTGCCAGCCCCTGCCGTCTAGTGGGACAGGCTAAGAAACCTGGGTTCTATTCTTGAGACAGCATGGTCTAGTGGGTAGAGTATTGGATGGGGACTCAGTGGATTGAGTTTCTATTCCCTATTTATTCTGCCAATGACCTGTTGGGTGACCTTGGGCAAGTCCCTTCATCTCTGTTTTTCCCCTCTCCGCCTTTTTCTGCCTTTTAATGGTAAGCTCTTTGGGGCAGGTGCTTCCTGGCTATGTGTCTGGACAGTGCCTAGCCCAATGGGAGGTGGGGGCCAAATCTCTAGGCACTGTGGCTCAGAAGTGCTCAACACCCAGAGCTCCAGCTCAAGCCAATGGGAGCTGTGAGTGCCCAGCAGCTCTGAAAATCAGACTCTTAAGGAAAAACAGAGGAAGAGTCTATTTTTGGAAATTATTTGAAGACAGGAAAAAAAAGGATTGAAGTCATGTCCCCCCCTCCCCCCCCCCCCCCCGCCTCCTCCCTGGTATACATTCAGAAAGGGCTTTCATTAGCAGAGCGGGGTGAATGGCTTAAAAAAAACGTGGATTGAGAGAACCTGGGTAGGTCAGACATGAGAAACTTTCTAACTCTAAATATAGGTAAGCACTGGAATAGCTTACCGGAGGTGGTGGTGGGGGAGGTGTGGATTCCCTGTTGTCGGAGGTTTTTAAGATCAGGTTGGCCAAACACCTAGACCACCCCTGAGAGGTGTGCTTAATCCTGTGGGGGGTGGGGTTGGACTAGATGACCTCACAAGGTTGCTTCCAGCCCTACAGTTCTACGGTCCTACTGTTGCAAAAACAAAACAAAAACAGTGAGTTGGGGGTGTTGTGATGTAGGGGGTTGTATTTATTTGCAAGCATCTGGACAACGGTGGGGTGTTTGCGAAATTATTTTCAAACCCCAAACGTCTCTTGGACTGTAACACAGATGATCCAATTCTGGCCGCGAGTGTGTCGCTCATTGCTCTCCTGTTCAGTGTTTTGCTCATCCAATCAGGGAGCAACTACAATACCATGTGACTTGGGTGGCCAACCACACAAATGACGTATAGTGAATGGTCAAAGAGAACAATCTGCAGACAACCCATAATCCAACAATTATTCAACTGAGCCAATGGTTCTTAACCAGAGCATTGTAAACAGGTGTTGGGAGATGAAGACCATCCTGCCCTTCTCATATCGTTGAGACATGGGAGGGGTGCTTCGGTTAGATCCTGGCTAGATGGAAGTAGAACTCAATGGGGAAGCCTCCGGGTCATGGGAGGCAAGCAGAAAGTTGCCAAGATAGAAGGGTCGGAACAGACAGATCCAGGGAATTGGGGGATAGCAACAGTGGACTCCCCAGACACTAAGCTGAAGCTCATGTTGCCAGGCACGTCCTAAGTGCAAGATGGTCAGGGTTGGTGATATGTTACATCGGCACACACAGGCTCGTACCCAGAGTCCTGGGTAAGCCTGCCAATCCATGTTTTGAGGGAGTAACAGTGCTTGTCAGGGAGCTTTGTGTGCGGAGTGTAAGGGGGGGTGTAGGTGGGCTTAAACATTTGTCAGAGCTCACATATATTATGTAGTGTAGACACACCCTGTATACAAAAGGGGATTCAAGCATGGAAAAAGCTGAGAACCATTGCTCCACACTCTCTGGCGAAAACTTGTGAATCCGTTCAATGAATACCAGAGTGCTTCATGATTGGCTTAGTAGCCAAAAAAAGGGACTATTAAGGAATATTATTCATAGGGTGAAATTCACCCATATGCCAATGTCTAGTGCTAGCCCTATGTGCCCCTTACATCCCCCCTAACTGCTAGTTTAAGGGCATAAGTGGGATTTGGACCTTGTGTTGGAGTGAATTTTGCCGACTCTAGAACATAAGAACGGCCGTACTGGGTCAGACCAAAGGTCCATCTAGCCCACTATCCTGTCTTCTGACAGTGGCCAGTGCCAGGTGCCCCAGAGGGAATGAACAGAAAAGGGAATCATCAGGTGATCCATTCCCTGTCGCCCATTTCCAGCTTCTGGCAAACAGAGGCATAGGGACACTCTATGACTGGACATAACTACTTCTTGCTCAGCTCAGCTTGACTGGAAAGGGTATGTACTGTGGAGCACAGCTGTGGCGCTGAGTGAAATAGTGTCTACTGTGAAGCATAATGTTGCTTTTGGAAAGTCTTGTGAAGCCGTAGGAAAAACCTTGAGCAGAGGTGCTGATTTGTCAATCTTGCCATGTTGAAAGTCCTCATTGGGCAGCTCCTTCCTGGCTAATGAAGATCTGCATCCAAATATGGTGCGGGGTGGATTCGAAAGTACTTTTTACAGATCAACCCCAAACGGGTCAATCTATACAGTGTAGAAGAAGGTTGGGTTTTTATTGTTTGTTTGTTAGTAGGGTAGGAAAAATTACCCAATGTGGCCCAGGGTTAGCAGTATTTTCACTGCTGTTTATGTCAGGGCATTTAGTCCGTGTTCAGGAATGACTCAGACTCTTTCCAAGTGATGTCGAGATGGAAACATGTTTGGAAGATGGTCTAATCTGGGGGCGTGCGTGCTTCCAGACAACATCTTCTGCGGAATGTCCCTCTGCTGGTGACAGGGTCGGCTCCTCCTGAACAAACACAACCCCAGGAGGTGAAAAATGAGACATGACTGGCTCTTGGGGTGGAATTCAAGCCCCTGGTGTCAGCGGGTGCAGCTCCATTGACATCAATGGAATTCACACCCTTTTACACCCGGGCTGAATTTAGACTTGGCTTAGAAGTAGCTCACCAAGGGTTGGATTGTTCTGTTGGTGGACACTTACACAAGTAGTTCCACAACCTTCAACGGGGATACTGGTGCAAATAGATGCCTTCCAATGGGAGGAAATGTTGCAACAATCTACTCTTCCAGCTTCTGAACCATTCTGAGAAAACTGGAGAAGAAAAACAAGACCCACAGCTAGATCCTCAGCTGGTGCAAAATGACAACATCAGTGGAGCTATGCTGAGGTGCTCTAGCTGGTAGATCTGGCCCATTGACTTCAATGGCGCAATGCTGATTTTACTGCAGCGGGGCACCCCAAGAACTCTCACTGAAGTCACTGGGAATGCACCTCTAAAAAGCAGGTCCCAGTTTCTATTCAAGATATTGTCTTTGATGTTACTTCTTGTACAGAGCTCATCATGGTAGTTTGAGTGCCTTCCGGCAGTGCATTAATCAACAGGACTAACCTCTATCTTGAGTTGGACACCCACAAACGGAGGCACCCCCAAAATCGGACACCACTTGGCCTTACTGGTATTTATGACTTGTCATGCAGGAGCCCCTGCAAGCCCCAATCTGGAAAGCTCTTGGAGGCAGAGACTGAGTAGAACAGTCTGCGCCTCCATTTCCGTTTCTGTAGAATAGGGATAATAATTCTCCATCTCTCCTGGGTGCTCTGAGTTGGGAAGCTCTGAGTTGCTCTTTGCATGCTAGAAAAATGCAAAGCAGGACTCAGAGCAACATGTTTGTTGCAAGATGTAAGTTGCAAAATCCCTTGCCTTGCAGTCTTCTGAGTTCCCCAGTGGAATGCATTTTGTCATGAACCATAAACCGTGTATTTTGCTTCAAGGGCAGGTGCAGTTTCTTCTCCCAGGGAGGGCTGATGACAAGCCACTGCTTGGATTTTTCCTTTGCGAGCTAGTTTTTGGAGCGATTATCTATCACATATAGCAGTCACTCCCTGTTTACCTTTGGTGAACTGATGGCTGAGATTCCAGTGAAATCTAATACCATCGAATAGTTAATAGTTGTGGCAATTGCAGTCCCACCCAAACTTTTTTTTTTTTTTTTCATGGAAAGTGTATCCTATTTGTATACTGTATGTTTAAGTTAATTGCCTTATTATGCAGTAGAGATGCAATAATCTAGCGTACTTATCTACATGCCCTATGTAATCTTCCGAGCAATAAATGCGCATCCAAATACACTGAGCCAAATTTAAATAACTGTCCAAAGATTTAATCTCCACAGTCTCTTATGATCAAAACTTTTCAGTACACGCTGGGCTCTAGAATTAAGCCATCAGGTGTCCTTGTGGTCAGAGCAGGGCGGCAGGATGCCTGGGTTCTGCTGCTGACCCCCGAACTTGGAATCATTCCAGATGAACTGGTGTTGAAGTCCAGGGCTCAACTTCGGCCTCTCCTCAACTCAGGTGTTAAAATGAAGGCCAGCTCCTCAGCAGGGTATAAATCAGCAGAGCAGTGAGGCTAAGCCGGTGTATACCTAGCCGGCCCTTAATTTCTCCAGCAACTTGCATGAACCTCCTCACCCCCACCCTAGAAAGGAAGGGCCAATCCCTGAAGTTGTTAGTCTGGTGAAGCACCCAGTGAAGTCAATGGATATTTCGCCTGAGTGAAGATTAAGGCCCAGCTCCACAAAGGGACCTAGACGTTGCAAAGCGGAGCATCACAGCACCTGGGAAAATCACAGGAGTCACAGTGCCTGAGTCTGATGCTAAGGCGCCCCTACAGTGAATGGGGAAAGACAGGGGGCCTTGCAATCCAGCATGCTAAGCAGGTAGCCGCCTAAGCTAGCCAATGGGAGAAGCCAGTGGCAGGGGGCTGTGTTGAGCCCCCCACCTCTCCCAGAGATAGTTGCCTAGATCCGGGCATCAGGAAGACACCTAGCTTTGCTAACCGATCCGCCAATGGGAATGGCCAGGCAGCTTAGGTACGGCTTGTGCAAATGAATGGGGTGCCTACGTGGCTCCCCAGAAGATGGGAGGAGGTGGTGGTGGGGTTGTCACCTTGTAACTTTTAGCCTAGTGGTTACGGCACTCAGTGGGGATGTGAGAAACCCAGGTTCAATCCCCCCCTCCTCTGTTAGGCTGGGAGAAAGGATTTGAACAGTGGTCTCCAGCCGCTCAGCGGAGTGCGCTAACCACTAGGCTATGGGATAGTCTGATGTGGGGAGTCCCGCAGTCTCTCTTGCTCCAGCTGTTCCACTGTGGATAAATAATGAACGAGCGGCCGGAGCAGGGGGACTGGGCCCTGGGTCTCCCATCTGGTTGCCATCTGGTTGCCCCAACCACCGGATTACCAAGCCCAGTGACTATTGAAGTCATTTATCCACAGTGGAACAGAGCCAGAGAGCGAGAACGAAGGGGGCGGGGGTTGGGCTGGATGTGCATCATCCCTCCCCCCGCTCTCTAGTGGCTGCAAAGGTCAAGGGGATTTTCCATACAGCGGAATTTCCTTCCCCATCTTCCCCCTGGGGGCAGTGGGGTTTCTTCCCAGGGGATGGCTGTTGGGCCAGGACACCAGAGTCAATGCAGGGGGCCTGATCTACCTTTGCCTGGCGTCCTCCTTCATGCTTGGGCAAAGTGGGTGCAAAACATCCCCAAATGCAGACTCCCCATTCCCCCCTGCTTTGTGCTGGCACAAATGACCACACAGCGTTCAAGGGCAGCCTTGGGGAATCAGCCCAGGACCTCAGCCAAGGTGGCTCTGATCCCCCACCATTGGCATGGATCTCAGGGGATCTATGGGTTCTGAGGCTGAGCGCCCCGCCCCCCCCCCCCCAGCTCATCTGTGGCAAGAGGGGGGAAGGGCAGCTGTGAAGAAAATCATTAGGGGTGGGGGTAGGAAACCTCAATGTGTTTTCCATCCTCTGGGCTCTCCACTTCTGTTTTCCTTCCCCTCACAGGCCTGGGCAGTTCAGGCCCCTAAGGAAGGACATTAGGATCAGGTGGCTTGTTGTGGGAGTGCAAAATGAATTAACCCCAATTAATTGGGGGGCTGAACTGGGAGAAAACTCTAGGTGGGAGTTTTCACCGAGTTTTCTCTTCTCCCCGCTCCCAGGATGTCAGGAAGTATGTGTGAAATTACAATTAGACTACAACCGTCAGGTCATGTTCTGGGAAAACTTGGTTATGTCCCAAAGGCAAAAATCAAGATGAAGGCAAAAGGTCATCGTCCCGATTCAGAACCAAATGTGGTGCAATCATTGCCTGATTCCAAGACATTGCTGCACCTCAAAAGAAGCTCTTCTTCTGCCAGCAGTAAATTACCACCCAGGCAACTTGGAGCACGTTCAACATACAGTCAAAGATTGCAACAGGCACTGGAGTCTTCCAGTCCTGAGATCATTCATCCAGGAGGCTAGCCCCACACAGCAACTGCAGGCCGGATCCTTGGCTGGTAATTTGGCATAGCCAGGGTGGAAAATAAATCTCTTTCCCCTCTATGGATCTCCGGGTTTGAACTGCAGCCTTTAGCAATTGCAAAGCATTGTCTATTTGCATTGCAAAAGGCCTTGCTTTCATAATGCTATCGCGTATTTTGGCAGATTTCGCTGCTTGTAGCTGAAATTGCCTGGAATCTACCACCGAGCCCCAACTGTTTGATTCTGTCATCTCTTTAGAAATAGGTTTGTCAGGTTGTGTTATGTGTTTTATAAGCTACCTGCCGGTCATGGTATTCAGTATACAGGAGGCCTAGCTTTCTCTGTGTAGAACTGCCAAACTCCTTTTGGGAAATTATATCCCCTCTAGAAAAGTAACAGTTTCAGCTTTATTAGAGTTTTATATTAATGCTAGAGGGGAAGAGGAGTTGTCTATACAACAGTTGCCTTGTTTTTTCATATGTATAAGAAATGAAAAAAAGGACACCAGATCCTTTTCGCCTTAAAAAATGGGTTGGTCTGAAATAAACACACACCCCCTTTCACCAGTTGAATCAGTGGGAATTTGTCTTTGCTTATAATAGGCTAAATTGTGGGGGTTTTTCCCCACAAGCCCCCAGCACTGTCCGTCTGAAGGTCTGGCTATGCTACCAAATAAAAAGGGTGTTCTTAACCCAGGAGAGCTAATTCGGGTTAAAATAGCAGTGAAAACAGCAAAGCAGCTTTTAGCTCACGTTGGCAACTCAAATTTAATTGCAGGCTGCCCGATAGGACAATTGATTTCACTCCATATAGAGGAAGAGTTTTTAGAATGTTTGTTTCTATTCCAGGATTAAGTTTGGTTATGTCTGAAACTGCGATTTCATGTCTGAGCACTGTAACAAATACATAGGCCTTGATGCTGCAAAGATTAGCCCATGTGCTTAACTTTATGCATGATCATAGATTATTGGGGTTGGAAGGGACCTCAGGAGATCATCTAGTCCAACCCCCTGCTCAAAGCAGGATCAATCCCCAACTAAATCCCCAAATGGCCCCCTCAAGGATTGAGCTCACAACCCTGGGTTTAGCAGGCCAGCGCTCAAACCACTGAGCTATCCCTCCCCCCCTTCAGCAGTGCATCCCTATTAGGCAAAACACTTGAACATAGGCCTAATTTTAGGCATGTGCTTAAGTCAATAGGACCTAAGCACGTGCTTGGCTGCACTGCCCTGCTGGATGACCTTGGACAAGTGATGTCATCGGCCCATACCTCAGTTTTCCTGTCTGTAAAATGGGGTTAATGATACTGACCTCCTTTGTAAAGTGCTTGGAGATCTACTGATGGAAAACACTAGATAAGAGCTAGATACTATTATTAAGCATGTGCTTAAATGCTTTGCTGTATCCGGAGCCTGGGAGTAGTTCCACTGAAGTCTATGGGGTTATTCTGTGCTAAAGGTTAGCATGCAGCATGGGAATCTTTCCAGGATTAAGGCCATCATCTGAATTTTCACACTGAAAATGCTGCTTAGCGTTGGCAGCAGATTTTTTTTTCTTTACATCAAAATGGCCATTTTGGTTTTGTCTCTTCATTGGAATACGAAATACAAGATAAATGTTGCCTTGTTTGTTTGCCAGCTGCTAAAATGTCATTTTCCTTTTTAAAAAATGGTGTAGATTTTCTATTTCAATAAAAATACACTCCTCCTTAATGACCACACGTGCATATTAATTTATTCAGTCCCTCTTGGGGCTGAAAATGCCCATTCTCTGGGGAAAGGAGAGGGGAGATTGGGACAATAGATTTGATCACAAGATAGGGCCCAGCTGTACAGCGAATCAGATCTTCCCGCTCTGTAAATGCAGACTCCCTCACTTTGCCAAATCTCATCTGTTTTGCTCCTTGTTATGCATCATTTCAGGCATCCATCACCCATGTATCTATAGGTGAAAAATAAAATTCTGGGAAATTTTAAAAAATATTCAAATGACCTCCATCCTCTTCCCCTTTCATCAATGTTATGGCATTGATTTCAGTACCTCAGATGCCCTCTAGAATGAAATTTTTGCCCTGTCCTAGCAAAGTGGTGTTCCTCCCCCTCCTCCCGCCCTACTAATAACAAGTGACTCTAAACCACTACTGAAATAATGATCTAAATCAAATTCAAATAGAACCTCCAGGCATTCTTACCACCGAGGGCCGGCTTTTTATGTTTGGGTGAGTAAAAGACAGGGGGGTCAACAACATAAATGAGGAGGAAGTGAGTGCAGGGGAGGAATTGTAGAAGGGCTTTTATTATGTTTTGTATCACCAGGCCACCTAGAAACCCCAGACATTGTAGGAGGTGCTGTAGGAACACAGAACCGACCCCACATTGCTGGGGCTGCTGGGACGGACCAGACGCTTTGTTTTTCCTTGGATGGTTTGCTTGGTTGTTGATACTTCTCTCACTTTGCCAAGTGGAATCTATTTAGGGTGACCAGATGTCTTGATTTTATAGGGACAGTCCTGATATTTGGGGCTTTGTCTTATATAGGCGCCTATTACCCCCTACCCCCGTCCAGATTTTTCACACTTGCTGTCTGGTCACCCTAAATCTATTCCCCAGTGAAAGGAGGGGTGGGTGCATCTCTTGAAAGGAAAACAATGAAGCTGACCTGATGGGACAACAGGCCTGCAAATGAAATCAACCCACTTCACAGACTACACAGGGCCCGATCCTGCCTGCACTGGGGGGGGGGGGGGGGGGACAACCAGCCACGTGACTTTGATGGAAGCTGGATGGGGACTCTGAAAAGAACCTCCCTGTGCCTTAAGGGGGGTGGGATAGCTCAGTGGTTTGAGCGTTGGCTTGTTAAACCCAGGGTTGTGAGTTCAATCCTTGAGGGGGCCACCTAGAGATCTGGGGCAAAATCAGTACTTGGTCCTCCTAGTGAAGGCAGGGGGCTGGACTCGATGACCTTTCAAGGTCCCTTCCAGCTCTAGGAGATAGGATATCTCCTTTAATTTAAATCTTTGTCCCTCCTGCACTGAGTGCAAGTGTAACTAACTGTCATAGACTACCACTGATCTCACAGGGAGGGGACAGTTTGGGGGGAACAGGGAATACAGGCTTCACACCCGCCAAACGCCAGTTTATACACTTCCCCTTGTCAGAAAAAAATGTACTTCCGTCCTCTTCATTTGGGTTCGAATTCCGCTGCGTGCCAGAGCTGGGATAGGATAGAGGAGAATCCGGTTGCTGGGTGAATGGGGTTTTATGCTGCTAGCGCCCGGTGTCTTGTCCTATCAGCCAAGGTGGAAAGAGTCGGGGGGATCTTTTAGGCCCTAGTTTAGACGGCGTGTAGGCAACAGGACTGGGTTACTAGAGTGGGTCCTGTGTGTATGTGTGCAGAAGTCTCGTGTATAAACAGCGCGTGTGTGTCTACACGGCCCGTTCTAGAGGCGATCGAAGCGGCCTGAGATTGTAGGGCGCGGGGTCTGTGTTTGTGATGGATCGGCGCCGTTTCTGTGCGTTTCCTACGGAATCCCACCCCCGAGTTTCTGCCCCTCAGAGGTGCAGGGGGGAGGGAATCTCTGCTTCAAACTGGGGGGCGGGGAGGAGGAACATTTGGAAAGGATGAAAACTTGTCATTTAAAACCCCGCTCCAAAAAGCGAAGGGCTCAAAGTGCCTTGCAAACGGGGGTCCCGTCACCAAACAAACCGCATGTGCTTGTGTTTCATGGTAACAAGGGGCGCGGTTTTCCACCGACTTAATGGGGGGGGGGGGCAGAGAAATCCACATCGATGCCTGGTGGCAAGGCGGGCACCTCAGGATTGACTTTGCATGTCATTAGCCTGTGGAGGGGTGTCTTCATGTCATTAAACTCCGCATTTAAGACACCGCGGAAGTTTCACTTCCGGGATGCCAAGAGGGAAGGGATCAAACAAAACAGACGGGGGGGGGGGAAGGAGGGAGTCAAGCACTAATAACACAGGGCAGCCCAATTAATTAAATTAGGCAAAAGAATCCACAAACCCGCTGAGGGGCAATGAATGCCACAGGAGAATTCTTAGAGAGGCAGCTTGGAAGCAAACCAGCTCGGGTGAATTCGGATCAGCTCCGTTTAGACACGGGAGAGAGAGAAAGGGAGGAACGCGTGCTGCTGACTAGACCTCTATCCAGCTCTTGGGTGTCTGTTCTGGCTCGTGGCGTGTTCGGTCCAGGTGACCCAGGACCCAGTCCTGCAGCCTCTGACCTATGGGGGATTCGTCTGACTTGGAGGATACAGGTAAACCCTACCAGCCACCCGAAATGAGGGTCCGATCCTAGCAGGGCTCCAGAGGTGCTGCTTTTGCTTCCCTCTCGCCCCATAGATTGCAAACGAGGAAGTATTTGTAGTTCAATGATCTAGCTCCCTGGGCCACATCCCCTTCCTCCACCTCAGCCTAAAGGCTGAAGGCTCCCTGACAGGAGACTCTGCCCTGCCCAAGAAGGAAAATCTTGCACAGGGCTTGGTCTGGGGGTAAGGAACCCCCTGGAGGATTATAACGAACGCCCAGCTACCGATGGGGAAGGGGAAGGATTCAAAGGGCCCCAGGTCGCATCTCCATCCTTGGATGCTTTATCATGCCTCCTCCATGCAATGCGGGGATGCTGGCAGGGCAGCCTGAAGGAATTAATGTTCCGTATAGGGCCTATCCTGGGGACTGGGACTCCGAGTCGCTAGCGCCAGGCCAATCATCAAGAAGAGCGATGTAGTGCAGTCATTAATAACGCCATGAATACGCCGTTATTAAGTCCCACCCAAGGGCCTCATACCAAAAGGTGCAAAAGCTCCACTTTTCTCGGATTGGTTTTGGAGCCAATTTGCTGGAACGTGGTTTTGTTACATTGAAAGTGGATGGTCCGATACCCCCCCCCCCCCCATGGGAAAAGTCTCTCTGTGTGTTTTCTTTGTATCTACACATGAAACCTACCCACTGAGCATCCCCAAAGCCTTCCTCGGGGGGTGATGAGGGCGTCGCCCTTTGCTGCCATGGATGGGTTAGCAGGATGCAGAATCTCTCTGAAACGCCTGTGCTTCAAACCAGCTTCAGCAGTGCCCAGAGTTGTAAGGTGCGGGTTTATCTGGGCCATGTAACCGTGGTAGGCGCAGCTCCCTCTACGTCTTGTCTGCCCTACAAATCCCCTCATTAAACACCACTTCAGGGGAGCTGGACATGTTATGAGCGGGAGATCATGTTTGCATCGACCTCCGTTCCTACTTGCGAAGCGGAGTGTACACCAGGAGAAAGAAAAACGAATCCCCTCTTGCTTCCCTGTACCACCGCACGTGAGGGGAGGAGGGGGGGGGGGTCGTTCTTTTGAAGGAAGCTTCTTCCAGAAACGAAAGCCCGAAAGAAAAGAAAAAAGGCTTTTGCAAGAACCAGCTTGGACGCTCCAAGATTAAACAGCTGATTCGCAATCCACGTTCATTTCAGCGGCGGATGGGGCGGCATCTCTGCCAGTTTCGCTGGTGCTTTTTGGCTCTAAAGAGAGTGGGAACGGGGTCCCACTTTGCAGATGTCAGCAAACACCCTTTCAGCCGGCCTGAGCGCCTGCAGAGACAGGGCCCGGTTCCTCATTGCTGTGCGCGCCTGGGCAGTCACACCTGCTGGGTGGTTTCTAGCCGGAGTGACGCCTGATTCTCAGAGCGGGTGTTCTCCGATGATCGCTAACCAGCAGTGTCCCCTCCTTTCCTTGTGCCCCGTATTCATCTCTTGTCTTTGTACTTAGAGAGTGAGCTCTGTGAGACCGCTCTATGTTTGTACAGCTCCTAGCACCATGGATCCTGCTCCATGATTGGGGCTCCTCGGTGCTATAAGTAAGAACAGATTTAAAATGTTTTATTAAAGCTAATGTTAAAATGATCTAATGCACAGGTTAAGGAACGTCTGTACATCTAGGTGTAATGCTTAAATTACCCCAAAGTACAAAGTTTGGGTTAAAAGTCATAAAATACATGTAGTGTAGTACATAACGGGCACTATGCCAGATTAGGGTTAATAAATTGAAGAACAGAGATATTAGCACCCAACTGTTGGGGTACATCACTCCTAGAAGGTTATACCGAGAGTAGCTTGTGGAAAATAAATACAGCAATGAGTGTAGATTGTCCCTCAGTAATTGAGAATTGAGGATAGACTGACTAATCCTTTACACCTCTCTGGCTGTGTCAAAGGTCCTTAAACTGGCCAGTGGAATTCACACCCCTTCTGTCAGTGGAAGACTGTTTGTCTTTAACTCTTCCAGGAAAATCCCCTTTCAAATCGCCTCTCAGCTCCAGTCATTTTTGCTATAAAAGTTTGTTGGACAGTTCTGATGAACTGATCCATGCCAGGAATCTAGGGCCCCAGTCTCCTTCTTCTGCCTCTTTTGGGTGGAGGCGGTGCTGGGGGAAGGATGTCCTATTCCCCCCCCCCCCCACACACACACACCTCCCTGCTCGCTTTTGATTTGCTGAGCTGGCTGATTTCTTTTCAAATTTCAATGAAATTGGGGGGAGGGGATAGTAAAATATTTGGACTTTTTAAATCTCTTTTTAAAAAGTCTCAGCTAAACACCTTTTCAACACAATTCTTGCTCCGCCAATGACCTCAAGGGGCTGCGTCTGCCGTCACTTGCCCCCGGAGTAAATCCGTGTGGGGGGGGGGGACACGGGTGGAAAGGCAGCGTGAGCACAGGAGGGTGCCCCACGGGTGCACGGATCCCCTGAGACCAGCCCCTGACGCGCTCTCCTATTGGTGATCACGATTTATTCACCCTGCCTGGCTCTCTCTGCCCCACGGGGATCTTTTTTTTCCCTCCTGTTGACAAACATTTATGCTAAACTCCCCCCAAACCTGTTGCTCCAGTGCCTCCCCTCCCCCCCGCGTCCCATGGCCTGGCTTGCGGGAAGGCAGCTGCCATTAGCCGGCCTGCTTGTTAATTACCGTGATGAGGGGCTGCCCTCAGGGCTCCGTGACGTCGCTAGCCGCCTGGGCCAATCGGGGAGGCCCGGGGCGGGGCACGGAGGGAGCAGGGGGAACCCCCGGTGCGAGCTCCAGGCAGGAGGTTGGGCTGCGGAGCCTGGATGTGGCTGGGGGGGCGGGGGGTCTGCGCGGAGCGGTTCCCTGCAGCCTGGGCCGGGGCACCAGCACCAGCAGCGGGGCTCTGCCCTGCCCCAGCCATGGCTCGCAGCAGCAGCAGCCGCCGCCGCCCGTCCGGTTGCTAGCCCCGTGCCGGTCGGGTTGCACGCCCGGGCCTGGGCTCTGCGCTCCATGATGACTATGAGCTCCCTGGCCGAGAGCCTGCTGGGGCCGGACCCCTCCAAATCCGCTTTCCTGGAGTTCGGGCACAACCACCCACCCTCGCCCCAGCCGCCGCCGCCTTCCCCCAGCCTGGCTCATGGCCACTACCCCCTCCACGGCTTGCACGGCTCCGGCCACGACGGGGGCCCCTTTGCACCCTACGGACGGTCCGTGGCTTACTCGTACCCCGGCTCGGCTGGCGGCACCCACCACCCGCACCATCTCCACGGCAGCCCGTACCTGTCCTACCAGCAACACGGCGCCCAGCAGCCGGCCAGCGCCCTGGGGCACCGGGGCAGACTAGAGGAGACAGGTAAGGGGGTGTCTGTCTACTCTGTGCCTGTATGTTAGGCATTCTCTAGTCCAGCCCAGTCCCTGTGGGGGGGTCCTGCTAGCCTCCAGCGCCTATCCACTAGCCACCTCTGCGTGCCCCCTAGATCCGCTGTCCGCCCCCAGGCCCGGGCCCCGGTTCTCTCTGGCTCTGTCTATAATCCAGCCCTTTGCAGGAAGAGTTCTTTCCCCACTACTACAAACAAACCAAAAGTATCTGGCAATTCCTCCGACCCAAGCATCAGACCGAGAGACGAATCTCTGCTCAGAGTTTGGAGTTGAAAGGAGACTTCTCGTGGCGCAAGAGACTTCTGACCTCCCTCTTGGCTTGAATCAGAGCACCTAGATTAGTTCTCTCTTTAACTAGGGGTTTGCTCCAGACCTGCTATAGCTTCCTTTGGCGATTTTTAAAGCCTCCCCCCCTCACCGTTAAGGGAACATTTTTAAGGGAACAAAATAATAATTTTGACAAAACCGAGATGCTACCTCTCCCTCCCCCCCCGCCCCACCAAAGAAACAAACAAAAGAATTACAAACTCAGTGGAAATCCTTTAATAGGAAACTGTCTTGTTTTGTTTCTTCATTTATGAAAAACATTATGGTTTTTTTACTTGGTACATTTGCAATGCAAACAAGAATGTTTAGGACAACTGTATGATTCCCCCCCCCCTCCCCCGAATGCACTTAAAAATGTGTGTCTCTGCAGCAAAGGAACGCTGCTTTGGATTGCAGGGGCTTGGCATATCTCCTGAGATTCTGGGTTGACGCGGATTGTGTATTTTTTTTGTTTGTTTACTTTGGGACATGCTAACATTTTCTTAAAAAAATAAGCGCTGGCTAAAATATCCGAAAAACTCTCTTAGCTGTTAGATTGGAAACATATGCAACTTTAACAGAAAACATCTCGTATTTGTTTCTGCATTTTATTCTAGATCTGCCATGGAAGTGATTTTTTTTTTTTTTTGAAAAATAATATCCCTCACTTTTAGCAAGGAAGAAGTCATCTCCGTTTTTCTACGCTCCAGGGGTAAAATTCTGGCCCCATTGAAGTCAATGGATGTCATTGATTTTAATGGGGCCGGGATTTCACTCCAGAACTTTACACCCCCCCAGAATAACCTGTCATTTACCCTGGTGTATCTGTCAGATTCATCTACAATGGCCCAGAACTGGAGGCTGACGTACAGTAAGAAGAAGAATGCAATTGTTTATATTGTAACAATTAGACTGCATGCCACCTTGTTAATATCTTTCATCGCCTGGCTGCAGAGCCGAGGCCTGCATCAGCCATAAAATAAATTTAGCAATGTTTAATTTTAATACAACTCTCGCTGGGTGTTTGGAAAAGGCATGCGCAACCAATCATTTTCCATTTCATGTATTTATATTATTTAATTCCAATATCCTTTAATTGGCACCTGTCAAGATTCCAGGGGAGATACACACCGTGTTAATGGCATATCAACCACATTAGGAAACTTGCCATAAAGAATCCACTTAAGCAGTCCATTGTTCTTTGGTCACATCGCTTTTAAAACCTAATATGTTTATACAGTCTGGTTGGAGCTATTTCATGCTGGCAGCGAAGTTCTGGGAACTTCGGGGAAGTCGTTTTAAAAACTAATTACCTATTTATTACACGAGGGTAAATGCCAAAATATTTAATCACGGGTAATAGGCTAGAAGCAAAGGACTTAATAGAGATGCCACATAGAGCAAAGAGCTGGCAATGGTATATTCCTAATTTTTTTTAAAAAGTCCTACTTGTAAAAATAAAACAAAAGATTTGGGAGCGACTATCGGAACGGATTGTTTTGTAACGGAAAAATGTGGACAATTACTTTAACGAGTTTTCCTACCCTTTTAAGAACCTCTGTAACAAAAAGTTAGTCATTAAAATGATCCGTGCACCAGAAAAAAACCAACCACAACCAGGAAAAACATTCTCAAATGAACGGGCTTTCGCGTGCCTTGCAAAAGGGTGCATATCACAGTTAAAACTGCGCCAGTCCCAGGCCGGCCCCTGCATTCATTCAGGTTCAACTGCAAAATGTTGCAGGATACCTAAGTGTCTGCAGCTCGTAGAGACAGAGGAGGCCAAATTCTGCTCCCCCTTACTGGAGTGACTCCGGATTTACACCAATTTCACTGAGCGAAGAGTTTGGGCCAATGTGTAATGTGTTAACAATACATTCAGAACTGAGCTTTTTGCTGTTACTCGCTACTTAGAGCCAACCAGAACAGCAGAGGAGAATCTCCCTGTGGAACAGAACCACGGAGGTTTTTAATTATGAACAGGGTTAGTTATTAATTAGTAGTAGTAGTCGTCGTGTTGTCCCGAGGTGGATTAAAATTAAAGATCTCGTCTCTTGGAGCGTTCAGATTTATAACTAAAGTGACTCTGACCCTTTCTACCTTCTTCGAAAGCTCCCAGAAACCAAGGACCGAGGCGTGGGTTTGCAGTGGACAACAGAAGCAAATTTAGATGAATCAAATGCCCATAAATTTCGGGGAGACGGATAAGATGCTAACTTTGAATCACAAAAACTTTTCCCGTCCGCTTTCTAACTGTGACCCGGGGTTGGTGGCTTGTGGGCTGCTGACTGATGAGATATTTCATTATTCTCTCTGCAAAGGAGGGAACCTCGATTTGCCAGTGTTATGTTAAGTATCAGAGGGGCAGCCCTGTTAGTCTGTATCCACAAAAATAAGGAGCAGTCTGGTGGCACCTTAAAGACTAACAGATTTGGGCATAAGCTTTTGTGGGTAAAAAAAACCCACTTCTTCAAATGCATATTATTTCTGATGCACCTAACAAGGGAAATCCCAGGCTCCATGCTATTCAAATTCGGCGTCTACTTGGATTCACATTTCCTCGGAAGCTCACGGGTTTCCATTTGAGTTCCTTTTCAGTGTTCTGGTTTCCCAGAATACTAGTTCGATACTCAGAACTGGTCACGGGTCGTTAATATGTTAGGAACGTGTGTGTATATAGACACCCGCCCAGTTGATGTATTTAACGAGGAATTATTAAACTGACACCTATTAAAAATATTGAATCTATTTTAAAAGGTTAGGCTTCATATCGTGGGGAAACAAGAATCTGAACTTTAAATTCAGATCCATTGGTCCAAAGAGAGTCAGAACACAAATCGATTGGCTAAACATCTTCTGATCTAAATTATTCTAGTGCAAATCCGGATTCACTCCATTGCAGCCTGGGTGACTCCACCTGAATTACTCTGGGTTTAGATCAATATCATTTAGACCCAGAATCTGGCACTGTCACAATAGCACGATTTTAAAGTCCTGCTCGCTTTTGATTTCTACCCTGCGAGCGATTTATTCACTGAAAGAAAGAAAGAAACTAGTAAAGAAATGTCCAAGCAACTCATTGACAAATCGGCTTTAAAATTAATTCTGCAGCACGTTAACAAAACCACTGGATAAAGGGAAAATGGGCTAACAGGAATTGTGGAATGGGCTAAAAGGAATTTGCTAATTAGCGTTGAGATTTCATGTTAGATTTTACGGCAAGCTCTTTTGTTTTGAAATTAAATTATTCCTTAAGGGTTTTTTTTTTTTTAAATTATACTTTACTCTTCTATTGACTCAATGCGCCTTCTCACTTTCTATTTGCATGTACAGATCTCATAAAGATCTCGTCGATTGAAAAAAAAAATTGGCAGCACAATTAATTACAGTATGTCGCAGCGTTTCGAAGCTGACCGGAGAATGAGAAGTGAATAACTAGCTCATTATTTTATAACAAAGTTATACCCTGCTTTGATGTTCCCCTCATAAATTTAACCGAGCAAACTGCCCTGCCCTGAATTCTTTCTATTCAAACTTCCCAGTGCCTTGAATTTTGCGTGTATAAAGGCCGCCTTTACATTTTGCAAGTTATATAATCTAACAATACCGCGCAGTTAAAAGACCGACGTGACGTTTGCAAGTATAAACTGCCCAACCCGAGAGGTGAAGCCGAATTAACAAAAGGAAGCGACAACTATCCATGGGGACCACTCCTGGGACAGATCTTTAGCTGATGTGAATTGTCAGACCTCATTAGAGAGTTATCACGAGGATCTGCCCGGTTAATATAGTGAAGCAGGGGCTTAAATCTTTGCAGGATCGGGGCTTCACTTTCGAAGACTCTAAACCGGAAAGAAACCTCAGCTGAAGCGCGATATTGATTTGGGATATTTTCCGCCACAGCCCCACCTGCTCAAAGGGGAATTGGGCGGGAGAAAAAATAAAGACCTCTGCAAATGAAAAGTACAGAGTGACCTCTCTCGTCTGTGCAGAACGGATACTGCCTTCATAGTAGAAATCATAACCAACAGACTATGATAGCGGGAGGTGCTTCTACTCTCGGCAGAAATAATAAATGTCTCCGCATCATTACTGCTAATTAACGGAATGTCACGCGGAGGAGGGTCTGCTCCGTTGCAGGAAAAAAATAGGTTTATGAATAGGATATATGGCTAACAAGTGGCTCAGATTTACCCTATAATACTTGATATAACATGACCCCTATTTAAAGGATCTATTTTATAGCTATTGGGAGGTGGGGGTGTTTTGACGGTCCTATCTGGGTTTTTTTCCCCCCGTTTCCCTGCCCTGGCCGATCGATCTGGATTTTTAAATACAAATTGTTGTGAGAATTTAACCAGTATTTTACATCCCCCCCCCCTTGACCAGTCTTTGACTGACGGATCTTCCTTTAGAACTTGTTCGGAGCCTGCGGATAGGCTCTACCCCGCCCCAGCCAGGGTCTCCAGGGGGAAGGGGTCGGTTAATACCATCCAAAGAGAAAGACTTTGTCTAATGCAATAAGGGTGACATCTCAATGCTTCCCCGAGCTTAAACTCTCAGGGCTGGAAAACAATAAAGACCAACAAGAAGACCCGCCGCTTCCTTTAGGCCGGATTCTGCTGCACCCGGCTGTCAAGCCGGAATAAGGGGCGATTCTGACCCGGGTTAAAAGATTTGGCCTTGTTCTCTGATGTGTAACAAATAGGCCACAGGGCTCCTAGGGGCTTTCCTCGAGCCAGATCCTGCTCTCAGTGACACCCCGACAACTGCAGAGTCGATACAGATTTTTGCCTTTTTGCCCTTCCCCCGCTCCTTCTTCCCAGGGCTAGGAAAAACAAACACATACACACACACTCTCTTTTCATTGTTGTAAGGTCATTGTGCAGTGTTTATAAGGGGGATTAGGGGACCCGATCCTGGGCCCAGAGCGTCTTTTGGCGTCAACGAAGTGTGTGGGAATCAACCTCTGGCATGTAAACAGGGTCCCGTCCCATATGGGGGTGGTTCTTCCCCAGGGTGCTTCCCTCCCTTCGTTCTTCCCTGTGGACGGGGCGGGGGGGTTGGATCTCCGGGATCCCCTTATCCCCCCTTTCTCGCCTCTCTGCGCCAGCCTCCCCCAGCCCCATTCCAGCTCCCCTCCCCCCAGCCCCGAGGGGGCCCCGCCGCTCTCTCTTTATGGAGGCTTTTCAGCCACCTGTGATTTTTTTTTACAGAGCACGAGAAAACCACCGTGATCGAGAACGGGGAGATCCGCATCAACGGCAAAGGGAAGAAAATCCGCAAGCCCCGCACCATCTACTCCAGCCTGCAGCTCCAGGCGCTCAACCAGCGCTTCCAGCAGACCCAGTACCTCGCCCTCCCGGAAAGAGCGGAACTGGCGGCGCAGCTGGGACTGACCCAGACGCAGGTACAGGCTGGGGCGAGCCAGAGGGAGTCGGCTGAGATCCAATCCAACCCCCACTGAGCCCCCGGCAACAGCTGGACGTTTGCCACAGGGCCAGATTCTGCTCTACACCGGAGCGAATCCAGATCGACTCTGAATTTGCAGGGGTGTGACTGGAAGCAGGATCCGGTCCTGTCTCTCTAACGTATCACAAAATAGTACGCAGAGTTGCGTTTGCTTTCATTAAGCCACATCTTGCTCTCAGTTACAGCCATGAAAATTCAGAGCGAATCCGGATTTAACCCTGTGTAGAGCAGAATCTGGCTCCATCTCTCCAATGCATAAGAAATAACAACACACGCAGTTCCTTTCGTTCGCTTTCATTGGGCCACATCCTGCCTCCGTTCCATCCCTGTAAATCAACAGTGAATTCGGATTCATACTTGTTTAGACCAGAATCCGGCCCTGCCTTCTCTCACACATCTATGTAAATAGATAATTCCGGTATACACAGCTCTACCTGCTTTAGCTAGGCCAAATTCTGCTCTATACAGGAGTAAATCTGTATCGACTCTGCAGTTGTCGGGGTGTCACTGAGAGCAGGATCTGGCTCGAGGAAAGCCCTAGGCGCCCTGTGGTCTATTTATCAGAGGGGTAGCCGTGTTAGTCTGAATCTGTAAAAAGCAACAGAGGGTCCTGTGGCACCTTTAAGACTAACAGAAGTATTGGGAGCATAAGCTTTCCTGGGTAAGAACCTCACTTCTTCAGATGCAAGAAGTGAGGTTCTTACCCAGGAAAGTTTATGCTCCCAATACTTCTGTTAGTCTTAAAGGTGCCACAGGACCCTCTGTTGTGGTCTATCAGAGAACAAGGCCAAATCTGTTACACCGGTCAGAATCGCCCCTTATTCCGGATTGACAGCTGTGTACAGCAGAATCTGGCTCTTGTTGGTCTTTATTGTTTTACAGCTACTGAAAGGAGGAAGAAAAGTTTAAACCTGACCCATGAAAATGTGCTTGGCGAGAACTGATATTTTTCTGTCGGCATTATCTGGGCTTGGGCCCCGGGGGTGGCTCTGTATTTCCTCCAGCCCCGACACGAATGGGAATGCATCTGCCTGTCTCTCTCAGTGGGGCTGCACCCTGTGGCACATGCCCACCGATATCCGGATGGACTGAGCTCAGTCCTGCCCCGCTCTCCCTCTGGCTTCCCGGGGGTAACTCTGGGCTGGATTTGGTCTCTTTTGGTGTGTGTGTTGATTTGTCCCTAACTCCGGAGCCTTCCCCCCGGCCCCCTTCTGCCGCATGTGGTTCCCATTCGCCCTTTTTCTCTGTCTTCAAAGCCCTGAGGAATTGCTCCCGAGCTGAGAGGCATTTCCTTGAATTGTTCTGTTATTTCTCAGCGAGGATGATCCATGGGGGATGTTTGTCTATTTGAAGTGACAAACTCTTCTGCAGGGTGGGCGGGGGAAGATACTGCCTGCGAGGGAGAAACAACCCCCTTTGGAGTGTCTGCTCAGCTGTGTCCCCAAGGACACCCAGAGCTCGGCTGGTTTCGTTTCACATTCATTTACGTGGGGAAGAAACAAATCAGACAACCGTGAAGCCTCGCTCGGGAAGCCCAATGGTCCCCGGCACACGTAAACAAAAACAAAGAAGAGAGACTGGATTTGACCGAATTCTGGCTCTCAGCGGCGTGAATTCGGACTCACTCCTTTGCAGCGGAGTGACTCCGGATTGACAGGAATGGAATTTGAGAGCAGAATCTTGGCCGCCTGGCTTAAAAATAGTTTAGACGGAAACCCCGGAGAAATGAGCAAGTAGGGGCTAGGGGGAGACAATCGGACGATTGGATAAGTCTTGTCCCCATCTTTGGGCCCGATCCTCAGCTGGTCCATGGTTCTGCACAGATGGATGGGAACGTGGGGCAGCGCCTTGCGGGAGCAAAGAGAGACGGGTGACTGGCTTTGAAGAGATAGATGCAGACAGGCAGGCGCGAGGGATCAGTCCACAGCCACAGGCAACGGGATTCAATAATACTAATAATAAAAAAAAAAAAAAAAAAAGGAGGCAAGTGGCGACCTGCAAAGCCGCGCCGTGTAAAAGGAGTCAGTCATCTGTGCGCTGAGCGGCGTTACGAAATGGGGCTGCCCCCCCCCCCCTTAGCAAGCTCCCTCTGTCCTCTGCTACCCACCCCTGTGTCTGCCCTAGGCGCACTCCTCTCACAGTCAAAGCAGAAGGCAGAGACACCGCCTAACATGCTCCTGCCGCGTAGAGTCACCTGTTCATGACGATGGGCCCGATCCTGCTCCTATTTCACTCCGAGGCCAGCACTCCCCCCATGGGCTTCCGGGCCAGCTGGAGCAGAGCCAGCTCACCCCCCGGCAAAGGGTGCGTTAGCTTCTTCCCCCAAGTCGGGCGGGTCTTATGGCTGGTGGACCGCCTGGGGGCTTGGGAGTACCCCGAGGTGGGTCGGTCGGTCACTCAGCTCCGATTCACGGAGGAAAGAACCCGAGTTCGGAGAGCAGCGTCCGAGGCAGACTCCACGCCCAGCTCCTGCTTTGTACGCCAGAAATCTCACAACCAGGGCGCGCCATGGGGCCCGATCCTTACCCTTCGCAATTAGCCTCCGCCCCAGGCACGGCAATCAGCTAATACAGCCCCCCACCCCCCAGTCTTGATTTCTCTCTAGCTACTGGGAACCTGCGCTTTAAAATAAACCAGCAAACTCCCTGGAGCGCGCAGGTACCCTCCGTTTCGAAGCGGAAATCGATTAAAAATCGATAGCGGGGGTGATCTTTCCTCTTCAGACCAGAGTCTGCCCCCGGTTCCCCCCCCCCCCCCCTCCAGAGTCCCCCATGGGGCCCAGCTGACGATCAGAATGTTGAAACTTTGGGGCCTGGGCGCGTTCCACGTGAACACAATGGTGCCCGGGCGCTGGAGGGAGGTCAAAGGGGCTGGGGGGTGGGGGGGGGGGGCATGCCCCACAGTGCATTCAGCAGCACGCCTGCAAGCAGAGGCAGGTTGGTAAATGGGCTGCCAACCCATCTCCCCACCCGTAGCTAGGCCCCAGGTCAGGCAATCCAGGGCTTTGGGGCTCGCTTGTAAAACCAGATTGGGGGGGGGGGGGTATTTCTTTTGGCCTTGCAATGTATGTATATTTCTCTCTGGTATTTGGGGGGTGGGGAGAGACAAGCCGGAGAGATATTGGCAGGGAATCCACACACCCCAGCCCCCCTCCCATTCCAGCTGCTAATTGAGTATACAACACCCCTCCCCCACAATACCCTACCCTGCCGCCCCCCGCCCCCACCTTTGTAGTTCGGTGACTCTTTCCTCTCCTTGTCGTAGGTTAAGATCTGGTTTCAGAACAAACGCTCCAAGTACAAGAAGATCATGAAGCAGGGCTCCAGTGTTCAGGAAGGGGAGCACCTCCACAACTCTGCATCCTTGTCCCCCTGCTCACCCAACATACCCCCTCTCTGGGACGTTTCCATGGCTGGCAAAGGAGCCCCGATCCCTCCCAACAGCTACATCAACAGCTTTGGACCTTGGTATCAACCACACCAGCAAGACGCCATGCCGAGACCACATATGATGTGACAGTGGGTGCTGCCTTGATCTCTCCTCCCTACCCACCCCCAGAAAAAGGAACGCAAGCCCTCAGCTCCTTGAGGAATTTATGAAACCATCAAGTCTCCGGGAGTTCCGCCGGCCACATGGGAAAATTTTCTAGGCCTTTTCCTGGCAACATGGAACCTCTGTGAGGAGTTGATTCTGACATTTGCATAGAGCAGAGGAGAGCAAAGGAAATGATGTTATCCCTGCCAGGAAGAGAGAAAACCTACAAAGAAATTGTTCATGAGTCTGGGGACATGTTCAGAGACTGGCTTTTTTCCCCTCCTGTGCTCCTCAGAAATGTAAAGACGGAGGAGATGGTCCTCAATGGGCGTTAATTGGTGGCAAGTCAATGGAACGAAGACAATTTACATCATCTGACAATCTACCCCCCTCCCCCCCCCCCCAAAATCTCTCCCTCTCTTGGAGAAAGACTTTATCGACTGTCCAATTTTACCCTCCGCCCTTTTTTGTGCTGTAGGTAGCTCATTTTATACACATCGACAGATTTCTATTTGGAAAAATATATATATGTGTATATAAATATCTATATAAACTCTTCCATACTGCAAAGCAAATGCTCACTCCACATTTGAGTGTCCTGCTGTTAATATTTTTCAAGTGCTTTATTACCAGGATTATGTTTACAGACAGTGATTTAGAAGAGTTTGAGGAATGTAATTTCCCTCCAGGCCTTTTATAAAGCATTAATTT
Organism: Emys orbicularis; assembly: GCF_028017835.1. Lineage (NCBI taxonomy): Eukaryota > Metazoa > Chordata > Testudines > Emydidae > Emys > Emys orbicularis. Next base: position 7,172,836 of record NC_088707.1, read on the forward strand.
TTTTTTCTTCTCTCATTGAAAGGCAGAAAGAGAACTTGTTCGTATTCAGTTTCAGACACCAAACAGTGGTGATTTCTTCCTGGAAGAATTTGTGATTCTATTTGACACACATTCTCCACATTCATGTAATCTTTAATCCCCTCCTGTCCCGCCACGTGAAGCCATATTTTCTCCCCTCCTGGTCTGCAAAGATTTATTTATAAATAACATTTTGTTATGGTGTTGTTTCTCTTTATAAACAGGATGTAAAACTGTAGAGTAAATGCTTTTCCTCCGATTTTTTGTGTCCCCCTCCAAAACATATTTTATAATAGCCATTTCTAATGCCATTTTTCAACTCTGGTCTAACGAGGGGGGGAAAATCGGTTTTCCTCTTGTCCCTGTAGGAAAATGTTGAGTAGAAATGTTTTCTTTAACAAAAATTCTTTACAAAAGACATTGGCAACCCTGTGTGTGCGGTGCTTAACGTTGAGAATGTGCTGCAAAGAACAATGGATTGGATTTTTGTTCTGCTCCCTTGGAACAAGGGCCTACATGCTGAAAACGTTTGCGCGGGTGCTTAACTTTACTACTGGTTGTCAAATTTAGGCAGGAAGGGGCCGAGAAATTAGGGCGCACTGAGGCCCATGCTGAAGAACCGGGGGCGCAGATTTAGCGTTTTATTTCCCTTGGGGGGCCGATCCAAAGCTTTTTGAGTGACCTGGGACAGGGTTTGAACTTCCGAAGCAAACAATGAAAGAAAATTGCATTTGCGTTTTATGCCATTAGAAAAACGGCTGTTGGAGGATTTGTATTGTTATTATTTAGCTCGCTAGCTGTAGCCGAGGCGTACAAGGCAAAGTAAAACCTGTATCCAAGGGAAGCTTTCTCCTCCTTCTACCCATCAAACAGGCAACACAAATTCCAGGCCCTGATCTTGCTCCCAGGCTAGTCAATGGCAAAAACTCCCTTTGGTGTCAAGGTTACAGGAGCGGGGATTACGTTTTAAAAATTGATCTCCTGTTAAGAGAAGTGGATCCCTTTAAAAAGCAACCCCTCTCCCCCCCCACACACACAAAAATCCTCTCTTGCTGGCTTTCCAATACCAAGAAAATGTCTGGGTTGCCAACATAACAAAAGCGCGCTGCATCTGGTGCCGTCAGGACCAGTCTTGCGTAGTGGATGTGAAATGCTACCAGATCCTAAGTACTTTGCACTGGTGGGCGTGAGGCGGAGGGCGCTGGAGATTCCGGCTTCAGGGTCCAATATATTGAAGGCCCCATTTTCAGAGGGGCTCGTAGCCTTCCGCTAGGCACCCGCAAGCATTAGCTCAATCATAAGGCTGGCTCGGAGGAAGAAATATCTGACATGATTTCAGAGATAGGAAAATCATAATTACATTTATTAATAATACTAATCATACCTACCTCTAGCGGCTTTTAAGAACTCCAGGAGCCGGATCCTGCCGCGTTATTAGGCGGGACCAGATTTTGCTCTGAGGTGCAGTGGCTCCGGATTTACCGCGGTGGCACTTGGAGCAGATGCGGGAAGCGCAGGCACGAACCTTCCGCTGGGAGAGGAGCCGGGGGAGGGGGGTTGTCTCCGCGCCGAGGGTCCTGCCGTGGAAAGGGGAGTGGTGGCGGCTGAAGCTGTCGGTGCGACCCCCGCATCCCGTTGGAGGGAATCTCCCAGTAGAATAAGTGAGCCGGGGTGGAGGTGGGGGGAAGGGCGCGATTTTGCCAGCTGTCCTTTAAGGGGGAGGCTGACCGAGGTCTCTGCTCCCTTCCTCATTCAGGGGTCGCTGTAAACACCTCCAAATTATCGCTGGGGTGTAATTAGCGCCCATTAAATCTCGCCCTGGTCATTAGGAACCCCCCCTCCCTCTTTGTTATAGTCTCCGGGAATAAAAAGAACCTTTATCCACCCGGCTCGGTTTAGATTTCTCTTTCATTCCCCTTGGCCTCTGCAATTATCGAGTAGGTCACATTAACAAGGGCTCCAAGTATTTATATTAAAGAAGGAGAAGCAGCTCATAGACACACCCAAAAACACTATCGATTTTATATATAGCTTGAAGGCATTATTTGTACTTTAGATAGATAGATAGATAGATAGATAGATAGATAGATAGAGCGGGTGTATGGGGATGGATATATAGATAGATAGTGGGGTGTGTATGGGGATAGATAGATCGATCGATAGATAGATGTAAAACGACGCAGACAGATGCCAGGGGAGGGTGAGCTTCGGGTACCCCTCTTTTTTAGTTTCACATGCTCAAGAAAAACTTCCTTGTTTTAAAACAGCCCAGACCACCGAACTGTTGTCAGCACCCCGTGCTGTACAACCGTTGGAGACAAGCTGCGAAACAAAAACACAGGTTAGACATGGGGATGTCTTTACCTGTGTTGCTGAGAACTTCTTAGGTAAAAGGTATCAGAGGGGTAGCCGTGTTAGTCTGAATCTGTAAAAAGCAACAGAGGGTCCTGTGGCACCTTTAAGACTAACAGAAGTATTGGGAGCATAAGCTTTTCGTGGGTAAGAACCTCACTTCTTCAGATGCAAGTCCCAATACTTCTGTTAGTCTTAAAGGTGCCACAGGACCCTCTGTTGCTTTTTAGGTAAAAGGAGAACCCGGTAAAAGGCCGGGGCCCCGATTCTCCTTGGTTCTGCACCTTGCGGGGTCACGGATACAGTTTAAGGCCAGAGGACCTCCTGCACATGTACACCGGCTCAAAACCGATGTAAAATGCGACCCACACCCATTTGGTAGCTTTTAAACCACGCTGCACGGGGTGTAAATAGAATCCGCCCCTTGTAGAACCGTTCTATTGTGTATTATTCGGTGCTGTACCAACCCACACAGATTTTCATTCCTCACAGCGCGAACAGACTAGTCAATTTCAAGTGACTGGGGAGTCATTGCTGGTCAATTTCACATTGTTGTTCCCGGGCGCGGCGTTTGGGATGCAAAGAGTGCAGGTGCGAGCTGGTTTTAACGTTGATGTCACTGACCTTTTTAATGGACATATTTTTTTTATTCTAAAGTTTGCAAAATGCCTGGCCCTCTCTTCCCCCCCCCCTACATTTTGAGGGCAAGGTCTACTTAGAAGAGCCCCTCTTAAATCAAAGGAAGGAATTTGATTGTCAACTGAATTCTACCTTCTGTCAATGCCCGGTAGTTTAGACAACTTTAATGCCCGGATTGGTTCCAGGGGGGGGTAGCGGAGACAGGCTATCGCTGGAATGTCTGTGGGGTCTGGGAGGGAAGAATCTGAAAGACACTCCAAACCCTCGGGGGGAAAAATGAAACATTGCCCTAGTAAAAGCAGCCCTCCTCCCCCAGGTACGACCCCCGTGGCGCTGATTTATTTGTTCATGTGCTGGGGAAGCTACACAAGGATCCTGGAAGCCTCCGGCGTCTGGTTTGTCCTCATATTTGACTGCAAATGATCATGCAAAAATATAAGAGGGGATGCATGAATTGGTCGGGATGCTAAGCGGGTAGATCAAGGATTAGCTGCGCGGGGGAAGGATTTCGCTGGTTCTTACACCCCCCCAAAATAAACCCCAATAAGTTTTCTAAGCTCGCGCCCAGCGCAGCGTCCGCTACAATGAAGACGCGCACAGGTGTAATATTCGAAGCTGGCTTTCTCGGGTGCCCGTGTTCGGGTCCCGGGCCGCTCTTCAGTGGGGTGCTTTGCAAAGCCTGCCCTGCACCCGTGGGGAAAGGCTGGCTGGCTGGATGAAATGCGTGTTGAACGACAAGAGCAATGCTCTATTCCCCAGACCCTGTAGAGACAGGGGCAAATATAGAATATCAGGGTTGGAAGGGACCTCAGGAGGTCATCTAGTCCAACCCCCTGCTCAAAGCAGGACCAATCCCCAGACAGATTTTTGCCCCAGATCCCTAAATGGCCCCCTCAAGGATTGAACTCACAACGCGATCCAGCATATAGATATATTTTATTAACAGCCAAAAATCTATCTATCTATCCCAACCCAGCGTCCTTTAGCAAACGCCTTGACAAGCCCACCTGTGTGGCGTTTCCAATTAGCAAGCCTCGTGTACTTACAGTAAATTCCCCTTTCCTCACATGTCAATGCCTTTGCTTGATAACATCATTTACTCTTGAAAAAAAAAACCGCTGGTAAAGATAGAGCTGTGCACACAAGGAGATACAATCTCGGCTCGGAATGTCTCCTGAGCGGAGATTAATTGGACATCCGAGCGCGAGTCAGTTCATTAAAACAACAGAGCAGGTTGTAAAGTTAAATATCAAGTCGATTGGAACCTCTCGGTTCGGGCTGGGTTTTTTTTCATGTGGCTAAGTGGTTTTGTTAGGACAAGTTGATGGGTTTTTATGATTTGATTCAAGAGATCTTGCCCGCGTTCGCTTAATGGGAAAGCCGAGAGATTAGACATATTGTTTGTTTAAAGCAGTGTCTGCTTCTGTAGAAACGTTGATCCTTATCCCCTCGCCCCAGAAAAATCGGTTTCTGAAGCCACGTTCTCTCTTTCGCATTAGGAGGGGCGAGGACGTGAAAACACGTTTGTTTGGTCGCATGTTGTTTAAGAAGTAGCAAAATCCAGACACGACTTCCTCCCGATCCAACGATCGGCTGCAGGGAGAGGGAAATACACCGCGGCGCATTCGCACCCTTGCGTAACTAAAAGCAGCAAAATACATCGCGGCGCTTTCGCACCCTTGCATAACTAAAGCGCAGCAAAACCAGCGCGTTACCAGGACCCAACAACGTGAACACCCAGATTTTATTTGTAGTTTTGTTTTTTGGTTCAGGAGAAACGTGGGGAGAAGGGGTCTAAATCTCCCAACCCCCTTAACATCTGCACAAACAAACCTCGCGGCTGTTTTAAGATACTCCACTGTTCATATGAAATGGAGGCGCAATTATAGTAATTTTGGACAGAGGCTGCTAAATTAAGGCTCTCCCCCCGCTTTCAATTGGGGTAATTGCGAGCAATTTGCAGCCGTTGAAAATGTCTCGGTTAATAAGCGAAGAAAAAATGGGGCGGGGGGGGGGGTTAAAGAGGAGGGAGACGGAGGAGGGGAAAATCCAATTGAGGGGCAGATGCTTCCACTGGGGAATTGGGGCTGTAACCCGCCAAGCCATTTCGGTAAATGACTCGCAGGTGGTAGGATAGTCAGCCAGTGGGAAAAGCCAACGGCGGGGCTCAGAGATCGCGGAAATTAGATGAGGGGGGAAACATAAAAATACAACCCCCCGGGGGGCTCTGCCCTGCTCACAAGGCAGGGGAGAAACGGCAGGTCACCCCAGAGCTCCCAGCCAGACGCCCGCAGAAGAGGTAGATTGTCTAAAGCGCTCAACCCCCCCTTGGGACTAGCAACCCGCGCAGTTCTTTGGCAAACCCGGCTTCCTTTAGGTGCCTCCGTGTGAACTGAGCTCTCGTACAAATCGAATCCCAAGGCCGGGTGCCGAGGATTTGAAAATCCGGCCCCTTTTAAGCCGGGAGCAGCTCAACAAATGCAAAGCGTTGAGAAGCTTTATTTTATTTTATTTTTTTTGCACGGAAAAGGGCGCTTTAAAATCCCGTGGGTGTTTGTCCCGATTTTGCCGTGATGTCAAATAGCTTCTCCGCGCCTCTTTCTTGTGACCTGCTCCGCATGAAAGAGGCGAAGCGAGGTACTAGAAGGGGTGTCTCTAAATAGACATTGCTTCGGAATCTTTCATTTCAAAAACAAATCGTAAGCCCCCACTTTTAAAGTCAGGGGGTTAGTGCGGAACAAAGAGGATGCGGCGTAAAAGAAATACTTCTTGACGCGGGTGGCTGCAAATAACAGAGCTCTTGAGTTTGCTGTGTCGCGAGTTAAGGGACCCGTTTAAAATACTGGCCGCCGAATCAAAATTATGAGAGGAGCATTTGGGTGAGCAAGAGGGATCGAACTTACAGCGCAGAGCTAAAGCGGGTTCCTCCTGCCCCCCCCCAAAACCCCCTCCTGGCTATGTTATCCACGCTGCCGTAACCTCCCCCCGACTCTGGAGTTCAAACGAGGCGAACTTAAAACCGGCTTTTCTTTTGAAGATGACTTGGGATTCTTTAAATATTACAGCGGCTTGGCTCGGATCACCGCATCCGAGACGGCAGCTTGCGTGTGTAAACGCGAATCGCTCCCGTTCCAACCAGACAGCACAGACCTCGCCCCGTCCCCCTGGCCTGTGGCGATGTCCTGCGCCAGAGGGACCTTCCCCAGAGCGCCTCTTAACAGCGTGGAAATCTAGCAACGCGTCGCTTTCGGTCGGCGCTCTGCTATCAAGCGGGCAAAGTTTAACCCTCAAACTCCCGGCCCTTGTGCAAAGCGGTTTCCCGTTTGGTTGCGGGGGGGGGGGGGGGGGGGGGAGTGTCGAGCCCAGCTCCGCCAGTGTCGAGCCCAGCCCGTGGCTAACAGCCCGACCCCTTCGAGGAAGCAGCTCGCCTGTGAACATCCACGCTCGCACCAAACGGGGCCAAGGTTCCCCTTTCCCCGCCCCCGGGCTGGCCGATCCCCTCCTGACATCTTGCAAGAGATGGTTTAAAACCCAACGCAGGGCAAATAATCAGTTTTAAAAAATGGTCTCCGGTCCTCCGAGGTATTTAGGTGCCCACCTGCCTTTGAATTAGGCGCCTACAGACCTTTTGAGGATTAGTATCTACTAAACAGCAGGGGGTAGCCGTGTTAGTCTGTAGCCACAAAAACAACAAGGAGTCCGGTGGCACCTTAAAGACTAACCGATTTATTTGGGCATAAGCTTTCGTGGGTAAAAAACCTCACTTCTTCGTGCATCTGAAGAAGTGAGGTTTTTTTACCCACGAAGGTTCATGCCCAAATAAATCGGTTAGTCTTTAAGGTGCCACCGGACTTCTCGTTGTTTTTATCTTTCACATACACACACCCCGAAACGAAACGAAACGCCTGGCTTTTTAGAGCGTCTCCTTCTGTCCGGCGATGGAAGGGTTAACCGGCCGGGAAGGCTGCCCTGCCCAGCTAGGAAAGGGTTAAGGGAGGGGCTCTGCCTTCACTTACCTCCGGCAGCTTGGAGGCGTTGGGAGAGAGAGCGAGAGCGGGGGGAGGGGAACCTGCTTGATCTGGCGTCGTGTTTAGGTAGGGCCGCAGAAAAACAGAAGCGTGGCTGCGGGGCCGGCGGGTCTAGCGCCGATCTCCTACGAGGCAGCCCTAGCTCCGTGCGGCGGCCCGGGTTCACACGCGGCTTTGGGCTAGAGAACTAGATTCTCCTGGTAAACGGCGCGTAGTTTCGCAGCGCGGAGAAAGAGGCTAATGCTAATAGCAGCCCAATGTGGGCAGGCGACGTCCCTGTCTCCTAACGGCGTAATTACTTGGAAGGGGGGGAGATTCTGATGAGTGGGAAAGGCGGCGGGGGGGCTCTGTTGCCCGTGTATTGAGGCAGCGCTTGCTGGCGGGGAGTGCATTTTTAAATCGTGGGATCAGTTCCAAGCTGGGGTGTTTGTTCTAAGGAGCCCCCCCCAATCTCTGAGTACGAATCCCTCCCTCCCCCCATGTCTCAGCCTCTTCTCAGCAGAGGGGTGGGTGGGTGGCTGGAAATCCGACCCAGAGGCAAGAGATCCCTGCACTGGTCCCTTCCTCTCCTTTGTTCGGGTATTAAGCGACATCTCAAGGGCTGGTGAAGGTGACACCGGGCAAAGCAGGGAGCGGGAGCTCCCTGCAAACCGCCCCCAGCGTTAAGTTTCCTAGCGTCTGCCAAGCTTCAGGCAGGTGCTGAATTCCACCTGGGGGCGACTGATCCGGCTGACGTTTAAAAACGTGTCCGTTCTCACGTGCTAGGTAAGAAACTTGCCTCGTTTTCCTAGTCTGGACGGGCCGGTTGGAAAACAAACAAAAAAACAAAAGAAAAACACGTGCCCCTAGTTAAACGGGTAGATCAGCCTTTGCCAGATCAGGGACTCCCTGAGAAAATCCAAATGTATCTTTTGGAATCATTCTCCAGTGGTTTTTCCTTATTTCCCCTTGGAAATGCCCAGAGCTTTGATCTCTCAGAGGCTGGCCAATAGAGCTGCTAAGAATAAAATAAACGGTTAAAACAAAGTCTATTTCAAATATTTCTTTGTAATCGGCAAAGACTATTTCAAGGTGAACAGTGCTCACTAGTTTGCCCTTAAGACCGGAGCCACTGGCTCTCTTTACAAACAGGCCCAGAGGGACAATTAACCTGGGTTCCTCCCCTCCCCCTTTGACTCAGCATGTTATTTGCTGACTATTTTTCTGAGAGGTTTAGAGGGGGGAGGGGAAATGTCTCAGTTAATTAATTTGATTCCCCCCCCCCCTCCTGCTTGCTGGAAATTAATTTTCTCCCTGAAAAGGGGTAGGGGGAATTGTTTACTGGGCCCCCATCCTGAGATTAATTGGAAGTAAATCTCCAGGGTTTCTTTTTAACATGGCAATTAAAAAGCCAACTTCAAGAACAAACTCAGGTTTTTACTGTGAGGAGAAAAGTGAAACCCTACATTTTCCTTCCCTCGGATTCCCCCCCTCCCTTTTTAAACCTTTCAAACTACCCTGATCCCAGGACATGTTGATCTGCGAGTGGTTTTCTTGACCGGTCAGACAATCTCCTTATTTTGCCTTCTACATCCAGAAATCCTTGCAGTGGTCCCTGGCTCGCGTTCTTTGCCAGTCAGAGGCTACCCCTAAGTATAGCCAAACAACAATGTGGGAGCCTAAAACAGGGCTCAAATTTCTTTTTTCATGATCCCCCAAATTCTTTCACAGCCCCTTGTGCTCCTGTACGTTTCCCGTGAACCCTTCCCTAAGGCCTGGCCTATACCCAGTTTTTGTACTGGTATAACTATATCAATTAGGGGGGTGAGGTTTTTAAAATGAAAATAGCTGTACCCAAATAATCCCTATTGGGGATACACTTAACTCTGTATAAAGGTGCTTTAAGGCTTATTTACTTTTGAAAGTTAATTTGGATTAAGGGAAGGTGTGAATGTAAAGTGCAGGGCTGGTCCTGAAAAACTCCATGTGTAGATCCTCTTACTCAGGAAGAATACCTTGTTCCAGATTGTATTAAGGCCTGGTTTACTGGCGTTGCTGTATCAACCAGGGGTTTGAAAAAACCACCCCCCCTAGTGGCATAGTTATTCTGAAAGAAAACCCAGTGTCGACACAGCTATGTGGATGGAAGAGTGCTTCTGTCATTCAGGGAGGTGAAATCCTTACACCGACAAACACGTGTGTTGCTGCAGGCTGTGTCTATACTAGCAGGCTATGCCAGCATAGGCTCTGTAGGCCTGGTCTATACTTATACATTGGCTACGTTGGGGAGGACAGTGAAAAAATTCACACCCTGGGCAATGGAGTTAGATGGACCTAAACAGAAGAATTCTTCCATCATAAGAACCTAAGAACGGCTATACGGGGTCAGATCAAAGGTCCATCTAGCCCAGTATCCTGTCTTCCGACAGCGGCCAATGCCAGGTGCCCAGGGAATGAACAGACCAGGTAACCATCAAGTAATCATTGACCTAAGCACCACTTTTCAGAGCGGTGGATTAACTACCTTGATGGAAAAGCCCCGTCTGTCCATGTAGGAAGTGTCTATGCTACAGGCTACACTGTCACAGCTGAGCTGCTGTCGTGTAGACATAGCTAAACTGGAACAAGGCACTCTTCTGGAATAAGAGTGTCCACACATGAAGTCTTTCAGGAATAGCGCAGCACTGCAAATTAGGGCCAGATCCTGAAATCATAATTGATTTCAGGTGATCCCGGCAATTACAGACCGGTAAGTCTAACGTCGGTACCGGGCAAATTAGTTGAAACAATAGTAAAGAACAAAATTGTCAGACACATAGAAAAACATAAACTCTTGAGCAATAGTCAACATGGTTTCTGTAAAGGGAAATTGTGTCTTACTAATCTATTAGAGTTCTTTGAAGGGGTCAACAAACATGTGGACAAGGGGGATCCGGTGGACATAGTGTACTTAGATTTCCAGAAAGCCTTTGACAAGGTCCCTCACCAAAGGCTCTTACGTAAATTAAGCTGTCATGGGATAAAAGGGAAGGTCCTTTCATGGATTGAGAACTGGTTAAAGGACAGGGAACAAAGGGTAGGAATTAATGGTAAATTCTCAGAATGGAGAGGGGTAACTAGTGGTGTTCCCCAAGGGTCAGTCCTAGGACCTATCCTATTCAATTTATTCATAAATGATCTGGAGAAAGGGGTAAACAGTGAGGTGGCAAAGTTTGCAGATGATACTAAACTACTCAAGATAGTTAAGACCAAAGCAGATTGTGAAGAACTTCAAAAAGATCTCACAAAACTAAGTGATTGGGCAACAAAATGGCAAATGAAATTTAATGTGGATAAATGTAAAGTAATGCACATTGGAAAAAATAACCCCAACTATACATACAACATGATGGGGGCTAATTTAGCTACAACGAGTCAGGAAAAAGATCTTGGCGTCATCGTGGATAGTTCTCTAAAGATGTCCACGCAGTGTGCAGAGGCGGTCAAAAAAGCAAACAGGATGTTAGGAATCATTAAAAAGGGGATAGAGAATAAGACGGAGAATATATTATTGCCCTTATATAAATCCATGGTTCGCCCACATCTCGAATACTGTGTACAGATGTGGTCTCCTCACCTCAAAAAAGATATTCTAGCACTAGAAAAGGTTCAGAAAAGAGCAACTAAAATGATTAAGGGTTTAGAGAGGGTCCCATATGAGGAAAGATTAAAGAGGCTAGGACTCTTCAGTTTGGAAAAGAGAAGACTAAGGGGGGACATGACAGAGGTATATAAAATCATGAGTGATGTTGAGAAAGTGGATAAGGAAAAGTTATTTACTTATTCCCATAATACAAGAACTAGGGGTCACCAAAAGAAATTAATAGGCAGCAGGTTTAAAACAAATAAAAGGAAGTTCTTCTTCACGCAGCGCACAGTCAACTTGTGGAACTCCTTACCTGAGGAGGTTGTGAAGGCTAGGACTATAACAATGTTTAAAAGGGGACTGGATAAATTCATGGTGGCTAAGTCCATAAATGGCTATTAGCCAGGATGGGTAAGAATGGTGTCCCTAGCCTCTGTTCGTCAGAGGATGGAGATGGATGGCAGGAGAGAGATCACTTGATCATTGCCTGTTAGGTTCACTCCCTCTGGGGCACCTGGCATTGGCCACTGTCGGTAGACAGATACTGGGCTAGATGGACCTTTGGTCTGACCCAGTACGGCCTTTCTTATGTTCTTATGTTCTTATAATCCTCACGTGAGTAAAATTACTCGCTAGTCTAAAGGTCTGTAAAATCCGGGCCTCCGTTTCTGTGGGTCTTTCACCGGGCAACAGGGGAAAGACAAACGGGAGCTTTTAAACTAGGAAAATGTGGTTGTAAAACCATAAATACTGGCAGAGGCACTGGGGGGCAGCTGTCAAAACCTGAAACTACATTTAACTGAAGTTTAAAAACAAAAAGCAACCTCACTAAATTGTTGTTCTTAGAATGCTCCTAGTGTTAAGGGGATCCAGCAGTTTCCTAGGGGTGAAAAAAATAAGGATCTCCTCTTCTCAGGTTCACACCTTGCATTGTGTTTTCACAACCAGAACCCTTCTGCAATTTGGCATCAGATTTTTCTTCTTTCGATAGGAGATACAGATCCGGGTCTAGATGTGTGTTACTGACGCACGTTCTCTGGCACACAAAGATGGATCTAATCATGGAATTGAATATGATCTTATTTAAAGGATTTATTTATTTATTTCATTTATTTATTTTAAAGGATGATGTAGTGTTGTAAATGTACAGCACAAAATTTAGGCCCATGCCTTCAGTAGGACCAGTGGCAAATGTAAGCATGCACCTCAGCCTGAATCTTTGTGGGATCAAAGTCATGGAGGAAGACTCATTTCCTGCGCCCGCTAAAAGCCTGTCTGAGGAAGAAAGCCAAAATCTGCTGTCTTACACCTAGGTATATCCAGAATATTTCTACTAAGGGCAATGGCGTTACTGCAGATTTACAACGGTTTAAATGAGAATTTGTTCTCTAGCATAGAGCTTGGTAAGAATTTCTCTTCCTCCCTGTGCAGAGGGCTTTTGAGGTTGTAAGTGGGGCTTCCCATGATGCCAACTCTCCACATTATTTGGTGTTTGTCTTAAAGCCCCAGCTCCTGGAGTCCTGGGATTACATTGTTCATTTAAAAAATAAAGTCAGTTTCTCACCCTCATGGGTCCAGAGAAAAGTTTGAGAAGGTGATCTGAGTGCACCCTAAAGGATCAGAATCCAGAAGGCAAAGAAAAAGACCCTACAATGTATTTTTTAAAACCTCATTCTTTTAAAGATAATCTCATGGTTTTTTGGGTGGGGTGGGAGGAATGGGGTCATCATTTTTGAACACTTGGCAACCCTCACTTCAGTACTGCATAGACCTCACACTGCCTCTCTGCACATAGGAGAATTTTTCCTTCTTCGCTGTGAGGCTGCTAGTTTTCCTCCAGTTTCTGCTCTTCAGGAACATCATGACTGAAAGCAGAGAAAAGGGACATGGCCCAGGAACCATCTGTCTTGGCTTTAGTGATGGATCTGGTGCTAGGTGCCAGGGATCTGGTGCCAAGGCACTAGCTGCCCGGTTGAAGGTCCCATCTTGCAGCCCAGAGGAAGAAGTTATTTCTCCAAGGAGCTTGGATTCTGCACTGGTGGAAGTTCAAGGTAAGAAAACCTTGAATCTGGGATGGGGCAAGGCGGGTTGGCTATTGAATTATATTTATGCAAAACACTTCCTGTCTTCGTCTTCCTGTCTCTTCCTCTGTCTTTGCAGAGTTTGGCAAACGGCTTTTGTGCGCAGAAATCCTCAAGTAAATATCTGTTTAATAGAGACTGGACCAAACTGAAACACATTTGGATTCCAGTTTCAGGCACCCCAATGTTCAGGTCTGTCTAGATCCGGGATTCTGGTTTGGTCCAGATCTAGGATAAACATGAGTGGGTGTCTTATATTTATAAGAGATTCTAAAACCCTGTCTAGGGCCCTGATCCCAAACCCACTGAATGCAGTCTGAGGCTGCCCATTGAACTCAATGGGCTTGAGAATCAGGCCCCAGAGCCCATAACCTCTAAGGCAGGGCTTAATTTGTGCCAGAGTTTGCCAGGGCTGGGCCCTGGCACCTCTAGGCTTGGCAGTTCATAGCCCTGGCACTTCTGGGTTTGCTGCATCAGTTATGAATGTAAAAAAAAAAAAATTGCTTGAGTCCCGGCACCTTTTTCATTACAAATTAAGCCCTGCTCAGAGATGCCTAAATACCTTTGAGCATCTGGGCCAAAGTCCCTAAACTCACCTTGGAAAATAACCCCACGCAGCACCCCAGGAAGCTGTTTTGATTAGTGCTTTAATATATTTGCTTTCCACCCTCCCCCCGTACCCTTGGGTGTATGAATTTAGTACATGCAGAAGATGATGCCTGGATGCCTATACAGACCCACAGAACAGACCCAGCATGGTCAGTGATTGGGCCAACTTGTGCCAGCAAAATGCCGCTTCTCATGATTGGGGTGGACCATCTCAGAGTGTCCATCTCTATGGCCCAGTTAGCCGTTGAGCACCGTTGAGACTACCAGTAAGCAGTGCCATTGGTCAGCTGCGTTCGTATGAGTAGATGCCAACTGACGATTCGTATTACGGTAGCCCCCGAAGGCTGCAGTCAGGATTGGGGCCTCATTGTGGTAGGTGCTGTACAAAAGTACAGCCAGACACAGAAATATCATCCCCGCCCGCACGCCCCGCCTCACTGAGATGCTTCAACTCTGGTGCCGATAGAGCGTCAGTAGGGCTGTCTGGAAAACATTGCATTTTGTTTTGCAAAAGGCAGTGTTGAGGTTTTGATCTTTGTTTTTGTTCCTTCTTGGAACAGAATAGCCTAGTGGTTAGGGCACTTCTCTGGGCTGTGGAAGACCTAGGTTAAAGTCTCTGGTTTGCCTCATTTGGAGGAGGGACTTCCAGATCCCAGGTAAGCATCCTAACCCCCAAGTTATGCTGTGGGTGGCTCTTGTATCCAGGGTTGGGGGCCCAAGGCACCACCATTCTAATAAGTAGAGTCTCTTGATGAAGCATGCGATTATCTATACTCTGCAGAAAGCAGGAAATCTTTCCCTAAAGGGGCTGGGGCATCCCTTCTAAAGGGTAATGGCTGATGCTTCTCTCTAGGAGTCGTTTATTATGGGACAAAGCACTGGGGAACATAGTGCGTAGGGAACAATCTGCACTGGGCAGGGGTGGTGGGAGAATGGGGGGCGGGAGGGGAGAGCCAAGGTTCTTTGGAGCAAGGCACTGTCCCCAGGCATGGAGTGCCCGCTCATGCAGCTTTTCTTTGTAGTGTTTCTGGAGAATCCGCCCTCCCACATGGGTTTTGGGCCCTTTCAAGAATGTACCCAGGAGCTCATCTCTCCTAGCTTCCACCTCCCTCCAGCGTCATTGCATCATGCTCGGGGAATAGTCTGAGTTTAGGAAACTGCTTACTGGGCTCTGACTTCTCACGTCTAGAGAGAGACCCTGATTTGTGCTCCCAGCGGAGGATTTGGGGTTTAAAAGTGGAAGCAGACGAAGGATGCCTTGATAGACCATCCCCCCCGCCGTGCTCAATAAGGAAAGGATCTATTAGAATCCCGGGAACAGGCAGGCATAGAGCATGGTTAATTTCCTGGCACTGTTCCTTTTTTCTGGGTCTCCTAGTGCGCTCACAGTGTTAGCGTTCCCTTGCAAACATTATTGAGTTCATCTTCCACACCCCTGGAAGGTAAGGAAGTCGTATCTCACACTGGAAGGACACAGAGGGTACACACGCTGCATGCCCAGCTTGCCTGGGCATGGACAGCAGTGTAGACGGCGCTGCCCGTCTTAGGTGGGTAGAATAGAATAGGGTGCCCTGAACCCCAAGTGTGTGGACCCTACATGGGCTCTCTATGGGCCCAAGCGGTGCCTCCCACATCGACACCGTGTGGTGTCCTGCTGCCTCCCCGCTGCAGTGAAAGGCTCTGGCATGGGGGAGGCAGTCGGGAGAGATTCCAGCAGCAGGGAAATCGAGCTGCCGGGGGGTTTCTCTGCAGCATGTAGCTACACGTGGAGTGCCTGTTCGCTACACACCGCCGTGAGTGTAGGCTGACGGAGACTAAGGCCTGGCTCCTCCAAGGTACTTAGGCACCTACCTACATGTATCAAATCTAAATTATTTCAGTGGGAGTTAGGTCTAGATCCTCCAAGGGATTTAGGTGCCTGAGTGATTCACCCTGTGTCTGTGTCTGTGGCATTGCAGGGACTTGAAATGAGGCCTCCCAGTTTAGCACCAGAACCACTGCCCCAGCCTCCCTCCCCGTTGCAGTCGGGATTCCAAACGTCACTTGCTGCTCACCTGGGTTGAACTTTCCCACCCCACCGAGGGGATTTAGACCCATCACTCCCGCGCACTGTAATGGGAACTGTCTGTCTCAATCCCCCTCCATGGCTTTGGGAAAGCTCTGCCTTCCAGCCACAGCTTCGCTTTAACTTGCTAAACCCATGAATCTTCCCCTTAGCGACTTGCCTACACATTGTTCCCATTTGTATGAAATGCTGTGGTTTGAGGCCTGTAACGTTGTCCCCGGCTCTGAACTCTGTAAGGCATTAAATGCTGCTTGTACACTCCAGACACGGCTGGCTCTCCCCGCCGGCTGTGATGCTCCGCAGGTTCAGGGTCACTCCGGAGGGTTTGAGACGCTCCATTGCTTGTCAGTTTGGTTGAACCCTGATGCTCCTCGGCCTGGAGCTGCCTGGGGCACGTTACGGGATCCCTCCCAGGGGCCGGGCTATGGGTGCCTTGCAGAATCTTTGGTGTGACACAGATGAGTTTTCCCTGAAGGGGTGGGATCTATCTGCAGGGTTATCCTTTATCTTCTGAAAACCTATCCAGCCGTCCGGAGTATGTTCCAAGGGGTTCGGCCTTGATGCTCCCCTCCGACTGGAAAAACCGAGGGGAGGGGGCAAAACAAGTTGGGGGAAGGCTGAAGATCACCTTCTGGGGTTCTTGACTCATGTCTCCTCTCCCTTCTCCACCCACGGCAGAAGGGTCTGTGGCCACGGCCTGGAAAATCTGCAGAGCTCATGGAGTTACAGGTGTATTGGTTTGCAGCTTAATGGATCACAGGGCGCCCATCCATAATGCCTTCCCATCCAGCCCTCGCAGCATGCCTCCTCCGGGACTGGGGTGTCTGTCTCTGTCTGTCTCTCTCTGTGGCCAAGAAGTAGAGGGGATGCCTCGCCTTCGTCTCACTGCCAGGGGATCGCTGCGGTCCACGCAGAGCAGATAGGATCTTGGGGGCATTAGCTCATCTGCCAGAGGTGCAGAGAGCCGAACGGCCACGGCGTTCTGTTAGTTGCCTTGAAGAGATGCACCGGGGGGCTGACCCGAGCTGGGATCTGAATCGGGGGTGGGTGGGAGGCTGAGTGCTCTGGGATCGTTTAGGACACCTGTCTTCAGCCCGTTTGATCTTGCTGGGAGCATGTCTTTGTGGACGTTGGTTCCACATTCATCCCATTACCCTGAGCTGTCCCCACTCAGCCCTGCGCAATTCCTTTCACGCTGCACATCCCCCCGGGGTGGGGTAACTTCCATGCTACGAAGCTGTCCCTGGATCTCCAGCATGGCGAGCAGCTGGGTCCCCGACAGCCGTAGTAAACAGCTTGTTCGGCTGATTGAGACATTGCAATTAACTAGGAAAACACAGGGGAAGGGCAGGGGATGGGTAGCCCACACACATTGCCCCTGGCAGCATGACACAAGCAGCTGGCTTTGGCGTGATGCAATGGTGCAGGAAATGCACGGTCTCCTAGCAAAGTCACTCCTCGGAGGAATGTCATATAGTGTGACACACACAGGGCAACAGCTTCACCCCCTCAGCTCCAAACAAACTGGAGCGTCCCCCATTCCATGGCTTTGGCCAGGAGTCGCCAGCCTCCTGGTAACAGCAGGACCTCTGTCAATGGCAGGAGAGGGGCTCGGTTTCTCCCCTCTCCGGGTATGGGGGCATTGACCCAACTCTTGTCCAACCAAGGCTCTGTGATGTATTGGAAGCAGCCTGGCCTATAGCACGGGGAGCTGGAAGACCCAGGTTCTATTCCTGGTTCTACCACTGAGCTCAGGCAAGTCACGTCCCCTCTGTGCCTCTTTTCCCTCCCTGGGTCCGTCTGGACAATATGCTCTGTGGGGGCTGGGCAGAGCGGTGTTGGGGAGCCCAGGGCTGGAATAGCCGGGGGCTGTGGGTCAGGAGTGAGGGGCCTGGGCAGAGCTGTGTGGGGAGCCCAGGGCTGGAATAGCCGGGGGCTGCAGGGCAGGCATGAGGGGCCTGGGCAGAGCGGTGGTGGGGAGCCCAGGACTAGAACTGGATCCATTGTGGATCCAGCTGATTGGGAAATCTCATGCAGGCCCTGTCCATACAGTCCTGCTTCTAGCCTTGCTGCTCTGTGGGGCTCCTTGCATAGTAGCCGACGCTCGCCCGGTGTGCTCATATCTGTCACGATCCCTGGGATGTGCCCAAACTGCAACCACGATGCCCTAGGAAGAGCTGAGAACTCAGCGCTCCTGGTCAGAAGAGGTGCAGGCTGTGTCCATCTGTCCTCCGCACTCCCACTTGTCTCAGCGGCAACATTGCCAGGAATGGCACCTGGGTTTTTCTCCCCCTCTTCCGGCTTCCGTGTGGGGAGCCCTCAGACCACCCCCATCACCCCCCCATTGTGGCCCACCTGCAAAGAGGGCTGAACACAGAGCTGCGGTGGGGAAAGTAAGAAGCCAGGGGTGAAAGGCTGGAGGATCCGGATGGAGGAGGCATTGGGTTGTGGTACCAGATGGATGGGCTCCCACTCCTAGGCCTGAGGGAGGAGATCAGGCCTTGGTGAGCTGGGCCTTGGAGGGGCCTGAGCTGAGAGCAGGGCAGGGCTGAGTAGGGGCGGCACTGACAGACCCCGGGGGACGTAGCTGGCAGCGGAGGCGAATGTGAGCTGGAGAAGGTGATGGCCATGTAGGCCAAACGGGCTTTCCAACCAATTCAAGGGCTTGTCAGATGACATCGTGTCCACACGGGGATGAGGGGTGGGGAGAGAAAGGGGTGCAGCAGGGCTGAGAAGGGAGGAACCGTCCCGAAGAGCTGCTGGCCCCACCCTCTGGCTTGGGGACTCCAGGATCGCAGCCACCACCCTCTGCGGGACAGGCCCTGTGTCCGTCCTAGGCAGTGGAACCAGTTGGGGAGCTTTTCTTGACATGTGGCTGAGCTGAGCAACCAGCCAGGTTAGCTGGGACTCATTGGTGGCCCACATACCCCTGGCCCAATCCCCAGCCCTGGGCTTGGCCGGAGCAGCAGGGAGTTGTGAGCGGGAGGGGTAGCTGTGCACTAAACAAGTGGGCGGCAGGAGTATCTTCGAACCCATTCGGTTCAGGTTCCTATCCCGTGCCCATCCCCGTGACGTCTGGACCTGTGGGCCAGGGCAGGAGGAGTGCGCCGAGAAGGGAAGCTGCAGAACGCCGGCTGCTCTGCAGAACTGTCAGCTAAGCAGGTCTGTGGCAGGAGCGGCCCTGCCCTTTCCACACGCAGCCCTGCACCCAGGGTTGTGGGGTTTTGCTGCTGCTGTTGTGCGCTTACGACATGCTTTTCACTTCAGGCAATGCTGCCTGGGCTCCCTCCTCGCTCACCCCTCCCTCCCTGCCTCTCTCTCTTTTGCTGGCAGCCGAGCCCTAATAAAACGCAGTGTCTCCACTCTGTCTGCCCGCCTGCCAGTGCACGGATCCCATTTGCACGCAGCCCTCAAACCATACTGCTCCAGAGAACCCAAGGGGCTAGCGTCTCGGCTTAACCCTTTGTAGCCCGCACCTTCCCGGGCCAGGGCAGGCGCTGGGCCTCTGCAGAAAGGCGGGAGGCTTGTTGTTTTTGGCACTGGAAAGACAGATCTAAGCTCATGTGGCTCTGTCATGAGAGGGCCAGGGTTGGGGGGGTTTTTTTTGGTTTTAAAGAAGTGGCTATTGCAGTGTCTGCATGTCCCATGTGCTTCTGATTTTCTTACTCCTCGAATAGGCTCCTTCTCTAGGGCAGATTGGCCTCTTTGCAGTAATGAAAGACGGCCTGGGAAAGAGATGCGAGGCAGAAACGACATCTGAATGTCCCATCAGATCTCTGATCAGCCACCAGTGGGTGTGGTTTTGAGTGGGGGTGGTCCCTTTATTAAGGAAGTGGTGAGGCTTGTCCCAAATGCTGGGGAAATCCCCTTCTTTATAATTCCAACACGCACCAGGTTACTCATCATCGTCTTCGCCATCGTTTTTGATGGCAAAGCTGGGTAAGGCATAGGCGCGCACACGGTACGAGCAGAAGTGAGCCCTAAAATCCATTAGATGGACTCACGCGAGGGGCTACAGGCCAGACTTGGGCAGACAAGTGTGCGTCAAAGCTGTGCGACTGCGTGCTACTGCAAACAGATCCTCGCCTATAAAGTCAGCAGCACTCCAGGGGTGCTCGTCCGCTCTGCAGGGGTTGTGTTTCCAGCTACGGTGCAAGTCAGGGTCAGCAACGCAGCGGCTGGAAGAGACACCCAGCTTGCTGGGGAGAAAGGGAGCAGTCCTGGACGCAGCACTCACCAGCGGAGGAGCGGTGCTTTGATTCAGACAGGATCCCGGCAGATGCAGGTGGCTAGGGGGATGCTGAGAATTTCCAGAAATGCCAAGGGAATGGGGAGCTAGCCTAGAAACGAATTAGCCAGGGAGCAGTAATGCAGCTAGTTGGCCAGCAAAGCAAACGGTGCAGTTATTCAAGCAAGGTCAGGAAGGGGCAAAAGCAGAGGGGTTGGCTCTGTCAGGGCTGGAAGGATGGGCCAAGTGAGCAGGGAAGCGCAAGGTGGCGAGGCAGGGCGGCCTAGTGGGTCGGGAGGTGGACTGGGAGTCAGGACGCGCTTGAGCAAGTCACTCCCCATCGCTGTCCCCCTGCTTCCCTTCCCGCCCAACCCTAGCGAGCTTGCAAGCTCCCTGCTTCCCAGTACAGCGCCCTGCACAAAGGGGCCCCGATCTCCGTTCGACTGCTGAACGATGAATGGGGAGGAGGTGACTGACCCCCTAAGCACCACGGTCGCCTGGCTATCTTTGTGCGTCTCTCGTTTTACGGGGCGTCTCCCCCCCCGCTGTGCCCCTCTCATTGGTCTTCCCCTTCCTGAGCTGCCCCAGGGCCTGACTCTCTGCCGGGAGCGGCGGCAGGCTGGGGGGAGCGGCGCTCCGTCCCATGGGGCGAGGTGCTTGCCCCAGCTGTGAGTCATGGCCCCAGCCCTGGAGGACAAACACGAGGCCAGGTCCACCTCTAGACGTTATGTAGCTTGTTTGTGTCACGTCAATCACATGGACGTCAAGCTGCCTTGGCCAGGCGTGGCCTCAACGGCAGAGGGGCCCGATCCTGCTCACAGGTGCTGGGAAAGCTCCCGCTGGCTTGAGCGGGAGCAGGATGGGGCCTGAAATGGGCCCATAACGCAGCACTGCGGCTAAAGCAACGTGTGGGGCCATCTGGGGACAAGGGAGAGAGAGGAAGCGGGTTCTGTCTTCCATGCAATTAAAAAAAATAAAAGAAAAACTTTTCATAAACCACGTCTGGATTGCGCCCAGTGCGTGAATCGCATATGCCAGGCACAATCAGCAGCTCGTCACGGGGATTTCGGAGCTCCCTGGCGTGCTGGCTCATAGCTGTACCACCGGCAAGTTCATTTCATGTCTGCAGTGTGCTAGTTCTGACTCTTGCTTGAGGTCTGCTGCTTTAAGAGGGAGTCAGAGTACGCCGGGAAACCAGTGGGAGTGGGGTTAGAGGGAGCCAGCGTCAAGGATGCCTGCGCCATCTGGGCGGGTGAGGGGGTTAGAGCAGTGGTTCTTCAAAGCAGTGGGGCCTACTGGTTCACGGGCTGGACTGGGACTCTGGGCACCTGGGTTCTGTTCCTGGCCGGCTGGGTGATGTTGCACAAGTGGCTTTGCTGCTCTGTGCCTCAGTTTCCCCATCCGCAAAAGGCCTTTGGAAAGTGCTTTGCGATCCGCTGATGAAAAGGACTAGATTATAATGCTAATTATAAAGAGCTTAGTTGTTACAAACACTTTACAGGGGAAGGGCGACGCATCACGGCTTTCCACTCTGGAAATGGCTCGGGCCACCTCTCGGTGGGGCCCAGCTCTGTGTGGGACTCGGAGCATCTAATTTCAGGCACACCCACCTCGGGAGATGAAACCCTCTTTGATCAGCATAGCTTCAGCTGCCTGCCCTGCGTGCCAGCAACTCATGCACCAGGCTAACGTCCAGAGCTGCCGGAGGTTTTGGCAGTACACTAGCGTGGCCCTAAAGGGACACATCAGGACAGGACTCCAAGCCACAAAATATGGCCAGTATGTGACACATGGGTTTGGGGGAAGAGAGGCAAGCAAAACAGAATCTCTGCATTATGGCTGATTTCCTGTCCCCAAGGGAAGCTGGAGCCTTAGTCAAACCCAGACATAACATTTGAATCAAGGAATATAACTTTTAAAATGTCTTTCGCTAGTTAAAAGGTGGTGGTGGAGGGAATAAAAACCCTTCTGATTGGCCAGAATGCCTGTGCATGTCCTCAGGCAAACTCAAGATGTCCAGATCCCTCTTGGTAGAAGGACACCAACTAACCCCGCTCATGTTCCATATGGATCAGAACTACCTTTAACTCCCCAACACAATTACTCTTATCAATGCAGCCAGTTGGGAAAGGGAATCAAATAATGAAGCTGTACTGTCAGCTGCAAACATTCAGAAATCGTGAGTTAGGTCCCCCAAATATCATGAGATTTTAAAATGAATGCATGGCGGGGGCGTGTTTTCCTTTATTGGCCATCTGCTGTGGGAGTCTTCAAGGATCAGGGGTTCCCAGTTTTTCTCTGCCGTCATAAGGGCTAGAAACGTTGCCATTGTTATTTCATGAAAGTCGAGATTGTCACATCATCACATGAATCCGGCAGCTGGGGCTTTAAGACAAACACTGAACAGCGTGCTAAAAATCACACGATTTGGTAACACCTTGCGGAAGGCTCTGGCCTTTCCAGATAGGCTGAGCAAAGCAGCCAGAGCTCCTACTGACTATCACAAGGACGCTCAGCACCTCTGAGAATCAGGCTGTAGGTGGCTTGGGGTGGGGACCTGAAAAATGGAGTGCTTCCAAAACCGAAAACTGCGTTTGAATATTTGGGCCTCCATCTCTGCAAATCAGAGATCATCTCTTGCAAAGCGCTTTAGTGTCTTTGGAAGCAAGGCACTGTATGTACAGTGCTGTAATAGTTAAAGCAACAATCATGAAGTGTTATTTACTCTTTCTCATAACAGAAGAACTAGGGGCAAAATGAAATTAATGGGCAGCAGGTTTAAAACAAACCAAAGGAAGTATTTCTTCACACAACGCACAGTCAACCTGTGGAACTCCTTGCCAGAGGATGTTGTGAAGGCCAAGACTATAACAGGGTTCGAAAAAGAACTAGATAAATTCACGGAGGATAGGTACATCAATGACTATTAGCCAGGATGGGCAGGGCTGGTGTCCCTAGCCTCTGTTTGCCAGAAGCTGGGAGTGGGCGACGGGATGGATCACTTGGTGATTCCCTGTTCTGTTCATTTCCTCTGGGGCACCTGGTACTGGCCACTGGCAGAAGACAGGATACTGGGCTAGATGGACCTTTGGTCTGATCCAGTACGGCCGTTCTTATGAAGCCCTTTTGTTTGCCTTTTGCTGGGGATCTGTAGCTCGGTGCCGTTGACGGTATTATTAAATTGTTGGATGCCTTTTTGAAATGCAGCGCTCCCCGCACGATACCGTCCCAGGCCCGTTAACCACTCTTTGTGGGCTTTACAACCTAAAGCCCGGATTCTGCAAACCACTTACGCGCCTTTAAACACATGAGCATCCCCACTGAACTCAGTGGGACTTCTGACACGTGTGACGTTATGCACACGTGCAGGGTCCCAGTCTAATGTTCCCCGGTGTCACCCACCTGCCCATTTTACAGATGTGAGGCGTGATGCACAGAGAGGTGAAATGCCTTACCCAAAGTCACAGCGAGTCGATGTCAGCGCGGTGAGTCCCAGACTCCTCATCTAACCACTCGAACCACAGCTCCCACCAAAGTTGTTGCTTACCAGCCACAGATATTATCTACAACTTCCTTTAATGTGGCAGGATTTCTCCCTGCATGATTCCAGCCGTATGCGCTGCTGCTGTTTAGGATCTACCATCTCTCCGGGTGGGAATTCGCTGAGAAGGAAATACAGGGAGAACCAAGCAATTACGAGCACACGCAAATGAAGCTGCCTTTTGCAGATTCTCTGTTTAATGGAATCTGCTTTGGATTACTTTACAGGCACCCCTGACCTCCCCCCCCCCCAAAAAAAAATGGTTTGAGAGAAACTTATGGTCTCCAAGAAGTTTCTGCCAGGACACAATGGGCCAAACTTTCAAAAGAGCTCAGGGCCACGTTTGCAAGGGCTGCTGCCCCACCGCTGGAGCCAGACTTTTAGAAGGGCTCAGCTCCCATTGGGACTCTTATATGCCAGTTTTCCAAAGAGTCCAGCATGTTGAGGTACCGAGGGCATGGGAAATCCACAGGTGCTGGAATCGTTTGAAACTGCCAGCCAGCATGAGCAGCAGAAGTTATCAAATCACCCTGAGTTTATTTAGCAACCAATCGATCCTTCCCTTGGCCAAACGAGGCCGTGAGCTCCTAAGGGAAGAAGGAACTGAATTCAAGTGGGCTTGGAACAATCTGTGCAAATAGTTCACCAAGGAAACACCCATCTCTGGCCTAGGGAGAGTGGGTTCTGGGCCTGGTCCTTCACTGGTTTGCATCTTGTGCAGTCACGTACACCTGTGCGAAGTGGGAGCTTGGATAACACAAGTTGCAAGGCCAGGGAGTATCAGGTTCATGGTCTCCAGGCCAAATTCAGGCCTGGTGCAGCTCCATCAACCTGCTCTCAGTTTGTCTACGTATGATTATTCAGTCCTGGCTTTCATCCACTGTTACCAATGGGTACTCAGATTTGCCTGCAGGGAGGTCCCATGGGGATTGTGTGTGTGTGTAATGGACATGTTTTCAATGACCATTCACTCCTGAACACTTCCCCGCTCTTGCTGACTTTTTGACTGACTGCATCTGTGTCCTGAAGAGGTCACCTTCTCCGGCAGAGGGGGGAAATCAGCTTCGGTTCATTTCGAACCCTGCTCCAACTTTGTTAAAGGTCCCGATCCAGCACAGATGCTTCCCTTTAAACACAGGAGAAGCTCATTAAAGTCAATGAGGGGACCAGGCACACGCGTAAAGTTAAGCACGTATTTCTGTGTTTGCAGGATCGGGGCCAAATTCAATCGATTTATAGTTTTAAAAGCCAGAAGGGGACCATTAAATCAGCTGGTCTGACCTCCTGTGTAACATGGGCCGAAGACGTTGCTCCTGTATTGAGCTTAATAACTGGTGATAGATTTTCAGCAGCACTTGGGTTGGACTCCCGACCTCATCCTCTTCCAAACCAAATTATATGACGGGTCCCCCAAGGAGGATGTTATCCAAATCTATACTTCACAGCTATGAGAAATCTTTTGAGAGGCCAGAACTTTATGTTTTTCTAGCTCCTTTTCACAGAGATTAAAAAAACCCAAATCGGACCATCTTAAATTCAAAGTATTTTTATTAACACGATATATACAGTTTTGTCCACTAACAAAGCAGAAAGGATGTTGGAACAAAGCCCTGACTCTAGAAGGAGCTCTTCCTCCTCCCCCACTCCCGCAGCCAGGTTAAAGAAAACTCTTGTTTTGGTCAACTTTATACATATGAACCTTCTGTACACGTTCTTTTCCCCTCATCTGCCCTTATATGAACAAGGCAACATAAATAGGAATCCTGGGACTGTACAACACATGAGAACGCTTCTTAAAACGGCAGCTTTTAAAAAAAATACGATTATTTTTTTTAAAAATATCCAAGAATGGTTTTTTTTTTTTTCCTTTTTGGTGGTTGTTTTGTCAAAAAAATAGGCATTCTACTTTGACATTAGCTTAACTGACGTGTGGCGAGCACTGTTAGAACACTTCAACCGTTAACAGGATCATTTGCTGTTTCAAAATAACTTAAATCATTCCTGAAACACTTTAAATATTTTTTGCATTTTTTTTTTTTAAAATAACCTCTATTTATTTTCCGAGAATCCTAACACAAGGTCAGGGTCTCAACTCACATAAGTCAGTGTGACTTCCCTTGATCTCAATGCAGATTTATACCAATTGGGAATCTGGCCCGGAGGGGCAAAATTCTCCTCTAACCCTGGAGTAACTCTGGATTTACCCTGGTGTTACTGAGATCAGAATCTGGCCCTCATCCAGTACTGAGATTCTGGAACTCCAGTTTGCACCAGCTGATGAGCGAACACAAAATTCTGCTCTGTAAACCTGGAGTAGAGCTAGATTTACCCTGGTGTAGATGAGATCAGAATTTAGCCCTTCCCCACTGCTAGGCTTTTGGTCCTCTCTAACAATGGTCCCTTCAATAATGTTATTAAATGTTTATATAGTCTCCAGTTCTGTACAATAGACATAGCTAAGAATTGACTTTATTTAGAATATAGAGAATTTTTTTTTTAAAGACTACAAAGTGTGGCATCTCTTATTGCATTTAGCTTAAATTGTGCTGTCATCTCCAGTCTGACCCTTGCAAGGGTGGATGAGAGGGAAGACGCAGAGACAATTATTTCTCCCTC
The DNA here is from genome assembly GCF_028017835.1 of Emys orbicularis. Taxonomy (NCBI): domain Eukaryota; kingdom Metazoa; phylum Chordata; order Testudines; family Emydidae; genus Emys; species Emys orbicularis. Next base: position 7,198,617 of record NC_088707.1, read on the forward strand.
TCATCTGGGCGTGTAGAAAAATCCTACCCGATGTGGATGAAGCCAAGTGGTTTTTTGAAGTCCCGCCAGCTGAGATGTTCTTCCAGAGTCCTCAAGGAGACACCCCACAAACAGCTCGCCCGGGAAGGTAAAAAAACCAGTTGTGCTGTTCTTGGACGCTTGGAGACGAGTAGTGTCTCTTGGCCTCTGTCCAGACGAGAGGTGAGTCTCTGGCAGAGAGCTCCAGATGGAAGAAACTTCCCATTCACTGTGCCTGGCGGTGGTGGGTGGGATCGTGGTGCAGGGGGGCCGGGGACCCCGTGGAAAGTCAGGGTGGGGTGAAAAGGAATTGGCAATTCTGAATCTTTCCCGAAAAATAAAAATCCAAAACCTCTTCCCCGACCCTGCCCCCCACCCGCTGCCACTCCTGCCTCGCTTGTGGGTCGTCCTCTGATCGTTTTAACCCTTTGCAGCTTTGCTGGTCGCGAGACAGGCTGGAATGTTTGTGTGTGTCTGCCTTTGTCCTGGAAACAAACCCACGGTTTAAGAAGGGTCCGGCCGCGGTGGTGACGATTTCCTCTTGCTCCCCTGGTCCGAGGAGGCCGGAGGTTAGTACACGGCCCCCGGATTGGGAGGCCCGGGAGATGTATGATGCATGGTGTTAGTGGGCAAAGCTTGATGCGGTAAGTGAGGTCCACTGAGGTTCTGGTGGTGGTACCAGGGGTTGTGCTGCTCTTCCAGGTAGCTTGGGGAAGAGCCGTAGGGGAGCTGCTGGGAGAGCTGGTTCCTGCTGGAGGGGTTGCTGTGAGAGTTACTGTCCCAGAGGGCAGGAGAAGGCGGAGAATTGCAGGCCATGGAGTCGCTGTTATTGGGGCTGTGTTCCGAGGGTACTTCCCCGTTTTTGTAGAGCTTCTTGAACTTGGATCTCCGGTTCTGGAACCAGATTTTCACCTAGAGACGGAAGGAAGGGAGGGAAGTGTTACTTTCTGGGTCCCTTTGACGTACACCACCGAAGGGAGGCGTGGGGAAACGGGGGACAAATGGAGTGGCGCGTGAAGAGAAATGTCGCCGTGTGGGCGGATTTGCTTCTCTGTTTAGCCTAAGGTGCAGGGAGGGGTTTGTCCCCAAAACAGGTTGTCGCTTTGACAGCTAATGACAAGTTCCTTTGGACATTTATAAGTGGCCCTGTTGCTACAAAAGTCACAAGGGCAGGCAGGACAGTGATGAAACTAGGACGGGGCAAACCTGCTGTGGTTCATTTCAAAGACTTTAGTGGGTTCCTGTTCCACTTAAAGAGCTGCTGGGGAAAGGAGGGGAGAGGAGGAGACAGAGAGAGAAATTGAGGGGTTGGCGAGGAAGAAGGTGGGTGAGATGGAGAAGGCAGATGTATCCAATGTGACGGGGAGAACCAGGAAGGAGAAGATAGAGCAGCCAACAAAGAGCCAAACAAACATTCGGTGTTGCCAAATCCTCTCAATGTCTGGTGTTTTTGTAAAGCCCCAGCTCCTCGCATCCTGTGATTAAGTGAGACGCTCCGCTCTCATTTCAAAATAAAGTTTCTAGCCCTCAAGGTGGCAGAGAAGAGCTTGTCAACATGGCCAGACTGTTCACGACAGGCTCAAAACACCCCAAAATAATGCTTACAAGAAATCTCATGAGTTTTAAGAGGAGCTTGTGATTTTGGGGGGAGGCCTGACTCATGATTTCTGAACACTTGGGGTTGGCACCAAGGTCACGCCAATCTGGGTCTATGCTGGTTGTGTGATATGTATGTATCTCTTCATCCTTGCAACCGATACCTGTAATCCCTCATAACTCAAGCCTGACCCCAGATGTACAGTACCTTCCCTCTTAACTTGTGTCTATTTAATTTTAAACATGTACTTTAATAAAAAATTTATCTGTATATGGAGCATCCACGCCTTATGCCATATATGGGGCACTCATCCTCAATTTAAGGGGATCTTTCCTGCACGATACACACCCCACTAGAAAAGCACAGAAATCATAAATCCCTCCTGGTGACCCAAGGGTCTAAATGAGAGTGCAAACACAAGCTAGTATTTTAATGCCCCTGAAAAGCCCTGCTTTCCAAGTCCAGAGTCCCTCCAGATCCCATGCCCCGTTAAAGCTTTGCTGGTGTTTCCTTTGTTTCCAGAGATAAAAAGCAGTTTGCAGTGCAGAATCCCTAACCACTTTAAAACAAACAAACCAACAACAACAACAACCCCCCCTAACAAATCAACCCCCTTTTAAAGAAGGGAATCACAAAGAAACAGCTCCCCATCATGTCGCAATCACTCAGAGGGCGGAAGGCCCTTATGGTACAGAACATCTGCTCTCGGGCTAACAGCCCACGGAAACACGCTGACCTGGAACTTTATTTAGATCTGGGCAACTAAAAATCAGCCTCTTGTCACCATCTATGACCAGCCCCACATTCCTAACTCCAGCGATGCTCCTATTGACATCAGCGGAAGCCCGGCCTGTAAGGGACAGCAGAAGCAGCCCTTTACGCCGACCACCACTTGTTAGGGGTGGGGCTGGATGTGACTTTCCTCAGAGTTTGGAGGTGTTCCAATTTCCGGGTGAGGGGGGTTCACTCATCTCAGATCTGTTCAGACTCCTTTCTCTTGATCTGTCCCTTTACAAAGAGCAGTCACTAGCGTCACAACAGCCAGCCACCCACACGTAGATACTGTAGCATTCTAGTGCGACGCTCACGTAAGGGTAGAGGAGTTGGGTATAATCTCTTTTGGACTCCACTATTTCAGGTTTTAACTTTCTATCAATGGAACTGAGGCGCCTAAATACCTTTGAGGTTCTGGGCCTAACGTATTACAAGACTCTTAAAAAAAACCCCACACACACCTGTAAGAGCTTGAGCATATTCACAAGCGCAACACGCATGCAGAGAAATGGGGTCTACACTAGATTACCCCTAACTAAAACCCCACTGACCCAAGCGCTGTTAGCATCCATAGATATGGTCCTACCCATTCCAGCCGAAAGGCTGCTCTAGTATAAATTAGTGGTTGAATTCTGAAGAGACAATACAAAATAAAATATCCAGACAGGACCCAAAGATCCGTCACTGCCCAAATTGAGGAATGAATACTTCTTCCTGGTTTGCTAGGTCAACTAGATCAGTGGTTCTCAACCTGTTGTCCGCAGATTTCTCGGGGTTCCACGGAAGGTTGTCGCTATGACCCCTGGGGGCCCTCCGATGATGTCTAAGATTTCCAAAGTGGGCCCGCACCTCCACTTGAAATTTTGTAGGGGGCCGCAAATGAAAAAAGGTTGAGAACCAATGAACTGGCCTCTCTGGCTCACCAGAGCCAAACCGTGCCAGTGAGTAGACACAGAGGGGAAAGAACTCCGAATTGAAGTTGGTTCTATGGACCTGATCCAAATCCGTGAGCTATAGATTGGGCCCTGAACCTTTAAGAACTGCTCATCTTGGGGGAGGGGGAGAAATCTCCCCAATCGGGGGGCGGAGAGAAGAAACCAAACCAATCCATTTGAATTTATCTGGTCCCAATTGGGATAGCTGGGGTAAATCAGGAGTAACCCTAAAGTCAATGCATTCACACTGATGAGCGCAAAGAGGATTGGGACTCTCTTTTCCCTCCCCGTGGTTGAGCACGGCAGTAGGAAATGTATCCAAAGGCCTGGAGAAAACCCACCTTTTTGTTCCCACTGTCTCAGACAGCTGGTCCCTGTCTGATTATGTAAGTGCTTTAATCTAAGCCCACTAAACCCAGGGGCTGTACAGAGTTGGCAACAGGTGCATGCCCCCCCCCCCCCGCGCACAGAGGGGAAAGGTGGTTTGTTCTTTTTGAAGTTACCTGCGTCTGAGTCAGCCCCAACTGAGCAGCCAGCTCGGCTCTCTCGGGGAGGGCCAGGTACTGAGCCTTTTGAAACCTCCTCTGCAGAGCCGCCAGCTGGTAGCTGGAGTAAATGGTTCTGGGCTTTCGGATCTTTTTGGGTTTCCCGTTGACCATCCTCACCTCCGGTTCCGGTTCTTCCTTCACTGAGACTGGAAGTGAAAAGGGAACACGTCAGAATCTCAGCAGCTGACCTGCCCCCGTCCTCCCCGCTCCAGAATCTTGTAAAAAACAACCCAAGTCTTTGGAGGTGGTTTCTGACCCTTATCCCTACTGGGGAGAGAGAAGGGGGGTGGGATTTAAACCTCTATCTAGAAAACTTCACCTCCCAGATAAATAGGGTGACCAGATGTCCCGATTTTATAGGAACAGTCCCGATTTTGGGGTCTTTTTCTTATATAGGCTCCTATTACCCCCCACCCCCGTTCCGATTTTTCACACTTGCTGTCTGGTCACCCTACAAGCACACCAGCGCTGTGGAGCTAGAAGTGACAGGGCCAGGCCGGCCTGGGCGAAAGGACTCCAGAATTGTATGTACGGCGAGTTAGAACAATTGTAGATGAGTTAAGGGCTGATTACTTGGAGAAGTCGCTGTACAGACCCCAGGTAAAAGATTTCAGGAACACAGCAAGACTGGGGTATTTGGGGGGGTTGTTCTTTGGCACGTGAGGTCTTTCATTTCTCTCTCTCCCCCTCTGTGTTTTCTTCTCTCTCTCTTTGGTGTGTTTTTCTCTTCCTTTAGCTCTCTCTCTCTCTCTCTCTTCCTTTGGTACATTCTGTCTTGCCTTTTCCCTCTCCTGTCCCTGGCCACTTCTTCCTATGGTCCATTTCACTAACTCCCCAAACTCCCCTCTTACCCCAGCCTGCCTGTTTCTCTGCCCAGGGGCTCCCCACCTGGTTCTGATCTGCTGAAAACCGACTGGTTCTCAGCGTTGGCCCCTCTCTTCCTCTCCCAGCCCGTAGGGTGGGTTGTGACAAGCCCGTCTCTAAAGCAGCCTCAGGTCCCAGCTGTCTGGCTGTTTCCCAGGCTTTATTTGGGGGGGAAAGGGAGGGGAGAATTGTTCAGTAAGTGGAAATCAGCGTAGGATCGATTTCTCCCTCTCCCTGCATCCCTTTCTTTTAGGGCAGCAGATTCAAGGCTTCTCTGATCTTCCTGCTTTCCTATAATCTCCCAGCACCTCAGACTCGCTTTAAAAACCACAAGATTATTCACAAATCAAACACTGTCCCACCCATATTTCCCTCCCCCAGAGCTGCAACCTAACCATCATCTTCCTGTCCAGTCATGACATGGGTCATTCTCTCTGCCCCAGCAGCCTGAAAGAGAGACAACCTATTTCCCCCCTCCCCCCCAAAAAAAGGTTCTCCTTTTTCATCAACTAACCTGAGTTGTTCTGAAGTTTCTTAAGATTTCAGGGGCAAAGGTGAGTGGGGGAGAGCTGTGTATGTGTGTGTGTGTGGGGGGAATTGGGAAGGGTAAATAGCCACCCTGACTGGTGGCACAGAAAATAAAGGTCAGGAATTTGCCAGAGACAAAAGGAGGGAGAGTGTGTGGGTGGGTGAGAAAAGCAATCTTTTAAATCGGAGCCGGAATTCAGAAAGTTTTGTGTGGAAACCTAGATCTAGCAAACAAGCCCCCCCCCCCCCCAGCAACTCCCTCCCTCCCACCACCCCCCTTTTGTGCAATCCAAGAGGCAGTCGTGTGTGTGTGTGTGTGTGTGTGTGTGTGTGTGTGTGTGTGTTATTGACAAGAACTTCCCTCTCATTCGAATACACGGGCATGGGGGAAGGAAGAGCTGTTGCTGACTCCAAGAAGTGACTCCTTTCCATACCAGCCCCCCCATCTCCAGACATCCATCCCCCACCCCTCTCTCTCTGGATCACTAGGGTAGGGGGCTCCTTACCTGCTTCCTGGGCCGGCAGCTGCTGCTCCCTGAAATGCCCATACTGCCTGTAGGAGGGGCTGTAGGGGTACTCGGCCTTGGGGGGGTAAGTCCCAGCCCCCGTGAGCCCGTTGAGGCCGAACTGGTGGTGGTAGGAGTAGTGGTTGACGGGCTGGCTGTAGGGCTGGCTGGGGTAGTAGTCGTGCTGGCTGTGGGGGGCGCTGTAGTAGCCCAGGTCGGTGACCGAGGACTCGGGCAAGGTGGGGGAATCCTTGGAGCAGCTCAGGGAGCTGGAGAGGTCGGTCAGGATGCTGGTGATCTTCTTGTCAAAGGAGCCACTCATGGTGCAGCGGGAGGCAGGGGCAGGTGGGATGCGGTCCCCTCCCCTGGCCAGAGCCTGTGGAAAAGCAAAAGAGCCGCTGGGGCGCGCGTGTGGGTCTCTGTCACTCCCCAAAGGGGTCAGGCGAGCATTCCTCCTCCGGGCCAGCCGCTGAGAGCTCCACGGGTGGCGGCTGCTACGAGGCGACTAAGCAAAACTCCCCAGCCCAGCCAGCCTGCTTCAAGCCTTTAATTATGGTGCAGGGCAGGGTGGATGCTGCGTGCCGATTGGCTCCAGAAATATTGCCTGGGAGGCAAAACAGACTTTTTTTTTCTTTTCTTTTCCTTTTTTTTTTTTGGAACAACAAAGAGTGGGTGAAAAAAAAAAAAAATTAAAGCTCCCAGCCGCCCTGTCTGCCGAACCTCTGCAGGGCGCCAGGGGGCAGCTGCGGGGCCCAGCCCCAGATCTTGGGCTATAGGGGGAGAGGGTCTATAAGTCCCTGGGGGTCCAGAGGGATATATGGAGATGGGTGTGGGTGGGGGTCCTTTGGGTGTCCATAAGAGCATGTGTGCGTAAGTGCCAAGCTGGGGGGTGTTTTTAGGGGTGTTTGTGGCTAGGGCTCCAGGTAGGTCTGTGGGGGGCGGGGGGTATGTCTAAAGCCATCTGGGTAGGTCTGTGGGGGGTGTCCACGGGGGGAGGGTCTGTCTGTGTAGGACTCTGGGGAGCAGCTAGAGAGGTCTGTGTAGTCTGTGGGATGTACATATGTCTATAGGGGTCTGTGTAGATTGGGGAGGAGTGTGTCTGTAGGGGGTCTGTGTAATTTTGTGGGGGCATAGACTGTAGGGGTTTGTGTAGATCTGAGTATGTCTATAGGGGTCTGTGTAGGTCAGTGGGGGTGTCTGTAGGGGTCTGTGTAGATCTGGGGGTGTCTATAGGGGTTTGCATAGGTCTGTGAGATGTCTGTGTAGGTCTGTGGGGTGTCTGCGTAGGTCTGTGGGTGGTGTCTGTAGGGGTCTGTGTAGGTCTCTGGGGTGTCTGCGTAGGTCAATGGGGGTGTCTGTAGGGGTCTGTGTAGGTCTGTGGGGTGTCTGCATAGGTCAGTGGGGGGTGTCTATAGGGGTCTGTGGGATATCTGCATAGGTCAATAGGGGTGTCTGTAGGGGTCTGTGTAGGTCTTTGAGGTATCTGTAGGGATATCTATATGGGTCTGTGGGGTGTCTGCATAGGTCAATGGGGGTGTCTATAGGGGTCTGTGTAGGTCTGTGGGGGTGTCTATAGGGGTCTGTATAGGTCTGTGGGGGGTTACTGTGTAGGGTACCTATAGGGGTCTGTGTAGGTCTGCGGGGGGTGAGATGTCTATTGGGGTCTGTGGGGGTGTCTACAGGGCTATGTATAGGTCTGGCGGGGGTTTTGTGGGAGGGTGTGTGTCGGGGTGGATGAGGGTAACCACGTCCATGGGGTGCCCATTAGTTAAAGCTCTGGGAGGCTTTGTCCCTGCCCTTAGCCCACCCCCCAAACGTGCCCAAGTTTCCAACAGCAGCAACCCGGGCAGGTGGCCTCTTGCCAGCTTGGCTGCTGCCCTTCTGGGCCCAGCTATGGGTTTGCTCCTAGCTCCTGTTTGCTCCTCTCATGAGAACATCTGCTCCTGGAGTCCTTTCGCCCAGGCCGGCCTGGCCCTGCCACCAGCCCTGCGGCATCCTTCAAGGGCAAACCTCCTGTGCTGAGCTCCAGGGGCTACCGCTCCCAGGACTGGGGATCCTTTGGTCTCTCCCCACTGCCGTGGGGCCTAATCTGGCATCTGAACTTTCATTTTCCCCTCCAAAATCAGATAAACGAGAGCTAGCGGGCTTCACTACAGCCCTCCATATGCCCTGCTTTGAATGGGCCATACTCCTCCTATAACACCCCGGCCTGCTAGGGGCACATTCGTTTTGCAGTCAGAACTCTTGGGGAAATCCTTGCATTCCCCCTTCTCTTCAAAAGGGGACGGGGCATAATTAATGTGTTTCTCTGTTAATTCATGACCTTGTTTCGTCATGTGCTTCTCCACTCTGAATGGTCCGGGGGGAGGCCGGTTCGGAAAGTCACTGGTGGCCCATTTTATTTCTCTTTCCAGAGAGATCTCCCCGTTTTTTCCTTCTCTCTATTCCCATCTGAGCACACACAGGCCTTCAGTCTCTACCTGTGTTTCCCTTCCCTAACTCTCCTCTTGAGTATTGGCCCTGCAAAATACAGCCTGCCTGGGATGCACAGTGCAATTCCGCCGCCTGCTGGGCAGTCTCAGGCACTGCAGCCCCTGTGTTCTCAACAGGTCGCATCGTCCTGGGAAGTAGGGCAGTATTTAAAAACTTTTATTACAGCTAATGATTAAAATCAAGCTTACACAAGTTAAGAAGGAAGGTACTGTACATCTGGGGTCAGGCTTGAGTTATGAGAGCTAACAAGTATCGGTTACAAGGTTCACAAGATACATACATCGTACAGAACCAGATTGGGGTGCAGGAGTTTTACACTCGATTCAAAACCCATCCATGTCTTGTCCTGGCTTTTTAAAAACCAAATGTGTGGCCCTGGCTCCAGATGAGGAGCACACCCAGGAAAACAGCAGCGGAAGAATCTTGCAGGGAGGTAGGATTTTTGTTCTCTCTCATCGCACAATAAATATTTATAATCCCAGTTTCAAGTTTGCACGTTGGTATTGAATTAAACTGAGAGATGGGAATAAATAAGAGCTTCAAAGGAGCACAGACACCTGACCTTGGCGTATTTAGTTGATCCAAGAGAAAGTTAAGAGGTGACGTGATTGTGGTCTATAGCTGGGGGGTCCTCAACCTTTTTCTTCCCCCCCCCCCAACATGCTATAAAAATTCCATGGCCCACCTATGCTACAACAACTGTTTTTCTGCATATCCAGTAGATTAAAAGCCACCGGCGTTAGGGGGTAGCACGCAGGGCAGTTGCCCAGGGTCCCATGCACAGGGGGCCCCACGAAGCTACATTGCTCAGGCTTCAGCTTCAGCCCTGGGTGGTGGGACTCAGGTTTTGACTTTCTGCCCTGGGCCGCAGTGAGTCTAAGGCCGGCCCCTCTCTGGTTGGCAGACCCCCTGAAACCTGCTCCTGGCCCCCCAGGGGGTCCCCGGCGCCTCATTGAGAACCACTGGTCTACAGCTAACTCCCTGGGGAAGAGATTCCAGAGAATAGCAGAAAAGGGCATAAGGAGAGCCTATGGCTGGAAGATGAAGCTAGACAAATTCCGACTAAAAATAAAGTGCATGTTTTTAACTGCGTAATTAACCACTGGAACAACTTGTCTAGGGACATGGAGGACTCTCCATCTTTAAATAAAGCCAGGAGCTGTTTCTAAACAATATGGAGGCTTGGCAGAATTCGATTTTTATTTTTTTATAACTTGGACAGCTAATACCAATGTTTATTTTTAAGCCCTTTTTTATTTTGATCTATTTACATTTTTTGCAGCTGTGAGAAATGATGGGGTTTAAGCATTTTTCTGGCCAATTTAAGTGTTCACAGTCGCAGGTAATTACCAAAGGTGGAGGGGGTCAGACAATGGGGGGGGGGACAATCATTATTTAGTAGCGGAGATTCAGAAAGTTAAAGCTTTGTAACTGTTAAAACAGCCTCAAAATATACAAAGTCAATATCCTTTAATCCCTAATAACGTTTTAGGAAGCATTTTGCCTGTCTGTACTTTTAAATTATGATTGATGGGGGGAAAAATTAATCAGTTTGTGTGCGTGTACAGGGACCTTTACCGATACAAATCGAATCCCTCCAAGCCTAGCGACATGCTATAGGTCAAACGGAAGTTAGGGACTTGATGCGGGAATTACTGGGTGAGATTCTCTGGCTTGTTGTGCATAGGGTGACCAGACAGCAAATGTGAAAAATCGGGACAGGGGGTGGGGGGTAATAGGAGCCTATATAAGAAAGAGATCCAAAAATCTGGACTGTCCCTATAAAATCAGGACATCTGGTCACCCTAGTTGTGCAGAAGGTGAGACTAGACAATGGCCCCATCAATCAATAGCTCTAGCTGGGATCAGAAGCACTTTCCCCTGCTTTGTATTCCAGTTTTTACTATCTGTACGGCAGTAACACCCAGGAGCCCGAGTCATGGCCCAGGCGCTCCCTGCGCTTGGCGCTGTACAAACACAGAACAAAGACATGGTCCCTGCTCCAGAGCGCGAACGATCCAAGTATAAGACAAGAGACAACAGGTGGATACAGACAGACGGGGAAGTACAAGGGAACACAGTTCAGAAAGTCAGAAATTCTCATGGGACAGCAGCGATTCTGTTTGCTAGCCCAGGAGCTGTCATGATGTGTGTGGCCAGTAGTTACAAGACTGCGGCATGTGTAGCCACATGTGTGCACAGCAAAAAAAACATCTGGCACATTACATCTTTTGACCTGCACGGCAGTAAAAAAAATTCAGACAGGCCAGTTAAAAACTGGCCAAGTGGCAACCCTATATGTAACTATGACTACCTAGAGATGCCAAGGGGCAGCTCATTGTAATGCCGGACGCCAGCCTGGTGGGACTCATACACAATCCATTCAAAGGGATCCACTCTCAGAACAATGGGTCTGCTAGAGGGAATGGTCAGTGCAGGGAACTGGACTTCCCAGTTTGGTCTGGGGTTGGGGGAGGGGAGTAGGGCCCCACCCCCCAACTAAACCACCTGACTGGGGTTCTGAAGCTGACCAGTGATGTCACATGACACAGGAGACTGAAACTTTATTTAAGGGCAGGTTCTGCTTCACTGCCTCTCAATGGCCAACCATCAGCCGATGATAGAAGCAGGACTGCAGGAAGGCTTCCCGTGACCTGAACTTCTCTGCAGAAGGGGTGAGTAGTTTCTCCTTCGGGGGGCAGAGCACATGGGGCCTTTGGTGTTTTACCTAAAGATCTGTAACTCCTGTGTACGCTCTGAGAGGCAAAGTGCCTGTGGTTTTAGGAACCTGGTGTTCCTTACCTGGCTTGCCGTGGGGTCACCGAAGAGATAAGCTATTAACCAGAGCAGCGATGCTGGGGGGAGCATGCAGAAGTGACTGGGGGGCTTGGGAGGTCAAAGGACTGGTTTCAGGGCCTAGGGCAGTCGGTCAAGGAAAGGGGCCAGACAGGTGGTCTGCCCCCCGGAAACGTGCCGTAGAGGCCCAGAGTTACAATGTTTGGAGCTGCTCAGACCCGGCTGGCTTGGAAGCACGTGAGCTCCAAGGTGGATCCAATTTCAACAGGCTGGTGACTCTCCACTCGGGGAACTCAGCCCAGTCTGTAACACACGGCCAGGTGCACAGCGCTGAGAGGGGGTGTGGAGCTGAGAACGTGCATGCTCACTGCCTGCACAGAGCTACAATGCAGAGACTGGGGTGGGGAGCTGAGAACGTGCATGCTCGTTGCCTGGCGCAGTACACAGCACTCAGATTGTAGCTGGCAGCTGAGAACAGGTATGTTACAAGCGTGCACCAAGCGCACGGTGCTGAGTCAAGAGGGAGGAGACGAGCCTGGGCAAACTCAGTGCATGGCACAAGCCCACAGGGGCTGTACGCATGGCCGGGGGAGGGGGGAATGAGTCCACCCCCTGAGACGGCCAGAGAAGTCCAAGCTTCTCGGAACTATCATCAGCCACACAAAGTGTTCTCAGTCGGGACGATCTCTCGTGGGGATGAATGGGCCACTTCACGCCGTTGAGACTTTCCCCTGTGCAACAGGCACGGATTTGGGATTGGATCTCTGCATCTCCCCTCTCCTGCCACTGCCTGCTGCCGGTTGAGACGTGCCTCATCTGAGCTGTGGCCGGGGGGAGCCCAGGAGGGGAGCAGCCCAGGACCAGAACAGCAGTGGGGTTGCAGGTTGTCCAGCATATGCGTGAACTAAGACTGGCTTTCGCTACTGCTTTCACTTCCCCACTCGCATGAGCTCCAACGTCAAGCCGGAATTTAAAGGGAAATAAACTGGGTGTGGAGCCGCGAATCCATGTGCCAAGGAGTGTCCTGTAACCCAGGTTTGAAAGCAGCACAGGATGGATCCAGTGGCCCTTGAATACAAGCCTGAATCCCCATAGGACAGAACGCAGGTACCCGTGTCATTTAGAAAACGGGACCGTAACGCCGCTTACCCCAGGGTCGTGATTGGAACGGTCAAAGCAAGAACAACCCTCCCAGAGCCCTGTGCGAAGGACCAGCAGCCAGGTCCTCAGCTATGTAAACCAGCAGAGCTCTGTGATAATATGGCTGACTTATACCAGCTGGGATCCAGCCCCATTGACTTCAATGGAGCGACGGTGATTTCACCAGCTGGGGATCTGGCCCAAGATTTTCCCCTGTATCCCTCTGTCCAAGCAGCTGCTGCTCTGTTTGTTTCTCTGTCCCTGCTGTGTCCCAGCTCAGTAACTCTCCCACCAGTGACCCAGCTGCCGGACGCCCATGAGCGAGTCCCCATGGGCCAGAGCGGATCGGATGCCAGCAGGAATCCCAGGCACTCATCTGCTTTTCTTGGGATCCTGCCTTCTGGCAAGGTTTGTGCCTGTGGATCATGGGGACTCCCTGGAGGATGGGCAGGCCCTGGCAGGTTCGGGGCCCGTGGGACTGCATCCCTCTGCCTGGCTTTTGTGTGCTGCTTGGGGAACCAGCTCCATCTAGTGTCCTCTTTGGTGCCAAACAAGCCACTAGCACGGGGGTGGCCAACCTGAGCCTGAGAAGGAGCCAGAATTTACCAATGGACATTGCCAAAGAGCCACAGTAACACGTCATCAGCCCCCCATCAGCGCCCCCGCTCCCAGCACCTCCCGCCCACCGGCAGCTCTGCCGATCAGCGCCTCCCCCTCCCTCCCCGCACCTCCCGACCAGCTGTTTCGCAGCGTGCAGGAGGCTCTGGGGGGGGGAGGACCAAGGACACGGCAGGCTCGGGAGGGGGGGGGAAGGGGTGGAGTGGGGGCAGGGCCTGTGGCAGAGCCAGGGGTTGAACAGTGAGCGCCCCCCTCCTCCCCCCCGGCACATTGGAAAGTTGGCACCTGTAGCTCCAGCCCCGGAGTTGGTGCCGATACAAGGAGCCGCATGTTAACTTCTGAAGAGCCGCATGTGGCTCTGGAGCAGCACGTTGGCCCCTCCTGCACTAGACTAAAGGGACGGCTCAGCATCAGCCCCCTTCGCTGAGAGCTGCCCACTTGCGGCGAGCGACGAGAGAGGCTCTCAGGACTAGCAGGAAAATCAAACCAGAACCTCACTTCCTATCTTTGTGGCTTGGGCCCATCCTGGCTCCGAGCCTCCGGGGCCTGCAAAATCAGCCCAGGATTGTCCCACAAGCAGGCTGTTCTCATGGTCTGTGGCATCTCCTGCTGTAGGCTGGGCTGGAAATAGCCTTTCTCGGAGTGTCTCGCTCAGAAGCAGCTTGAGGAATTGATTGTCAAGAGGGCAGGGGGAGAGAGAGGGTATTTCAAACAGATCAGGGCACCCAAGGAGTTTGGGCTCTGGTTTGAGTTTGGGCCCAACATCCAGTCTGGGTTTTAATCTCATCAGAAGGCCTGGTTCTTCCATTGCTGTTAGAGCTGGGCCTGATGATTATTCCTTTATGGCAGCAGTGCCACAAAGGCCCCAGCCGTTCTATTCTCTCCTGCCCTATTCGCATTCTTACAGCTGCGCCCATCATTGTGGTATCTGAGTACCAGGATACTACACTAATGCATGTCACTCCGAAACTCTGGGTAAGACAGACAGGGGCCCCATCGTGCTAGGCTGGGGAAAGAGGCAGCCCCTACCTCAAAGAGCTCCCGGTCTAAACAGACAAAGGGGATGTGTGAGAGAGAAAATACAACATACAAGCAAAGGGCTGATCATGCAGGGTGCTGAGTGCCCTCTAGGCTCATAGGAATCAGTGGAATAGAGGATACTTAGTGTATCATAGGCTAAGGCCCAAAGTAATCAAGGGGCTGCTGGGCTGCTGACATGTTAGCCCCAGCTCCCGCTCTCTCTCTCGATTTGTTTGATTGAAATCACAAACACTTCGTTTTAGGGGTTTTGTATATTTTTAGAGGGGCAGTTTGGGGTAAAGGAGAAGGGAAACCGACAGGGAAAGAGGCAGGAAAACAAGAGAGACACTGGGTGATTGAAATGACTGATGCAAACAGAGGAGGGAGAGAGTTAAGTGGTTGGAGGAATATAATGGGTAGATCTGGTTTTAATTTAAAAAATCAATAGTTTTTTGGGGGGGCCGGGGGGAGGAATCTTTTTAAAAAAACATGAAATATTGTCCATTCACAAAACATCTTGTGATTTTTTTAAAAAGCAAAGATAACTTTCCCTTCCTTGTTTTTCTTTTTTCTTAGTCATTCTTAGACCATTGTTTCCCCCCCTAAAATTAAAAGGGGAGTGGGGGGGGCGGAAAAAGCCCAAGAAAAGACGGGGGGGCAAATAAACGAGAATTGTCTTGGAGGGAGACAAACTATCGGTCACTTTCAAACTCTGCAAAAGGAACATGGCAGCATATCAAACCTTGCCCCTGAGTTTTTTACCCATTTTCCCATGAGCTCTAAGAGTGGGACAGTGACAACTCAAAGTTCACATACCCAACATCCCCACAGAGAACTTCAGGCTGTCTGGGACTTAATTTGTTTGCCAGAAGCTGGGAATAAGCGACAGGGGAAGGATCACTCGATGGTGGTTTTTTTTTTTTTTTTTTTAAATTGAGATATATCTATCTCATAGAACTGGAAGGGACCAGGAAAGGTCATTGAGTCCAGCCCCCTGCCTTCACTAGCAGGACTAAGTACTGGTTTTTGCCCCGATCCCTAAGTGGCCCCCTGAAGGATTGAACTCTGGGTTTAGCAGGCCAATGCTCAAACCACTGAGCTATCCCTCCCCCCATAGTTGCCTGTTTTGTTCATTCCCTCTGGGGCAGCTGGCACTGGCCACTGTCGGAAGACAGGACACTGGGCTGGATGGACCCTTGGTCTGACCCAGTACGGCCATTCTTATGTTCTTAAATTAATCCACTACTGTACTGTCTTTAGGAAGCTATGGTGTATTTATCTGTAGGAAGCCACAGCAGCCACTAGGTGGCGGTAAAAAGAACGCTTTGCACTTCGATAAATCATCTAAGGATCTGAAAGACTTTATTATAGATTCTAATCCTCCAGCTGCCCCCATGCAGTGGGTTAGGGTTTTACAGATGGGGCAGCACAGAGAGTGCTCACGGTAACACAGCAAGTTAGCAGCGAAGCGGGGATTAGAAGCCAGGAGTCCTGACTCCTGGTTCAGTGATTTAATCTCAAAATCATCCTTTCTCAACCGCAGAGCGAAAAGGAGAGAGGATTAAAAAGGCGAGGAAGGATGGGGCGATAACAAAGGGTCAAGAACAGTCTCTTAGTGGCAGTGTTGGAGGGGAGAGAGAGTTAAAGGGAAAGTGTCAGGTTGATGTGTTATTTAATTGAGGCAGAGTGGCCTAGTGAATAAAGCAGGAGACTGGCGATCCGGGTTCTAATCCTGGCTCGGCCACTAATCTACTGGGTGACCTTTGGCAAGTCACTTCACCTCCCTGTGCGTCAGTTTCCCCATCTGTAAACCCGGGATAAGAATACTGACCACCTTCGTAAAGCACATTGATATCTACTGAGGAAAAGCACTCCATAAAAGGCAGGCAGTATTCTCGTTAATTACGTTTATTTGTATTACAGTAGCACGTCCTGGCCTTACACAGGATCAGGGGTCCCTTTGTATCAGGTGCAGCACAAACACCCACAAAAGTTTATGCTCCAAAACGTCTGTTAGTCTATAAGGGGCCACAGGACTCTTTGTCGCTTTTTTACTGTCCCTACCTTGAGGATCACCCCATTTAATTTTAAGGGATGTTTGGTAAAAACCATCCTTAAGAACAGCTCTAAATGTTTCTATGATTCTAGTAAAATCAGTTTGGATCTAAACATCCCCCTCCTACCCCCCGACCCTTGACCGTGCAGGGAGACAGACCACCTTGAGTCCAAGTAGGAGAAGCGGAAAATGAAACTGACCAGAAATGGAAAGTGAAACTGATCATCCGGCTTTATAGTCCTCAGGGGAACCAAGTGACAACCAGAAAACAAACAAGCCTCAATATTGTAACTGATGCTTAAACCCACCGCCAAGTGTCACTTGATAACTGTGCAACGAAGGGCCCTTCTGCTCTGGATTTATATCTAGATTCGGTTTCTCCCTTTTACACATTCATTCAGATCAGAGGCCCGGGTCACCTGTAAGAGCTACCAGGAGCCACTTCCAGGTGAGATTGGCCAAGCCAGTGGGAAACTTACTGTAGTCCTGGTTGTCTTTGGAGGAAATGACTCAATCTGAGACTGGCTCAGCACCGCTCCGGATGGGTTGGCCGGAGGGGGGAAAGAACTCCACGGGGACCAGCTCAGTACCTTCCTCCTTGGCCAGGGGGTGGCTCCTTCCTGACTTGGCATGGGAGAGCTGCAAGGATCGGCTGTGGGAACACTTAGGATGAACGTGCAGTGTAGACCAGGTCGGGTTGCCTCTGCCAACTCTTTGATCTTCTTTGAGCAACAGAGATCTCCGAGCCGGTGACTGTCCCAGTTGCTGGGTCAGGTGCTTATGCGGTTTGTCCCATGAAGTTATTGTCTCCAGCCATGCCAAAAGGCTGCATTGTTGTAAATGCTTCTTGCTAAGACTTCCTGCCTCTGGGATGCAGCCTCCTTCACTGAGGGACGCCTAGGCCAAGAGGTGACGTCAATGGGGAAAGAGAGCAGGATGTACTCTGGGGATCTGCTGTGCAGTTAATAGATCCTTAACATGGACTGGGGCACAGAATGTCCCGCGTTGTGGGATACGTTTCCTGGAGCCAGCTGGGGTCACAAGGAGGTAGAGGATGCTGTGAACATCCAGCTCTCTAGCGACCCAGAGCAGGGAATCAGACCTGAAATCTTTGGGGCCAGGAGCTACTGCAGCCTGGCTTGTGAGCCCATCAGCTCGCAGGACAATGAGTTTATTCCAGGTATCTTCACAATACCAGGATGCAACTATGATTGGGGTTGGGACTGGATCCCAGGCCAGGTCCCCTTCTAGTTGCAACATAACTTTGTCTCCTGGATCAGCTGCTGTGCAGAGCGCTGGCAATTTTCAGCTTGGCCGACCTTCCCCCCTGGGAAGGGGCTGTCTCTGGGCTTCCCCTCTGCCCTTCACAGACCTCCCCCCCCTGCCCCTCCCAAGCAGGATCCAGGATGCCCATGGAACAATAGCGTATGTGTGGTGAGCCTAACGTGGGCTGGGGCCCCGCCCTGCAGCCCTCAGTGTTCCAGAGCTGGTGGATTTACAAGGCTTTCCCGTCCCGGGTTTCAGACGCTCGGCCCTTTGTGTGGCTGGCTGGTCCTAGGACCAGTAATGTCACTACCCCTGCTCTAGGCTTCTGCAGCCCGCCTCATCCTCAGCCTTGGAGCTGCGAGTTCCTGGGCCAGGTGCCACGCAGAAATCACAGCCTGGGGGGAGGGGGAAGGGGGCTTTAAATCACCTGAGTG
The DNA here is from genome assembly GCF_028017835.1 of Emys orbicularis. NCBI lineage: Eukaryota > Metazoa > Chordata > Testudines > Emydidae > Emys > Emys orbicularis. The sequence goes on from NC_088707.1 coordinate 7,216,210, forward strand.
CCCCCTGGATGCTGGGCTGCTCCAGAGATGGTCGTAGATTTGGAGACAGGAAGAGGATTTGGAGACCAGATAGTCTAGTCTGACCTGTATCTCACACCAGGCCACCCCTGCATACCAAATCCAACAACCCTGGGTGTAAGTTAGACCCGCCCCAAGGCTGCTCCAATTTACAATGGTCTTGGCCAGCTCTGCGGCCCAGGGCGCTCCAGCCATTCCCCCTCACGCCAAGGGCAGCAATGCAGGGCTGAATATCTGATGCCGGGCCTGCTCTGCACTGGGGAGTTCCCCTGGGAGCTGCTCCACCCCCGCGATGCCCCCGGAAGCAGCACACCGGCTCTCCGGCAGCCGGCAGGGAGCTCCTCTCGTTTGGGCCTGATCCTGCAGCCTTCACCTGTACGAGTAGCGTCCCTGGATTTGATAGCTCCCGGGGGGTCGGGGCTGCAGGAGTGGGTCTGTCCCAGCTTGTCACCCCAGGCTCATCAGTAATAAGCCGGCAGCTACAGGGCACGGATGGGGCTCTGCTTAAACAAAGCTGGGGCCAAACAGGCGCGCAGAGGCTGGACATCGCAAAGGCAAGTGCCTTCAGGCCAGGCCTGGGTCCCTTTCTGCCCCTAGGCTTGGCTGAATGCCCCTTCCTCATCCCTGCCCTGTCACCCGAGCTCCGTCCAACCAGAGCAAAGGGGGGGAGAGGGCATCATTACCTTGCCCAGTACCAGGTGGCATCAGGTGGGAGGGACAGTTGCATAGAACTCCTACCGGGTGGGATGGGAGTGGGCCTTCTTATCAACCCTTCGCATTCCTGACGTTCCTCCCTGGGCAGGGGAAGGGAGGCACCAGCTTCGGGTGTATTTTTAAAGGCACTTTAATATCCTGTGGTGTCTGGTAGTGGCTCCCCCGCCCCGTAAGGCCTTGCCCACAGCCCTCCCCAGTGCACAAGCGCCTCTCTGGACGGCAAGCCCTGCGCGCTGTGGCCAAGACCTGTCATGATTTGGGGGTGACTCAGTTGGGGGGGGAGCTGGAGAGGGGTCTCGTCTTTGAGATGCTCATAAAGGGGACTGATTCTTAGAAAGCTCTAACGACGAGGAGTCCTTGGGGCACCGCAGAGACTAACAAATTTAAGTGGGTTTTAGCCCACGAAAGCTTATGCCCAAATAAATTGGCTAGTCTCTAAGGTGCCCCAAGGACTCCTCGTTGTTTTTGCTGATACAGACTAACGCGGCTGCCCCTCTGAAACCTGTTAGAAAGCTCGGCGTGCCGGCTCCCTGAAAAGCAGCCCCCCCCCCCCCCCCCCCGAGTCATTAGTCGCTTCTGAAAATCGTGGCCTCCGCTAGAGAGCCGGGTGTGAACAGCATCCCCGGGGCTTATTTTGGTCGGCGTCAAAAGCTGGGAGCCTCATCGGGCAGGCACTTAAACCCCCATTCCCCTGCACTGGCTGAGGCTGCCTCGCTTCTGCCTTCCAGGCTGCTGGGGGATTTAGTCTCCAGAGGAAATGTCTCCCAAAGTGGAGTTAAAATCAGTGTTTATTCATTTGCACGCTCAGTTAATATTTAGCATCCCAGGCCTTTGTGCACCGGCCGGGGGCTTCACTGGCATCTCTGCTGTATCACTGGCCGGGAAGGGTGCATGGAGCAGGGAACTCGGCGGCCAGACACCAGGGTTTGATTTGTTAGTTGCATCGTGGTGACGCTTCGAGGCCCCAGGCGGGGATCAGGACCTTGTGGTGCCAGATGCTGTGCGCACGCGTAGCGAAAAGACGGTCTCTCTGCTGTATCTCCAGTTCCGCACCGCTGACCTTCAGGGCTCTGGGGCGTGAGCGGCGCTGGGCATGCGGCAGCTGGTGCAAGAAGCCCAGGGCCGTGCCCCGCTCTGAGCGCTGCGCTCCCCCTTGTCAAAGATCTCGGCGCTCCCGGCTTGTTCTGCAGGACGGGGCCTGCCAGCTCCTCCCCTGCCCCGACACGTCTGGAGTGGGGGCGAGATGAGCTATTTCCTGGGGGGGTCGGCAGAGGGAGGGGAGAACAAACTGCCCCTAACTAGCTGAGTCGGGCTGCGTGGGCCTGATTCTGCTCTCCCTCGGGTCGGTGTCGAGGGCTGGCTCCATAGCCCACTGAAGCCAGTGCACAGATTCCCACTGAGTCCAGCGGGCTTGGGGTCGGTTCCCAAATCAGAGCAGCTGCAGGGGAAGGCAGTGCTGTCACCTCAAACAGAATCGGGCCCGAGGCCTTTACGGAAGGGACGGAAGCACACCAGAGCCTCAGCGCCGAACCCCACCAGCCTGCGGCCCGTTGGTTTATACAAGGCCAGGGAGGGGCGTTTCTGGGCCCTGGCATAGAGGGATTTGTTTGATCCTTCAGCGCACAGGAAAGGAATCAAGCGAGCGGGTCAGAGCGGAGGATGGCTGCTGCTGGTTCCCTTCCTGTCCTGGCTGAGAAATGCTTCCCCCCTCCCCCCAGCTCTGACTCACTTTGGGATCGGTCCCAGCCCTGGCAGCAGGTAAAAACAAAACCAGCCTCTGGGTGACTCAATAGCCCAGGGTCGTTGGATGCCTTGTTGACACAGCCTTGGCCTAGCTAATCAGTAGCCAGGGCTTTGGTTCCTTCCTTGGAGGGGTAGGAGAGACGAGCCAGGCATCCCGCAGCCCTGCAATCTCCCATTTCCACTCCATCCTGGGGCTCCCCGGGGGAGCAGTCCCCCTCCCTGGGCAGTACCATCTCAGGGATCCCCCCGTGTCCCCCGCCCCCCTGCAATCTCAAGGGCCTCCAGCTGATTGTTATTGGTATGGTCGGTGGGGTTAGGGACAGGCCTTGATGGGCTTCGAAAGTGAAGGCAAGCGCTGGAGAGGAGGGACGCCCGTGGAGGGATGCACAGACATGGCGGGCTGGCTGATCTCTGCAGCAGGCACGGATGCTTTTGTCAAGACCGGGGGGGAAGATGTGGCAGTAATCTGTCCCCGCTGTGCTGTTTGGGGGACCCCTGTGTCTCCCCATTTCAGAAGGGGGGACCCTCCCCCCCAAGCGCTCCCTTCTACCTCTTGCCTTCTCTCCCTCTGCCTCCTCCAGGTAACATCCCTCCTCCTTCCCCCACTCCCGTGTGACGTGTCCCAGCCCTGTTTTTCCAGGCGGCCCTGTGCCCAGCCGTCCCCATCCCCAGATGAATTAGGATAGGCTCAGCTCAGCTTGCTTTCTCGTGGCGTTACAGTGGAGGTAGGGTGACCAGACAGCAAATGTGCAAAATCAGGATGTATGTGTGTGTGTGTGTGTGTGTGTGTGTGTGTGTGTGTGTGTGTGTGTGTGTGTGTGTGTGTGTGTGTGTAAAATAGGAGCCTATATAAGAAAAAGACCCCAAAATCCGGACTGTCCCTATAACATTGGGACATCTGGTCACCCTAGGTGGAGGGCCCCCAGGCGAGCATGGGCACAGGGGCTGCCTTCTAGCACAGGGGCGTGAGCATGGAGGTGACAGACAACTGGAGCTCTGCAGGCTCCCTTGCTGGCCTAACAAGCCCGACCAGTTCAGCAGCACGAAGCAGGTGAGAGGCTTTCATTGTCCTCCGGTGCCCGTCTCCCAGCCGGGGACTCCGCGCTCTTTGAGTAGCCGAGTGATCCGGAGGCTGGGGATGAAAGATTCCGTCACTGGGGTGGGGATAAACAGGATCTGTTTTGAAATCAACCCCCCGCCCCCCAATTCTGTTCCTCTCAGCCCCTTTTAATCCATTCTGGCCGCACAAAGCGGTGTTAAAGGGGATGGAGAAGGCCCGCTGGGCCTGGGGCCCCCCAAGCTGGAGGGAGGGCTTTGCGCAGGCCCAGCTGGAAGCCAGGGGTGTGTCTGGGGTGCACTGAACTATGGCTGTTCTCTGCAGGGCCCTGACATGCCTTGTGAGCACAAAGTTGGCTGGAAGCCGCCTTCACCGCCCGCTCCAGCCCTTCCAGCAGAGCGCAGGTGAGAATCTGGCCCAGAATTTCAGCAAGCTCTCGCTTCGCTTACTCCAAATGTGCACGAACCGTCCCAGCCACCGCTGGACCCAGCCCTGGGAATTTCCCAGTGGGGGGTCTGTCTTTCCTTTCCTTTCCTCTCTTTGCTCTTACAGGAGGGATCAAAATCTGCCTCATGGCGGAATCTTGGTGCAACCTTAACTCTGCCGGGAATTATACACCGGCGGAGCTGGGGCTAGAACCATTGTTTTTCTGCTCTGCAGCCCCAGGCCTCGTCCACTGAGCTAAAGGAGAGCCTCCGGACGCGGGCGTGGACACAACGTTCACAAGAGTGCATTTGGGCATTCCCTAAATGCGGGTCTGGCAGGTAGCTAGTTAATGCTACAGCAACATCGTGGTGCTGGTTTCAATGCCTCGTCCCTCGGTGGTTCCCGCAGCCTCTCCCCGTCGTCCTCGCATCCTGCACCCTCACAGGAAACGAGCTCATCTTTTCCATCGCCAGCCTGTCCCAGGCCCTCCTGTCATTCTCAGTAACGTTCAGGAACGCTCGATAAACACAGCCCGGAGAGGCAGCTACTGTAAATATCCTCTGCAGATGAGCCCGGGATAAGTACCAGGAGCTGGGAGCGATGCCAGGACGGGGCGCTGGGCGATGAGTCCCAATAGGCTGGGAAGATCGGTCAATTCCCAGCTCCCGTGCCGTGGAAGGGAGCGGGTTCCAGGACGCCTGGTTTATCCCGGTGGGATTGCAGCCTGGTTGCTGGCCATTCTGCGGTCCCACTGAGCTGCTGAAAAACTCTGTGCAAAGGTTCATCTCACCAGATATAAAGCTGCACTTTAATGCTTTGTCCCGGGGCGATGCATCTCTCTGCCCCGCAGCTGGGGCTTCTCCAGAGCTTTGGGGCAGGTGCGATTCTGCTTCCAGGCTGCCTGGAGTTAGGGTGACCAGACAGCAAGTGTGAAAAATCGGGACAGGGGTTGGGGGGTAATAGGAGCCTATATAAGATAGGGACATCTGGTCACCCTACCTGAAGTGGTGGGGTGGCTGGGGTCTCCACTAGTGCCAGGTGGGCCTTGCTGAATAGCAGGACATTCGTAGTCCATGGAGAAAGGAGGAGGAGGGGAACTCAAAGGGTACAACCTGATTTCTTTAGCATTCAAGGCCAAGAAGACAGTGATGGTCCTAAAGGGCATTTCCAGGGCTGCTGGAGTTGGACACTTGGGGTGCTAGCTCAGGGGCGGGCAAATTTTTGGCCCGAGGGCCACATCTGGGTATGGAAATTGTATGGTGGGCCATGAATGCTCATGAAATTGGGGTTTGGGGTGCGGGAGGGAGTGAGGGCTCCGGCTGGGGGTGCGGGCTCTGGGGTGGGGCCAGAAATGAGGAGTTCAGGGTGTGGGAGGGGGCTCTGGGCTGGGGCAGGGGGTTGGGGTGCAGGGGGAGGGGGAGGGCTCCGGCTGGGGGTGTGGGTTCTGGGGTGGGGCTGGGGACGAAGGGTTTGGGGTGCATGAGGGTGCTCCTGGCTGGGACCGAGGGGTTTGGAGCGCAGGAGGGGGATCAGCCCCTGGGGTGTGGGAGGAGGTCAGGGGTGCAGGATCTGGGTGGCACTTACCTCAAGCAGCTCCCGGAAGCAGCAACACGTCCCCCCTCCAGCTCCTATGCGGAGGCACAGCCAGGCGGCTCTGAGGCTGCCCCGTCCATTGGTGCTGCCCCCGGAGCTCCCAGAAGCAGTGGCACATCCCCTCTCTGGCTCCTACGCAGAGGCACAGCCAGGTGGCTCTGCGGCTGCCCCGTCCACTGGTGCTGCCCCCGCAGCTCCCAGAAGCAGCGGCATGTCCCCACTCTGGCTCGTACACGGAGGCACAGCGCCGTCCAGGCAGTTCTGCACACTGTCCTGTCTGCAGGTGCTGCCCCTGCAGCTCCCATTGGCCACAGTTCCCAGCCAATGGGAGCTGCGGAGGTGGCGCTTGGGGCAGGGGCAGCGTGCGGAGCCCCTTGGCTGCCCCTATGCATAGGAGCCAGAGGGGGGGACATGCTGCTGCTTCCAGGAGCCGCACGGAGCCACGGCATGCACGGAGTGGGGCACGCCCCCGACCCCACTCCCGGCTGGAGCTCGAGGGCCGGATTAAACGTCTGACGGGCTGGACGCAGCCCCCGGGCCATAGTTTGCCCCCCCACCCCGTGCTAGCACCTGCTTCACCGATGGAGTTACATAACCCTTGTTCTTTTCAGTTCTTTGTCCTACCAGTCCCTGGGCACATTTCTTCCACCAGCCTCTCCCAGGGCAATCTCCTCCTGCAGCTGATTATAACAAAGACCCCCCCCCGTGACGCTTTCTCAGGGTAGCCAGGACTGTGAGTCACCTTGTTATGCCCTGTCTTCAGCGTGAGGGAGTCCTACTTGTGCTCAGCCGGGTGACGGCTCCCTGACACCTGTTGCCTGGCAGCCACCCCAGCACTCTCCACGGGGCTATGCCAGCCCTTCCTTTGCCTTGTCGCGTAACAATAGGTGCACCCCAGTCCACGAATTCCTCTGATATCCAGCCCCTGTCACTGGCTACTCACAGTCATGCCAGGCCTCCTGTATCCAATGGGACGGTAAACACGGCAGCTGAGAAGATTCAGCTCTGGTCCAGCACGTTGTGCAATATCGCAGCACTTAGATAGGTTGATAGTGAACACAAGGATAAGTTTAGTACCAAAGATTCAAGCAAAGATTTTGTTTTCATGCATGTAAACGCACTGCCTATTTACGTCCTAGGTAGAGGAGGAGGGGGGTCTTCTTTGTCTTCTACCCCCTCTGTTTTGTTGTCTCAGCTCAAAAATGGGACAGCTGCCCCCCCCCCGATCCCCACATGGCTTGTTTCTCTGTGTGCTGCTCCCCTGTTGACTTCTCCCCTCCTTGTGCCCATGTGACCTCATGTGTAAATGGACACCCATTGTGTTAACTTACAGTGCTTAATTTATAAATGTCTCCTGTCTGAAAGAAAACCATCTTGTCCATGGCCTTGTTACAGGCTTTCCGGTGTGTTGTAACTATATATACACAACTTCTTACGTAGTATCTGTACCTATACTTCACAACGATATTAATGACCGGGGTGACCTCCACTTTCATTTAAGACCTCAGATGACATTCTTGGCTGAAGCAGAATGTACATGCCAGAATCAGGACATTCCTGTGACGCCCCCACCCCTGCCAGCTGGCATTAAGGGAGTCTTGGGTCCCACCCCCAAAGAGCCGTCGCTGTTGCTCTTCCACCACAAAGCAGATCCCATCACGTTTCCCCATCCCAGTGCGTCCCGGCTGATGTTGGCTGGGGACGGTTTAGCCCTGTTTGGACTCGCTGCCTTTCCCCAACTTGCTGTCATGAGGAAAGGTCACCCCTCCAGCCCAAGATGTGAGGCTCACCGGAGCCAGAAATCCCAGGGATTGGTTTTGGGGCACTAGACCCAGCCCTCTGATAGGGGTGGCAGATGGGGAGAGGCAGGGCTGGACAGATCAACAGCCCAGACCCTGCATGGCAAATCCTGCAGGGTGTGGGCTGCGTTCACCTGAGGGAAACCAGGACTGTCGTCTCCCTCCCACGCCACTCAGGTCCCCATTGACTGCAGGACCAGGACCCCATGCACCTGCTTCCATGGAGGTCCCCTTGTTCCCTGGCCCTTGATGCAGCCCCCCCCAATCTCAGCACCCCACCACAGCTGCACCCCTTTCCAGCCCCGGCCTTGGTGCACGGTGCTCATGCATTTCAGGAAGGGCGTCTCTTTCCTGGGGCATGAGGTCATCCAGAAGTTTGCTATGTGTGTGTGTGGGGGGGGGGGGGGGGCTTTGTGTGCCGGTGGGGGAGGCGGGAGGCACTGCCAGGCAATTACAGGCCTGTCCTTTCTAAAGGGGGTGCATGGATGGAGTGGTGCTGGATACATCAGTGGGGGAAGTGAGTCACTTTGTTACAGGCCCGGGAATGCTGGGGATCGTCACTTTCCTTCTCTAGGCAGCCGGAGAGGAAATGGATTCATTGCACGGGATGAGAAGCAGGGTGGGGCACCGAGGTAGCTGGCAGGATATTAAAGGGGCAGCTTGCCTATTTGTATTGGCACGTCGCAGCATACCTGCCATAGCGGGCAAGCCTGCTTTGATAGGATATTAAGCCTCCTGCTAGAGCCCTGGAAGGATCCCAAGGCCAAAAGCTTTATGAGGCATCTTTACCTGCCTGTGATTTTTTGTTGTGTGGGGCTCGGGGGGTGGGGGGGAGCACTGCCTTGCTAACACGCTCTGTGGCCATTCCCACAGCGCCTGAGCTTGGGATGGCAGAGAGCTGCTGCATGCTGGCCAGAGCAGATTCTGCGTTGCCCAGCTCCAGTTCAGAGTGAGTTCCCGGCCAGGTGCTCTTGGCACAGGTGTAGATGGCTGAGCAAGGCACAGGGCGCTGGGGAATCATGCCAGGGACCTGCTGCCCAGCAGGGCCGAGTCCTAAGTCCAGCTGAGTTGCAGGAGCTTGGAATCAGGCCTCACTTCCTTGGAACTCGATCGCCTTCCCCTTCACACATTTCCTTCCTTCTTTGCTCCCTAATTCAAGCAAGGGCAGTGCTGTAAATCCACAAAGGTGGGGCCAGCAGCCAGCCCTCCACACCCAATGGCATGAACAAATATTTGGAAAAGCAGGGAAGAGATAATAAAGACATAGCCCTAAAGGGCCCTCGCAGCTGGGGCTGGAAATGCAAAGTCTCCATCCCTCCCTTAATGAGGAGACTCTAGGAGTTGGGCCAGGTGTATGAAAACCATGACGTGGCTCTAAGAGAAGGAGGGATGAAAGAATGGGGCTTGGAGCCTGCAGCTCCTGAGTTCTGTACTACCTCTGTCACCGGTCGTCTCAGGCACGTTATTTAACTTCCGTGCCTCAGTTTCCCCTCCTGCATCACAGGACGTGAAGCGTGACTGATAGGTGCAAAAATGCTTTAAAATCCTGGGATGAAATGGGCTAGCGAGGTTAGCCAAAGCCCTGGACATCTAGGACTTGACACATGTCACTGCACGACATTCTGAGCCCATTCAGAGCTATAGTGGAAGTAGAACTCAGCTCCAAAAGCATGAGCCCCTAATCGCTGGAGCTAAAGGAGAATCTCCATCAACGTATATCAGTATAGGGCATATGACACACAGTCGAGCAGTTCTGATTCCATCCAGTGGAGGGCAGTGGAAGCATATACACCATAGCCAGTGTTACTGTTATTAGAGATTGGCCTTGATTGCAAAGTTCAGCTCCAAACTTGCCCAGTTTCTGTTTCAGGCCTAGCTTACTATTAAGAATACATCAGCTGTGCCCATGTGGCTCCCTTTTCCTAGCAAAATATTCTTAGGTATTATTTGTATTAACATAGTGCCTAGAGCCCCAGTGGTGGACCAGGCCCCTCATTGTGCTAGATGCTGTACAAACCCAATCTCAGGTCCTTGCAGCAGTGATTTGAGGGAGGCTGAGACAGAAGTGGCCTGGGCAAAGGTCCAGGAAGGATTCTTGTGAGCAGCAGCCCCTCCTGGGTCTCGTTCCATGCAGCTGTTGCTGTTGTGGTTATCTGATGCTTACAAGAGACAGGCCACAGGGCAAGGGCAGGAAGAAGACGGGGGTGACAAACTTAACATGACTTCCCCTTTTATCTCTGTCACTGAAACAATACACATCGGCTTGTACAATCAAACTGCACGCTTCGGTGGAGCCAGGCACTCTGCCCGGGTGCTAGGCTGGAGTGGAGCAGAAGTGATGCACTTGTACCTTAGCACCGGATGTTCAAGGATGCTGCATGCGAATGTACGACAGGTAATGTAGTCATGTCTGAATGCCGGCGACTCAAAGAAGCTGTGTTGTAGTGGAGGAGATGCAGTCACGTCTCAGAGATAAAGAGGGTGCTGTGGTGATGCCTCCCGTCGCATTGTGCAGTTACAGTCTCTAGGCAAACACCCAAACACAATTTTTCCCCTGTGTGCTGCCCCTAACCTGGCAAAACTACACGCCACCCTTTCCTCAAGACTTGATGTTAAACACACTCTTGCCCTAAAGCAGCACAGTGAACCGTTCAAAAGCCAGGGCATGCTGCCTGTTTACCCTTAACTCTGCCCCTTGTGTGTGGGCAAGTTTCTAAGTACATGCCGTACTGTTAGATTTCAGCTCCCCTGGTGCTTTGAATGAGGCAGGGGTGTGAATGAGGTAGAACAGCAGGGAGGAAGGCAGATGCCCGCAGTGTGATTGCTGTCTTGCTACCCACCATGTACGACAGAATCTCTTCTGTGGAAATTAAATTCCCTCCTGATGACTTTTCATAAATAGAAACAATTGTTTGCATATCATTCTTTTGGTCCACGCTGGGCCATTCATGCACCTGCGGTCAGGGCTGGCTCTGGCTTTTTTGCCGCCCCAAGCAAAAAACGCCTGGCTGTCCGGAGCAGCAAGCGGGGGGGGGGCGGGGAGGGGAGGAGGAAAACAAACCTGCCCTCGGCCGGAGCGGCGAAGGTGAGGGGGGAAGAGAACAAACCGGCTGGCCGGAGCAGCAAAGGGCGGGGGGAGACAAACCGGCCGGCCGGAGCAGCAAAGGGGGCAGGCGGGAAACAAACCTGCCCCCGGCCGGAGTGGCGAGGGGGGAGGGAACAAACTGGCCGGCCTGCTGGAGCGGCGAATGAAAGAAAAAACAACAACAACTACAACAACAAAAATACCTGCGGGGCGGTGGGAGCGTGGGTGCAGGGGGACTCCTGGCCCTGCAGACCCCGGGCAGCGGAGTGCGCACCCCGGCTAGCGGGGGGGGGGAACAGAAGGGGGGCGGCCAGGGCTTCCTTAAGCAGGGCGCTTGCCACGCGGCCCCTCCCGCTGCGCCGCCTGCCGGGAGGGCTCTGCGCCGCTCCGGTTGGCAGGCAGGGAAGGACGCGGGCTGCCCTGCTGGGCTTGATGCAGGGCGCTCCCCTCCTCCGCCCCCTACAGGGCGGCGGGAGCAGCAAACCAAAAAGAAAAAACCTGCAGGGGTGGCCAAAGCGGTGAAGCGCAAAAAAAAAAAAGGATTAGATGGAATGCCGCCCTTTGGAATCTGCCGCCCCAAGCACGAGCTTGCTCGGCTGGTGCCTGGAGCCGGCCCTGCCCGCGGTGACCATTTGGGAATCCGTGCAACCTAAGAGGTGGGTGTGAGACGGTGAACTCTCTGTCTGTGTCTTTCCCAAGCTGCAAACTTCGTTTGCCTTCTCTATTGTCCATGTGCCTCCGTGTTGGACTGGAATTCCGAAAGTGGGTGGCAAGGGGCTAACAAGAAAGGGTCGTTGTGTTTAAGTGCTCAACCTTTGGAATGTCATCGCTTTCGAAAAAGGACTGGTCCCTGCTCAAAGGAACTGGTTGGTCAGCTAACAACAACATCAGCTGGTAAAACTGTGGTCACCTGTTGAGGCTGACAGAGGAATTGGAAGACTACAAAGGGCAGAAGCTGCTGCGCGTCTCTTTTGGCCTTTTTTCAATAGCACAAAATGAGCTGCTGCAGGAGCTGGACTGGGGCAGGGAGGCAGCCCTACCAACCTACCTGAACACAGATGGTCCCCCAAGGAACGGGTGCGGTAGAGTGAAAGGCAATGCGTGTAGGGTTTATTATTTTTATTTGGCTCTGTGTACTTCTTGTGTGATGAAATAAAGAGCACCAGTGTTAGAATTCTGTGTGCCATGTCCCAGTGTGTTACATGCTGTGCCTACCACATGCCGTGCGAGAAAGTTAAACTGTAACCCAGAACGCTCATGCCTTTGGGTGGTGGTCAAAGAGGGTGTGTTTAAACTACTGGGGTATCTTGGGGTTCAGTGCCGATCCTGGGGGCCTAGGCAGATGGGCTGAGGAGAAGCTCCATTTCCACCTACCCTTTGCTTCATTCACTACACACCCTCCCACCTGGCTGGGGTCCTGTGGAAATAATTTTATGAGATCATTTAATTAAAGACTGTAGTATAATACATACACACCAGGGGGTGCAGTTAAGGTTATGTGAGCAACTTTAGCTTTGGTGTTTCCTGGCTTTTTTGAGCAATTAACTTTGCACACTTAATGGTCTCCCAAAATCGATTGACAGAGGTGCTACTTTTGTATGCAATTTTGCATTAATTTGCCTTACTTAATATTTATTAATCAGCTTTCAAGGCAGCACTGTAGATGTATAGGGTATATTACAAAACTAGCTGCGTGGCTTGGCAGACTGGTCAAGGAACTCAGGGCCTGATTTTCAAAGATCTTAGCTGCCCAGGGAGATTTTCAAAAATGCCGAAGCTGTAGAATAGATTGGGAATTGTTTGATGAGATGTTTTTCATCCAAAACCACGGATTCATTAGAGACTCTTTGCGGGAAAGTGTTGGTTTTGACAGATTTTGCAACTAAAAAAAAAGTGAAAGAAAAAACCCTGTCAAAACTGCCCGTGGCTACATTTTCTGGTTTGAAATGGTTTTTTTACTTAGAAATTGAAGCTAATTTTAGTACAATTTTTAAAAAGGGGTCAAAATCAAAATGAAATGTTTTGAAATTATCTGAATGAAATATTAGAATCATAGAATATCAGGGTTGGAAGGGACCTCAGGAGGTCATCTAGTCCAACCCCCTGCTCAAAGCAGGACCAATCCCCAACTAAATCATCCCAGCCAGGGCTTTGTCAAGCCTGACCTTAAAAACCTCAGGAAGGAGATTCCACCACCTCCCTAGGTAACCCATTCCAGTGCTTCACCACCACCATTGATTGACACAAACCAATTCCCCCCCCCCAAGATTTTTATTTGCAAATGTTTTTGAGATTTTTGACTTTGCATCTTGAGTTGGGATAGGAAACTTTTTCTGAAATCTTAAACTTTTCCCAGGACTGGAAAACTGCTTCCCACCCAGCTCAGCAGGGTAGGAGATGAACTTGGGGGACTTTCCCTGATAGGTTGCCAGTTTGAATTCAGCCCCAGGTCAGTACGGATGGAACATTATTAACATAAGAACGGCCAGACTGGGTCTGACCAAAGGTCCATCTGGCCCAGTGTCCTGTCTTCCAACAGTGGCCAGTGCCAGGTGCCCCAGAGGGAATGAACAGAGCAGGTCATCATCAAGTGATCCATCCCTGTCGCTCATTCCCAGCTTCTGGCAAACAGAGGCTAGGGACACCAGCCCTGCCCATCCTGGCTAATAGCCATTGATGGACCTGTCCTCCATGAACTTATGTAGTTCTTTTTTAAAACTTTTTTTGCCATCTGAGGGCTGTTCCATGGTGAAGGGGAGAGGGACTTGGTGGGTTTCAGTTCAACCCTCAGCACAGCAGCGTCCTTCTCACGAAGACCAGTACATCTGGCTCTGATTAGCCCACCCCATAGGGGCCAGCACCAGGCCAAGGACTGAATAGCACCAAACCTCCCTTCCTGCCCCAGGGGCTATCCTGTTAAGCCAGGCTTGGGTGCATGTTGTTGGAAATTGTGTGTGGATCGCTTGTTCTCTGAGCTCTATTTATTCTGAGCCGTCGGTGTCTCCAGGGCTGTGAACCTGACCCCAAGGTTGCCAGGGCAAGATAAAACTTCCCGTGTTAAAAATAATCCTGCATCATCTGGCTCTCGCCAGTCGCCACAAAGCCCAGCCACGGCAGAGTGGAACTAACCGCACGGGCGACTTCCTTTTCCTTGGCGAGGCGAGTTGGCTGGTGCCCGAGGGCCTGATCTGGCCAGCCTTGACTCCGGCTGAGAGTTGGCACTGGCTGGCGCCTGAGGGCTTTGCTCCCTGGGCAAGGTGCCCCTCCAGGTGGTGGGATGGAGCTGGAGGCGCTTGCAAGGACCCACCCAGGGCTGAAAGTTTGTGTCGCACTTCTTTAAACGCGGCCAAAGCGGGTATCCGCCTGCAAAATTCCCTGAGCATGGGGGGGGGGGGGGGAACAGCCCTCCCCCCCAGCTAGGAACCAGCGCCCCTCCCCCTCCGGGGATGGAGCAGCCCGGCCCAAGTGACACGGCCCCTTTAAGGATTAAACCCTTTGCCTGCCGCGATTGTAGCTGTTCCCCGGAAGAAAAGGGCCGAGCTGCCCCGCGCAAGGTGGGGAGGAGGCAGCTCGCTCCTCCCCCGCCCGTGCAGGCTGGAGCTCGGGGACTGGCTCAGCCCCCAGCGCAGGGGCTTTGCTGGGGAGACCGGAGGCTGCACCGGACCTTGCCCCTGGGACTGGCCGGGGAGGCAGGGACCAGCCCATCATGGGGCCTGGGGAATTGCCGTTTTGCCGCAGCAACAGGGCTGGCCCTGGGCACCGGCTCCTGCGGCTCTGCCTGGTCTGGGGGGCTCTCTGCAGCCCGGGCGGCGCCGGCTTCAACCTGGACACCAAATTCTTGGTCCTGAAGCGGGGCGGGACCGAAAGCAGCTTCTTCGGCTTCTCGGTGGCGCTGCACCACCAGACGCAGGGGCAGGACCGATACCTGTGAGTACCTAGCCGGCAAAGCGGCCCGATCCTGGCTTATGGGGACCCCCCCCCGGCTCACAGCTACGCTTGGGGGGAAGGCGGGATGTTGGTGCGTCCAGTCCCCCCCCCCACATTCGCAGCCAGGGGTCATGCGGAGGGATTGAACTCGAGCAGCTGCTGTGGTGGGCGCAGCCCAGCTCTGGCTTTGCTTGGGGGGGGGGGGCTGTGAACTTGAAGCCTCTGCTGAAAGGGGATCCGATGCGGTTTTTTTGGAGAGGGGGGGAAGAGTGGGGGGGATGCCAACGTTGTAACTGGAGCAATAATGCCCACGACTTTATTTCTTTTGCAATGTACACCCCCACCTCTCCTCCAGCCTGTGGTGGAATGGGGCTGCCTTAGGGCCCGATCCTGCAAACAGGGAGGGGGGGGCTAACTTGACTCACGCCTCGCTGAAATCCCTGGGTTGTCCTGAGTAAAGTTGACACCCCTGGGTACGGTTGGCAGGATCAGCGAGGGGGGCTGCAGGGGATCCCTGGAGACCAGCTGCCGATGCTGACTGTGTTCTTGTGGGATACAGTCAGTTCACCCCCCAGAAAGCTTTCTCAGGGCTCAGGCAATGAACAGGAACTGAGGTTCAACCTGCACCCAGAAGGGGTGAATCCAAGCTCTCCAGCTAATCTTGGCACCTTACCCTTCTGCCATGGGACAGCCCTGGGCCTCTAGCGAGTTCATCCCTGATCTCTCGGAAGAGGGAGGGTGGATAGAGCTTTTGAATGGTTTCCTCTGTGGTCCTTGCGCTGGAGTGCAACTGCGGAGCCACGAACCCTGAGAGATCCCCCCTCAGCGCCTCTGGAGATGTTTGAATGGGCGAGAGGCTGGTGGCGAGGGGAGGAAACTTCCCAGGGACCTGTTGAACATTCCTGCGATTCTTTACTAAACCCTTGCAAAAGAGCTTTTCAGTCAGTGGATTCTCTCTTGATTAACTAGCTTCCCCCTCACCCTGGACCCCCCGGCTCTCTCAAAGGCCTGATTCCCTTATCCACCCCTGTGAAAATCAGGACTGGCTCCTTTCGAATCTGAGAGTCGAGGGAGAATCCAACTGTGGTATTTTTGTCCAGTCGTGGCAGCTTGATTGCCCTGCACCCACGGGTGCTGGAACTGGGGGTGCTATCGCACCCCCTGGCTTGAAGTGGTTTCCGTTATATACAGGCTTTACAGTTTGGTTCCACGGCTCTCAGCCCCCCCACTGTACAAACTGTTCCAGTGCCCCGGCCTGCACCTTGGGGGTGGGTTTCACCTTCCTCTGCAGTGTGGGGGTGAGGGTCGCTTGGGGTCTATCTCACTTCATCAATTCTCCACCGTTGTGGGGGCCTCGGGCGCTGGTGCCCCTCGGACCTTCCTAATCTCTGCCTCTGGCACATGATGGTCTAGGCTTCTGTGCGCTGCAGTACTTTGGTCTAACTTCAGTTGTTGGGTTTGAGGCGCGGGTGCCGGGTGGTGGTGGCCTGTGATAGACAGGAGGTCAGGCTAGATGACCCGGTCGAGTCTCCTCTGCCCTTGAACTCTCCCGGTGGCCTGATGCTGTCATCGACACCGGTGCAAAATGCTCCCCTGATTCCGTAGCGTCGCCGGCTCATTTTGCACCGGTGTAGATGTCCGCAGGAGATGCGGGGCAGCGAGGCGTCGGGTTCCCCTGGCTTTTGAAGTTGGGAGCCAGCTGAAGGGTCTCTTTCCCTTGTACCAAGCGAGGATCGGGTGCCCTGCGGACAGCTCTCACTGCAACAGCTGCATGGGTTGCAGGCATCTGCTGTGCATTCCAAAGATTCATTGGAAATGCTCTTGATGAAGTGTGGGATTTTTTAATTTTTTTTTTTGAAAGGGGGAGTGAAATGGTTCTGTCTCTCTCCAGAACAGCTGCTAGGGAGGAGGAGTGCAGGCGTTGGGGGCTCTGCGCTGGGAAACGGTGGCTCGCAAAGTGTGTTGGGGAAGCCTGGTGATGGCTGGGATCTACCCTGCTTGGGAGGGGTTGTTAGAGAGGAAGGAAGGTCCAGTGGTTAGGGCCCTCGCCTATGACTTGGGAGAGGCGGATTCAACTCCCTGCTTCACCACAGACTTGCCTGGGTGGCACTGAGTGAGTCAGTGCGGTCTAGATCCTCAAAGGTATTTAGTCACCTTGCTCTGTTGTGGATCTTGGCCTTCGCCTCTCCGTTCTCGGGACACTATCCCTGCCCTGCCTCACCAGGGTGCTGGGAGAAGAAATCCATTAAGGACTGTGAGGGGGGCCAGGTGACTACGGATAAACAGCTAAAAGCCCAGAGGGATCGAGACCGGAGCTAAAATCCAGACTCTCGCGAGGTTCTTCTCTGCCTCTATCCCCCTAGACGTGCATGTGCTGGCCTCAGTTTCAACACCCCAAGCTTGAAAATCCTCAGCCACGCCCAAACCTTGGGGACTCGGGCCTTTCTGAGGATAAAGTGAAGCTCCAAAGCTGGATTCGGAAGCAGCCCCCTGTTCGTGTGAGGATTTGGAAGGTGGACACCGGAGCCTTCTCCATGTTCTGCTCCTGGAAGGTCCCACGGGAGTGGGCCCTGAGGGCTTTACAAGGACAGAGTTGTTGTAACTGGGGCTCTCTGGAGAAAGGCAGCAAGGAAAAGTCCGAAGGGCAACAGCTGCTTTTGCAAGCCTGACCCTCGGGCTGAGCTTTTCTGTCTCGCCTGTGTTAGCTTTGGGATAACAAGCCTGAGCACACTGAGGGCTAAAGGACCTGCTTGGGCTGCAGAAGGGGCCAGCGGTGGCTGTCTGCACCCCATCTGCTGCATTGCACAGTTGGCGAGGTGTTTGTGAGTTTATGTGAGTGCAGGCTGCTTTCCTGTGAAGCATCCGGTGTCGACCACGCGCTATTGGCCTAGACGCGCTGGTTGTCTGACATGAACAACATGACGAAGAGAATTGACCACCTGGGTCCTCTTCCCTGGTGCCTGGATACAGACAGACCCTGTGGGTCTCTCTGGCTCCCAGCCTGCACTGCCCAGTGGCACCACAGAGGGTCTCCTGAAATCCTGGCTTGGATTCAGCGGTCATGGAGAGGACAGCTGGTTCTGCTGCTGTTGGTGCTGGGCTGCCAGGAGAACAGTGTGACAGAGATGGGAGAGGATGGCTCATTGGAGAGGGCGCACTGGCTATCTGAACCATTAAGGAGCTGGATTTCCAAGTCAGCTCATCATGTGCATACCAGGAACATACAATCACCGTGCCAGATCAGACCCTTGGTCCACCTAGTCCAGTAACCTGTCTCTGACCAGGGTTAGCACCTGCTGCTTCAGAGGATGAAACAGTATAATGGATAATTATGGAACAACCTGTCCATAGGGGAAGTTTCTTCCTGACCCCTGTCAATTTGCAGCCAGCTTATGCCTTGAAGCATGAGTATTATGGCTCTGATCCAGCAAAACACTTAAACACATGTATGCTTCTTAGATCAATTTATGTCAATGAGACAACTCACGTTACTTAACGTTTCGCATGTGTTTTAAGTAGGTTGCTGGATTGGGGCCTATACTAAGATGTGCTTTCATCCACTTGCATTTTATCATTTAAATTTCATCTGCTGTCCTCTTTTTTCCTTTCGTTGGGGAAGAGGGAAAGTAGAACTGACAGGCGTTATCTACACCAGTCATTATTTTCGACACTTCTGCCATGTCTATTCTGTTCCCACATAAAATAGCTCTCGGGGAGAATTTTCCAAAGCACCTAAGTAACTTGAGAGCTAATTTTAAAAGTGACATTGGTGTTTAGGAGCCTGATTTTCACTGACAGTGTAAATGCAGCAGTAAGCTCACTTTTGAAAGGGACTTCATAGAATATCAGGGTTGGAAGGGACCTCAGGAGGTCATCTAGTCCAACCCCCTGCTCAAAGCCGGACTAATCCCCAGACGGATTTTTTGCCCCAGGACGGACCATTGTGATCATCGGCTGACCTCCTCTGTAGCGCAGGCCAGAGAACTTCCCAAAATAATTCCTACAGCAGATCTTTGAGAAAAACATCCAATCTGGCTTTAAAAACGATCAGTGATGGAGAATCTACCATGGCTGACCCTTGGTAAGTTGTTCCAGTGGCTAATTGCTCTCACTTAAAAATTTATGCCTTTATTTCCAGTCTGAATTTGTCTAGCTTCAGCTTCCAGCCACTGGGTGTGTTGTACCTTTCTCTGCGGGAGCGCAGAGCCCATTATTAAATGTTTGTTCCCCAAGGGCCGAAGTCACTTCAGGCACTCTGGAAGATGTTACCCTTTCACCTTTTCAGTCTCTCCTTTGATCAGTTCAGCTGCCCATCGCTGGACCTCTTTGGTTTCTAAGTGGTCTGGTGGTTAAAGCGCTGGGCTGGCATCCAGGACTCCTTGGTTCTCTTTGTAACGGTGCCGCCGAGTTGCTGGGTGACCCTAGGTAACTCCCTTCGGCCCGTGTTTTCAAACGGGTTCACCAAGTCTGATTGCTTCCACTTCTGGCGCCCGCTCTGAGACATTTAAGGGCTGGATTTTCAGAGGTGCTGAGCTGAAGTCAATGGGCGCTCCAGGAGCTGAGCTGCTCTGGAGATCAGACCTTAAGCATCCCAGCTGGGCGCCCAGAGGTAAGAGGCTACTTCAGCAAATCAGGCCCTTGTTTCCCGAGCTGTGAGATGGGAATAACAATGCTCATCCCCTGCGTAGTCCTTCACTGTCCGGCGAGCACTGTGCACTCTGAAGAGGGGTTACAGATGCTGCCAGGTGGTGGTGGTATTTTGAGGTGACCTGAACCAAACACCCTCAGCGGAGGCTGAATCTCTGGCTGATCCGGCGACGTCCCAGGATGTGCTGTGTTCATTCCCGCCCCCTTCTCGCTAGAGCCTAGCGACTCGAGCAGACGCCTTCGTTGAGCCTTGTGTGATGAGGTCGGCTCCCAATTCTGGAGAGGTTCCCGTTAATTCAGATCTCCCTCTCCTCCCCTCCTGTCTCCGCTGCTCCCTCTCCCATTGCTTTACGGGCATGGCGGAGGCGGGGGCTTTGCCAGGGCCGTTCTGAGTGTGTCAAGTTTTAAACAAGAGGCAGTTCAAATAGAGATTCAATGACAGGAGCATCAGAGCAAGCCTGGTGCCTCTGGCCCCATGCCAGATTGTAACCTCGCGATCTGCCTTGAGGAAGGGGTGCCAGGTAGCTGCCCGCAGCGGAGAGCGAATTGGGACTCCAAGGGTGTCTCTAGGCTGCCCCAAAGGGGATGTTCGGAATGTGGGTTAGTGAACTCGGGTTCACGTTGCCGTGAAGACGCAGCAGCTCGGGTTTAACCCCAGCCTACCCTTGAGGCTTGAACTCGAGCCGCTAACCTGAGTTAAGAGCGGAGTTGCCCTGTTGTCTTCTCTGCGGTGTCAATGCAGCCTGAAAGTCTCCATCCCTCCCCAGGTCAGGATGGGCGGTAAATTCCTCTGCCCCACCAAAGGCCTGACCAGCTACACTGGCCAATGAGTAGAAGTGGGTGGAGCCTGGGCCCTTCCAACCCCTCCCCGATGGATAGTCTTCTCCCACCGTTGAGGTCATGATCTGACCGGCGAGTTGGCATCCTTGGGCTTTGCACAGCCAATCTAGGCGTTTGGTACCTCCTGTCCCCCTCGTGTCATGTTCCCACCCACCCACCAACGGGTGGGCTGCTGCCCAGGGAACTGCTGCGAGAGATTCTGCTTTCTCCACAGCTGGACTGGAAATGCACATCTGGATCCCACCTCGAGAGCAGAGTGAGGGCACCTCGTTTGCAGGTGCCCTCCCCGTCCCTGCCCAGAGCGGGGGGTGGCTCACTGACCCTGAGCACGCCTCAGGCTCTGCCTTAAAAGACTAGCTTGGGCAGCAGCAAGGGTAGGTCCTTCCCTGTGCCCAACTGCATCAGGCATCGGGGGGTTGCTCCTTTGAGAGCTAGGCCAGTAATGTGCGGGGGAGGGCCTGTCTCTCAGGGAATGCACATCTGGACAGCAGGGCCTAGAGATGCTCTCTTGGCATTCCTGGTGCTCAAGGCAATGACAGCCTATGCAGGGGAGAGACTCCCTAACCGTGGCGGACTCCTGGCTGGTATTTGGAGGGCGCATTGGCTCTGTTACCCCAAAGCCGTGAGAAATTAGGCCTATGGATTTGGGGGGGAATCCAGGAATTGTCCAATTGATCCATCCCAGCCTCTTCAACACCGGAGGCTACAAAGGAAGGTGCACCAAAGAAACCACAAACCCTAGCATGCCTGGCCTGTGCAAAGCTAGACAGTGCATTGGGGTGGGGGTGGGGAATTCCTGCCTGACTCCATGCCCTGAAGCATGAGGATTGACATCCACTTTAATAGTAGCTGTGGAGTTCTCTGGTCCAGTCCTTCTAGATGGACAGTGTAGCCCAGTGGGTAAGAGGGTGGGGTGGAGGAGACCTGGCTCTGCTCTCTCCATTTGTCCTCTCTGTGCCTCTGCTCTCCCCCCTCAGGCCTTGACCATGGGGTGTCTCAGAATGGCCACCCAGAAGTAGAAGCAATCAGACGGTGAGATCTTCAGGGCCATCTCTCTCTCTGGCTCTGTATGGCACCTGGTACGCTGGGGCCCCGCTGTCTGCTGGATACTGTAGTGTAAATAATAAAAGTGAGCACGGGGACGCAGTGTCTGGTCGCCGCAGAGATGTTCTTTTTTTGTATCTGGAGTAGCAGCAATTGTTTAATTTCTCCGGAACTGCCTCCTTCCCCCCCCCCCCCCAAAGAGAATTTTGCTAATTCAGGAAATGCTTTTACAAGCCTTTTGTAAATAGCCAGAATTCATGCGGCTGTCAGTCAGGAACTGCCATTTCTCACTCTCCCTCTGCCCCCGCTCATCTCTTCTTGGGCTAGAGCCCTTCCTAAAATCACTAGGTGCTTAAAAAGCTGCCCATCACCTGCCTTCCAGCCATCTCCTGGCTCACTGGCAGGCCAGTAATGCGTCCTTTCCAGTAATTACAAAGCCTATAAACTGATTCACTCTCTTTATCGTTGCTCTGGGATAGTGACAGGGGAGTGTGAGCTTCAAGGAAGATGCTTTTCCTTTTAGAGGAGCATGGATCCATTTGTTTCTTTAACGGGATCGATGGTAAAAAGCCCCAAGTAAAGCTCTGCAATATAGGGATGGGTCTGCCACAGCGTTCAGCGAGGAGGAAGAGAGTGCGTGTTGGGGATGAGGGGGTTGGTCTGGACTTGCTATCTGGACAGCGGGTAAGGGAGGAAAAAGAACTGAGGAACTAAAATGCCAACTCTGAGTAAAGCAGCCCTGGACTGCTCAGGGTGCTGTGATGACGGGGATCAGAAGGGTGAGAGCCACAGAGTCCTAATGCACGTGGATGGTGAGACCAAGGCCTGGTCTACACTAGGAAAATGAGGTGGTCATAACTACAGCGCTCAGGGGTGTGAACAATCCACAGCCCTGAGCAGTGTAGTTAAGCCAACCTAAGTCCCTGTGTAGCCATCGCTAGGTTAGAACATAGGAATGGCCATACTGGGTCAGCCAGCTAGCCCAGTGTCCTGTCTTCCAGCAGTGGCCAAGGCCAGGTGCCTCAGAGGGAATGAACAGAACAGGGAATCACCAAGTGATCCATCCCCTGTCGCCCATTCCCAGCTACTGGCAAATAAAGGCTAGGGACGCTCAGAGTATGGGGTTGCATCCCTAATAGCCCTTGATGGACCCATCCTCCAGGAACTTCTCTATATTGATGGAAGTGGGCCGCTGTGGCGTTTTAAGTGTAGACAAGCCCGTAGAAAGTGACAGGAGGGCAGGCGCGAAGCGGAGAAAACGAACCAGGATGCGGGGTGAATCGCGCAGGATTCTGGCTGGGTTCCGCTAAGCAACATTCATCCGAGCAGTGGGGCTGGGGATCGTGGGAGAGCGGCCGGGATGGATCAGGAAGGGGGAGGTCTGTATCCAAGCTGATGTAGGGCCTGTCACTCTCATTTTAGATCCCCTCATTTTCTCCCTCTCTCCCTCCTGTCCGTCACTCTCCTTCCCACTCACTTTGGCCTTCGGCGCAAACGGGCAAGTGAGGATTTCCCGAGTGACGGATGAGCTGCTGCGCTGGAGTCTGGCAGCGGTGGAGCAGCCGAAGCAGCTGCTGTGTGGGAGCCTGGCTCTCCAGCCTGCCCCTTGGGGACACCGTGGCGCAGCCGACCCCTCTGCCTCCTGGCCCTCGCGTCCTGGGAGCCGAGCGCCGTTTGATGGACAGGCACTAAAGATAAAGGAGGCTCGGAGTGGGGCTGCCTCCCATTCCTGCTCTGCGTCCTTGGCAAAGGGGAGCTGTTGAGACGCACCACATGGGCCTGTCGTCACCTGGACCCAGGGCGGCGGGGTTGGGGGCAGAGTCCAGAGTAGCTGGAGGCCTCTTGGAATCAGGACTGAAAATAGCCCAGATGTCTGCTAGGGCAGGGGCATCGGGGCCTATTGCATGGGGGTGGCAGGGATTCTTGGGCCCCCCTGCCCCACTGTGCACTCAGCCCCATGGCTTCCTGCCGGTCTGCGTGCACGGAGCTGAGGCCGTGCGAGGTGCTTCCTTGCACCGGTCTGCCCAGGACACCAGGGCTTGCTTTGCTCTGGCTTGTGCGTGGAGGGTGACAGCTGCACAGTTCAAGGATTGTGTCACGGTCTCCAGTTCCTTTTCCCCCCAGGCCTGGGCTCTTGCCGGGTGGGAAGATGCTGGGCTACCACCCCAGAGGTGGCTGCATCTTGGTGGCGGGATTGCCGTTTGTAAAGCGCGTTGGGTGAAAGGTGCTCTAGGGCTGTAAGATCTGCGCATTACAAGGGAGTGCTCGGTCCCTTGGGTGGAGGTGGCTTGCTCTACTGAGAGCCCAGGGCATGACAACCGTCTGGCCGAGGAGAGCCGTGCCTCGTGTCCAGCCCATTGTCCTGCTGTGGGAGCGGGGCTGGCACAGCCGGCATGATCCACGCCCCTTTGGCTTCTCCGCTGCTCACGTGCTCCTGGCTTGTCGGGCGCTCCCCACGCTGTCAGGTATTTGGGAATTTTTTATAGCCAGGAGCTATGGGGAATGTCAGCGGTTGAAGCGTGTGCCGGCCTGCCAGGCATGCAGGGACAGCACCCAGCCCCTGCCTTGAGCGAGAGATGGGAGAGGATTCCATGGGCTGGGGCCTGCATCCCCTCCCCACCTGGCTCCCCTCCCCCAGCCAGGGCCGGTGGGGGAGTCAACGCCGGTCCCTGCCGTACCAGCCGACACTGGATCCAGGGCAGGGAGCGGCAGGGGGGCTGGGGTGGGGGGCAACTTCTTGCATTCCTGCCTGCTCCCTTCCCCGCGCTTCCAGCATGCTGAAGCCCTGCCTGCTTCAGGGTGTGGGCAACCCCCCTTCTCCCCCCTCCACAGATCAGCAAATCCTTCGGCAGCCTCCTCCAATGGGTGCCTTCCGCCTGGAGGCTTAGCCCTTAGCCTGAGGGATCTGTGTTTACCCCGACAAAACCACCAGCTCTATCTGCCCTGCGCCCATCGGGATTCCCAGCCGTGTCACTCCCCCTGGGAAAGCAGCTCACGCAGGAATCTTGCCCGCTTTCGGTGGGCTGTTAATTCCTGGGGAGCAGGGATCCAGAGAGGGGGGGTGTCCGTAACCGAAACACACTTTCCTTCCCCTCCCCGCCCCAAATATCGCAGGCTTTTGGAATGGTTGGATCTGGGGCCAAACTCTTCAATGAGTCCCGCACCTCACCGCCCTGCCAGAGCCAGGAATAGAACCCAGGCGTCCTGGCTCTGTCGCTACTGCTCTAGCCACTAGACCCCCACTCCCCTCCCCCAGCCAGGAACAGAACCCAGCTCTCCTGGCTTGTTGTCGTCTGCTTGGAACAAATCAAACGAAACCCCTAACTCTGAACTTGGGGCCCCGAGGTTGAAGGGGGCTCTCTCCTACATCAGGGCTTGTCATCTGCGTACGTTTCCCCACCGTCCGCTTCCTCTGCACCCCCACGCCGCAGCTGAGGCTTCCCCATTCCCGGAAGGAGACCAACAAACTTCTGGGGCCGGGGCAGGTGGGAGGACAAAGCTTTAACCACCCGGCCTAAGGTGGCGGCTGGATTTTCCCCGAACGTCCTCACCAGCGACCCTGCCGGGGCCAGAGGGGCAGAGCATCTCCAGGCCTCCCTTGGCAGGGAGCAGGCTGAGGCTGGAAGGGGTAGTGGGGGCGTACTGTCCGCCTCCACCCCTGACGTGCTCTCTGAGGGTTGCTAGTGTGGCTGAGCAAACTTCCCCTTCCTCCCAGTGCCGGTGAGCATTGCAGAACCCAGCCTCTGCTGTCCAGGGCCCAGCCCCTTGTCCTGCGTCTGGGCTGCGGCGGCAGGTGGCCTTGCAGGAAGGGGATATTTCTCTCGCCTGAAGGCCGTGCGGCAGTGGCAAGGATCAGACGGTTCCTCCCACTGCTAGCATCCCGGTGGGCCGGAGGATGTGTTTATAATGGGGAGAGGAGTGAGTGATGGCCCTGAAGCGGGGAGGAATGCGCTCGCTCCACGCCGGGCGATTCACGTGGCTTTAATGCTAGATTCTCCCCACCCCCCGCCCAAGCCAGGACCACCCACTTCGGGGTACGAGGGGAAGTCAGTCCCTGCCTTTGCGCAGCCTGGAGATTCCCCTGCCACCCCTTCTGCGCGGGGGGGGGGGGGGGGGGAGAAGAATTTGTTCTCTGCGACCTTTTGCGGCTTATGTGGGAGCCTCCGTCCTGGGCTAGGCCCCTCCTGTGCTAGGTGCTGTACAAAAAGCCAGCCCCTGCCCCAAGGAGCCAACTCCAGAGATGGCTGAAGCCAGATCGAGGAGCACAAGGGAACAATGAGTCAGTAGCAGTCAGCGGTCTCCGATCGCCCCACTGCCTAGGTTACCTCTGCCTTGCTCCACGGATGGACCCCCACCCAGCTCCACCCTGGCCCCCTGCTCCTGGGGCTGGGAGGCGATCCGCAGGCATTCAGTTGTCTTCCTCTGGGGGAAGATGAAGAGGCTCTTCTGAGGTAGGGTGACCAGACAGCAAGTGTGAAAAATCGGGACAGGTGTGTGTGTGGGGGGGGGGGGGGGGAATAGGCGCCTATATAAGACAAAGCCCCAAATATCGGGGCTGTCCCTATAAAATTGGGACATCTGGTCACCCTATTCTGAGATATTTCTAGGGCGTCCATCAAATTATCCAGCTTTCATAGAATCATAGAATATCAGGGTTGGAAGGGACCTCAGGAGGTATCTAGTCCAACCCCCTGCTCAAAGCAGGACCAATCCCCAACTAAATCAGGGGCAGGGCAGGGCAAAGCCGGCATCATCCCCCCATTTCACAGACGGGAACTGAGGACAGTCTGAGTAACTTGCCCAAGGTCAAACTGGGTGTCTGTGGCAGAGCAGGGAATTGACACCAGGCCTCCTGAGTCCCAGGCTAGTGTTCTAACCACTGGACCATCCTTCCCTCTTCAGTCGCTTTCTGTCGAGGGTTAGTTTAATCCCTATTTCTGCAGCCCACCTCATCCCCCCCAACTCCACCCTTGCCACCTTCTCCTGGGGACGGGAAGCGATCCACGCGCATTCAGGCTCGATTGGCATTGGATCTAGTCCCAGAGCCCCCCCTTCTCTGCTCCCCCCCCCCCCCCCGGGGATCCTACACCACCTCCTCCTTGGTCTCTCAGCTGCCTGGGAGATGTGCACGGCCCCATTCCCTGTTTGGAGTCGTTCTTGTCCTTTGCTGTGTGCGGGTGGATGAGCCCTGGGAGGAAGGGATTTGCTTTATCTTGCCCTGCCAGATGTGTGCCTGCATGTTCCTGCGTGGATGGTGCCCATCCCCTCTGACATCACGGCCGCCGCTCTCTAAGCCCCGCGGCTCCTTCTGCTGATGAACGCCCTGCCATCTGCTTGTGGCGATGATGTTAGTGTCCTCGATGCCCCGGCGTGGGGCTAGTGGTTAGGACCCTGCACTCTTGGGTTCTGCTTTTGGCTCTGGGACGGGCCGTTGTCTAGTGGTTAGAGCGGGGGACTCCAGGACCCTGGGGTCTAGTCCCAGCTCCTCCACTGACTGGTTGTGCGACCTTGGGTGAGTCCTTTCCCCTCTCTGTGCCTCCGTTTCCCTTTCTGTAAAATGGGGATAATAGTGACTTACCTCCCACAGAGGAGGGGCGTGTGTGAAGCTGAATTCCTTAATGGCGGCAAAGGAGATCCTGGCCTGGAAGTAGCTGGAGATGAACAAACTGCCCTGTCGCCTCCCCTGCATGTTCAGCTGCCACCTCCCATCTCGCCTCTTGCCCAGCAGCTGAGGGGCCAATCTCCAAGCAGATGTGCTATTAACTAATGACGGCCGGGGTGAAGCTGCGGCCCGGCTCCTCTCTCCGTGCCGAGGGCTTGGCTTGGCTCCAGGGCTTTATTTGAACAGCTCGCTCTTGGCTTAGCCGGCACCAGGCAGCCTTTTCAGCCCGGCTCCGCCAAGCAGCTGCCTTGGAGCTGGGTTTTCTTCTTGCCGCACAGGAGGGGCCCCCTGACTCCTGCAGGCTGATTCCCGCTCAACCCGCGTCTCCTGCTCTGGGGGGCAGCTGGCATGTGGGATGGCTCCCCCCAGGCCTCGGGGGAGGAAGGTACTGCGTGGGCCCCTGGCCCAGGTACTTTGGCCCCGGCACCTCCTGGCTGGTTGGTCCTGCTTGCCCTGCGCCAGGCCACTTTCCAAGCCTGCCGCCCGCCTTCCCGGAAACCCCACCCCACCTCCTCCTCCCAGGAGGCGCATGGGGCCCACGGGCAAAGCCTCACGCAGGGCAGGGTCCAGGCCCGGGGCGGAGAAAAGGCAGAGGGACCTGGGAACTCAGGCGCTCGGGGAGGGGGGATTGATAGGTAGAGAAAGGGGTGGTGCACTTCTGGGCCCACCTGGCCTGGGCTGAGCCGCTGGGCAGGGGAGGGGAGCCTGATTTCTGTGATGGGTTTGGGTGGAAGCCTCCAGCGACTCCTCCTGCCGGGAGGTTCCCCGGATCCCTTGAGATGGGCCAAGCCCCCGCTGCTCGCTCGGCTGGGGCGCGTGACGGAATCTGACGGTGCGATCTCTGAGCGCTGGTTCCCCCCACTGCCAGCCAGCAGCCAGGGCTTCCTTCCTGGGCATGCCAGAAACCACTTACCGGCAGGGCCCCTCCCTGCGTCAAGGTCACGGAGCTGGGGCCCGGGCCCGGGCTGCTCTCAGCTCCAAGCGAGCTCCCTTTGGTTTTGGTCCTGGCCGCAGTGGGTAGGAACCCCGGGCGTCGGCTCCCTCGGGGGAGCTCCTTCCAGGCCGCTCCCCTGTGCTCCATGCACCGAGGACGCTGGGTCTGGTGTTAGCGGGTCCACCATGGATGCTGTCCTGGGGCGCAAACACAGACCACTCAGAGATATCAAGGCTAGCAGGGCACATCATGATCATCTAGTCTGACCCCTGCAGGCCGCAGACCCTCACCCACCCACTCCTGCAATAGGCTGAGTTACTGAACGCCTCAAATCATGATTGAAAGACTTCCCGTTACAGAGAATCCACCATTTACTCTAGTTCAAACCAGCAGATGACCCGGGCTCCACGCTGCAGAAGGCGGCGAAACCTCCCCAGGGTCTCTGCCAATCTGACCCGGGGGGAAATTCCTTCCTTCCCGATCTGAAATCTGGCGATCAGTTAGACCCTGAGCATGTGGGCGAGCCCCACCAGCCAGACACCCGGGGAAGAATTTGCGGTAGTAACTCAGACTCCTCCCCGTCGAGTATCTCCAATGGCCAGTGATGGCACATTGGCTGCTAGCAGTCATGGATGGGCTGTGTACCATTGTAGGCAACTTCAGCACACCATCCCCGCCATAAACGTATCAAGCTCGGTCTTGAAACAAGTTAGGGTTTTGTTTGCCCCCACTGTTCCCCTTGAAAGGCTGTTCCAGAGCTTCACTCCTCTGATGCTCAGAAACCTTGGTCTAATTTTAAGCCTAAACTTATTGATGGCCAGTTTGTATCCATTTGTTCTTGTGCCAGCCGTGGTCCTTGACTTAAATAACTCCTCTCTTTCCCTGGTGTTTATCCCTCTGATGTATTTATAGAGAGCGATCGGATCCCTCTCAGCCTGTGTGTTATGCCAAGCAAGCCAAGCTCCTTAAGTCTCCTCTCGTAAGGCTGGTTCTCCGCTCCTCCGATGGCCCTAGTAGCCGTTCTCCGCAACTGTTCACCTTTCGCGCCCGAGGGGTTTCTCGTTCCGTGGCGGGGAAATCTGTCCTCAATGCTTGTTTCACCAGCATGTCTCACCCCAACCCTCAGGGGCAAGATGTGGGGGCTCAGTTTCCTGGCCTATTCAGCCCTCTCCCCTGAGCCTGACTCCCCGGGAGCCATCAATCCCAGCTGCAGTGGGGGGGTTTCATGTGGACACAGGCACAGCTCGGGTTGGACTGAGAACCCCCAAACTCCTCTCACCCAAGAGCCGTCCGACGGGAGCAGCCGGCAGTTGCTACCAATGCGGGCTCTGAGGGAAGTGGGGGCGGAGAGAGGGTCCAGGGGCCACTCCCCTGGTTTGAAGTCCCCTGCCATGCCGTCGCTAATGTTTCCATCTCTCGGTGCCCTCTCCCTGCTATGGTGTTCTGTCCTGGTGGCTTCCCGGCCCCAGCCAGTCACTAGAAAGGTCTCTGATGACACACGCTGACTTGTCTTGCTCCCAAACCTAGGCGCCTCTGTGTTCTCAGCTGCTGTCTGTGCCAAGCTAGTAGGCAAGGCTCCCGGGCACGCGATGGCATCGGGCAGCAGCCCAGGCTGTGAGAGCGGCAGGAACATGGCTGGCTGGCATGTGGACGTGCATCTGCTGGGGGAAGCGATGTGTCGTTTAACCCTTTGTAGCTGGGGCTAGAGCTCCACGCCCTGAATGGCAGCGTGTTCCCTGTAATCGCCAAGAGCGTCGGGCATATGGACTTGTCCTGCCCGGCGGGCTGATCTCTGTGGAGAACCCTGCTTGCCTGCCGCTGTCCAGTGGCAGGGTCCGCGTTCCCTGCCTGAGACAGATGCATCGTGGGCCTGCCTCCTGGCCGTTGATTCGGAATCACCCTGAGCTTGCAAAGTTTAGTTCTGGGTCTGAAATTCACCTTTGGCAGGGGTGGGTGATTCAGGCCCGTCCCGAATTCCTCCTACGGTACCTCGCTCTCGTGGGGAAGCCACCTCAGTCCCCTGCCAGCCCCTTCCCAGGCGCAGGTACCAAATACTGCGCTAAAGTACCCGGCTTGGGAAAAATAAAGCAAGATCCGATCTAGGAGCCCATGCCCTGGTGCATCTTGGAACAAATTCATGATGGACTCAGAACGGCCACTCCCTCGTGATGGTCAATTTCCCCTGCAGCTGGTGTGCTGGCCACCTTCCTTAAATGGCTCTGTGCTGCTGAGCTGAAAAGACGCAGTTGCCCCTGCCCCCCCTTGCCTTTGCACTCCCAGTTGGCATGGGGCCCTGGCACAGGGAAGCTGACTCACTCCCCTCTGACCCTGGCATCCTGTGTGTGTGAAGCTGGAAGTGGAGTGACTTGTCAGGAAAGTATTTCCCCTCCGGTGCCGTGGGCACCTGAGTCACTCGATAAGCAGGCCGCTGCTATCTGCCTGCGCCTTCCAGCGAGTCCGTGGCCCCGTATGCACGATGGACGTGCCGGGACTCGCGCAGGAAAGGGAACGGCAGGTGGGTGAGCCGGGGAAGATCTCACCTCTTCCATCTCAGGCGGCCGGCTCTGACTCAGAGCTCGGCTGCACCCCCTGCTGCTCCAGTGCAGAGTCCAACTCGGCCTGGCTGCTTTCCACCCTCGCAGTCCCAGTGCTCTGGGAAGGTTTAAATTTATCCCGCAGATGTGGGGGTCTAGTCCAGGCTCTGCCGCAGCCTCCCCGTGGGACCTTGGACAAGTCACTTAATCTCTTTGGCTTCTTTCCCGTTCCTCCAGCAGGGTGGGTCTGAGACCCTTCTCGGCCGCGTCCCAGTATCTCCCAGCCCCCTTGGCTCTGCATCTCGGCTGGAAACATGTTCCTCTCTTGTGTTCCCCTCCCCCACCAGCAGCTCTTTCTCCGTCTGCCTCTCATTTGGCTCAGGCTTGTGTGAGGTACAGCTCGCAGGGTAGATGCTGGAGAAATCGCAGCTGTGGGGTAAGGAGAGACAGATCTACACCGGGCAGCACAAGGGGTGCATAGCCAGGGTGTAACTGAAAGACACATACACACATATCTAGGATAGTAAATGCCGTACGTCGCCAGCACCCGTGCAAATAGAACTGAACGGAGAGGAAGGATGGGCCAGTGGTCAGGGCCCTAGCCTAGGACTTGGGAAACCCACATTCCTGCTCCATCTTGGGCCCAGATCCTCAAAGGTATTTCAGCTCCTCACTTCCGTTAGCCTCCCCGGGCCTCAGTTCTCACCTGTAAAACAATAACAGCGGTGCCCGGCCTCCCTGGAGTGTCATGAGGGTACATACAGAGACGATTGTGAGGTGCAGATGCTGTGGCACCGGGACCCATCTAAATCCCTTAGACAGACAGGTAGAATTTTAATAAACTACCCTCCCCTCCACCCCCAGGCTGCCATCCATGCCATGCGGTTGGAGTAGATGAGTGTGCTATGACAGGTGGGCGACAGGCGAGGACCAGAGCTAGGTGCTGCCCATGGGCCACTTCCTTTAGCCGTGCAATACTCGCCACCATGGTCCAGGGAGTTGCTCTTGGTTTACTGGTTGTGGGTTGACGAGGCCATGTGTGAACGGGGTCCCTACCACCGAAGTAGTGGCTTAGGGTTGGGCTTGTTAGTAGTGGCTTGTTGGGCTTCTTGAGGGCTCCTCCTGCTGTTTGATCCTAACTTCTGTTAGGTGCCCAGATGCTACGGTAATGGGCACAGAGCACACATTTAAACACAATGGCGGCTCGACTCCCAAACGTGCTGGCTGGAGACTCCTTCTCTGCTAGTGCCAGGGCAGGGGGCACTGCTGTGTTCCCACAGTCCTTACTCCCTGTCAACTGGAGTTTGCGATCAGAAGAGGAGTCTGTCCCCGTTTATACAGCAGACATGGGTTCTACTCCAGATTCTGCCACGGACTCCCGGGGAGACCGAAGGCAAGTCACTTAATCGCTCCGTGCCTTAGTTTCCCCATCTCTGCGTGGGTCTAGTAATATTTCCCTACCTTGCAGAGGGGGCTGTGAGGCTAGATCCATCTGGGTTTGGGAGATGCTCCCATACTACTGATATGGAGTTAGCTGGACAGAGAGATAGAAATTCCCCTGGTCTTGGCTGGACCGGAGAAGATGGGAATCGGATCTAATCCCCACTTGGTTTTGGGCTTGCAAACCCAGAGTGAGATTCTGCAAAAGCCAAGCCAGCCTGGGATTCTTTGCATAGGCTTCTGATCTCCATCCAGCATCCGGGCCAGGCTGTGTGGTCTTCCCACCTTCCTCCAAGGTGGTGCACCGTTGCTGGAACCTCTGGAGAACCGAGCTGTAGATGGAGCCTACTTCTGCGGAAGAATGTAAATAAAGCCGCAGCTGAAGTGGTTGAATATTGAGGGGTCTATACATTTCCCAGCAGTGCGGTTTTACCCTGCCCTAAACAGGGCCAGATTAACCTTTTGTGGGCCCAGTGCCAAATATATTTGTGGGCCCCCATGGGGGCAATGGAGCATGGCGCGGGGGGGTCGGTCCCTGGAGCGAGGGGCCGGCCAGGGGCATGGCATGGCAGGGGCGGCCCCGCTCCGCCCAGCCCAGGGCGAGAGCACTGTTTTTTGCCAGACGGACAATGTCCTGCCCGGCCCTGTGCTGCCAGCATGCCCCTTCCTGTCAGGGTGGGCCTATGCCACGCCACACAGCCGCCCCACCCAACACCCCCCCCCCGACTCCCTATGGCCAGAGCCCCCCTGGACTCGCTATGCCCAGCGCCCCCCCCCCACCCCCGAGACTCTCCCACAACTGCACAGTGCCCTGCACAACACCACCCCTGCCCACAGCCCCACCACAACTGCCCAGCACCCCCCACAGAACCCCCACTCCCTAGTGCCCCAACACACACATCTTCCCCGCCCCCTCACAGCCCAGCACCTCCCCCCCCCAGACCACCCAGAAACCCACTCCCCCACACCCTGCCTCCCGGCCGCACTCACCAGCCCTCTGGGAGGCAACTGTGTGTGGCCTGCTCCAGCCAGGCTCCCTCAGGACCCACTTGCCTGGAGGGGCCCAGCCAAGCCCCCCACACTGTCCCCTCCCCCTCGACTGCCGAGACTGGCCAGGCTTCTGCCCCAGTACCAGGCGGCTCAGCTCCCGGGAGGCAGGCGGGGCCCCGCAAGTGGTGGGAAGCAGAGGCTGCCCGGACCTGGAGGTGCACCGGGGGCAGAGAGGAGCCCTCGGCTGGCCAGCGGGCAGCCGAGAGGAGCAAGTGATGGGGGTGGGGGAGCCAGCGGGCTGGCGGGGTCTCAGGGCACAGGGCAAGCGAGCATGGGCCTCCTGAGAAGTGACTGTAAAATCAGCCACCCACCCTGCCTCATCTGCCCCCCCCACTGTGTGTATCGGGGGCCGACAACAGGAAGATTGGAAGAGATATTAACATGGGCCGCAGAGAGAGCGGTGCAGAGAGATCCAGGGAGGGCTGAGAGCACCTGTCTGTGCAAACCTTCGCTGTCCAGCACGGGGCTATTCCGCCGACTCCTTTAGGGGGTGCCTGGTGGGATGGGATGTATGATTTGGCTTCTGGTGGGTGGATGCCACCTGCCATCTCACACAGCCGAGGGGCAACAAACTCCTCTGGGGGGGGCCAGGAATCCACATGGGACCAAATCTCGGCTTCTTCCCTCCTTGATGCCTCATCCCTCTAAATCATATGCAGTCACCTAATGGGGAGACATTGAGTGGTGGGGGCAGATAATTTTGTAATGGTGACACCCAGCTGCTTCCCCTAGTGGGGCCCCGTTCCTGCATCACCTTGGAAGTGTAGCTGCTAGGAACCGCTTGCCCTGATCTGTTCCTCGAGGAGGAGGATGGTGCGAGGAAGGTTGGCGTTTTGGGGCCCCCCGTCCTGCATGAAGACATCTCGGTGAGGCGACTAGGGGCCGGCTGAAGTGTTGTCAGGTGCGACCCGGCTGACTCTCCCTGAGGCGCACAGCCGGCGGGAAGGGAGACATTAGCTGCAGTGAATTAATATTGAGATGGGCTCTTCGGCACCCCGCCCCCCATGCGCACACACGTCAATAATATGTATCCATGGCAATGTAGCTTCCTGCTGCTGCTCCCGCCGAAACAGGGAACGAGTGAAATTATGTAAACGGATCTAGAGTGTAATAGTAATCTCAGCGCTCGGTGACAGACAGTCTGACTGGCACGGGAGCAATGGGATTCGGGGGACAAGCCCTCAGTGATAGATAGTCCGACTGATGCTGGAGCAATGGGGCTTGGGGGATGAACCCTCGGTGATGGAAAGTCCGACTGACACTGGAGCAATGGGGCTTGGGGGATGACCCCTCGGTGATGGAAAGTCCGACTGACGCTGGAGCAATGGGGCTTGGGGGATGAACCCTCGGTGATGGAAAGTCCGACTGACACTGGAGCAATGGGATTCGGGGGACGAGCCCTCGGTGATGGAAAGTCCGACTGACACTGGAGCAATGGGATTCGGGGGGCGAGCCCTCGGTGATAGTCTGACACTAGAGCAATGTGGTCAAGGAACAAGCCCTCGGTGACATACAGTCTGACTGGCAATGAGGTTTGGGGGACGAGACCTCGATGGCGGACAGTCCGACTGACAGTGGGGCAATGGGGCTCGGGGGACGAGCACTCTGTGACAGACGGTCTGACTGACACAGAGATGAGCTGTTGACAGGAGCATGCCCAGCTGATCCTGGGGCGTCGTATCAACAGGCAGAGCAGGCTGGTTGGCCTGTTGCAGCTCCGGCTGCATTCAGGAATAGCTCCTGCAGTGCTGATCCCTGGGGGAAAGGCCAGCGCGGGCTTTGGCATGGATTGCTTTGGGGCCTGCGTGCAGAGACTCCAGTCTGCCTGCTGCAGCCACTGCCAGCACGGCCTTGTGACAAACAGCTCTCCCGTTGGTGAGCAGCCGTGTTCCCTCCAGGCCTGTCTCTAGCTAGGTGTTTGTACGTGCCTCGCCCAATCTCAGGTAGGGCCTTCTGGCACTACCGTAACAATAGGAACAGGGGTCCAAGCCCCCTTGTAAGCTTCTTGCCCGTTACGCGGCATTGCTGTGTGCTGTTCAGCAGCAGCCACGTTCCACCCCAGAGGTGGCTGCGTTTTGCTGCTGAGTGAAGTTGATTCTCTTTTTGCTGCCTCGGTGTGTGGGTGTGGGTGGGGGAAGGAAGGAAGAATTTAACGCTTGCAAAGCACTGTGAGATCCCGGGGGGAAGGCCGCTCCAGGGAGGGTGCAAAGCACCAGGCTCACAGCCATAAACGCTGAGCAGATTCCCAGGCCCCTGAGCTCCTTTGCTGCCTTGTGTCTTTGGCAGGCTGCTGACCGGAGCGCCCCAGGACGTGGCGGCCGGGACGGAGAATGCCACGCGGACGGGGGCCATGTACTCCTGCCCCCTGAGTCTCTCCACGAATGACTGCGAGCGAGTGGACATTGAGGAGAAGAGTATGCGAGCGCTTCTCAGCCCCCTGTGCCCCACCCAGGGAAACCCACCCCCAGCCAGCCTAGCAACTTGGGAGGTGGGGGTTAAATCCCACCCGTCTTGGGTGATGCTCCCCCTGCGGGGATGTTGCTGTCTTCAGACTCCTGACCCCGTTCTGTCCTCTCTCTGCTGGCAGACGGGGGAGCCACAGGGTGCAGGGAGGGTCCTGTTAACCATTTAAGAGCTGAACCCAAGCTGGAAGGGAGGAGAGAACAACCCCTTTCTCACTGCATACATGTCCCCTGCTCCACCCCACTGCTCTGTCAGTGCTCCCCCAGCCCTGCCCCATGGTAGCATGCTCTTCTGGGCAGGCAGCCCCATGCTTTCCCAGTCCTGGGCTTCCCCTATGCACTGTCCCATGCTCTCTTGGGAAGTTCAGCCCCTGCGGTGACCCACTCACGGCAATGACAAGTGCTGCAGAGGGCTGGGGGCCTCCAGCCCTGCCCAGGAGGGTCTCTTGCTGGAGGGATCCATTATTGCATTATTCGAGGGCTGGGGCATGAGCAGGGGAGGTGGCTACGCATTCTCATGTGGTCACTGCTCTTGCGTCATTGTCTCCTCTGCTCCGTGTGCCCAGGTGAACCACAGAAGAACATCATTAAGGACATGTGGCTGGGGGTGACCATCGCTAGCCAGAGACAGCCCTCGGGGAGAGTGCTGGTGAGTGTGGCCTGCTGGGATACCTTGGCGGGTTTGGTGGGGGAGCTTGTCAAGAGCCTGAGCATCACACCTAGGACACGATTCACCATTGCACGTGCCTTGCACAGCATTTACACCAGTGCAGGGCAAATACAAAATGAGAGGGAAGGGAGCGTGGCCTAGTGTTTAGAGCAGGGGACACCAGGCCTGTTTCTCCGCTGCCGGCCTCAGTGTCAGGCTTCACACCCATGCAAAGTGGGTGGGAAATGCCCCCAGGCCACTCGCTTGCGTAACCGGCAAGACATGGTGCACGGCGGTGGGGACTCCTGGGTTCTATTCCTGCCCCGATCTTGACTATGGGCAAATCACTTGCCTCAGTTTGCCCTTTTGTAAAATGGGACTAATGATACTGACTGCCCCTCACGGATTGAATTAATGAATGGATGAGGAGGGGCTGCAGAAGAGCAATATAATGGAGCAGGTCACACCTGCAATTACACTTCGTATAGAGATGCAGCCTGTGGAGACTACAAGTCCCAGAATGCAATGCCCCAACTTGCTCTGGAGGGCCTTCTGCACGGAGCATTGCATGCTGGGATCCGTAGGCTCTGGGGGCAGTGCCCCTGCATTAAAGAGGAAGGCAATTACCCCTTTAGTTGCAGAGGTGTAGCTCTCTCTAGGGTTTGAAACCATGCAACTGCTTCCCTCTCTCTGCACCACTCTCTCCACCCCTCCCTCGCCAAGGACCCCGTCATGGCGTATGGTTCCCAGTCGTTCCTTTTCACTGGGCTTTTGCCGAGCGAGGGTCTGGTTTCCAGATTGCAATGGCAGCCTGGAGGAAACCAAACCAGGCCAACCGTCTCGGTGCCAGCAGCTCAGCCAGAGGCTGCGTGGGAAAGACCATGAAACAAGGGGGAAGGATAGCTCAGTGGTTTGAGCATTGGCCTGCTAAACCCAGGGTTGTGAGTTCAATTCTTGAGGGGGCCACTTAGGGATCTGGGGCAAAATCAGTACTTGGTCCTGCTAGTGGAGGCAGGGGGCTGGACTCGATGACCTTCAAGGTCCTTTCCAGTTCTAGGAGATAGGATGTCTCCATTAATTTAAAATCCAGAACTGAAAGGGGAAGGCAGCCCCCGGGGGATTCAGAGCCGAGCAGGGCTTAACCATTGCCGGCTGCAGTTCTGCTGGTCTGCCTGTGTGAGATCCAGGGCCCATCACGGGGATAACTGGGCTCTGCGGGACTCTGTGGGTCTAGCTCTCCGTTGCCCAGGTAGAGGGTTTCACAGTCCGATCTGTGGTAACGTCTGACACCCGCTCTGCCCTGTGTAATTAACGTCTGAGGTGCAGGGCGATGGAGAATCAGCCCCATAGACGCCTATAGAGCCCCGTTACCTCGGGGATGGGCTATGGATCACTCGCTCTCCGATGCCTTTGCTGGCAGGGGTCCCGGGCCGCTCCTGAGCTCGCGCTTCCGGTTCGAAACCCCAACTCAGCGGCTCAGGCAGGGGGGCCAGACCTGGCAGAGGTCAAGGGAGGCTAGCGACCCCGCAATGGAAATATTGTGGGGGCTCCCCCTGACTCCTCCTATCCCTCTGCCCCTACCCCCTTTGCCGGAAGCTTCCCCCCACCGCCTCTGCCTCCCTTTCCCCAGGGATTCTAGCTCCAGACCCATCTGCCTTTTTTAAAGCACATTTGCGGCTGGCGTCACGGCCCTGGGGGCTGATGTCTATGCCGTATCCACGGCGGGCCATGTTCACCCCTGGTGTAACTCCGTGCGCTCCCCTGAAGGTAACTGAGCCCCGCCCAGAGCAGAGAGAGCGGAGCGTCGGCTTCACCCGCAGGCTCCGTGCCAACCCCCCCCCCAGCAGGTGTGTAACCGGCAAGACATGGTGCACGGCGGTGGGGAATCAGACCCCTGCAGTGGAGTGCATCAGGACTCCTGGGTTCTATTCCTGCCCTGATCTTGACGATGGTCAAATCACTTGCCTCAGTTTGCCCATCTGTAAAATGGGACTAATGATGTTCAGCATGTTCCGACTCCATGGTCCTTCCGTCCTTGGCTTTCCTGCTGCGGCTGCCATCCTCACAACTACACAGCCCATGCCCACCCATGCTTGCCTGCATGCACATAAGCATGCCTAGGTACGCGTGTACCCTGATCTTTGCACGGTCATTCACAGCTATGCCATGCCCACTGGCATCCAACCCATCCCCCCTTGTACATGCACCCTTCGATACACATGCATCCACTGGCACTGCTTCTAAGCATTGGGCTATCAGGGGCTATATGGACTGCTGCTCTGACCTGGAGTGGTAGGAGTGGGATATTGGGGGTATATGCACTGAGCACCCCAGCTTACATGCAAACACCCCTGCTCATGCCCACGCCTGTCCTTGCCCCCGGCGCCTCACCAGGCAGATCTTTGCCTGGCTCGTGGAGCTGCAGTTTCCATCTTCCCCCTCATCTGCAAATCCTAAAATTGGTTCAAAAGGCCTCAATTAAATTAGCTGGAAGGCAAGGCGGCACTTTGGGTAACAGGAGCTACATCTCCACAGCTGTGATTGGGAGGGCCGGTCCCCCGAGGGGCAGATTGGGGACATCTGCGACTACTGGCGTTGAGCGAACAGCAGACATTCTACCCAGAATGTCCCCCAACCCCATTGGCTCCTAGGGGGCTACGGCCAGGGAACAATCTCACGAGGTAGGAGAGGAAAGGAAAGCTGGCCAGTGGTTACGGCTTGGGAGACCAGGGGTCATGTCCCTTCTCTGCCACAGACTGTTTGTGTGACCTTGGGCAAATCGCTTAGCCTCTCAGGCCCTCATCTGGTTTGCTAATAGCGCTGCCCTACCTCACAAGGATAAATAGACCGAAGGTGCTCAAATAACGCACTAATAGGGTCGTGTAAGTACGATCGCTGGAGACTGCCAGAGCTGCTGGTCCTGACTGGATCTCTCGCTCAGTGTAACAGTGCTTAGCTTAGCTCTGCCTTGAGTGCAGGGGACTGGACTAGAAGACCGCTCGTGATCCCTTCCGGGCCTATGATTCTATGCCTTCATCTGGCTGCGTGCGGGGCTCGAACCTGGGAATCAAAGTGGATGGGTCGGCACTGCTTGAGCACAGAGGGCCACGCTGGGTTAGCCTGGCTTATGCGTGCTTCCCCTTCCCAGCCCAACAGAGAGGGGAAGAAGGGTAACGCAGCTTGTGCTTCTACCCAGGATGCATTGGGCTGAATGAGGATAGCGTCTGCAGTTACACTTCGTGTTCTGCTGCAGACCAGGCATGATCGGGTCCGGGGCTGGGACTGTGGGAATACAAATAATAATAATAATACATTAATTAATTCCAAGGGCCTGGTGATTGCCATGCTCCAGGGCTCATGCTGATCGCCAGCTGGGATCAGGAAGGGATCCCACCTTGCCCCATGATACAGCATTCCTGAGTTTCATGAGGGTTTAGGCCTTCTTCTGAGGCACTGGCCACTTGAAGAGATGGTGGCCTTGACCAGAGGGTCTGATTGGATATGGCAGGAAACAGGAGGAACTGTTGGTCTGATTTCTGGGGGCAGGACGCTGGAATAGGTGGGCCAGGGCTATGGTTTGATTGGAGGTGGGGTATCAGGTTAGCCGTGCTGTTGGTTTGATCTGGTACAGTTCGAAGTATGACACAGCAGAGGATGGACAACCGCTCCAATCTGGTAGGGCAAGAGGTGGGGAACTGGAGAAGATGAACCTTGGTCTGACCTGGAGTGGCAGGAGGCGGAATATGGGGGTATATTGACTGCTGCTCTGACCAGGAGTGGCAGGACTGGGATACCGAGGTATATGGACTGCTGCTCTCCCGTGATCTGGTAGGAGGTGGGATATGAGGAGTGTATGGACTGTCGCTCTCACCTGAAGTGGTTGGAAGTGGGATATTGGGAGTATACAGACCTGGAGTAGCAGGAATGGGATATAAGGGTACATGGACTGCTGCCCTCCCCTGATCTGGCAGGAGGTGGAATATCTGGACTAATGTATCTGGAGGTGGCTAGCTCTGGCCCATTGGGCTGACCCAGGATACCAACCCCTATGCGGTAGCCCCAGTGCCCCGCGAGCCCCGGACAGCAGCATGCTTGGCACTCACCCAGTTTGCTCCTGGCTCCCCAGGCCTGCGCTCACCGATACGCCAGGGTCCTGATGTCTGGCAACGAAGAGCAGCATCGCATGGTGGGGAAATGCTACGTCCGCGGCAATGACCTGCAGCTGGAGCTGGCAGACGACTGGCAGACCTACCACAACGAGATGTGCAACTCCAACAACGAGGAGACTGGCATGTGCCAGATGGGCACCAGCGGCGGCTTCACCGCCAACACCGTCTACTTTGGGGCGCCTGGCGCCTACAACTGGCAAGGTCAGTCCCGCGGCCACCAGCTGCTTTGGGTCTCCCGCCCCCCACCCTGGCACTGCCCTTCCCCCAGCCCATGTGCCTGGACCAACACGGCCTCTCTGGGTACGCCTACACCGCAAGAAAGACCCGCGGCGCGGCCGCGGCTGACCCGGATCAACTGACTCGGGCCGCGGGGCGGTACAATTGCAGTGGAGATGTGTGGACTTGGAGAACCCGCAAGTGGGGAGGATCCCAGAGCCCTGGCTCCGTCCCAGAGCCCTGGCTCCAGCCCGAGCCCAAACGTCTCCACGGCAGGTTCCCGAGCTAGCTGATCCAGACTGAGACTCACTGCCGCTGGGTTTTTATCAGTGTAGACGTACCCTCGGTGTGGCCACACCATGAGTGTCCAGTGGCTCTCCTAGGGGCGGAGGGCTGGTGGGGAGGGAAAGGGGCAAGGAAGCAGCACAGGTATACAGAAGTGGCTGGTGCTGGGGAGGGGGATGGAGAGAGATTCCTGTGCCTGCTGCCGCCACCTGCTTCTGGTTTGAACTATTCCGTGTTTCCCTCCCCGGCTGCAGGGACGAACTACGTGCTACACCGAGAGAACTGGGACCTGGTCGACTTCTCCTACCCCAACCATAACAATGGCAACATCTACATAGGTACCTTCCGCTGCGTCTGGAAGGGACGTTCCCCCCTTGCCCTCCCCAAGTAACAACGCGGGGGGCGGGGATAGAGAAGGGCAGCTCTGCCACTGTCTCCCTATAGGACCCCATGGCAAGTCAGGCAGCCGCTCTGTGCCTCGGTTTCCCCAGGTGTAAACTGGCTGTCTGGTTTCCTCATTGTTCCTACGGGGGAGTTCCCATGCGCCTGTGAGTCATGCCACTCAGGTCCAGGCTAGCGGGGTGCTTCGCCCATTGCTGTTAGCAGGTTGAGAGCCAAAGGGAATCCCAGTCTGATGCCCCTTTCCCCACAGACAGATGCTGAGATGGGAACTGGAACGGGGAAGCACCTTTCAAGCCCAGATGCTTCCCTGACCCTCTGGGGCTGGCAGTGAAATCTCCCCCTGGGCCAGGAGGATGCTGGTGACGGTCTCTCTTGCGAGGGCATTTGCAGCCTCTGTGTCATGAGCTTGCTGGGCCTCAGTCCACTTCCCAGCACCCTCAGCGCCAAACCCACTGCTGCTAATTGTCCCCTTGGCTGTCAGCCTCAGGAGGGAGACCAAGGGCTGCCTGGACCAGAGACAGCTCATGCCTAGGGTGGGTCCCTCTGGGTCAGGGCTAGGGGGGCAGCTTGCCCTGCTGCTAAGCAGCCTACAAGTGCACTGGTGGTACAGAGAGGGCATCAGCTGGCCAGGGGATCAATCTGGCGTCTCTGACAAGTATCAAGAGCCTGATCCAAAGCCTGTTTAAGACTCCAGTGGGCTTTGGTGCTCTGGCCCACACGACTGTGTCCCCACATGGGTCCATTCAGGTTTGGGACCAGGGTTGGCATCAGTTCTTTGTCCATGCAAAGACTCACACGCTGGGCGATGCAGCTGTCTGTAGCTGCTAGCTAGGGTCCATCCCAGCTATGCGTTTGCCTGGGATCCCCCCAAACCCCCCAGGTTGTGATTCCCCCCCTGCCCCCCAAG
The DNA here is from genome assembly GCF_028017835.1 of Emys orbicularis. Lineage (NCBI taxonomy): Eukaryota > Metazoa > Chordata > Testudines > Emydidae > Emys > Emys orbicularis. Next base: position 7,257,813 of record NC_088707.1, read on the forward strand.
TGAGGGGCCCTGCCGCTCCCAAGGCCTGACGCCTGTCCCCACCACTCTCCAGGCTACACGGTCCAAGCCGCCAGCGCCGTCCTGCACCGGAACCAGGTGACCCTTGTCACTGGAGCTCCCCGCCACCAGCACGCGGGCGCCGTGTACCTGCTGACGGACGTCTCCCGCAGCACCCTGGAGAGGAGCCTGGTGCTGCCTGGGGAGCAGGTGGGCTCCTACTTCGGGAGCGCCATCGCCCTGGCGGACCTCGATAACGATGGGTGAGCTCTGCAGGCCCGTGAGTGGGAGCGGCCCAGGGAGAGGGGCTCCCCTGCGTGACGGAGACCTGCATGGCGTTGTGATTCCATGGGCAGACCCTGGATCTCCGTAGCTTGGGGGGTGTCTCCATAGCTCATAGCTTGGGGGATCTCTATAGCCCATAGCTTTGAGGTGGGCCCATAGCTGGGGGGGATCTCCATAGCTTTGAGGGAGGCCCATAGCTTTGAGGAGGTCTCTGTAGCCCATAACTGGGAGGGGGAATCTCCATAGCTTTGGGGGGGGGGCCATAGCTTTGAGGTGGGCCCATAGCTTTGAGGGGGTCTCTGTAGCCCATAGCTGGGGGGGATCTCCATAGCTTTGAGGTGGGCCCATAGCTTTGAGGGGGTCTTTGTAGCCCATAACTGGGGGGGAATCTCCATAGCCCATTGCTTTGAGGAGGGCCCACAGCTTGGAGTTACGGGGCTCTGTATCTTTGAGGAGAGAGATCCCCATAGCTTTGGGGGGGTCTCTGTAGCCCTTAGCTTGGGGGGATCTCCATAGCTTTGAGGGGGGGCCATAGCTTTGGGGGATCTCCATGGTCCATAGCTTTGAGGGGGTGTCTCTGAAGCCTGTATCTTTGGTGGGGGGTCTCCATAGCCCATCTCTTTGGGGGAGGGTCTCCAGAGCACTGACCGGGTCTGATCCACCATCATAGTCGCCCTTGGCCCTGACCCCGCCCTTCCTGTCCCTGCCGGCAGGTGGCAGGACCTGGTGATTGGGGCCCCGTACTACTTCGAGCGGAAGCAAGAGGTGGGCGGCGCTGTCTACGTGTACATGAATGAGGCTGGCAGCTTCCAGAACCGGTCCAGCCTGGTTCTGAAGGGACCCAGCAACTCGGCCTTCGGCTTCGCCGTGGCCAGCATCGGGGACGTCAACCAGGACGGCTTCCAGGGTGCGTGGGGCTGCCCCTCCCACTCGGGGGGGGGGGCGCTTGTGATGGGAGACCTCGGGGCTCACTGGGTATCCAGGGGGTACTGCAGTGCCATGGGGCCAGGGAGTTATAAGGGTGGCTCTTGGAAGGGGTAGCTGGGAGGGTGTGGTGGGGGGTGAGGTTGCAGGGCTTGGGGTGCGGTAGGGTTTGGGGAGCTCGGGGTGTGCTGGGGGTATGGGGTGGCTCTGGGGTGGGATTGAGGGACTCTATGTGTGGGGGGGGTTTGTGTGGGTATGGGGGAGCTCAGGATGGTGTGAGGTTTGGGAGCTATGGGGTGGCTCGGGGTGGTGTGGGGTTTGGGGGATTCAGGAGGTGGTTTGGGGGTATGGGTTGGCTCTGGGGTGGGATCAGGGGGCTCTGATGTGCGTGGGGTTTAGTCTGGGTGTGGGGTGCTCTGGGGGCTGTGTAGGGTTTAGTCAGGGTATGGGGGGCGGGTGTGGGGGTTGGAGGGTATGTATGGGGTGGCTCGGGGGGTCGTGTGGGGTTTGGGGGATCCATGGGGGCGGTGTGGAGGTATGGGGTGGCACTGGGGCTGGTGTGGGGGTTCGGGGGCTGGGGTGGTGTGTGGGATTGGGGGAAATGGGTGGCTCTGGGGTGAACTGAGTTTGTGGGGGGGCTCATGAGTGGTGGGGATTTAGTGAGGGGGCTGGAGATGGCTTCTGTGGGGCTGGAGGAGCTGGGGTCTCTGGTGGAGCTTGTGTGACCCTTCGCCTCTCCCCACAGATATCGCCATTGGGGCTCCCTTCGAGGGCCCCGGCAAGGTTTACATCTACCACAGCAGCTCAGGGGGGCTGGTGGCCAAGCCCCGGCAGGTAAAGGCACCTTGTGCACCCCCTTGCTCCCCCTAGGGGGCGCTTTGCAAAGGGAGAATTCCATTGGGCGGAGCCAAGTCCTGGCCAGGGAGAGAGATGGGGGGGCATCTGGCACAGTCCCTCCCCCACCAGGGAAGCGTTAGCATCAGGAACAGGCTAGGAAATGCTCCCCTCCCTAATCTGTGGGTGGATGATGGATATGGGATGATCCTAGAAGGGTGCGAAGGAGGGGGAGACACATGGGGAAAAGGCAATTGGGATTCCCAGGATCTTCCCAGGGTCCTGCCCCAAACCCCACTGAACTGCTGGCCCGGGGGGCGGGGGGTGGTGGTCCTGGAACGGCCGTGGGTGACTCCCTTTCCTCCCCCATCCCCCGCCCTGCAGGTGATCAGCGGGGCAGAGCTGGGCCCGTCTGGCATCCAGACCTTCGGGTACTCCCTGAGTGGGGGGCTGGACGTCGACAGAAATTCCTACCCCGATCTGCTGGTGGGGAGCTTGTCAGAGCAGATAGCTCTGCTCAGGTAAGGGGGGTTGGGGTTGGGACAGGGCATGCTGCCAGGGCAACCTTTCCCCTGCAGGGGCAGGCTGGGGGTGGCTTCTTAGGGGCGGCTGCTATTCTGAGGCTGGTCTCTGGACCCACAAGTACAGGGGGATTGTGTGGGGCTCAGCATGGGGGGGGGGCTCTGTTGGCATCAGTGGGGATTGAACCTGGGACCTTCAGCAGAGGCACCAGCTGCTCCGCTTGAACAGGAGCAGGTGTAGATATGGGATGGGATTGGGGGGGCTCTGGGTGTGGCGAGAAAGGGAGACTCAGGGTATTGCACGACTGCCCCCTACAGGCGCCAGTGGGGAGTTCGCTCTCCGTGGCCCATTCAGCCCTTGGCCAACCATCAGTCCTGGCAGGGACAGGGCTGGTGCCCCAAATCTCTCCGTGCTCATGTCACCCAGGCCCCCTGACTGGACAGTGGGCCTCTTGCAGCCACTCCTGTCTTGGGCTGCACTGAAACCAGGGGAAAGGCTCAATATCCTGCTGCCAGCTCTGTCTAGCCCTGTACCCCAAGATTTTGGGTCCCCTGAGCCGCGGAGGGGCCTTGTGCTGAGAAGGAGCCATGAATGGTGTGATGAGAAAGGAGAATCCCAGCCTCTGTATGGGACAGAGACTGCCCTCACCGCCCCCCAAAGCCCTCCACTGTGCCCCCCAAAGCCCACCCCCTGCTGGGGAGGTGGGAGCAGGGTGGCGTCCGGCAGCTCTTGGCGCTGGTGGGCAGAGCTGGCGGTGGTTCCTGCTGGGAGGGAGGCTCGGCTGAACTCTTCCCTTTCTCTGCCTGCCCAGAGCTCGACCTGTGATCAACATCTTGAACAAAATCTTCACGGTGAGCCCCAGCGTGGTGGACCCGGCCAAGTGCACCCCAAACTCCTGGTAAGGGTCCCCCCAAAAACGTCATCCATGCCCCCCGATTGGCAGGGCCCCCGGATGGCGCCCAGGGGCTCATGGGGCTAGTTCTGCATGGTAAGGAAGAGCCCTGCGGTCCCTGTGCCCGTAGCATCCGGGTGGGCTGTGTCTGCGGCCAGAGCGACTGGGACGCGTCTGGGACCCTGCCTGCTGGCCCCGCCCCATCCTGCTGTCACTGACCAGGGCCTCCTCTCTCGCCCCCGCAGCATCCAGGTGCAGATCTGCTTCTCCTACAACCAGAGTGCTGGGGACCCCAAGTACAAGGAGCAAATCAGTGAGTGGGCTGGAGAGGGAGGGGGTGTGAGACGCACTGGCGGGTGTGCGCTGCAAATTGTGTGTGCACACGCCCAGTGTGAGCAATGGTGTGCGCATGCAGTGGTGTATATATGTGTGGGGGGGGGAGGGGACAGCAAGATGCACAGGGAAAAGGAAATTGGGGGAGGGGTTCCTGGGTTCCAGGGGGCTGCCCCTATAACCATTGAACTGTAGGCATGGGGGGAATGCAGCAGCAGTGGGTGTCTCCCTTGCATGCAATGGCGGGTGTGTTCATACAGGAGCACTAGTGGGTGGATGCATGCAGTGATGTATATGTGGGCGCACACGGGCAGGTCATGCAGTGGTGAGTGTGCAATGGTGAGTGGTTTTGCACATGGGCACTGGTGTGTGTGTTCAGTGGTGCATGTGCATGCTTGTGTACTCGTGTAATGGGTGTGGGTGGGTGTGCACTAGTAATGGTGCATGCAGTGGTGTGTGCACGTGCACTAGTAATGGTGCATGTACAATGGTGTGTCTGTGTGTGTGCTCATGTGCAATGTAAGCATCAGTGTGTGTGCGTGGCCAGTGTTTGCCCTGTGTCTCCATTGGGTCTGGCCACCCTGCTGTGGGCGGGAGGTATGAGCCCGTTCTCCCCCCCCCCCACCCCCCGCTCTCTCCAGACCTGCTGTACACCCTGGAGGCTGACAAAGACCGGCGCCCGGCCCGGGTGAGGTTTGCCGGGACCCACTCCGCTGTTTACAAGGGCGTCTTCACCATGCCAGCCACCAAGTGCCATGACCTGCAGCTCCTCCTGCTGGTGAGCAGAGGGCAGCGCAGACCGAACTTAGCACAGGGCAGCGCGGGGAGGGTGTGACCCTGTGGCAGCAGGTGATAGACAGCTGGGGCTAGCTGTCCCGTGGGGCTGGGGTGTGGAGGGGCCTTGCAGGATCTGGGAATAAAGAGCCAAGGGAGGGGAGGGTCTGGCAGCAGGAAAGCCAAGAACCCCCTGTCTAAATCAGGACTCAGCGTGCATGGGGGGGGGGGGGGGGGGGGGGCTCCGGCCCCCAGGGAGCCCCAGTAGCTGGGTCTGATCTGCGCCGGCCGGGGCGGGATCGCCGTTATCGCCAGCAATGAAACCCGCCGTCCTTCCTGCAGGAGAACATCCGGGACAAGCTGCATCCCATAGCGCTGCACATGAACTACGCCCTGGAGGAGAAGCCCAGGGACTTCCAGCTGGGGCCCCGCTCCCTCAAGGCCTTCCCCGTCCTGAATGAGGATCAGCCCCGGGAGAACCACACCGAGGTGGGCCGGGGCTGCCGAGCGACAGGGAGGGGAGGGAGCTGGGCCGGGCCGAGGGGAACGGCGCCTCTGCAGGGCCTGCTTTAAGGGCGTTGAACTTGTTTCTGCTGTAGGGTGTCGGGTGGAGAGGCTTGTGGGGATGGGGTCTGAGCAAGGGACTGGGAGCCAGGACTCCTGGGTTCCATTCCTGGCTCTGACACTGGCTCCATGTGAATAGGAGGGAGGCATCAGCTGCTTGCGTAAAACCTACCTGCCTCCAAGTCTCTGAGGCCCTGCCCTGCTAGAGGGAGGTTTCTAATGGAAACACGTTTCTATAATCCACACTAGCGCTGGGGTGTGCCACATCCCTGCTTGTAGCCGGGACAACTACAGGATAACAGCCTACTGCTGCCGCTGGGTGGTGGAGTGCCTCCCTCAGCTCAAGCGGTGGAGGTCCTGTGCTTTAATGCTGGCGGTCTTGGGGTCAGAGCCCGCCAAGCGGGGTGGGTTGCCCTGTGCTGAATCGGGGCAGCGCGAGTGAATGACCCATGCCGTTGTCAGATTAACTTCCAGAAAGAATGCGGCCTGGACAACAAGTGTAACAGCAATCTGCAGCTGCAGTGCGCCTTCGTCAACGAGCAGAACCAGCCGCTGCCCCGGTGAGAGAAGGGCAGAGCCTGCCCTGGCACCATGCCCCCTTCCCGGGCACACGGAGCCAGCTCAAGGGGGGAGTTTACCTGCCCACTGGGGGGAAATCATCCCTGCCTGGGCCCTGCCTGCTGCTGGGGGGGAGGGGAGTTCCTGTATGGGCGGCTCTCTTTCCCGGTGGGACCCAGAGACGTTCCCCTCTTGTAGGGGAATTGTCGCCCCCTGCCCGTGTGGCGGCCGGTGTCCCCGTGCTGAGCGCTGTCCCTTCTCCGGCGCAGGCTGAATGGGACCCAGGTGCTGCAGTACAGCCGGGACGTCAGGAAGCTGCACCTGAGCGTCGACGTCACCAACGCCCCCTCGACGGGCAGCAACGGCGAGGATGCCCACGAGGCCCTGCTCAACATCACCCTGCCCCCCACTCTGCTGCCCTCCTCCGTCCGGCCCGTAAGGAACCCACTTCCCCTGCTGCCCGCCCCGCTCGGTCCGCACTCTGAGGGATGCTTCCCGCCCGCCATGGCATCCTCCATCCAGCCCCCCTCCTCTGTGCCAACCCGCCCCGCTTCCTCCGCCTCCCGTACACCCCCATTGCCAGCCGTCCACCCGGCCCTGCAGGTGGAGGAGCCCTCTGTCCGTCTGTCCGAGCCCCAGGTCGCTTTCTGTCCCGGTTTAAAGCCCATGGGGAGGGCAGGAGGGACGCGGCTTGTGCCCACCGCTGAGAGGTGCCGTGCTCCATCAGGGCTGGTGAGGGGCACCCGGTCGACGTGCAGCCAGTTATTGCGGTGGGGGGGGGGGGGGGCAGGCAGGCAGCCTGGAGGCCAAAGCCCTGGCTATGGGCTGTGGGGTGGGATATGGGGCTGGCTTTCCCTTCTCTCAGTGCCCTGCTCCCAGGATGGGGAAGGGGGACCCTCGGGGGTGGTGGGTATCAAGGTCCAGGGCCGGGCCCTCAGGCGCGTCCTGCTCCCAGATGGGGCAGCTGCTTCTCAGGTAGAGGTGGGTGGCTGGGGGGGTGGCAGGGCACAGGGATGGGGCAGGAGGCGCTCGGATGGGGGATGGGGAGGTGTCTCTGTGGCGGGGCTGGGCTCATGGGCCGAGCTGATGGTGACACCCCCTTCCCCCGACCTCCCCACAGAGCGGCGCCTGCACCTTTGAGGAGACGGTGCTGTGTGACCTGGGAAACCCCTTCAAGAAGAACCAGAGGGTGAGCGGCGTCTGGCCCCACATGCCCCAGCTCAGAGGGCAGGGTCCCGTGGGGGTGGGGCATGGGGCACCGCCAAGTGGGGCAGCCTATGGGGCTAGGACAAGAAGCCTCGGAGGGTGGGGGGGGGCATGGCAGCCTTTGGACACCAACCACCTTGGGACTCTTGCAGCTTGGGTGGGTGTGGGTGCCAGGTGTCCACGGCCCCCGTGGTGGGTGATCAATGAGATCTGAGCTTCCCCCACCCCAGGGGTCTGTGGCAGGGGGTTGGGGGTGTCCTCCAACAGGGCCAGCCTGGTTGGTAAAGCCCATGCCAGGCACAGCTCCACAGGGACCTGGCCTTGAGCGCTCTGGCCCCTCTGTTGCAGGCAGAGCTGATCATCACCTTCGAAGCCATCAACATCACCCTGGACACCCGCAAGGTCATGGCCCAGCTCCAGCTCTCCACGTGAGTCCCCTGCAGGGGCGCGGAGGGTGGGGGCCAGCTGCAAGGGGGAGGGGTGCTGGATGAGTGAGTTGAAGCAGCTCAGCTGGTAGGAGAGAAAACAGGAAGCAAGGCCAGGCTTTTCCATAGTGCCCCCCAAGCCTGCAGCACTTTGCCATCGAAAGGCGGCCACCTCTGGGGCGGAACGGGGCAGTTAATTAACAGCGCGTAGCAACGTTACGCAGCAGGCTCGGAAAGGAGAGGAAAGCGAGTGCTGTAGCCAGGTGATACCGCAGGCCAGGTGGAATGCAACACCGGGGCATCCAGAATGCCATGGGGCCTTTAATGAGCACAAGAAATCAGGACCAACTCGGAAAAATAGCAGCGCCCCCTATCCCTGTGCTGGGGAATTGGAGTCACCCACACCATTCCCTGCAGGGCAGCGCCCCCTAGCGCCGCTCTGGGGTCAGCATTGGCTCAGGGCAGAGAGCGCCCCCTACAGACGCTGAGGCTGATGGGGTCTGGCTGAAGAACCTTGTGCGTGTCTGGATCTCTGCTCCAAGGCAGGGAGCGAGGTACAGACGGCCCCTGTAATGTTATTTCGGCCCTGTCTCGGCAGGCTGAGTTACCAGGAGGATCTGCAGCCAGTGTGGGCCGAGCTGCTGGTGGACTACACCGTCCAGGCGTCTCTCACCATGTGCGTATCTCTGGGGCTCACGCCCCCCTCGGTTCAGCGGGTTCCTGGGTCCCCGAATTCCAGCCCCCGGGAGGCGCCTCTGTCTCCAGCTTGAACTGGAGTGTGAATTGGGGTGCTGGGCCCCATAGCTCACCCTGCTCAGGGGTTGGCGCCCCATAAGGAGTCTGGGCAGGGGTTGGGGCTGCATAGAGTGTGACTTCTATGCAGGAGTGTGGTTTCTCTATAGCTGCATCCCACTGATGAAGAGACCCTGACTGCATGTGTATCCCCAGACAGTGCTTCCATCTACCCAGACTGGGCTGCTCCTGGGTCTATGCCCAGCTTGGGCCCACCCAGGGCCTCCCCCACGCCCAGCCCCGGGCCCCCCAAGCCCAGCCTGTCACTTTCAGCTCTGAGCCAAGTCCGTGCTGATCCCAGCAACTCCCCACTGCCCAGCACGTGCCCGCTTCTCCTGCCCGGTCTCCCTGTCTGCCCCCCGTCCCCTGCCCCGCTGACCCCAGCCGCTCTCCTCCCCGGCAGGACGTCCCGGCCCCTCCAGACGTCCTTCAGCGGGAAGGTGATGGGGGAGTCAGCCATGAAGAGCGAGCTGGATGTGGGGAGCCCGGTCAGGTTCGATTTCCAGGTACGTAGGCTCCCGATGGGGCGGGGCCAGGGGAGAAGGCGGTGGCCACGTCCCAACTGGGCTTTGCGTTGCAGGTGAGCACCAAGGGGGAATCTCTGGGCTCGCTGGGCACCATCGTCCTGGGCTTCGAGTGGCCCTACGAAATCCACAACGGCAAATGGCTGCTGTACCCCACGGAGATCCTCGTGAGCGGCAAGGGGAGCTGGCACTGCCGGCCACCAGGGGGCGTCATCAACCCCCTCAACCTCACCGTGAGTCAGGCCCTGCAGCCCGGCGGCCCCTGCTCCCCGCCCGCCCACTGGCGCGCTCTCTCCCTCGCCTTTCATTCCTCTTTGGCTCGCCCTTCCCTTCCCTGCCCTGCCTCTCCCCACCCCGCAGCTGCACTTCGCAGTGCTGCGATGGCATCCACTGCCCTGCGGGGAGCAGCGCCAGCCCAAAGCGCTGGCAGGCAGCAGTTGAAGGCACCATGCCTCTGCCGAGAGCCCTGATTCTGCCCTGGAGACCTCTGGGGAGAGAGTCAGGCCGGTGGTTCCTGTGTCCTCTGCCCTGGAGAGGTGGGGGGCCAGGTAGGTGTGTCCTGTGTCCTGAGCCCTGGCGAGGGGTCACCAGCCCGTGCGCCCTCTGCCTTGCCCTGCGTCCTCAGGTACGGGAGAGTGCTCAGCCCTCCATGAGGTGCAGACCCCGGAGGAGTGTAACCGGCTCCCTTCCTTTCCAGCTCCTGGACGGTGGCGCCTCCGCCCGGCAGAAGCGCGACCTGGAGGCGGAACTGCAAGCCGATCCCCCCATCACCCTCGCCGCCTCCAAGAAAGCCAAGTCGGAAATGCTGCTGGTGAGCGCAGGTCTCGTGGCAGCTTCAGCCCGGCCCCGGAGGAGAGCCGGGGTCCCTGGTAGCATCTCACTAGTCACACACCCAGTGCAATCCGTAGCCTGTCCTTCACGCACCCCAACTCCAGAGACAATGACTGTGGGATAGTCCCCCAACTGCGCCTGCTCCAGGAGCCCAAGAGCTCATGGGGAATCTCCGCTAGCTGGTGGCGGTGTGAGGCCTATGACACGTGGTTGAGTAGTTCTGATTGTGCCCACTAGAGGGCAGTTGTCTCCCACAGCCAGTTGCATGGGGTACAATGGTGTGGTGTCCAAGAGTGTCAGCTGATCAGGCCTGTAACTGACCGATGTTCTGCGTGTGTTGTGGGGGCGTAACCATCCAGAGTTGATGATTCATTTCAGAAACTCTCCCACCCCGACGTCTCTTCACAAGCTCCTAGCCCAGCCTTGAGAAGCCGTTACTGGCTGGGTGAGCTGCTCTGACAGAGACGCTTCCCCTTGGGAAGACCCTCTTACGTACATGCGCCTGGTCCCACCCACTAACATGCAAGCGTCTGTTGTTTCCTGCCCCCAGAGCTGCTCCAAGGGGACGTCCCGCTGCATCTGGTTCCAGTGCCCCATCCGGGACGCCAGGCACACAACGAACGTCAGCGTCCGAGCACGGGTGTGGAACAGCACCTTCATCGAGGTCAGCACCAAACTGCCCGGGGTCCCCTACTGCTCTGGGAGGGCGGATTTTATCAACGGGGGCAGGAACCGGTGATGAGATATTTAAAATTCATGACAGACGGATTCACACTAAGCACAATTAGTCAGCGGAACTCACTGCCACAAGATAAAATTGGAGCCAAGAACTTAGCAAGATTCCAGGAGGGCTCGGCCATTCATATGGATAACAGGAGTGTCCATATAAACGCTAACAAAATGTTTGGAAGGGAGATAAAACCTCAGGCTTCAGGCTTACACTGATCTTGCACTATCAGGATGAGACCATGGTGGCAGGCAGATTCCTCCACATCTGCCCACTGCAGGGGTTTCTTGCTGCTGGCTTTGGTGCTGGCTGCTGTTAGAGATGGGGTACTGGGATGGATGGTTGGTCCGGCACTGCCTGGGTTCCTGTGGAGCCAGACCCCTCTAGGCTGCTGGCTGGGATCTGATGGAGGGTAGGCAGTGACCAGACCTTGCATACAATGAGTTGGGAGATCTCAGTTGGGTTCCTAGTGGCAACGGCCACCCCTCCATCCCGTACTCCAGCTGGCGTCGCTCGTCCCCATTCCCAGCACTCTCTGCAGCAGGGCCAAGGGCAGAATGAGCCCCAAGGGCTGTCTTGCCTGGGGTTGGCCCCTGGGGGACGCTTGGCCAGGCAGTATCTGCTCCAAGGATGACGCTGGGCCTGCAGGGCCGTCGGGGTTCATCAGCACCAAGGTGGTGGGGAGGGATGGGTGTGGGGGGGTGGCTGTGTTAAAGCGGAGAGACACTCCTGGCCCAGGTTACAAACCGCCCCATTTCCCCCTCCCCCTCTTGTCCCCCCGGGCCGCGCAGGAGTTCAGTGACTTCGACCGTGTCAAGGTGACGGGGCTGGCAACGCTGTTCCTCAAGACAAACGTTCCCACCATCAACATGAAGAACCACACGGTGCAGGTGAGTCAGCCTGGATTGCTCCCTTCTCTGGGTGCAGGGCAGGTGTTTGCCTGCTCTGCCCTCCAGCGGGAAGTGGCTGGCACTGGAGTAGCTGGGAGCTCCCCCTGCCCATAGCCAGCGCTTTTGCACCATCCCCCACAGCGCCTCCTGCTGGAGAGGCTGGAACTGGAGTAGCTGGGAGTTCCCCCCGCCCATAGCCAGCGCTTCTGCACCATCCTGCATAGCGCCTCCTGCTGGGAGAGGCTGGGGCGGTAGTAGCGGGGAACTCCTCCCAGCCAGTTCTTGCACCATCCCCCACAGCGCCTCCTGCTGGGAGAGGCTGGAACTGCAATAGCTGGGAGTTCCCCCCCCCCCTCCATAGCCAGCTCTCCTGCACCATCCCCGACAGCGCCTCCTGCTGGGAGAGGCTGGGACTGCAATAGCTGGGAGTTCCCCCCCCCCCATAGCCAGCTCTCCTGCACCATCCCCGACAGCGCCTCCTGCTGGGAGAGGCTGGGACTACAATAGCCGGGAGCTCCCCCCCAGCCAGGTGCACAGTTGCGCAGCTGCCATCCCATCCTGTCTGTTCCTTGCGTTTGGCTCCCAGTTCTTCGTGGACATCGACTCGGAGCTGGTCGAGGAGCAGCCGGCGGAGATCGAGCTGTGGCTGGTGCTCGTGGCGGTAGGGGCAGGGCTGCTGCTGCTGGGGTTGATCATCCTGCTGCTGTGGAAGGTGAGAGGGGCTGCTGTTCCCTTCGGTGCAGAGGGTGGGGGTGAGGGACTCCTGCTCTCTGGCTAGGCTGATATGGGAGCCGCTGGGAGTGAGTGATGGAGCGGTGGGAACCACACTGAGGCCTGGCATGCTCAAGACACTGGTGGACCATGAGCCCGGCAACCCGGTGACTACATCTGTAACGCATTCCAATGCCCCCAATTGCAGCACCGCGAGGGCCCTTTAGAGAGCTGCTTCTCAAGAGATTCTCAGCCTAGAGAGGGTCAGGCTGGGCTGGCGACCCCGCAGTCTTTCATCGTGAAGGGTCCCGAAGTCCTTTGCAGACGACACACCGAGGTCTCTTTGCCCGCCACTGAGATGCAGCCACCTCTGGGGTGGAGCATGGCCGCTGTTTAACAGCACACGGCTAGGATGCAGAAGAGCATCAGAAGGGGATTTAGGGAGACTGACTGTAATTACCCCAGGTGCAATGGGGTTAACGCCCCACTTATATGAGGCATCGTGGAATGATTGATAGTTGGGAGCCTTGGGTTTATGCCAGGGTGTGGCTGAGTGAGAACAGCGCCCCCTATTGAATCATCAGCATCACGCCCTGCAGCAGCATCTGAACTCTTCCTTGGAGCTGTCCGTGCCACCCCTGCTTAGCTTGACTGGGTTCTAACAAATGGGGATAAACTGCCATTTTTGGGGGTGGGGCTGAGGAAGTTTTGGGCTTCTCTCAACCTCTGCTGTGTCTGGGGCTTGTCCATCGGTCGTTTGGAGCAGGGAACGACACGAGCCTCCCCCTGGACTGGTTGAGCTGTGTAAATACCCCCGTGGGATTGCACGGCTGGTGTTCCGGCTGTATTGTTTAAACACCGTTCAGCTCTGGAAAGTGACTTCTCCTCTCTCGGGGATCACCGCTGACTGCTTCGCAAGATAGCAGCCCTGATTCTGGGCGACATAGAGGAGCTGGAAACCCCAGCGATCACCCCAACTTGGGGAATCCCCCCAACACTGCTGCCCTGCACTCTTCCCAGCACTAGAATATGCTAGGTACATGCTCCAGGGATGGTCGGGGTGTGGCCGCATTGCTCTGAGTTCCAGCTGTTCTCGGCTGCACGATGGTCCCTTGGGGGTGTAAATTAGAGCCATCCCATAGGCTGCTCTACCTTATCCCACCAGCCCCAGAATCCTGGAGGTTAAAAGGTGGTGTAAAGCTACCTTTGCCTCCACTCCCACCCCACTGGGCTGCTCCAAATTCAGGGCAGGGCCCTGGGGAAGACCCCTCCTAACCCTGCAAGCGCCACCTGGGGATCTGAGAGTCAAGCTGGTTTTTTCCCCTTCAGTTCCACAGTAGGAACTTAATTGATGATGCATGATCCGGAATAGAATCCGGATTGCTGCTTCCGCTCCACTAGGCTAAGCAGGAGCGAACGGGTATTTCCGGCATCACGGGGGAGCGGATCAGGTGAGTCAGAAGGGGCCGTCTCTCAGAGCAGGGTTCAGTTGAGCTTGTTTAATAGGAAGCCGGAATGACCCTGCTGATTAGGAAGTACATCCATATCCCTAACCTACCTCCCCCATCCGGCCCTGCTCCGCAGGGTTCCCAAAGCCCTTTATAAATCGATACACTCAGAGATCAGCCCATCTGCCACTGAGAAGCAGCCACCTCTGGGCAGGAGCATTTCCTCCCAAGGGATTTCCCGCCGCCCATTGCCCCTGACCGGTGTCACCTGCTTCCTCGTAGTGCGGCTTCTTCCGGAGGGCGAGCACCCGCGCCATGTACGAGGCCAAGGGCCAGAAAGCGGAGATGAAGATCCAGCCGTCTGAAACGGAGCGGCTGACCGACGACTACTAGCTCAGGGCTGCCCCTTTGCCCTGAGAGCCCACTCCATTCTCTTGGTAATGAACGGGGGGCGGGGCAACATACAAAGGGGAGGGGCCTATGGGATATTGACTTCTCACTTCCTCCCTGTCTGTCATGCCTTCTCCTATTAACCCTTTCCCTGTCTGGGCTGCATCTCTCCCTTGAGGGGCCCACTGAGTCGCTGTGTGTGGTCTGGTCTGATACTCTCACAGCCAGGGAGCAAATCGTCTGACTGCACTTTCGTTGGCACGCCCCTACCCCTAATCCCCCTCTGCTTTTCCCTGGCTCCCCTCCACCTGCAGCTGGGTTCTGCACAGGCTCCATGGGGATGTGTGTGTGTGGGGGGTGTGTGGGTGTGTGCGTATCCGCTGTTCCACTCGGTTGAAGCCAACCCGAGTTTGCGATTGTCTCGCTCTTTGCTAGCTCAGGATCTGCCCCGAGGGCCCTGCTGTATAGGCCCCGATGGTACAAAAGAGGAGTACCTGGGGAGGATACAGCACCAAACCTCGGGAGGGGAGGAGGGAGAGGGTGCTGCCCATTTGTGGCACCACGTGACCATTTGCACTCTTTGCACGGCTGGATTAGTGATGCCGAAGGGGCATCGCCACCCTCGTGCCTGACACGTCACTATTCCTCACCTGCTCGGTGGCATAAGCTGAGCCTTGTGCATGGGACAACTGCACCAATGGGCAGAGTCAGAAGAAACCCTAATAAAGAGAAGGGTAGAACAATGGCCCAGGATGCTGCTGTGACACTAGGGGGCGCTGATGCAGAATGGGGGAGTCCGGATCTTCCCATGAAGGACCAAACGGCCGCTAACTGCCCAGGGGATAGAACTGTGGGCAGGAAGGAGAACCAGCGATTCCACGCACGCCATCCAGCTGTGTCCGTCTGTCCAACTGTGCTGCGGTTTAACTAATGCTAATGTCTGTCTCCCCTGTTCCAGCGTCACTGACCAAATGTTTCTCAGAGCAGCCTCTGGTTTCTGTTGTGTCTCCTGCCGGGGAAAGAGTCAAAATCTGTCTGTCTCTCTTTTCTCATTTGCTCTTGTTCTTTTTGTTGTTGTTGTTTCTATTTTTCGGATCTTTTTCTCTCTCTTTTCTTTGGTCTTTTTCTCCCTTTCATCTCTCTGATTTCGCGCTCATTTTTCTCTCTGATCTCACGTGCTCTCTCTGATTTCCTTCTGATTTTTCTCTGATTTCTGTCCCTGATTTCTCTTTCTGATTTCTCTCTCCCTCTCTGTCCCTGATTTCTCTTTCTAGTTCTGATTTCTCTCTCCCTCTCTGATTTCTGTCCCTGATTTTTTTCTGATTTCTCTCTCCCTCTCTTTCTGTCCCTGATTTCTCTTCCTAGTTCTGATTTCTCTCTCCCGCTCTGATTTTTGTCTCTGATTTCTTTCTCCCTCTCTGATTTGTCCCTGATTTCTTTTTGATTTCTCTCTCCTTCTCTTTCTGTCCCTGATTTCTCTTTCTAGTTCTGATTTCTCTCTCCCTCTCTGATGTCTGTCCCTGATTTCTTTCTCCCTCCCTGATTTCTCTCTCCCTCTCTTTCTGTCCCTGATTTCTCTCTCTAGTTCTGATTTCTCTCTCCTGCTCTGATTTCTGTTCCTGATTTCTCTTCCTCTTTCTGATTTCTCTCTTTCTCTGCCCATTGAAGTTTGATGCTAACCTCCATCCCCTTCCTCTCCCCTCTGCACAGTGCGACTTCTTCAAGCGGACCCGCTATTACCGGATCATGCCCAAGTACCACGCGGTGCGGATCCGCCAGGAGGAGCGCTACCGGCCTGCTGACGGCTTCCTGCCCCGGAAGCACAAGAAACACTGGGTAACAAACTGGCAGGACTCGGAGAAGTACTACTGACCCTTCCCTCCCCTTCCCGCCACCCCGTCTGCTCGGCTTGCCCCTGTGACCACGTCGCTACTGTGCGTAAATAGCCCAGGGACCAGCCCCCTGCCAGCGAGGGACATGTTATTTATCCTAAGTTATACCGCATAGAACGGCAACCCCAAAGCTTTCTCAAGGGGCCTGGGAGCGAGCTACACATCCCGGGGAGCAGCCGTGCAACGTGAGACCCGGCAGTGGGAACACGAGGGGCTTTTTGTTTTGCACAAATGGATTATTTCACACATATAGACACACTCTTCTACCAGGGCACAATTGCTGTGTGTTCCGTCTGGGCCCCAGCCCTCACCCCGTCCCCAGCTCTCTCGCGCTCTGTCACGCTCACCTGTACTGCAAAGTGCCTCCTTATGCACAGACAGCGTGTGGTCTTGCACAACCCCTCTGCATCTCGGCCGTGCACTTGTGCTCACACGGTTGGGTCTTACCCGATGCTCTTGGGTGCACAGAGCATTGTTTTGCCTGCCCTTTTCACCCCCCCGCCCCCGTGCACACACACGTGTAGAGATGATCTCTTGTGCAATCAAGTCCCTGCACGCACTTGGAAGCTTACGGCATTTTGCTGTGGGTTGTGTCAAGACCCCGAGCCGCCCATGAGCCACATGACTTCCCCCCACCCCCGTCCCACGCTTGCACGCAGATGACTAGTGCACGGTCCCCAGCCGCCCCCTTCAACTCTTTGCACATGGACGCTCCTCCTCCTGGATCCGCCTGCACGCACGGCCACTCGTGCACAAACTCACTTGCACCGATTCACGCGTGTGGCGGCGGACGCAGCACACAGACGCTCGCCCTGACCCGGGCGCTCTTTGGTGCACGTTCGTGGTCGCCGCTTCTCCCCCGGCACATGCCGATGCCTGCGCTCAGCCTCTGGCAGGTTGCTCCCTGTTAAGCCCTGGCCCCGGCGTTCTGCACCGGGACAGAAGAGGGGAAGTGGCTCCAATACTCGGAACCCCCTGATCCTGCCAAGGCAACGCCTCTCAGCCTCATCACGGCCCCCTCTGTGCACTGCACTGGACACTGGATGTTTTGCCACTGGAGTTTCTTATGTGAGAGCTACTGGTACCTTTCCGTGCTTGTCCCCTGGCCATTCTTTGGTGGGGAGGGGAGCAGCTGTTCTCCGGGGAAGCCGATTGTTACTGGGGTACAGCTCACGGAGAGCCATGCGTTTGGTTTGGGAAGGGTGGACGTTGTGGGGGGAGGTAGGGGCAGGTTTTGTCGTCACCTGCAACAGCAGCCCTCGGCTCCCCTCCAAGGATGGGACAGGTAAGGGCTCTTTTCGGCCGGGGCTGGATCTGCTTAAGCCTAGAGCCGGTGGTCCCCTCTCCAGCTGCTCCTAGGGAGTAGCACAGGGCCTGACCCCAGGGGGTCCTGCAACAGGAAAGGCCTGGCATGGGATGCGGTCCCAGAGTTAATGCTGATCCTGCCACTGCATCGCTGTTTAGCTGCGAGACACCACCTGGGTCCTGCCCCCGGTCAGCGCTCTGCTGCCCCCACGTGGCACCCTCGGCTTGCTGCAGGTATCACCTGGGCCTCCCTTTCCCATCCCAACCGTGCAGCTGAGTTTTCATGCTATAGCTCCATCGGCTGGAACGTTCCATTCCCAGCACGCCCTAGCCGCTCGCCACGTTCCACTGGCGCGCTCTTGCTAGGGGGCATTCTTGCAGGCATCACACAATGCTTTAATGGGGGGTGTCACCCTGGTTTACAATAACGGAACCTGCAAGAATGACAGTTTCCTACGCTGACCACTCTTTGACACTCCCTCGGTGCCCTCGGCTGGGGGTATTAAATTATTAAGTGTGTATTTGGGGGTTTTTTTTTCTGCTGTTGATCACTGGAGTTCGTTTCGTTTATGGTACTGGAGGTCTGGAGTCACTGCGCCTTGATGTGAATATGCTTGAGCAGTTATGATGGTGTCAAATAAAAATTGCTCCTTGATTTGTAACATGCAGTTTCCTACAGTTCCACCCAGGCTTAAACCAGAGATGCACACTCCGGGTATTAACCGTACGTAGCACTTTTCATTACTAGATCTCAAAGTGCTTTACAAAGGCGGTCAGTTTCATTATCCCCATTTTACAGAAGGGGAAGGTGAGGTGCTCGGAGCAGGGCTGGGACTAGAACCCACCACTGCTGAGGGCTTATTCATGGTGCTCTGCATTAGGCCATGCTGCCCATCCCTACCAAGCACTTTCTGGACTATAGATAGAGCGGGGGGGCGCCCTCAGGACACCAGGTCTGATACTTCTCTCACTTCTGCCAGCACAAAGCCAGAGCAACAGTGTCTAATGTACAGCTGCTTTTGAAACTGCGGGTTCTAGGCCAGGGTCTACATGGTGACGCTGGGCAGCAAAGGTGGATTGTTGGTTAGCCTGGGAACCAGGGAACGCCAGGGTCCGTCAGCGGCCAGCTGCCTCAATAAGGAAACCGCCTTTGGATTCATTACAGCCAAATTGTGGAAGACACTTCACCAGCATCCTGGGGAACGGAATCTGGCCCACTGGGTGCTGACACGAACCCATCTGCAAACTGCATCACCGAGAAAGGAAAGAAGCATTTGGTTTTTTCGGTCATGGTGCAGTGGGGGCTAAGGATACAAAGCACAAGCTGGGCTGCAGGAGGGCAGAAATCTAACTAATAATAAGCCATAGTCCTTTGGCCTTGCCCCTCGTCTCTTCATTGTGTGTTTGTACAGCACCTAGCACACAGGGGTCCTGGGCCGTGACGGGGGCTGTTAGGTGCTACCCCAGTACCAATGATTATAATCTGGAGAATCTGTGCAGGAGCTGTCATATTTTCTTTGGCCACCAGATGTTGCTGCGGTAGTTAGGTATGGAAAGCCCATTGGGAGCTACAGCTTTGCAAGGTTATTGCTGCAATCAGGGCAGTGATGTGGGGGTGAGGTAGACTGGCCAGCCAAGAGGACATAAGAACGGCCATACTGGGTCAGACCCAGGGTCCATCTAGCCCTGTCTCCTGTCTGCCAACAGTGGCCGGTACCACATGCTTCAGAGAGAACAAACAGAACAGACAACCATCCAGTGATCCATCCCCTGTCGTCCACACCCAGCTTCTGGCAAATAGAGGCTAGAGACACCCAGAGCATGGGGTGGCATCCCTGACCATCTTGGCTAATAGCCATTGATGGACCTGTCCTTCAGGAACGTATCTAGTTCTTTTTTGAATCCAGTTATCGTTTTGGCCTTCCCAACAGCACCTGGCAATGAGTTCCACAGGTTAACTGCGTTGTGTGAAGAAATACTTCCTTTTGTTTGTTTAAAACCTGCTGCCTATTCATTTCCTTGGGTGACCTCTGGTTCTTGCATTATGTGCAGGAGTATATAACACTTTCTCCATGCCATTCATGATTTTATTCCTTCAGAACTCTTGGGTGAATACCATCTGGTCCTGGTGACTTATTACTGTTTAATTTATAAATTTATTCTAAAACCTCCTCTACTGACACCTCAATCTGGGACAGTTCCTCAGATTTGTCACCTAAAAAGAATAGCTCAGGTGCTGGAATTTCCCTCACATCCTCTGCAGTGAAGACCGATGCAAAGAATGCATTTAGCTTCTCCTCAATGGCCTTGTCGCCCTTGACTGCTCCTTTAGGGGGGGCTATAGGGCCCTGGGCAGGAAAGGGTTAAGGGAATGGGGGGGTTAGGGGTGACTATAGGGCCCTGGTCAGGAGGGGGTTAAGGGAATGGTGGGGGGGGTTAGGGTGGGCTGTAGGGCCCTGGGCAGGAAGGGGGTAAGGGGATAGAGCGGGGGGGGGGGGTGGACAGAAGGGCCCTGGGCAGGGAAGGGTTAATGGCCGTGTCCCAGGTGGCACGTGGGTCTGAGCGCTCCCCATTGGCCCGCGGGGGATGTTTTTGAACCGCGATTGGCTGCGGGCGGCGGGGGGCGGGGCCGGCGCGGGATTGGCCGGCCCCGCCGCAGGCCGCTGTCAGTGGCACAGAGGGTCCCGGCGGCGCGGGGCGGCCCCGGGCGCGATGCGGCTGCTGCGGGCCCTGCTGGAGAAGGCGGCGCGGGCCACCGGGGCCCCGTCCTACATCGAGCACTTCAGCAAGTTCTCGCCCTCGCCGCTCTCCATGAAGCAGTTCCTGGATTTCGGTACCGGCCCCTCCCCCACCGGGCCAATACCCCCGGGCCCCTCCCCCACCGGGGCCAATACCCCGCCGCCCCTCCCCCACCGGGCCAATACCCCCGGGCCCCTCCCCCGCCGCCCCTCCCCCACTGGGCCAATACCCCCGCCGCCCCTCCCCCACCGGGGCCAATGCCGCCCCTCCCCCGCCGGGGCCAATACCCCCGGGCCCCTCCCCCACCGGGCCAATACCGCCCAGGCCCCTCCCCCGCCGCCCTTCCCCCACCGGGGCCAATACCCCCCGGGCCCCTCCCCCGCCGCCCTTCCCCCACCGGGGCCAATACCGCCCGGGCCCCTCCCCCGCCGCCCCTCCCCCACCAGGGCCAATACCGCCCGTGGCCCTCCCCCACTGCCCCACCCGGGCAAATACCCCTGGGCCCCCACCCCCACCCCCACCCAGGCCCCGCCCCCAGCAAATACCCCGGGCACCTCTCCCACCCAGGCCCCGCCCCTGGCAAATACCCCCTGGGGTCCTAGGCAAATACCCCCAGGCCCCTCCCCCACCCAGGCAAATACCCCCTTTGCCTTTTCTGTGGAGGTAAATACCGTCAGGTACATACAGCCTCCATCTCCGGGTGAATAGTCTCCTCCCCAGCCTGGGTAAATACTCTCTGGTTCTATCCATCCCCTTCCTCGTGGGCCTTTCCTCCCCCATGTATACACTCCCCGGGGTCCATCACCCCTCTGCCTCCTGCCTGTGTACATCCCCCTCCACCGCCCATCCGGGTCCCTGCCACGTACCCCCCAGGTCAGTACCCTGGGGGCTTGTGAGGGGCAGGCTCTCCCTCCACCCCTGTGAAGCAGTTCCTGGACTGTGGTAGTTACACCCCCCCCCCCCCACACACACACACATTGCCTGGGTACCTACCCCCCTGGCAACAGGGGCTGGGGGGGGCATGGGGCAGGAGGACTACAAACTCTTCCTCTTTCCCCATTCCCAAGGAGCAATTCCTGGACTGGAATAAATGCCCCCCCCCCCCCCGCTCCCTCCCTGGTGAAAGACCCCTGGGGAGGCAGGGGAGGGGATCCATGGGGCAGGTTGGAGGCAGGGCTGCCTTCTCCCTGCTCTGTTGGCAGTATGTCCTGAGCTCGGGACATTGCCTTTCCCCTCTCCTTGGGGGCACAGGGCTGGGCAGATCAGGGGCTCCCTGCTGTCCATGTTCACTAACAACCTGCTGGGGCAGGGGGGTAGCAGTGGGGCTGGCTTTGCCTATTCTCTTTGTGGACTAGTCCCTGGGTAAATGCCCCCGGGGACAGAAGGGAGGTTATTGGGGTGGGAGTGGGAAGCAGCTTTCTAGAGCAGTTCAGGGATTTTGGAGCGATCCCCTGCTCCCATGGCTTAGGGGCAATCTGGCTATGGGGCAGTGGTGCTGTGGGAGGCAGTAATGGAGTTGGGGGCGTAGTAGTGGCCTGATCAGGGGTCTGAATTCCTGAGGGGCTCAGACGGGGTGGCACGGGCTTAACACAGTGGCTAAGTGGTCCCCTCTTGTGGCTGGGGGGCCGATTTGCCCCTCTAGCTCAGTGGGTCGGGGCTTGGGCTTTTGGTGCCGGAGAGCACTGGTTCTGGCCCCGCTGGCGACGCAATGTGGGGGACTCATTACCAAGTTGGGGGGGGGGCTAGGAAAGGGCTAGAAGGACTATAGGGCTGAGAGTGGGATATGTGGGGGTGGGGAGCAGAAAAGCTCCCGTTGGCTCCTGTTCTCTGGGGAGTGGAGGATGTAGGGGAAACCAGTGGGTAGGGTGGTGCATTACATCAGTGGAGGGAGAATAGAGAGTGGTTTATTTGGACCCCCCTCTCCCCCCAGGCCATAGCAGGAGCTATGGGGGGAGGAGAGGATGGCTACGCTTATCCCTGGATTACTGTAAGGTTTGCCCTCCACTCTTCTAAGGGACAGCTGGGGGAGAGGATGAGAAGTTGGAATACACCCCATCCATCCCCCCCACACCACGTATTCTGCCCTCCCTCCCTGCTCTGGGGAGTCTGACTCTGATACACCCAAAGCCTCCAAGGATCCTCCCCCCTGGAAAATCCTCTTTGAAAACAACAGGGTGCTGTCTTGCTTTGGGGTTCGGGATATAGCCCCTCCCTCTCCAGACGGCTGCAGGCAGCCGCAGCCCCTCCCTGCTGCTTCCCAGCCCACTAGCTAGAGCAGGGGGGTCCTGGGTTCTGTTCCAGGCCCTCCCTTCCCGGCTCTGAGCCTCAGTTTCCCCCTCAGTCGCATGGGGGTAGCGAGACCGAGCCACGTTCCGGGGGAGGCTGGGAAGATGGATTCACTGATGTACATGGAGATCCGTGGTCTGAAGGAGATAGGAAAAGGCGAAGAGGTTTATTGCCGTAAACTATTTGAAATGCACCACAGCACCCCCTTCTCTTCCGGCTGTCGTTCGACGTGTGCTGAAAGGGGGAGGGTGCCTGCTCATATCGGATCCAGTGCCCTCTGCCGCGTCCTAGAACCGTTCCAGCCCCCCAGCGCTAGCCGTCCTCTGTGTCCATTTCGTGTGGCTTCTCTTTCCAGAACAAATGACAGGCCTGCCGGTGCTTTCAAAACGCTAGCTAAAGCCCCTGCCGTACCTGGCTGGCTTGCGCTGCACGGCAACCTGCTGACATGCATGCTGCTGTGTGTGAGTGTGTGCGAACACACGCGCGTGTGCTTTTCTCTCCCTTCCGCTAGCCACTTGTCTTCCGAACAGTCTGTGCCGTTGTTTAGATAGAAACTGCCAGGGATGTCCGAACGTGCAGTCGCTCAGGTTACATCTGTACATTTGTGTGCGTGTGGGTTAAACACACATACACGTACCCCCGCTACTGCTCTCTCCAGAACTATGCCCTTGTTTACCAGCCTCCCACCTCTTCTCTTCTCCCTGCAGCTACTTTATAGCCCTGCTGTGATCTAATAATCGCCCCCTATTTTTTTTCCTCCTCCGGACCCTCCTTGAGCATCTTGGCCCGTGTCCCTGTCACCCGGGTGCTTTGGGGGTGGGGGGAGGGGGTTGGTTGGATTCCTTGCAGAACTTGGAGCTGCTGCCAATGAGGCTGTTAGTTTCCTTTCTGCTGGCCACTGTTGGGAGTTCCCCGGTCATTAAGGCTCCTAGCGTCTGTCTGTCACTCGGTGGCAGGGCAAACCTCTCCTTAGGCAGCCCGCAATCGTGCGGTGCTGTGCTTAGGGACACGTCAGAGCTCAGGAACAGGCAGCGATGCTTCAGGACTGTGTGCGCGCTGAATGCCGCGCGGACCACGTGTGCCAGGCTCTGGTCCCTGGGGCCACAAGGACCCAGCGATGCAATTTCTGTGGTCCCTGGGGACCCCAGTGCTGAATTCTCTATTGCAGGGTTTGATTCCAGAGAGGGAGCCTGAGAAATGGCTCCTGGACCCAGGGAAGGCAGCCAGCGTGCAGATTACCCACTCCCAACCTGGGGAGGCAGTGACGAAAAATAACCGTACAGGACTCTTTGGAGTGATGTGTACGGATGGAGGGATCCGAGGCACAGAGAGGTTAGGTGACATGCCTGAGGTCACTCTGTGAATCAGTGGCACAGCCAGGCAGAGACGCCAGTCTTTTGCTCAAACCACTAGACGACCCCACCTGCCCTGGCCTTGTGGGTGCATGCCTTCAAAGTGATGGGAGTATTCTCCCCATTTCCCACGCTGGGCAGTAATGGGCTGCAGCCTGGGGTTCGCGTGCGACCTGGCTTCCCTTGTGAGTCTCCTAGCCAGTATCCCCTGCTGGAGCTCGGCAGCTGGATGAGGTGACTCTGGTGGAGGGAGCAGCATGGAGGGGGTAAGCAGCAGATGAGAAGGGCTGGTATGCGATTGGGGGTGAAGTGATGGGGACAGCTTTCCTCCCCCTCCCCATCCTGAGAGCTGTGCCCAAGACCCTGATGGAATTCAGCCAGTTGCAAGAGAATGTGGCCTAGTGGTTAGATTGGCTAAAGCTGTACTCAGTGCGGGTCTGAGGTGTAATGTTTATGGATCAGCGTGAGATCCTCTGATGCAAGGGGCTGTGGTGGGGGAAGGGGCCAGAGGAACCAGGTAAATGCTCTGGGTGAGCACCTGATCCCTGGGAGTCCAACAGGTGGTCTGATGTACCATCCTGAGCTGATATCGGGGACAGGACAGGTGGGTGTATCCTGAAGGGATAGGTGCCTACTTCCCCATCATCAGGCTGGGGGTCACTGAGATCCTGCTCTTCTAATGGTGGGGCTTCTATCTCTAGGGTCCAGCAATGCCTGCGAGAAAACCTCCTTCGCCTTCCTCCGCCAGGAGCTGCCTGTCAGGCTGTCCAACATCATGAAGGAGATCAACCTGCTGCCAGACCGGGTCATCAGCACGCCCTCGGTGCAGCTGGTGCAGAGCTGGTGAGTAGGATAAACTGCCAGTCAAGGGGGTGGGGGCGGGCAGCTAATCTGTGTGTATGTGGGGGGCATGGCACGGCTAGCCTGGGGGGGAGCATGGCACTGCTAGCCTATTTGTGTAGGGAGGCACTGCCAGCCTTTCCATATCCCACCGCACCCACCAACTCTCCTTCTCAGCAAGCCCCTTGCTCGCCTGGTCTGGGTTTACATGTAACAGATGCAGGAGAAGAATGAGGATGGCAGCTCAAAGGCCCTGCCAGGCGAGGGCCTCTGGAATGGACATACTGAGTGTGTGGGTGTGAAATGGCACGAGGGGGAGTCAAATCGCAGTGGTAACTGGGGAGGGCTGGGGGCTGAGACCATTCATATCCAAGAGATCACATCTAGACTAGGGGCTCGTCTACACTTGAAATGCTACCGTGGCATAGCTTGCCACTGTCGCGCTTCAGGGTAGGGACTACCAGCGCCAACGGGAGGTTCTCCCATCTGCGTAGGTACTCCGTGTCCCCGACAGGCGGTAGCTAAGCTATTGGAAGAATTCTCCCATCGCCCTAGCACTGTCTACACTGGGGCTTAGGTCGGCTTAACTACGCTGGTCGGGGGTGGGGCTTTTTCACAACCCGGCGGGATGTAGTTAAGCTGACTCAATTTTCTAGTGTTGACCAAGCCTAGGAAAACAGGTTGTGTGTACACTCGTTAGCGACTGCATTTTGACCTCTAGTGTAGACAGGGCTTAACCCCTGTAAAGAACAGCTAGCTGACAGATCACGCTGAGCAACACCTCTTCCTAGACTAGACCTGGGCCAGCAACGGACCAGCTCATTAAATCGCGCCAGGACAATGGAACATCTGAGCAGGATCAGCCCAACACATAACAGTTGGGGGTTTTTCACTTAACGCTTTCCCCAGCTCTGGGCAGAACCCGTTTGGGTTTCGCTGAGGAGCAGGGAGATTTCCAAACCGCCCTTGGCTTTCTAGGAATCAGGGGAAGTGCGTGCTCCCTGTTACTCCAGCTGTTGCGGCGCCCCCGCCAGGTCACGCTGGGTACTGCAGTTTGTGGGGCGGCGACTGTATTTAACCCTTGAAAGCCTGCCGGCCTGCAGCCCATGCTTGGATTTCTTCTTCCCCCTCGTACTGGTTTGTTGTCATTTCAAAGGCACCAGCTGCTCTGGTCAGGTCCTTATAGGTTTGGGCCTCTGTACCCCAACAGGAGGGGGAAGAAATAGGAAATGTCCCTTTAAGATCCCCCCCCAATACCCGGCCCCTGACTACCAGACAGCAGCAGCCTGAACTTTGTCCTACATTGGGGCTTCGGGAATCACGTGACAGCTTGTTTGTGCAGCCAGCGATTTCCTCTTTCCCCTCGGTGTTCCTGGTTCCTGCGGCATCCGGCAGGGCCAGAGGCTGCCCAGACCAGCTGAATCCCACTCCCCCGGGAGCTGGGGGGCAGGAGCCTGAGTTAATAGTAACCTGGCCCTTGCCTGCAGCTGGGCTGGAATTTGCCCTCCTGGAAGGTGCATTCCTGCATCAGTGATCCCAAGGGGCTGGCCGTTAACCCTTTGCTGCCTGCTCCAATGGCGGCGGGGGTGGCTTTTAACCCTGTGCTGCTCCTCGACCCCTTTAGTATTAATCTGCAAGGTCTGAGCACCCCAGAGGTTCGAGGGGCTGTGACGTTAGGGGTGGCTGGTTAAGCTGCCACACGCGATTGTCACCTGTGCGTGGGTGCGTCTTCAGCCCTCCCATCTGTTCCTTCTTCCCCCACCCCATGTCTGTTTAAGCAGCCCCTCCTCAAAGGGGCCAGGGAGGTCCCCTGGCTGCACCCCTCTCCAGCATGGAGCTCTGCGGTCTTTCACATCTGTTCAGGTGGCTTGACCCGGAGACCCACGGGAGCCCCCATTGCAGCGCCCCTTAGAGCGCTCAGTGGGGTTTGCTGTCGAGCAGCTTCTCCCACCCCTCTGAGCCTCCGAACGCCAATGCCCTTGCAGCCCACCTGCTATTCCAGCCCTGGGCCCTCTACACAGCTTTGCCAGTGCCTTTCCATCCTTCCCCCCCGTGGCTCCCCTGATGCCCTGGGCTCCCCACGTATGTCCATGCACCTCAGTCCTTTCTTGCAGCCCCCCCTGCTAGTCCAGCCCTAACCTTCCCACACCCAGTTCTACCAACATGCTTGAGTGCTACAGGGGTATCTAGACTGCTCCAGTACCCTGACCTTCCCACATCCCTTCCGTTCCAGACCAGCCAGGGCCCTCCTGCTACTCCAGTCCTTGCTTCTCATGGCGTAAGCCCCACACCATGCTGTGCTGCATGGTAGCTCTGGTGATGGGGCCCACATGAGCACTCTCCTTCCACCCCTCATCCCCTTGTGACTGGTGGCGGGATCTGCCCCGTCATCTCTGGCGGTGAACCGCTCCTGTACTCCTCCTCCTGCACCCTTGGGATCCCGTGATCAAAACTTCCTGTTCTTTCAGGACCGGTGCCTTTGCAGCTGCTTCCCTGTAACCTACATCCCCAAGCAAATATAACACAGTCCTGGGAAACCATTCCGTCCCCACGCTTACAGCCAGCCTGCTTAGGAGTTTGCAGCTGTCATGGTGCCCCCTGGAAGGAGCTGTGTGTCTGGAGGGAAACTGTGACCCAGGGGAGGGGACAGGCTGCTTGCTCGGGGCTCGCCTGGCAGACGTTCCTGATAAGCTGAGCCTGCAGAGGGCAAGGTGCGCTGCATGTCCCAAAGCCTCTGGCAAGGTGCAGGCCTGGGAAGTCGCTGGCCCCCGGCTGCTGCTGCTCTGTGCTCCTCCTTCACCCGTTGTACTTCCTATCATGCAAGGCTCTAGGCTAGGCCCGTCTCTCCTGTCCCGCTGTGGGAGGAGGGCTGGGTGACCGTGCTCTAGGGAATGGTAGGCAGCGGGTGAACGAGCAGCTCTGCCTAGCCTGGGCTCCCAGACATGGACCTCGGGAATCTGCAGTAGCAGGCAGGGAATGCCTTTGATTCAGTAGCCCAAGCGGCAATGGCTGCAGGTTAAGATCCTGGCAGGTGAAGCTAAGCAGGGTTGGGGTTTGGATGGGAGACCTTTGCAGAAAGCCCCAATGCTGCTGGAAGCTGTGGGGGTGGCTCCGTAGGAGGCAGCCTTCCCTGTAATTCAGCACTAAACCACTGGCTGCTGCATTGCATGGGGGGGCTGTGTTGCTGGGGATGCCAAGCAGCGATCCTGCCTGTTAGAGATTCCAGAGTGTTCTCCACTTCCAGCCCTAAACTCTTGTGGGGTGGGTGTGTGTGTGTGTGTGTGTGTGTGTGTGTGTGTGTGTGTGTGTGTGTGTGTGTGTGTGTGTGTGTGCACTGCTGCTGCTTCCCACTCCAGAGCTGGCTGCATTTCAGCAGTGGATGAAGCAATTCCTGTTTGTAAAGTGCTGTACCTAGACTCTGTGAATCCTCTCCCCCCCCACCATGGAGGCGGGTAGTGGGGCATTGCTGTCCCACACGGGCTCTCGGGGGCGCCTGCCAGTTGAGGGATGGGGATCGGGGCCACTCTGCATTGATCCGTGCTCCCAGCATGTGGCTGTGGAATAGAAACGGAGCCTGCATCCCTTTTCCTCCCCACTCCCCCACAGGTACGTTCAGAGCCTGCTGGACATCATGGAGTTCCTGGACAAAGACCCCGAGGACCAAGGCACTCTGGGACAGTAAGTTGGGTGTGGGCTGACTGGGAGGAGGGACCCTTCAGTCATCTCGTCTGACCGCCTGTGTCCACAAGCCAAAGGCTTTTTCCCAGAACCTGGATTGAAGTGTATCTTTCAGATATCCAATCTCCGCTTGGCGACTCCCAGGGACCGAGAGTCCACCACGCCGGGGAGCTGTTCCCGTGTTGAATCACCCTCCTGGCTAGCAAACTGTAGCATATTTCAGGGCTGAATTGTATCTAGCCATTGGCTCTTGTTATGCCTGTGTCAGCAAGATCAACGCCCCACCCCCACCTAGCCAGTACCTTTCCCGTGCGCAGGTGCCAATACACCGTGATCCAAGTCACCTTTCAACCTGCTCTTCCATAGACTGAGGAAGTGGAGCTCCTTAAGCCTCTCGCTTCCAGGCTTGCGTCTCTCCCGTCCATCCACATCCTCCTTTAAGCGTGGAGACCAGAAATGGACACAGTATTCTAGTAGCCACCTTACCAATGCTGTACACTTGTCTATTTCTGCTTGAATTCCCTCTTTGTCTGCATCCCGGCATCACGTGAGGCCCCTTAGCAACAGCATGACCCCGAAGTCCTCCTGTGAGTTCTTGCTTCCCAAGACCTAGTCTCCCCTCCTTTAGGTGTAATCTGCTTTCTTTCATCCCAGATGAGTAAACGTCCCTTTGAGTGGATTAAATTGTGACCATTTGACCAGGCGACTCAGAGAGCTCTGTACCGTTAACCTGTCCTCCTCATTATCTGTTACCCCACACATTTTTGTGCCATCTTGCAAACCTAACCAGCAAAAATGTTATATGACTTTTATCAATCATCTAGAAGATCTCAAATAGCACCGGATCAAGAACCAGTCCCTGGGGGACCCTTTGAGAAAGCCCCACTCAGTGATATCTCCCCAGTAACAACAACATTGTCATTGAGCCGGCTGGCAATCCATCTAATGAGCGCCTCGTTAATTCCGTAAAACAATCAGAATGTCATCTGGTACTAAGTCGACCGCCTTGGAGTAATCTAAGGATACTATGCACAGTTACCTTTATCAACCAGACCTGTAAACTTGTCAAAAAACAAGATAACAGGTTTGTTTGATAAGACCTAGTTTCCATGAAACCCTGCTGACTGGCTTTAGTTGTATTGTTCGTCTCTAATTCTTTGATAGAGCAGTTAACGGAGACTCTGTTATTTGCCTGGGAATCACATCAGCCAGCGGATCTATAGTTCACTGGGTCATCCCTTCGCCCCTTTTTAAATATTGGGACTGCAGTGGCAGGCCTCCGATTTGGAATTTCTCTTGTTTTCCCAGATCGGTTAAAAATTAACACTAGTGATTCAGCTGGTTCCTTTAAGGCCCTTGGATGTAAGTTATATGGGCCCTCACATTCTTTCTTTTTCCACATGGTACATTTTCTATTCCAGTGCGATGGATACGTCCTCCTGCTTCATTCCAGATACACAACAGGAATCCCTAGTGAACGTTTTTGCCTTTTCTGTATTGCTATTTATGATTTTTACCATCTGCATCTAGCAATGAACTGATACCTGAGCAAGGGTTCCTTTTGTATGGCCGCATTGAACGGGGCAGTCGTGCTTTCTTGCTGCCCCACCCCCGGCTCCCAGATCCTGGCAGGGACCTCCACTCGGGCTGCGGTTGGGCTTGAGTGTCACTGAAATTTTATCACAGGTCCCAACTCCCTCCAGACCCCCTCCCCCTCTGCAATCCAGAGCTGAATTCCAGCTATGGCACTTCATCCATCTCTAATGTTACATGCGTCCTGGAGATCCATGTCAGCTGTGCGGTGGAATCTGCTCCGGGATTTCCCAGGCAGCTACGCACTGGTGAAAGCCCGCATTAGGGTTAGAATGGGGGAGACCTCCTTCAGCCATAGGGGAACCTGGACTGGATTGCTGTGCCTCCCTGGAATGGACTGGGGGTCTTGCTGTCCCCTGCCTCCTTGTTGTAGCCCTCTGGTTCCAGGCTCTGGGAAGCTGGCTCTATCCTCGCCTCACTCTATGATGAGCTGCTCCCATCTCACATGAACTAACCCCCTTCCTGCTCTCCCCAGGTTCACGGATGCCCTGATCACCATCCGTAACCGGCACAACGATGTGGTGCCGACCATGGCGCAGGGGGTGATCGAGTACAAGGAGGCCTACGGGGACGACCCCGTGTCCAACCAGAACATCCAGTACTTCCTGGACCGCTTCTACCTGAGCCGCATCTCCATCCGCATGCTGATCAACCAGCACAGTGCGTGACAACCGCCCAGCCAAGCCTGCTGTCTCCCATGGAGGGGAAAGGCGAGAGGAAGGGATTGAGTGGGCTGCAGAGGAGAGGTGGAATGAGGCAGGGATGAGATGCTGCGGTGATGGGCACAGTATTGAAAATGTGCAGTGTCTCTCCACCTTTCCAGATGACTGGACCCCTTTCAGGAGTCTGATTGGTCTTGCATATCCCAAGTTTCACCTCCCTTAAAAACTACTTGCTTGCAAAATCAGACCTAAAAACACAAAAGAGTCGCTGGAGACTATTACTGACAAATTGCCGACTTTCTCCTTTTTACCCTATAATTATAAAATAAATCAATTGGAATATTAATATTGTCCTTACATATAGAGCAGTATAAACAGGTCACCGTGTGAATGAAATTTTAGTTTGTACTGACTTTGCTAGTGCTTTTTATGTAGCCTTTTGTAAAACTAAGCAAATATCTAGATGAGTTGATGTACCTCCCGGAAGATCTCTGGGCTAGACGAGAGGGAATCAGGGAATAAGCAGGGAGATTCCAGTAGGGCACTGGGGCCGAGGGGTGGAATTTGTGGGTGGGTGGGGAATACTGGGACAGGGTAGGAGAGATGGAAACTGACACGCATACTTTTGATCCTTCTGGGTTCCCCCTTGGACTCGTATGTTTCAGTCTGTGCTGAGGCCCTCCCCCCTTCTCTCTCCTTCCCCTCCGTCTCTTTCCATGCAGGCCTGCTCTTTGATGGCAGCACCAACCCGGCTCACCCCAAGCACATTGGCAGCATTGACCCCCACTGTGACGTGTCCGAGGTTGTGAGAGGTCTGTGCCCCGTAATGGCGGAGAGGCAGCATCCCCACAAAAGGGTGGTGGGCCCTGCGTGGTGGAGCGCAGAAGGCTAAAGGGTCTCACCAAGATGAGGTTGCACTGGGGTCTCGGGAGGGGACACTGGCTGGCTCGGGAGATCAGCAGGGGGATCCGGTTCTGATCCGTGCCAGGCCAGCGGGGCCTGAAGGCTGTTTGTTTGGAAGCCTCTCTGTGTGACGAATTTGGTAGATCTCAGCCTAGGTGCCGGTGGACAAGCATTCACCTGACAAATGTCAGACTGCCCCTGGGGGTACCCCAGAGACGCCAAGCGCTGGTGGGCCACAGTGACTGAGCTCCCCTTGTCCCTAAAAGGGGGTCCCTGTCAGGCAGGGGACAGTGGCACAGGGCAGCCTGGGGGAAGTTCACCCGGCTGATGCCCAGCTTGTCCTTGTTGGAGCAAATATCCCACTCCAGTCTGTCGTTCCCAGCGCTGTCCATGCTGAAATTCCTTGTCTCCCGTCCTGAGCCTGTCACAAGGGAAAGCAGGCTCCGAGCTCTGCTCTCTTGGGTAGAATCTGTGCCGATCCCACCTCTCCCTGTTCTCCAGATGCCTACAACATGGCCAAGCTGCTGTGCGACCAGTATTACATGACCTCGCCCGATCTGGAGATCCAGGAAGTCAGCGGTGAGTCTAGAGGGACCCGCAGCCCCTGGGGACGGGTGGGTGGGGATGCTCGTTGGGGAGCAGTTGAGCCCGGTGGGAAGGTGAGTTGCTTGTGGGGTGCAGGGGTTGGTAGGGAGCAAATGAGGACGAGGAGCTTTCTAAGGAAGCTGGCACAAGGTGACTGGCCCTTTACGGGGAGCAGGGCCCAGCCTGGCCCGGGACTGATCAGCGACCTCCCTGTTGAGACTGCTGAAATGGCGCCGTTGAAGAAGGGAGCTGCAGGAAGCAAGGTGGCCCCCGTGGTTGGCCGTATAGCAGGGGGAGAGACGCAGAGGAAAGGCCTCTGGGCCGCTGCTGCCTGCTTTGCACAGCGGGTAGCTTTGCATGTGTTCCTCTGAGAGTTTGGTATTTTGAAGAACAAAACTGCACCCTGAAAGACGGACCTGCGCCGTCCTTGGGCGTCAGTCCTTCCTGGGCTAGGGGAGTCAGGCCGACAGCTTACAGGAGCATTTCCCTTACAGCCGCTGTGTTCTTTCCCTTGTAGCCAACAATTCCAAGCAGCCAATCCGCATTGTCTATGTCCCATCTCACCTCTACCACATGCTCTTTGAGCTCTTCAAGGTAAGGCTCCTGTCTCTATGGTCCTTCACCTGTAGCGCTTCTTTCTCTGCAAGGAGGTGACGAAGCTGGAGAGAACCATGGTAGAACTTGGCATTCTGTCTGCCTGACCCACCGATGGTTCCCTGTAGTACGCACCGGAGTTTCGAGCTCCTGCCTCTGGCGGTGGGTGAGGTGGAGGCCAGGGAGTACATGTATGAGGAGAGTAAGTTAAGAGATGGGTAAAGGAAAGCACGTTTTCAGCCACAATGTTAACCCGTGGAACTCATTTCTGCAGGATTTTTGCCTAGGGAACTAGCTTTAGTAAACATTTTAAAGAAGGAATCGACTCATCGGAAGTCCAGGACCACCAGGCCTCTGCTTCAGGGCATCTGCAGATGACCGGCTCAGGGTCAGGAAGGAACTTCCTACCCTTACAAATACTGCACAAATAGGTGCCTTGTGGGGGTTTTTATACCTTCCTCAAGTATCAGGGCAGGCAGCGGCCAGGCTAGAGGGGCTGACAGTCTGTCATTACAAAATCCCTGATGACCCGCTTCTTGTCTTTGTTCCCGCATAGAATGCCATGCGAGCCACTGTGGAGAGTCACGAGTCCAGCCTCCGACTCCCAACCATCAAGGTGATGGTAGCGCTGGGTAAAGAAGATCTTTCTATCAAGGTAGGTGGCCTGGCTGAGGGTCCGAGGGATAGAAAGGGACCCTCAGCATCAGGCTAATTCCCCAGGGTGCTCACTTTTGTCCTGGGAGTCCCCGGCAGTACAGCAGGTAGACTGAGGGCATGTGGGCTAGTGGATAATAGAGGATCGGGCAAGAGGACCCTCCTGAGTTCTGTTTGACTATCTGACTTGCTGTCCCCCTGGGCCTGAGACTTCGGGGAGCATGTGTGTGTGTGGGTATTTAGCCCACCCCCCCAATTGCTGTTTAGCTTCCCTTCTCCAGCGCAGCTCATCTCTGCGGCTTCTGGGATGCCCGTAGCCAGGCCTTGCTTGGGAGCCTCCCGCTTGAACCCTGAGGCTGTTTTCCCTGTTCTCCCAGCCGCACAGGGGCGTTTCCTCCAGTAAGGGGGGCTGGACAGAGCGCCCTGTCATGGCCTATTGATGCTTCTTCTATATCAGGCGCTGCTGGGCTACTGGGATTTCTCCCTGTGGGGGTGGGGATGGCTAACGCGCCACTGCTCAGGGCATGTGGGGGGTCACCAGGGGCTGCTGACACAATGTCCCGTCGCGCAGATGAGCGACCGAGGTGGCGGGGTTCCGCTGCGGAAGATCGAGCGGCTCTTCAGCTACATGTATTCCACTGCACCCACCCCCCAGCCTGGCTCGGGCGGGACACCCCTGGTACGTATCGGATCAAGTCGGGCCCCCCCGGGTGTCCCTGCAGGTGATTTTGTGGGTGGGTGAGTGGATGGAATTCCCTAAATCCTTCCAGGTAACCACCCTCCCCCTCCAGAGCCGTGTGCAGGGGATTTCAGTAAGCTGCTTGGATGGCATGGTGGGATGGCAGAGGGCCTACGTCTGGCAGCCAGGCCACCTGGGAGTGGGAGGAGGGCATGGGGGGTTCCTGATGTCTGGGTGGGGTGATGTTGGGGGAACTAGGGTCTGGTGGTCGGGCAGTTCGCAGAGACATCTGCAACCATAACCTCTTGTCATCTTCTCCCCGCCCCGCCAGGCTGGCTTTGGTTACGGCCTGCCCATTTCCAGACTCTATGCCAAGTATTTCCAAGGGGACCTTCAGCTCTTCTCCATGGAGGGGTTTGGGACAGACGCAGTCATCTACCTGAAGGTGCGTAAATCACCCCCCACGTCTCTCCTTCTCAAACCCGCTATTTCAGGCAGCTGCTCCCCAGAGGCCTCCCAGTCCTGTCAGTGACAGGCACCCCATGTGGAGGGGGGGAGCTAGAAGGAAGGATGTCCCAGTGGTTAGGGGGCCCGCCTAGGACTTCGGAGGCCTGCGTTCACGTTCCTGCTCTCCTACAACCTCCTTGTGTGACCTTGAGCAAGTCCCTTAGGGCTTGTCTACACAGGAAACTCTTCCCGGCTGCGCCAGTAGAACTGTACCGGTATCATTCCCCGTATGGACGCTCTTATACTGGAATAAGCGTGTCCCCATGGGGAGTTATACCAGTATAACTACACTGGTTTAAGGCTACATCTACACTACAGGGGGGGGTCGATTTAAGATACGCAAATTCAGCTACGCGAATAGCGTAGCTGAATTCGACGTATCAGATCCGACTTACCCTGTTGTGAGGACGGCGGCAAAATCGACTGCCGCGGCTCCCAGTCGACGGCGCTTACTCCCACCTCCCCTGGTGGAGTAAGCGCGTCGATTCGGGGATCGATTGTCGCGTCCTGACGAGACGCGATAAGTCGATCCCCAAGAGATCGATTTCTACCCGCCGATTCAGGCGGGTAGTGTAGACCAGGCCTAAATTCAGATCGTGGCTTATTCCAGTATAACTTTCCCGTGTAGCCAAGCCCTTAATCTCTCTGCGTCTGTTCATTGCCGTCTGTAACGCGGGGCTGGTGGCACCGCCCGACCTCATGTATGGACTGTGAAGATAAATGAAAGATCGGGAGGCGTGCGGACGCTACTGCAGTGGGGACCAGAGATAAGTGCTAATGCTGGAAGGATTTGCTGGCGGTCCCCAGCCCCTGGCTTTTCCTCTTCCTTTGTAACAGAGAAGAAGATGATCCCTGCCCCATGTCACTGACAGTGGGTGGAGTCTCCAGATCTTACAGCCTTGTCCCCATTGATGCTGTCCCTCCTTGGTGAAGTTTACGTGGGTCAGTTTCACTCTGTTCCTAGCCACTTCACTCGACGACCCCCCCACCCCCCCCCAAGGCTCAACCTGTCTCTCAGCCCAAGCATGTCTCCATTCAGGATCGATACCCGAATAAGATCAGTGACATAGCCAGGGTGACTCCGGTAGCCACCGGAGCAGGAGCTTGGGTCTGAGTCGGCCCTGCCCATGGCTATGAGCGGGTTCTCGGGATGTCATTTGCATGCTGGGTCATGCTGAGAGGTGATGTGTAACTGACAGACTCCTGGTTAGACTCCCTTGTACTCCAGAGTTAGGCGTCTAAGGGCTTGTCTGCATCAGGGATTTTTTGCTCTTAGTGAGTAGCTGTTTTAAGTCACACTATTATTAAATCATTTCAATATAAATATTCAGATATTAATAATCATATTAAAATCAGGTTTCAATCGGGTGGAAGCTTTGTAAAAGCTAATTTGAAAACATGTGCTATTGCAACTGTGAATTTTAATTTTTTTTTTATCACAAACTAAATTTTAAACACTATTGTTTTCCTCCGGTGCCACTACAATTAGGATATTGTACATACATTTTCAAATTGTTTTGGCTTATAGCCGTTTTGTAAAATTCAAGACCCTGATCCTGAGACTGCTTAAGCAGATACGTAACTTTACTCACATGCCTAATCTCATTGACTTCAGTGGGATTACAGTTAAGCACATGCCTAGGCATTTGCAGCATCTGGGCTAATACTGTATCTTTATTAAACTTTTATTTTATTGACATAAAATTTTTGAGCGAGACGAGGTGGGTGAGGTAGTGTCTTTTATTAGACCAGCTTTTGCCGAGGGAAGGTAAAAGCTTTAGAGTCACACAGATCTCTTCTTCACGCCTGGGGAAGGAGATCAGAGAGTCTGAGCTAAATACAGATTGGGACAGATTGTTAAACGTAAGGGGTTACCCATGTTGTAGAGGCCACTTGAAATGAAGTTGTCAGTTGAGGGTTAGGCTATTGTGTAAGGGGGTTATATATATATATATATATGGAGATATCCTATCTCCTAGAACTGGAAGGGACCCTGAAAGGTCATCAAGTCCAGCCCCCTGCCCTCACTAGCAGGACCAAGTACTGATTTTGCCCCAGATCCCTAAGTGGCCCCCTCAAGGATTGAACTCACAACCCTGGGTTTAGCAGGCCAATGCTCAGGTTTAGCCAGGCAGTAGGGTGGGTGAGTTACAAATTGTCGTAATGAGCCATAAAACCCCGTGGAGTGTATGGTTTTCAATGTCTAGCAGAGTTAGGAATTTAAGGTCCCAGGCTCACCTTTTGAAGGTGTTGTGTAGATTTCCCTTGAGGATGAGTATTGAAAGATCAGATCTGGAGTGCTCGCTTTGTGAAAAGTAAAAAAAAAATTAGGAGTCCTTGTGGCACCTTAGAGACTAATAAATTTATTTGGGCATAAGCTTTCCAGGGCTAGAACCCACTTCATCAGATGTATGAAGTAAAAGATACAGGAGCAGGTATAAATACATGAAAGGATGTGGGTTGCTTTACCAAGTGTTAAGTCAGTCTAACGAGATAAATCAACAGCAGGATACCAAGGGAGGAGAAATAACTTTTGAAGTGGTAAGAGAGTGGCCCATTACAGACAATTGACAAGAAGGTGTGAGTAACAGTAGGGAGAAATTAGTATTGGGGAAATTAAAAGTGCCCGTGGACGGTAGTTTTATCACTTTTCTGCATGAGTTCATTCAAGAGCGTAGTGATTGTCTGGTTTCACCCTCATGGTGGCTGTTGGGGCATTTGAAGCACTGGATGAGGAACCTCACATGTAGTGTGTAGGACCAGGAATCTTGACAATTGTGTTGGACGGGGTATTGATCATCGCAGCAATGGAGATACGTCTGCAGGTTTTGCATCTGTTGCTCAGGCAGGAGCTGCTGCTGCTTTGAGATGGTGTGTCCTGGTCTGTAGGAAGCTAGAACAACACTGCACAAAATCTGTGTCCGTTCAGAACAAAACTGCTGCGGTGTGAACAATGAAAAGTTATTTAGACTTTCAATGCAATACAAATATTCTCAACGACTTCGTTCTACACACAGGCCAACATTTTCAAAAATAAAGAGGAGCCTAAAGTTAGGTGCTTTGACAATCCCAGAGCCAACATAATTCAAGAACACACGTGCCATTGACCGCAAACCCCGATGGAGGCATATTAGCCAGGTTGAAGCATTTCAGCTTTCTTGACATGTGGGAGTTTAATATATTGGCTTCAAACATAGTCGGGGGTATCTGCTGATCGCTGTTGTGCCAGAGTTTGTGGTTCTCACGGCATAGATGTTGGTGCCCTGGTGCTGTCTTTTTCAACACAGATGCACATTTTGTGTGTGAAACTTTAGTAGAACAAAAATCTTTGTAAAACCTGAAATTCTATCAACAATCAGGAAGCTAATTAAGGGAAGAAACATCCACTACAGCCAATTATGGGGGGAAAGTAAAGAACTAGCAACACACAAAATAAAAATGATTAACATTTTTTAAAACACTTTAAAAAGTGATTTAGAACAATTAAAGAAACGCGTGGTTTTTATTCACCCAGCTGTAGCTAACCTCAGTATATAGACAGTCCCTTGATGCAACTGCTCCTGGCTTCAGTCCTTAGCTGGTGCATGGGGCAGGGGATCAGAAGCACTGTATTCAGACCGACCTTCGTGCAAAAACCCACCGAGACGTGATTAAAATCTTCCTTGTGGAGCTGGTGAGGAGTTAGAAGTAGAGCAGGTTGGAAGTTTTCCAACAAAATTAGTGAAATTCTTTTATTGAAACACAGGCAGGCTTCACGGCCTCTTCCCCCCCCCCCCCAAGCTCTAGGGGCCAGGCAGGCCCTTGTTGGCTCCCAGAGCTGGGGGGTTGTCAGAGTGACAGAGCCCTCTGGCTCTCCGCCCCTCCAGCAGCTGGGCATGGAAGGCTCTTGTCAGTTTCACAGGTGAAATTGACAGGAGCCTTCTCTGAGGTCAGCTGGGAAAATTCCCTTTCAGGTGTCCCAAAATGGAATCTGTCTTT
Organism: Emys orbicularis; assembly: GCF_028017835.1. Lineage (NCBI taxonomy): Eukaryota > Metazoa > Chordata > Testudines > Emydidae > Emys > Emys orbicularis. The sequence goes on from NC_088707.1 coordinate 7,295,687, forward strand.
AAATCCTTCCCTGTGAAAAATGTCACGGACTTGACATTTCATCCCAATGCACAATGAACCTTTTTCAGAAATGTGAAAATGTCCGTGGGAAAGGGATTCCCTTTCTCAGCCAGCTCCAGTTAAAAGCCCTGGGGAAACGAATGCAAGATCTGACCTGCAGAGACTGCTTCCCCCCTGCCTGCCCCTCTCTGAATGCAAATTGCATTCCAACACACACGCTTCGGTGCCAGGAAGTGAAGAATCATAGGGTTTCATTAGCAGAGTCTTTGATATCAAACTCCTGTATCAAGAAGGGAACCTACTGGTCAGAGCAGGGGCCTGGGAGCCAGGACTCCTGGGTTCCTTGGATGGAAGGCTTCAGAAGAGGGCAGAACATTGCTGATGCCCTGTGTCTGGAAGGATTCCAAAGCACTTTACAGGCTAACACATGGCATGAAATCTGCCTTGAGTAGGGACCAGGAGGGAAACAGCAGAGGTTGGTCTTGAACTGTTGTCCAGTTTCTACCAGAGGTCTCCTAGGGCTACTTCCTAGTGGCTGGCCGTGCCATTGGGAGGATGCTTGGAGGACATGGGGGTTTGGGGGCAGGATTCACTGCAGAGAGAGCACTTCTCCTGTCCACTGACGTGCAGTTACCTGGCTGCCTTGCGTCCCACAGGCCTTGTCGACAGAGTCCGTGGAGAGGCTGCCGGTGTATAACAAGTCGGCCTGGCGCCACTACCAGACCATCCAGGAGGCGGACGACTGGTGCGTGCCCAGTACGGAACCAAAGAACACCTCCACCTACCGGGTGACTTAGGCCCCCGGGGGTGGCTGGTGGCGCTTGGAGACGGAGATACCAGCGGGCTTGGGGCGGGAGAATCTATCCACATCACAAAAACCGCATCGGAAGGACTCGAGCGATGGACTCTTCCTATTGACCAGTCTGGCTAACGCTCCGCCCAGGAGCGGGAATGATTTTCTTTTTACGGTATGTAGCGTGCAGTAGCCCATGCCCACCACTGCCCGGCGTCTGCTGGGCTCCCCCCATCCTCACCTTTGAGAGAGCCGGGCAGGCTCCGGGCATTCCCCGTGGTTGGGGGTTTTACCCATAATCCTTTTATTCACCAGAGATCTGTTCTTTGCCTCCGCTTGCCACTGGGAGCGGGAGGACAGGAGTCAGGCTGTGGAGACGGCTTTTATGGTTACGGGGGAAACCAGCCCTCTGGCCGAAGAGTTTCAAATGTGGGGAGAGAGGATGGGGCAGGTGGGGAAGCCTTGTAGGTTTAGGTGTGGGGTGGATGGGGGCCCTGCAGAGAGAGCCAGGAGGGCCACGGGCTCCCACTTGGTCTGTTAGGCCGGGGGAGTTGGGAGCCAGGGCTGGAGCACCTGTGGGGCGGGGGGTGGGGTCCAGCTTGGGCACCAGAACAGCCAGTGGGTCCCTAGTACCAGCCCCCAGGTGTGGGGAGAGTCAGGTGTGTCGTGAGTGGTGTGGGGAAGGTGCAGGGAGCGAGGGGGCCTCCATGCTTGGGGGGGGGGGGGGGTTGGCCCAGGGGGCTGCCGGGAGGTGCCAGGGTTGCCCTTTCCTGAGCTGGGACAGTGGAAGGGCATCAAAGAGAAAGGGAGGGGGCTGTCCTCAGTCCTACCCTGCTGGGGTGGGGGTGGGGCTAGGCATTAGAACAGCCACCTGAGGGAGGAGATTGCAGTGGGGTCCCCCCGGATTCCCAGATGGGGTGCAGAAGCCATCTCTCTCGGCTGTGCTTATACACGAGGCATTATGGTGCCTCTTTCCAGCACAGAGCAGCTGTCCGGGTCTGTCAGCACTCGGGACCCCTCCCCCCACACCGGCTGTATGGCGCTGGCTGAGGCGAGCTGGAGGCGTTGGCTCTGCAAGGCAGAGACAGGTGCTGATCTGGTGAGGGTCTGAGGGATTGTAACTTCGTCCGTGTTGTCTGAGGCCTGGGCTCCGGAGAAGCCTGTTCTCTCTGCCCCCCTCCCTCCCGCCTTCCTGACCCTCTAGCTGTCTCTGTCCTGGCCGGGGAGCTCCCCTCGGCACCGGCTGCTCCCTGTGTCTTCACACCGCTGCCCTGCACGCCCCATGTGTGATAGATTGCCATGGCATGCGTTTATGTTCTCTGGAAAGGATCTGCACAGATATATATTTTTATGCTGTGGGCAGAACCCTGTTTCTGCCCAAGACACGGTGGGTTAAGTCGTGGCGTTCATCCCATTGTTGAGCCGTAAAGATGACATTGACCAAAACGGACCTGGTGTTGGTGGTGGTCTCTTTGCACTTCGCGGGGTCCTGGTGTGCAGCAAACACCCCCTGCCCCCCCGGGCAGTGGATTTCGCACCCTGCCTTCTGCATGGGCCCAAACCACTTAGTCAGTGGAGTGTTAAAACTGGATCCAATCACCTCTACAGCCAATTAACCCTTTCAAACATCTGTAAGGTAAGTAGTCTTTCATACTGGATGGAGCACTGAGCTGGGCAGCAGGAGACCTGGGTTCTGTTCGCAGCACCGCCCCTGACCCGCTGGGTGAGCTCGGGCAAATCATATCGCTGCCCTGTGCCTCAGTTTCCCCTCCCACCTTCTCTGTGTCTATTTAGAGTGTGAGCTCTTCAGAGCAGGGTCTGGCTTACCGCGTCTCGGCAGCTCCCAGCACAATGGGACCTCAATGCTGCTGTAGTAAAACTGATTCATAGTCATACTACCAGGACGCCTGGGTCCTCAGGACTTGCTGTGTGGCCACGGGTAAGTCACTGCCCCAGTTTGCCAGCAGTAGGATGACACTCGGCTTCCCATAATGCTTTGAGATCCCTGGCCAAAGGGACCCTTTCCCTAGCAAGCCTGGAACGATATTCCCAAGGGGGGGCACTGGCAGAGCTGGGAATGGAACCCAGGCGTCCTGCTTCCCAGCGTGGCACTGTGCAGGCTGTGGCCGTGCGCTGCTCTGGGCAGAGCAGTGACCTGGAGGTCAGGTTTCCCTGTCTGCTTGGCCATCGGCTACGAGGCAGGGAGCTGTCTGGCTCTGCAGAGCGCTCCATGGCCTTGTTTATCCTGCCGCGGCAGGGTCCCACACAGGCACCTCTGCTTCTGGCACCACCTGGCTGGTGGGAGGGAAAAGAGCCAAGGCCCGTAGCCAGAGCAGCAGAGAGCGCCTCACGCTCGGCTTCCCTCGCCCAGCGCGCAGCTGCCCTGTTGACGCAAAGCTCCGGGGAGCTGACTCTGCATTTCAAACCCTGGAAACCACCTCCCCTGTGCCCTTGAGAGGACTCCTGCCCAGCCGCGGGGGAGGCAAAACCGCGGGAGGCGGCTGGGACAGCATGTACTGTGTGAGCAGTCACCCAATGGCAGAGGGGGAGGGAGGGCTGGCAGGCTCTGCTCTGCGGCTGCAAACCTAGTGACCCCCGAGTTGGGCTGCACGTGAGCAGGGCCGTGTACAAGCCAGCTGCTCTGCGTCATTTCCCCATAGGCCTCCCTGGACCCAGCTTCCTTGGGGAGAAGGGCTCTCTCCCCGCTCCACAGATCACCTCAGCGGGCCACCTTCAGTTAAGGGCTTGACCATAGAACAGTGAGTGCCCGACCCCAGGCCACCTGCTGCCTTTTCCGACTCTAAAAATGAGGCGGCAGGCTCCCAGGTCGGGTTTCACCCAGGGCCCCTTCTGGGCAGCTGGTGCGGGTGGCTGAGTGCAGCCTTAGGCTGGCTGGAGGGGATGGTGGGGGGGGAGCGAAGGTGAGCCCCGTCCCTGGGACCAGCTCCATTGGCTGTCAGGTTTCCCTTCACTCCTGTGGGGCCCTGATGTGCCCGGGGCTTGGCCCACACCCCCACCTCGTACCCCGAGACCCAGCGGGGAGGCGTGTGAGGTTTTTATTACTAGGCTAGTTATGCCAGCCAGCGCATGCCCTAGTTTGGGTGCAGTTATACCGGCCTCAAGGCGCCTCACTGTAGTATTGTCGTCCCTGCCATGTGTACCAGGCGAAAGCACCTTCCCAGCACTGGATCAGCCCCCCCCCCCCCCCATCGGGGCGGGGGGCGCATCGCTGTAAGGAAAACTGTACACTTAGAGCCTCAGCTTGGGTGTAGCGCAGCCCTGACTGAATGCCTTAGAGGGGGGATTGGATCTGGGGCTCTCCCCCTTCTCGTGAGGGGCTGGGCCACCTAAACGTGCCCTTATTTTAACTAGAAGACTTAAAAAATACCCTTTAAAGCCCCAGCTGAGTCTGGTGTGGGACCCGCAGCCCTTACCGCCCCCTGGTGTTAGTGATGGAGGTTCCAGCTGGGTGAGGATGCAGCCTCCTCCTGTCCCTCAGCTGAGTCACCGTCCTAAGAAGGGAAAGAGCAGCTGGCAGTCCCCACCGTGGCGCGGGTCTGGAGCGGCACCCACTAGGCCAAAGGCTGCGTCTTGCTAAAGCTGGGCGTGGGCCCGGCTGCGGTCTCCAGGCAGAGTTTCCTAAAATAAGTGGGGCCTTGTGCTCCTGAGCGGGGAGAGCCCGGCACTGGGCCTGGGGGGTTTCAAGGGCCCGTGGGTGGCGGTGGTCATGTCAAAGGATCTGTTCCAGCCTGGGGCGCGTGGCTTTTTGCAGCCGAGATGGGGTACTAACAACAAATCGTGGTGTTTCAGGAAAGCAGAACCACGACTCCCCAGTTAGTAACACTGCCCATGCCCAGGGTTTAATAAACAGGGTGGTGGGTTTAATAAACATGACCCACCCACCCCACCCCCCGAATGCTGCCGGAGGGTTTACAGCCGGAAGGCCCATTATGGTGGCTCTAGGCTGCTCTGCTGTGAATCACAGGCGGGCGTTACAGCTCCCCCACCCATCTTTGTTTTAAGCCAAAGACTTCAGTTGGCCCAAAGCGTTTCAATGCTGAACACACCCCTCTGTTACGTATTAGCCCCATTTGCCAGCCAGGGCCCCATGTGCTCCGAAAAGAGTGCATGGGCACGGGTCGTGAAAAGAACCCAGGAGTCCTGCTTTCTACACACTCCCCCGCCCCCCTTTGCTCTGACCACTAGACCACACTCCTGCCCAGGGCCAGGAATAGAACCCAGGTGTCCTGCTGCCCCACACACACCCCAGTTCTTGCCAGGGTTCTTGTACCCTGGCACAAGGCTGCAGTGTTGCGGGGGGGAAGCGAGGAGGGGGGTGATCGCTGCTGGCTGCATTCCCCACAGCAACACTTATTTAATGGGCACTGACTGCCCCTTTGGGCTGTGGGTGTGCAGCGCCCAGCACAATGGGGGAGCAGGGCCCTGACTGGGGGTGGGGGGGTGCCTGGCTGCACCCCACCCCCAGGCAGCTCAGAATTACGCTGCTTTAAACGTGCCTGTGTTTTCGCTCACATTTGCTGAGTGCACCCGCCCTCTCGTGGTGGGTGTGGGGTACTGAAGGCTCCTCTGCTAGGGCGAGGGACCAGCCTGTGTCACGTCACCGGCCCATGAATGTTTGATCTCGGTGTGGTTGGCCTGAGCGATTGGGTTTCCCGTGGGACTGATGGGGAAAGCACTGCTGTTGAAATGCAGCCAGGCCACTGCAGGGCTGATGCCACCTCCCCCATCCCTGGGCCTGGCCTTGGCCTCCTCCTTACCTACCTGCCCCAGGGTAACATGCTGCTGAAATCCCTGATTCCCCTCGCTCTGTCCATCCCAGCCCCGGGGGAGACACAGCAGCCACACCAGGCAGGCCCCTGCTCCCAGCCAGCAGCACAGAGAGGAGGCTGTAGTGCAGGGTACAGGCCATAGCCGCCAACTCCGGAGGTGCTCTGGGGCTGAAGCACCCACGGGGAAAAATTGGTGGGTGCTCAGCACCCTGCCCCAGCTCGCCTCCGCTCCGCCGCCTCCCCTGAGCATGCCGCTTCTCCCCTAGCTCCAGTGCTTGCTGCCGCAAAACAGCCCCCCCCCCCCCCCAGCAGCCCCTCTGCCCCTGCAATGCTTGGATAGAGTTGGGGCCCCCGGCTACCCATTTGCCATCACAACCACCAGCTGCTGCTTGTTCTCCGTGTCAAGGGCCTGCCTGCTCCCCCCCGGCATCTCTCCTTCTCCGGCACCCACCAGCTGAATTGTCAACCTTGCCCCCTGCTGCCCCTCGGCTTGGGTGGTGCGTCCCATCGACAGCCCCAACGCTGCCTCATTCCCCGCCTTAAAATCTCCCTGGGCACTGAGAGCTTCAGGAAACTTGACAAGGGTCAGGCTGCTGGTGGCCTAATTTGCTTCCCAGGGCAGGTCACCCCCTCGCCCCATTCCCAGCCCCCAGCCTGCGGAATGCAGGGGTGGGTGCGTGGCGCAGAGCGGACCCCAGGGGGGCTGGTTGCAATCGGTTTTATTTCCTTCGTGGTTTCTCCCTGGGTCGGTGTCTGTGCTCTCGGAATAAATTGGCCGGGCCCTGCTAGTCCGGGCTGTGTCGATCCTGGCCCCTGGAGGGTGCCCGGGGACCCCGAGCGCAACCCGGGATCGCTCGTGGGTGGGGGAGGGGTAACGCCATGCACTATCTTCGTCCTGCGGGCCCACCGGGGCCGAGCCATCATTTTCGGGAGGGAGTGGGGAGCAGCAGTGGTGCCCATGGGCTAAGGGAAACGGGGCCGGTGAGGTAGGACAACCGATCAGCATGGAGCAGGAAGGCGCCTTGGTGACTGGAACCAATCGGCAGCAGACGGAGGTCAGCAGGGAAGCCGGGAGGGGGAAGCCGCGCCAGCTGCAGCCCACGGGCGGGTGCCAACCGCTAGCCAGCTGTGGGGCCGGGTCCAGCAGTGCCAGGAGCCCCGTGCATGGCGGAGTGGATGGGCAGGGTGGGAGAGGGGTTTGCTTGTCTACTGGGGCCAGCAGGGATCCAGGAGACGGCTGGAAGGTCCGGGCTCCGTGGCGGTGCCGCCCCAAGCCAAAGACTGGCACCTGGGCTGATCCCCTGTGGGGTCCGGTGTCTCTCCCGGTCCGTGCGCCCGATTCCCCCTCGCCTGGGCGGGGGCAGTCTCCTCCTGTCCCTCCCCGCGCCGGGAGCCGTGTGCCAACTCGCCCTCCCTAACTCCTCCGCTGCGGCTCCTGCTCTTTCTTCTTCTGCTTCTGCTTCTCCCTCTGCTTCTCCACCTTCTCCTGGGCTTTCCGCTCCTTCTCCACCGCCACGCTCAGGTCCTTCAGCTTCCGCTTCAGCAGGGCCCGGTCGGTGGAGCTGCTGATGCCGAGGGCCTGGAGGAGGCAATGGGGCGTGGTGTGCGTCGGGGGGTGCCTCAGGGTTACAACCACAGCCCTTCCCACCCCCACCCGCCTGGAGCAGCACCCAGCTGGGGAGAGACGGGCTCCAGGGGAGGGCGCTGGGGGTTCCTGAATGGGACGCTAATGAAGGGGGAATTGGATTAACTCGTCCAGTAGCCCGGTGGGATGCACTGCTGGCCCATCTAGATCAGTAGCCATTGGACCATCAGGGCCCCCAGGCCAGCATCCTCCCTCCTGCCCCAGTACATCAAAGGGAGTGGTCCCTCTTGCTGGGGGAAGGCAATGCCGCCCCAAAACCCCCTGGAGGAGGGATGTCTGCAGGGTGCAAGGTCCGACCCCGGAGCAGGGCCGGCTCTAGGCACCAGCAAAACAAGCTGGTGCTTGGGGCGGCACATTTTTAGGGGCGGCATGGCCAGCGCCAGAATGCCGCCCCTAAAAATGTGCCCCGGCCGCCCTAGCTCACCTCCGCTGCCGCTCGTGCGCCGCTACTCGCCCTCCCTCCCAGGCTTGGCGCCGCGGCCACTCGGAGTCTCCCCCTCCCTCCCAGGCTCTCAAACCTGGCAGGGAGGGGGAGATCCCGAGGGGCCGCGGCGCGCGAAACAGCTGTTTCGCGGGCCGCTGCTCCCCCTCCCTCCCTCCCTCCTAGGCTTGAGAGCCTGGGGGGAGGAGGCAGGGATGGGGATTTGGGGAAGGGGCGGAGTTGAGGTGGGGCCGGGGGTGGGGCAATTAAAAAACGGGGGGGGGGGGGGCGGCCAAAATTGTTTTTGCTTTGGGCGGCAAAAATCCTAGAGCCGGCCCTGCCCCGGAGCCCCGCTCGCAGCTGCCGCAGGACCCAGGAGCCGTGGGGCAGGCCCCCCACCTCCACCCCTACCTTCAGCTTGGCTCCATCCAGCTGCAGCAGCTGCTGGCCGTCCACCTCGCGGGCTGCGAACTCGCCCACGTACTGCTCCAAGTTCAGGCTCTCCAGCCACTGGCCCACTTGCTGGCTGCTCCAGCTGGTGGCGGCGCTGAGGGGCTCGTCCAGGAACTGCAGGGGGCAGAAAGGAGGGGGAGGGGTGAGCACTGGGGGGGTTCCCCCCAAGTCAGGGCGCCCCAGCAGGGATCCTTTAGAAGTTCCTCCCAGCCCGGCTCTGCAGGCCACAGGTGAATCCTGGCCAACTTTCTAATCCCTGAAAACGGAACACCTCTCTCCCGCCCCTTCCCTGTGAAGCCCCACCCCCTGCCCCGCCCCTTCCTCTGTGGCCCCGCCTGTTCCCCCCCACCACCACCCACCCACCCACCCATCGCTCGCTGTCCACCCCTGCCCCCGTTGCTCACTCCCACATCTCCCGGGACTCACCTGCGGCCTGCAGAGCTGGGCTGGGAGGAACTGACGCGGACCCTGCCTAATCAGGGCACAGCCGGGCATGGCAGGGGGGTCCCCAGAGTGAGGGGCTGGGGAAATTGGGGCACAGTGGGGCAGGGGGGTCCCCTGGAGCGAGGAGCTGGGCTGGGGAAATCGAGGCACAGCTGGGGTAAGGGGCAGACAGGTTACACACACACCCCCCAGATGGCGCCAGTCCCTCCAAGTTCTCTCGGTCAGGCTGGGGGCCAGGGAGAGCAGCCGCTGCTAGCCGAGCCCCTCCAGGCTCCAGCTGCTCTTCCCGCCCCTCGGGGGCCGGTTCCCGCAGGTAACTGCACTTTTAATGTCGCTGCCAGTTTCCCTTTCAACACCCGGCAGCCCTGAGACACCCCCCGCCCCAGGCCTGGCAAAGGATCTGCAACTCCATGGGGCCCCTGGACGGCGTCACCCCAGCCCTGGGGCCCAGGAGTGGAGCGGCGAAAGCCCCCTTGCTGTCGGATTTGGCCGACCGGCTCCTCCAGGCTGCCCCCCTCCGCCGCCCCGGCGGGCTCACCTCGTCGGAGGACTGGGACAGCGTGTGGTAGGGGTAGGAGCATTTCGTCTCGCTGGCGCCGCTGCTCAACGTCTTGGGGCTGCTGCTGGGTGGGGTGGAGTCGTCGCTCAGGGTGGAGTCCTGCCCACAGGGAAAGGCCAAGGCATGAGCAGGGTGCCAAAAACTGCAAAAAACCCGGCACCCCGCCCACGAAGGCAACTCCACCCCCCACCCCCCAAGAGCCACTGACAGTCTCTAGGGAGAAAAGATGGAGAACGTCATTGTCTCACTCACACTGCAGCTGGGGGAACCCGGCAGCATCTTTAGCTGGCGCCAGAAACTTTGACCCTGGGCTAGCCCAGGGTCTGGTGAGAATAATGCAAATCTTCACACCCATGTGAAAAAACCAGCGGATTCAATGATTATTCTGGCCACTGGCAAAGCCATAAAAAAACCGGCCAAAATGATCAAGTACCAGCCAGGTGGTAACCCAAGGTGTGAACGAGGGGCCTGCCCTGCAAAGGGTCATGACAGGACTATGGCCCCGCCCCCCGGGGCAGCGCCGCCCCTGGCCCTAAAGGGGGCTCGGCCCCAACCCCAGGGCAGCGCCGCCCCTGGCCCTACAGGGTGAGGCGGGGATGGGTACTGACCTGGGAGGCAGATTTCTTGGGGCTTAAGCCCTCCCTCTTGGGCGAGCGGGTCGGGGAGACGGTGCTGCCGGACGAGGCCAAGCCCTTCCCACTGTCCATGAACCAGGAGAAGGGCATGAATGGGGACACGGACGAGCGGCTGGAGCCCTCCGACAGCTCCCTGGGGAAAGAGCCGGCAGGCGGGTTAGCACCCTCGCTCCCCTCGCTCCCAGGGGGCCAGCAGGGGGGCCGGGCTCCCCGGAGCATCTGAGCTGCCAGATGTGACCAGACTCCACCCCACTGAGCCCAGCTGAGTCCAGCCCGGGTCTGGATCTATCCAGGGCACCCAGACCATCCCCCAAGTCCTCTATCTCCCTGATTCCTTCATCTCCCCTCTCTGCCAGTTTCTCATCTCTCCGTCTCTTGAGCGTATCGAGCTCTCTCTCTTCCTCTCCTTGTGGCTCCGTGCACCCCAGCTCCATCACTGAAAGTGAACACCATTCTCCCATCCGCACCTCCCTGTCTCTCGCTCTCTGGGTCTCAGCTGCTCCGGGGCCCTTGACAAGTCACCCGGGTCTTTGGAGACCAGGCTGAGCTCCTTGCTTGTCAGGGCAGAGGGGTGGGCGCGTTCCTCGGGAGGTGGGAACGGCCGAGTGCCCCCTGGCGATAGAAAAGCCAAGCGGGTGAACGGGACCCACTGAGGAAGGCAGGGCAGGAGGGGGTGGGTGTGATTGTGGGGTTCAGGGAGATGGTGTTGGCTGTGGCTTGTGAGAAGCTCAGGATCGGGGGAGGCTGGCAGCTCCCCACCTGCTCCCCATGGACAACCGGTTGCTCCCCTTCTCTTTCCTGCTTTTGCTGGAAGAGGCTCGTCTCAGGGTCACCCTGCGGCAGAGAGAGAGGAGGCTCGTTAGTGGCGTGCTGGGGGGTGGGGGCGCCTGGGGGGTGGGGAGAGACGGGCACCGGGCACACAGGGGGGCAGATCAGAGGAAGGTGAGGACAGGGTAGCAGGATGAAAAGAAAAATTTAGACAGACAGCAGAGAATCTATCCATCCAAACCCAATACACATCCCTCTATCCATTCACCCATCCATCCCCATACCCACCCCTCTATCCATCTGTCTGTGTGTCCCCCCCACCTCTATCCATCCATCCAAACCCCATACCCACCCATCTATCCATTCACCCATCCATCCCCATACCCACCCCTCTATCCATCTGTCTGTGTGTCCCCCCCACCTCTATCCATCCATCCAAACCCCATACCCACCCATCTATCCATTCACCCATCCAAACCCCATACCCACCCCCCATCCATTCACCCATCCATCCCCATACACACCCCTCTATCCATCTGTCTGTGTGTCCCCCCCACCTCTATCCATCCATCCAAACCCCATACCCACCCATCTATCCATTCACCCATCCAAACCCCATACCCACCCCCCATCCATTCACCCATCCATCCCCATACCCACCCCTCTATCCATCTGTCTGTGTGTCCCCCCCCACCTCTATCCATCCATCCAAACCCCATACCCACCCATCTATCCATTCACCCATCCAAACCCCATACCCACCCCCCATCCATTCACCCATCCATCCCCATACACACCCGTCTATCCATTCACCCATCCAAACCCCATACCCACCCCTCTATCCATCTGTCTGTGTGTCCCCCCCACCTCTATCCATCCATCCAAACCCCATACCCACCCATCTATCCATTCACCCATCCAAACCCCATACCCACCCCCCATCCATTCACCCATCCATCCCCATTCACACCCCTCTATCCATTCACCCATCCAAACCCCATACCCACCCCTCTATCCATCTGTCTGTGTGTCCCCCCCACCTCTATCCATCCATCCAAACCCCATACCCACCCGTCTATCCATTCACCCATCCAAACCCCATACCCACCCCCCATCCATTCACCCATCCATCCCCATACACACCCGTCTATCCATTCACCCATCCAAACCCCATACCCACCCCTCTATCCATCTGTCTGTGTGTCCCCCCCACCTCTATCCATCCATCCAAACCCCATACCCACCCGTCTATCCATTCACCCATCCAAACCCCATACCCACCCCCTATCCATTCACCCATCCAAACCCCATACCCACCGCTCTATCCATTCACCCATCCATCCCCATACACACCCCTCTATCCATCTGTCTGTGTGTCCCCCACACCTCTATCCATTCACCCATCCAAACCCCATACACACCCCTCTATCCATTCACCCATCCAAACCCCATACACACCCCTCTATCCATTCACCCATCCAAACCCCATACCCACCCCTCTATCCATTCACCCATCCATCCCCATACCCACCCCTCTATCCATCTGTCTGTGTGTCCCCCACACCTCTATCCATCCATCCAAACCCCATACCCACCCCTCTATGCATTCACCCATCCAACCCCCCCCACACCCCTCTATCTGTCTGTCCCCATACACACCCCTCTATCTATCCATCTGTCTGTCCCCACACACACCTCTATCCATCCATCCATCCATCCATCCCCATACACACGCATCTATCCATCTGTCTGTCTGTCCCCACACATACACCTCTATCCATCCATCCATCCCCATACACACCCCTCTATCCGTCTGTCTGTCCCCATACATACATTTCATCCATCCATCTATCCCCCCGCACACCTCTATCCATCCCCATACATACCCTTCTATCTATCCAGCCAGCCAGGCAGTCATCTGTCTGTTTGTCCCTCCCCATAGATGCCCCTCTATCCATCCAGCCCCACCCCCCCTCGACCTCCCTTGGTCCCTGGGAGATGTGGCTCCATGTCTAGTTGGCAGCCGGTTTCAAGCGGAGTGCCCCAAGGGTCGGTCCTGGGGCGGTTTTGTTCAATATCTTCATTAATGATCTGGAGGACGGCATGGACTGCACCCTCAGCAAGTTTGCAGATGACACTAAACTGGGAGGAGTGGTAGATACACTGGAGGATAGGGATAGGATACAGAGGGACCTAGACAAATTAGAGGATTGGGCCAAAAGAAATCTGATGAGGTTCAACAAGGACAAGTGCAGAGTCCTGCACTTAGGATGGAAGAATCCCATTCACAGCTACAGACTAGGGACCGAGTGGCTAGGCAGCTGTTCTGCAGAAGAGGACTTAGGGGTTACAGTGGACGAGAAGCTGGATATGAGTCAACAGTGTGCCCTTGTTGCCAAGAAGGCTAACAGCATTTTGGGCTGTAGAAGTAGGGGCATTGCCAGCAGATCGAGGGACATGATCATTCCCCTCTATTCGGCATTGGTGAGGCCTCATCTGGAGTACCGTGTCCAGTTTTGGCCCCACACTACAAGGAGGATGTGGAAAAATTGGAAAGAGTCCAGCAGAGGGCAACAAAAATGATTAGGGGCCTGGAGCACATGACTTATGAGGAGAGGCTGAGAGAACTGGGATTGTTTAGTCTGCAGAAGAGAAGAATGAGGGGGGATTTGATAGCTGCTTTCAACTACCTGAAAGGGGGTTCCAAAGAGGATGGATCTAGACTGTTCTCAGTGGTACCACATGACAGAACAAGAAGCAATGGTCTCAAGTTGCAGTGGGGGAGGTCTAGGTTGGATATTAGGAAACACTTTTTCACTAGGAGGGTGGTGAAGCACTGGAATGGGTTCCCTAGGGAGGTGGTGGAATCTCCATCCTTAGAGGTTTTTAAGGCCAGGCTTGACAAAGCCCTGGCTGGGATGATTTAAATGGGAATTGGTCCTGCTTTGAGCAGGGGGTTGGACTAGATGACCTCCTGAGGTCCCTTCCAACCCTGAGATTCTATGATTCTATGATTCTAAGACACAGAGCATAGGCAGCCAGGGAACCAATGGTAACGTGGGTCCTACCCAGACAGCAGGGGCTTCCCCTCCAGAGTTCGTGGGACTCACCCCAAATCCAGGAACTTCCTCCGGGTCTTCTTGTCAAGCCCGATGGTGGGGCTGGCAGGCTCTGATGGGCTTGTGTCATCTGGGGCAGAGAGAGATCAAAGGCGCTGGGAGAACGTCCCCTGGGCTGGTGGGGATAGGCCCCGGGGATCCCTCGGAGGTTGGCAGTGGCCCCCCAGCAGAGTCCTGCCAAGGGAGCTCCCAGGCCGGTTTAAGGGAAAGCCTGGGAGATCTGGGCCGTGGGGAGTTCTCCAGCTCAGCGAGAAGGTGTTTTCCCTTCCCAAGCACAGGCAATCCCAGCTCTGTAAAAATGGGCTCCCCGACCCCCAGCCCTGCCGGGGGCACTGGACGGGCGCAAACCTCAGTGCTGCCTGGCAAAACCACCAGGTACCAACTGGGACTCGGGCATTGCAGCCCATGACCCAATCCAGAGGGGCCTCGCTGTTAGCTAGGGCACTGCACAGCCCTGCTGCAGAGAAAGGGGCAGGAGCCCTGGCTGTGGGGAGAGCTGCCAGCTACTCCAGCCCCAGCCTCTCCCAGCAGGGGGCGCTGTAGGGAGCAGGGGGCGCTGTAGGGAGGAGGGCAGGAGCGCTGGCTGTGGGGAGAGCTCCCAGCTACTCCAGCCCCAGCCTCTCCCAGCAGGGGGCGCTGTAGGGAGGAGGGCAGGAGCGCTGGCTGTGGGGAGAGCTCCCAGCTACTGCAGCCCCAGCCTCTCCCAGCAGGGGGCGCTGTAGGGAGCAGGGCAGGAGCGCTGGCTGTGGGGAGAGCTCCCAGCTACTCCAGGCCCCACCTCTCCCAGCAGGGGGCGCTGTAGGGAGCAGGGCAGGAGCGCTGGCTGTGGGGAGAGCTCCCAGCTACTCCAGGCCCCACCTCTCCCAGCAGGGGGCGCTGTAGGGAGCAGGGCAGGAGCGCTGGCTGTGGGGAGAGCTCCCAGCTACTCCAGGCCCCACCTCTCCCAGCAGGGGGCGCTGTAGGGAGCAGGGCAGGAGCGCTGGCTGTGGGGAGAGCTCCCAGCTACTCCAGGCCCCACCTCTCCCAGCAGGGGGCGCTGTAGGGAGCAGGGCAGGAGCGCTGGCTGTGGGGAGAGTTCCCAGCTACTCCAGGCCCCACCTCTCCCAGCAGGGGGCGCTGTAGGGAGCAGGGCAGGTAATGCTGTGGAAGGGTTTCCTGTGTAAAGGTGGCTCCCCCATGCAGCCATTACCTTCGCTGTGCCGCTCGGCCCGGCGGTCCCTCCGGGTGTAGATGGGCGAGCTGTCCGAGCTGTGGCAGGACTTGGGGGGCGAGCTGGTGGGGGTGCATCCCAAGGCCTCTTGGGAGGAAGCGTTGGTCAGGGGCCGGTAGCGGATCAGCGGGGACGAAGGCTGCTCGTCCTCCTCCAGCGACCTCCTGACCACGGAGGCGTCGAAGGAGAACTCGGTGGCGCGGAGGAAGGGGGAGGAGCCGGAGAGGGGAGAGGAGACCTGCAGGGTGGCGTGCAGCGGGGATCTCAGACGGTGCCGCGGGCTGCCATATTTATCGGCCACCTGTGGGTGGGAGGCAGGGGGGTCAGCAACAGGAAAGACCCTGGCAACCCCCGCCCCTGGGAACTGCTGCATTGATGGGGGGACAATGGTGAAGCCCCCTATTTATCCGCAGTGCTGGGGCAGGGGCAGGGCAAGCTGCTCCCCCCCGCCCCGCCACTGGTGAGCTCCAACCCGGACCCGCAGGGACCCTCGCTATGGGCCGATCAGGGAGCCGCGCCTTCCATAGCGGTTGCCAGGTGTCCGGTCGAAACAGGGAACCTGGCAGCGAGCTGACCGGAGGCGCAGAGTCCAGTTGGCTGCAGTAACCGGCCTCCGCCACTGGGGGGTGGGAAGAGCAGCCTCTGCTCAGCTGATGATGCTGGAGGGGGAGCAGTGGCTGGCTTCCAGACCGGGCTGCAAGAGGTAGGTGCCGCCGTCCCGGGGTGGGGGTGCGGGGAGGATCCTGGCCACCCCCCCTCTGCTCCACCATGCCCCGATTGCCCGGCCCCTTGCTACGGGGACTGACCCCCGATCTGCCCCGATTGGGCAGGCTCCGCGTCAGTTCCCCCCAGCCTAGCTCTGCACCCAGCAGGTGAGTCCTGGGGTGGAGAGCGAGTGGTGGAGGGAGGGGTGAGAGGAGGGAGGGGGCGGGGCCCCAGGGAAGAGGTGGAGCCGGGGGCGGGACAAGGGTATTCGGTTTTCAGCCATTAGAAAGTTGGCAACCCTAGGTAGCCCCCAGGTGCACAGGGCTTGCCACCATAGAACAGGCCACTGGGCAGCTAGTCTGGTATCTCCCCTCCTGCCCCATTGCATCAGACCATTGCTGGTATCCCCCCTCCTGCCCCATTGCATCAGACCATTGCTGGTATCCCCTCCTCCTGCCCCATTGCATCAGACCATTGCTGGTATCCCCCCTCCTGCCCCATTGCATCAGACCATTGCTGGTATCCCCTCCTCCTGCCCCATTGCATCAGACCATTGCTGGTATCCCCTCCTCCTGCCCCATTGCATCAGACCATTGCTGGTATCCCCTCCTCCTGCCCCATTGCATCAGACCATTGCTGGTATCCCCTCCTCCTGCCCCATTGCATCAGACCATTGCTGGTATCCCTCCTCCTGCCCCATTGCATCAGACCATTGCTGGTATCTCCCCTCCTGCCCCATTGCATCAGACCATTGCTGGTATCCCCCCTCCTGCCCCATTGCATCAGACCATTGCTGGTATCCCCTCCTCCTGCCCCATTGCATCAGACCATTGCTGGTATCCCCTCCTCCTGCCCCACTGCATCAGACCATTGCTGGTATCCCCCCTCCTGCCCCGCTGCATCAGACCATTGCTGGTATCCCCTCCTCCTGCCCCGCTGCATCAGACCATTGCTGGTATCCCCTCCTCCTGCCCCGCTGCATCAGACCATTGCTGGTATCCCCTCCTCCTGCCCCATTGCATCAGACCATTGCTGGTATCCCCTCCTCCTGCCCCACTGCATCAGACCATTGCTGGTATCCCCTCCTCCTGCCCCACTGCATCAGACCATTGCTGGTATCCCCCCTCCTGCCCCGCTGCATCAGACCATTGCTGGTATCCCCCCTCCTGCCCCGCTGCATCAGACCATTGCTGGTATCCCCTCCTCCTGCCCCATTGCATCAGACCATTGCTGGTATCCCCTCCTCCTGCCCCATTGCATCAGACCATTGCTGGTATCCCCTCCTCCTGCCCCATTGCATCAGACCATTGCTGGTATCCCCTCCTCCTGCCCCACTGCATCAGACCATTGCTGGTATCCCCCCTCCTGCCCCACTGCATCAGACCATTGCTGGTATCCCCCCTCCTGCCCCATTGCATCAGACCATTGCTGGTATCCCCTCCTCCTGCCCCATTGCATCAGACCATTGCTGGTATCCCCTCCTCCTGCCCCATTGCATCAGACCATTGCTGGTATCCCCTCCTCCTGCCCCATTGCATCAGACCATTGCTGGTATCCCCTCCTCCTGCCCCATTGCATCAGACCATTGCTGGTATCCCTCCGCCTGCCCCATTGCATCAGACCATTGCTGGTATCCCTCCGCCTGCCACACTGGATCAGCCCATTGGTCCAGCTCCTCTAGTATCCCCTCTCACCCCGCATTGGATCAGGCCACTGGTTGATCAATCCCAGTCACCTGCCTGCAACCGCAGCCAGGCGCGGAAACCCTGCCGGAGGCAGTTCTGGAACAACCCGCCCTTAAGGACTGTTCCCTCCTGACCCCCATCTGCTAGAGCTCAGCTCCTGCCCTGAAGCAGGGGGGTGTAGAACCCTTCCCAGTCACTCTGCTGAGCCTTGTTCTCCGTAGCAATGTCCCGTCCGGGGCCCTGCCAGGCTCACGGGCCGCCCGGCTGAAGCATTAGTCCCTGGCCATTGGCTACTGGGCCAGAGCCTGACCCGCTGGGAGCAGGTGGCAGGACAGCCCACCGGGCGGGCCAGTGCAGCACCCGGCGGGATAGAGGATTTGACGGACCCAGGGTCTGCTCCAGCGTGGCCGAGCCTGAGCTCCTATGGCCCAAGAGAGAGGAGAGGGAGCAGCCATTCTGGGTGCAGGCCTTGGGGACGGTCTCCTTTGACCCGGAGCTCCAGTCACCCCGGCCCACCTCGCGTGGAAGGACGCAGCCAGCCCCCCGCCCGGGCCCGGGCTCACCTTCCTCTCCAGGCTGTCGTCCCCTTCCGCCGAGCTGACGCTGTCTCTCAAGCGGGACCGGGACGGGCGGTGCCGCCTGCCCTTGGCCGACAGCTGGGCTCGGGCCTTCTGCAAACTGCTGTCCAGCCTCTGGGTCTCTGGAATCACATCATTAAAATCTGGGAGTGAAAGAGAGAAGGGGGGCGGAGAAGTGGGAGAGCGAGAGAGAGCAGACAGACGGACGGATGGGGCGGTGGGGGGCGCACAGAGGGACAGGGAGCACAGGGGGTTGGGAGAGAGCGAATGGGACAGAGCAGGGGGAGAGGAGAGGAAAACAGAAAGAATGAATGGAAGACAAAGGAAAGGGGGGGGCAGTGTCCCAGCCAGGGACAAAGAGGAGGGAGAGGGTGGAACAGGGGGAGAAAGAGAGAGAGTTCAGAGAAGAGACGCACAGCAATGGCCATTTCAGCCCCCCCGCCCCAGCTCCCCCCCAAATCATCTCTCCCTCTCCCCCCTGCTGCAGCTGGGAACTGCTTGGGCCAAGCTGCCCTAGACACATGGGGCTGGGGTTCCCCCCGAGCTCAGGGACATCGGGGCCTGAGCACGCTGGAGAATCCAGCTGCCCGCCGAGCTCTTCTGAGACAATTGCCCCCCCCGTAGGGAAGCAGCCCGCCCCATCGCACAGGGCTACCCTGCCAGAGTTTGCAGAGTTGCTGATTCCCGGGGCGGGGAAATCGCTGCCCATCCGCCTCCCATCTCGCTGCTGCTGCCTGGGGCCAGCTGAGGTCACGGCCGACGGACGCCCCCAATGACTGGCCTTTCGTTGCCACCAAATGCCTCCCTCCGTCACCTCCATTAAAGCCCACAGCCCCCGCGCCTCCCAGGCCACAGGGCGGCTCTGATTTCCTTGCAAAAGGGTGACCTGGCATCTTGGTGCCTCTGGGGACCATGTGGGGGCACCGGGCACTGCGGGCTGCACCCAGGCAGGGAGCAAAGAGCAGAGCTGGGTGAAGGCTGTGATGGGCGATCTGACTCAGCTGCGACGGGCCCCTCTCGTATTTGCTTTCTACAAGCGCAACTGCTGGTGCCCAGGGCCGACGAAAGCGGGGGGGGGGGGGGAAAGCCGGTACAAATTACCGGGGCCGGTCCGGAAGGGAGCCCAGGGCCTGGCCTGGCTCCCCCCCCTTCTTGGCCCTTGCTGGGGAGCCCTGAAAAAAAAAATTTCACCGGGGCCCGAACCCGCTCTCAGCGGCCCTGCTGGTGCCCAGCCATGCCGGGCTGGGTTCCTCATGGCCCCGCACGCCCGCCGCCTGTGCTGGTGCCCTCCCACCGAACCAGACCGTCTCCCGCCTGCGCGGCTCTGGCTCATTGGAGGAAGGCGGATCGTGTGAGCGACCCGCACAGCTAGGCTGATTCGAGCGAGGAATCTGCGAATCGTTTGGGGTAACGGACACGCTTGCGGGCTTTGCAGTCTGACAGCTGCCGGCCCAGAGAGACGGAAGTGACTCGCCCAAAATCACAAAGGGGGGGCGTGGGCAGAATGGGGGGGGTTACAACCCGGGCGTCCTGCCTCCCAGTGGCCCCTGTTCTAACCACTAGACTGCACTCCCCTGCCAGAGCTGTGTATGGAACCCAGGAGTCCTGCCTCCCAGTCCCCTACTATAACCACTAGACTGCACCCCCCTGCCAGAGCTGTGTATGGAACCCAGGAGTCCTGCCTCCCAGTCCCCTACTATAACCACTAGACTGCACCCCCCTGCCAGAGCTGTGTATGGAATCCAGGAGTCCTGCCTCCCAGTCCCCTACTATAACCACTAGACTGCACCCCCCTGCCAGAGCTGTGTATGGAACCCAGGGGTCCTGCCTCCCAGTCCCCTACTATAACCACTAGACTGCACCCCCCTGCCAGAGCTGTGTATGGAACCCAGGAGTCCTGCCTCCCAGTCCCCTACTATAACCACTAGACTGCACCCCCCTGCCAGAGCTGTGTATGGAACCCAGGGGTCCCAAGCAGAAGCACCAGCATTTCAGCGTTCAGATCAACTTCGGCTGCACCACGACCGGGCTGTGTCTCTTCAAAGCCCCTGCAGAGGGCACCCAGGCCCGACTCAGGTGAGGTCCTCAAGCCAGTTTGCCTCCTTGTGTTAGAGCCCATCCAGGAAACGCCTCCCCAGGACAGCACGTGACGCGGCGGGTGGGGGGACTGACGGGACGGGACAGAATCGTGCAGAAATCAGGGCGAGAGCTCGTGGAGTAGCCACCAGCCTTCATGCCCGCAGCGCACGCACGGCCTCCTCGTCCTGCCTTGATTTCCCCCCGTTTTTTCCTCCCTCTCTCACGGGGACACCGGCCCGAGGTCTCCCACTGGTGCTTGTAGAGTCTTAGGCACGTGCATTTGCACACTCTGGCGTGTGCACATGTCCACGCCCAAGCTCGCAGGTGGATGCACTCATCCGCACACGTGAGTACATTCACTCACGCACGCTCACTGTTCCACACCGAGGACCCGCAGCCGCAGCCACTCTGCGGGCACATCTCCGGGCGTTAAACGGCTCAGTGCCCCAGGGGACCTGGAATGAGTTTTAAATCCAACCGAAGCCGCGTTTAGCCAGGGCAGCGGGGCTGCCAACCCTGCCCCGTGACTGCCCTGATCCTCCCGGGCAGAAACACCAGCAAACCCCGTCAGTTCAAAGGGAAGACAACGTCCAGCCGTGGAAACGACAAGCTAATTTGAAGGAATTTTCCCCCAGCGAGCTGACAGCTGGGGCTTGGGTGAGGGGGGCGCTGGTTTATGGGCAGAAACGATGGATTTAGTAAATCTCCCAGTGGTCGGAGCTGCCTGGAAATCCTTATCATTACGGAGGGTGCCTGCCCCGTTATTGTTAACACAGAGGGTCCTCTCCAGCACTGCCCGGCAGCCCCTTTGTGCCCACGAGGCACGTCGTGGAGGCACCGGGGGGACTGCAGGAAGGAACCGCGTCTGGGGGCAGAGCTGGCTCCGTAGCAGGGGGCGGGCTGGGGGTAGAGTGGAGACCGGGCAGAGGCGGGAGGGGTCGTGCTCGTGCTCGAGGTGGGGCTTGCTCCAGTCGTTCTGCACCCTGCCAAGCCCCCCCCCCCCCCCGGGGGGCCAGTTCGCCTCTGGGAAGAGCAAACTGCCTCACATCTGTCCTGGCACCCGCCTGCCCGGGGGGGCATGTGGTGCCCAAGCTGGATCTACTGGGTTTTGTATCAGTAAGAGAAACCAGTGGGTCAGTCATTAGAGAGAGACCTCTATCTGTGCCTCAGTTTCTCCATCTGTGAAATGGGGCTAATACTGTCTCCCACAGGGGTTAGCTAATGCTTGTAAAGCGCTGAGTGTGTCCGGGGACAGGCGCAGCACAAGCCGGTGTACACCCCCCAACTAGGCTTGGCTCTCCCTTGCCCTGCACTATGCCCAGGCCTTTATACCAGTGTCCAGTGGGTGTGACTGCTGTCACTCTGGTTCGGGAGGATTTATACGCCCATTGCACTGTGTAAACAGTCACACATGGACAGCGAATCAGGCCCCAGAGACACACCTAGAAATCCACGCCCACAAAGAAGCACCCCCATTAACACCCCCAAATACCATTTCACACTTAACCCTCCTGACACATGCAGATAGTTGCACATGCCAGTGTGACCCCTTTGCACCCCTGAGAAGTGTGTAGCCACGCAGGGGGGAGGGATAGCTCAGTGGTTTGAGCATTGGCCTGCTAAACCCAGGATTGTGAGTTCAATCCTTGTGGGGGCCATTTAGGGATTGGGGGCAAAAAAATCTGTCTGGGGATTAGTCCTGTTTTGAGCAGCGGGTTGGACTAGATGATCTCCTGAGGTCCCTTCCAACCCTGAGATTCTATGATTCACACCTCTTCGCTGGCACCTACGCTGTGCCATGCCGGGGACTTTCAGCCCCAGTGGCAAAGGCTGCAGCAGAGAGCGGGTTGGGCTGAGCTAGAAGATCTGCACTCGGAGTGACAGGCCCGGAAAAATCCTAGCGCAGAGCCAGCCTTTATTCGACACAGCCCACCTGGGACACACGCCCTCTCATCGCCATGCACGAGGGTATACGCGCACACGTACAGAGAGGATGGTCTATAAAGCGCTGCTCAAGAAATCCATCCCCGCTCCCCCGGCTGACGATCCAATTTACAAAGCAGCCGCGGCCTGGGACCATCCATTATTGCCCATAAACCCATCGTCCCCAGCGGAAGGAGCTAGAATCCGCTGCTAAAGGGGGAAGCTCCCTTCCATCCCTCGCAGCTGAGAGGGGCTCATCCCAGAGCTACCTTGCCAAAGGGGCTTATGGGGTTTTAGGCAGCCCCCCCCCATCAAAGCCAAAACACACCTGCTACCCTAAGCCTCTGTCTTGGGCCCCACCCACCCCCATAGCCTGGCCAATGCAGGATCTTTTAGGGGCAGGGCCTGGAGAAACTGATCCTCACAAAGCGGGAAAGGGAAGGGGGCAACCTTTTGGCTGAAATGTTGGCCAGTGAAGAGTTTCTGCCACGTGGGGCCAGTGGCCAGGCTGGCACGTGGCACCTCAGCAAGGGACAGATTGCCCGGTGTCCCCGGCAGCTCCTAGTGTGATACCGATAGCCAGATTTTCACTGAGAGCATTTGGGTGCGTGGGACAGCGTTGTACTTACTGCTAGTGCTGGGGGGACACCGGGGGTAGTACTGCACTGCCAGCACCAGGGGGCGCTTGGTCTAGTACCGCACTGCCAGTGCTGGGGGTCACTCCAGGTGGCACTGCACTGTCAGTGCAGAGGGGAGGAGGGTCACTGCCAGTGCTGGGGTGGGGGTGTCATTCCAGATGCCACTGCTTTGCTAGCGGGGGGAGGGGCACTGCCAGTGCTGGGGGGGGGTCACTCCAGATGCCACAGAACTTCCAGAGGGGTGGCACTGCCAGTGCTGGGGGGCACTACAGATGGCACTGCCAGAATTAGGGGACATCTGGGTCAGCACTGCACTGGGGGTCACTCTGGAGCCCACAGGCCCTGGGGGACACTGCAGACAGTGCTGCATGGCGGGTGGCTTTTACCCACCCCCCATCGCACGTGCTGGTCACCTATCCATTTGCCCTGAGGTATGTTTGCACACTCACACCTACACACACTGGCACATTCATTCACCTGTGTGCCAACAGGAGGTGGCTGTGCAGCCATTCGGGAAGGGATTACCCCTGTTCCCCTGGTGTACCCCACTTCCTCTGAGAGCCACATCAGTCGGGCCTCATCTAGGGGGACCTGCCAGAGACTAGCCCCCCCTCCCAATCCTGCACCACGGGAGCTCACCCCATAAGCCCAGAGCCCTTGGGTGCTCGGCCTGTCACCCTGAAGCGTCAGTGATTAGCCAGCTCCCCTGCCCTGAGAGCAGCTGAGTCAATGGACGATTCCTAAATTGGGGGTGGGGAGGCAAATGGAGCAGAGATGCGGGGGAGGGGGTCACCACACCAGACAGAACCAGGATCTCCTGAAACGTCACCCCAGTTCGGATACGGGCTCCTCTCTGTAACCGTGGTCAAGTCTCCCCACACCTCAGTTTCCCCTATCCTAGTGCTGGTTAATACTCCAAAAGGGCTGGGACCCTGGGGTGTTAATTACTACCGGTGTGTTTTGTCCTCAAAGGGTTAACACACACACACCACTAAAAAACATATACCGCTCCACACACACCCTACAGCTACAAACACCCCTACACACACGCGCACACAGTTCCATACACACACACACACACACACACACACACACACACACACACACACACACGGCACCCCCCCCCCCAGTCTCTCATCCCAGCCCCCTCTGCCTTCCCTGCGTACAGAGCAGGGAGCTGCCTTCTGGAGGTCATGAATACTTAACCAGGTGTGTGTGTGGACACACACACACACACACACACGCTTGAGCCTGCCAGGAGCCCAGAATCAGCTGCCGCTCAGGCGACTCCAGGGGGAGCGGGAGGGACGGAGCCGCGGCTCATGAGAACGGGGAGCGAGCGGGAGGGGGACGGACGGGAGAAAAGACAACGCAGATGGGCACAGCGGAGCCTTGCCCAGACCAGGCCCAAACTGGGCGCCGGGTGTGTGGTACGGGTCAGCCGGGCTGGGGCAGGGATCAGCCGGGCCAATCTCCCTGGCACAGACAAGGCTGAAGAGACGCTGGCATCGTTTGCCCCAGTCATGGAGCCATGTCGCGCCCTGGATACAAGACAGACAAGATGGGTGAGGTAACATCTGTTACTGGACCGTCTGGCGGCCCGGCCCTCACCCATGGCCCACGGCAGAGCCCCAGAGAGGGGGAAGATAGTGGGGGCAGGTGTACAAGAGAGGCAAATAGACCTGAGCCGAGGGTTTCCCCAGATGCTGAGGGCCTGTTGCAGTCTCGGGACACTGATTTGGGCCGTTCGCTAGGGAGACGGAGACAGATTTCTTTGTAAGTTGCTTTGCTGTGAGCACCAGGCATTCCCTCTGCGGGCGTGGGAGCGAGGCAGCAATTAACGCCTAGGCTAGCCTCTTTGCACACCAGACAGAAGGGGCGGGGGATCCCCATTCCCACAGCAGTGCTGGGCCCCGGCCTCCCCCTCGTCCCCTTTGCTGGAGCGGATCAGACCAGCGTCGGCCCATCACGGCCAGCATCCCGCTTCCCGCAGCTGCCAACAGTGGATGCTTCAAAGAGGGCACGCCTGCCCCCGAAGCTGTATGCAGTCAGGAGCGTATGGCCTGGCTCCTAGAGGCCCTAGAAGGGACGAGCTGAAGATCAGTGGCCTTGTGGTTAGTGGTGACCCCCGGCCAGGGTAGCCGCTCGCTGGAGAGAATCACAGGGCCTGTCTGCGTCCAGCAACCTCTGCACAGATCCCCCTTCACAGGGCGCACACAACCAAGCGCTGCCTCTTCCCTGTCACGAGGCCCAAGAGCATCTAGATGCACTTTCCACACTTCACATTAGCAGCAAACAACATTTCCCCGAATCCAGGGAGGCTGCCGGCCATGCCCAGCCCCCACCGCGCTAATGCTCGCGAGCTTTAAAGGCCGGAGATGGAAAATACCTAGCAGGCAGCGGGCTGAGTGCCAGGGACGGCTGAGCCAGCAAGCCGGCTCGGGGCGACCGTGGTGCGTGCCCCTCGGACATTTCCACTTGCACGCAGAGCTCCCCAGACCCCGTGTCGGTTCCCAGCCACCTGCTCCCGAGGCAGAAGGCTGGGGTGCGTTTCCCAGCCATCCTGGATTTCCCAGGAGATGTGAAATGGACCACAAATGTTGTGAAAACCAGAACATCTCATTGGGGCTGGGGGCGGGGGGGAGAAAATCAGCCATTCTGCCCGTTTCAAATCTCCCGGGCCAGAAGGGACTATTAGGATCCTCTAGTCTGACCTCCTTTATCGCAGGGCCAGAGAACTGCCCCAAAATACCTCCTCACCCAAGGGAGAGTGACAGTGACCAGCCCCAGGGGCGGGGGGAGCGCTCCCCTTCTTCACTTTATTAGAAGGAAGTTTTCTAAAGAGCCTACGGCCTGATTTTCAAGAGCTCAGCATGTGGGGCAAGGAGCTCCACTCCCATTTAGGCACCTAAAGAAGGGGCCTTGCCTAAAAAAAAACATGAGGGGCAGTATGACCTAGTGGGTAGGGCATGGCGCACATGATTTGATTCCTGGCTTTGCCACTGATCTGCTGGGTGACCTTGGGCAAGTCACTCCAATTTTGTGCCTGTCCCAGCCTTCGGCTGTCTTATCTATTTAGATTGCCAGCTCTTTGGGAGTGGAGAGGGCTCTTAGGAGGTGTTTGTACCGCCCCGAGTCCAGTGGGGCCGGGGCTTGGCTGACACCTTGAAACTCTCCCCCCTGTCCAATTTCAACTCCCTGCACCAAAGCCTGGGGGCGCTAAAGAGGCTCAAAGAAACAGACCCGAGAATGATCGTGAACCTGGGCAAAACAAGGTGTTTGCTCCTCACCTCGTTCTCAGAAATGGCGGAATGGTTTTTGCTGAAACCCCCAACTCCCTCCCCCCCACACACACCTTCTCCAAATTCAATTTGAAGCAGGGGAAATTTTCAGGCCAAACGGTTCATGTCTGGCAAAGTTCTAAGCAACTGAAAACAGGGTCTTCTAATGGAACATTTCAGACAACCTGAATTATAGGCAGAGCCGGTAGCGCTGCCACCAATAGCCACCCAACTCGCCAAGCCTCTACAGAGGCTCAGGGACAGTGCTCGCCACACATCACAATATACAACACACACCCCTATGCTGCAAAGCCAGTCCTACAACAGCCTCCAACTCCCATGCTCTATGGGTCCTCTGTTAGGCTCCCATTTCCCCATCATGTCAGTTACTGCAGTCCCATATTTACTTCCAGGAACTAAGGCAATCTTCTGCATGCTCCCGGCTCATACTCTCCAGCACTCACCAGCTGACTGTCCAACCCTCCCCTCCCCAGAGCTAGACGCTTCCAGCGGAAGCCTCTGGGTAAAGAGGAAAAGCGGAACAAGAAACAGGCAACTCCTGACGCCTTCGTGCACCTATTGTGTGTACCTGAGCATGCGGGCACGTGCGTGTGGCCATTTGGGACAGGTGTGTGGTGTGTGTCTGTGCCACCACATCTGCGCACCAATATTGGCACAAGTGCATGTGCGTTGCACGGGCGCACGTATATTTGTGGGCTCTCGTGCCTACATGTATGCATGGAATCTCCGTCGTTGGAGGTTTTTAAGAACGGGTTCGAGCCAGCGGTTCTCAAACTGTGGGCTGAGACCCCAAAGTGGGTCGCGAGCCCATTTTAATGGGGCCGCCAGGGTTGGCTTAGACTTGCTGGGGCTCGGGGCCCAAGCCAGAGCCCAAGGGATTCAGCCCAGGTTACCGGCCCCCAGGCTGCGGCCGAGGCCCTTGAGCTTTGGTTTTGACCCCCTCCCCACCCGGGGCAGTGGGACTCAGACGGGCTCAGTCTTCGGTCCCCCCCTCCTGGGGTCATGTAGTAATTTTTCTTGTCAGAAGGGGGCGCAGTGCCATGAAGTTTGAGAACCCCTGGGTTAGACAAACACCTTCAGGAAGGGTCTAGTTATGACTTTGTCCTGCCGGGGACTGGACTAGATGACCATCTTCTTTAAGCAGTCACCGCATCCCTGCCCACGTGGTACACGGTCATCCCCCCCCCCGGCGGTAATGCGGCTGTAACTCACCGCGCTGTCAGTCTCCAGCCTTCCCCGGGTTGTCTTTGCTACGCGCTGCTCATCCCAGCTTGTTCGTTATAAACAGGGCACGCCAGGCGGGTGCCAAGCCAAGCGGGGGGAAATCAGAGCTGTGCCTCGGGGGCACTCGCCCCTTCGCTTGCCAGCCGCTTCCTCCGCCCTGCTGCGCAGTTGTTGTTTTTTTTGAGGGGGTGACTTTTCTCCAGCCGCAGACAGGAGCCAGCATCAGCTGTCTGCAGATGGCACGTGGTCTTTCAACTCCAGCCCCCTGGGAGTCGAGGCAGTGGCCTTTGCAGTATGGCACGGCTCAGGCTCCTGTTCACAACAGGCACCATACGCACACGCGTGTGAGTGTGGACACACGTGCACGTGCACCTGCCTGGGTGCTTATGGCCGTCAGTCAATGAGAGAGCCAGTCGCACACTCGGAGGGAGCGATTCTGGCAAAGCCCTGCCTATACTGGCTTTGGTTGGCACCGAGTCGGCTACCACAGCACAAACGGGGTCGCGCTATCATGCCCAACTGGGACCAGCTGCCCCAGAGCCAGCCGTGCTTTGCACAACCGTCGTGCTTTGCACAACTGCCTACACTAGGAGGTCCATGCGTGAAAACTGCCTGAGTGGAGGCAAGCCCCAAGAGACACAAACATGTGACGGGCCCGATCCTTCCTTCCTTCCTTCTGTGCACCAAACCCGCCTCGACCTGCCTGAGAGAATCAGGCTGCCGAAGGATGCAGGGTCAGGCCCCGAGGAGGGTGCGCAGGGCAGATCTTTGACCCCCACAGAAGGTGGATGGGAAACCGAGGCAAAGTAGGAGCCTGCACAAAGTTCTGCTGCCTGCTGGAGTGGGCGCTGCAGCACCTGGCCACCGAGGGACCGGAGAAGAAAGCAGCGAGGGATGAGAGAGAAAGGGAAGCGGAGGGGAGACCAGCTGGAGACAAGAGGGAGTAGTAGGAGTGTGAACGAGCAAGGCCCTGTGGAGTTGGCCAGGGGGCTCTTGCAGGATGCAGGGTCCCTGCAGCCGTAGGAGGCACGGGGTGGAGGGAAGTGGGGAGAGGCGCCTCTGGGGAGGCGGAGCCCCACGTGTACATGCTAGGGGGCCTCGCACCTAGGGCCCCACTTGCTCCTGGCTTCCTAGGTGTGTGCGAGAGAGGCAGTGTCCCGGGAGCCAGAGGGATGGGCGGCCGGGGACAGGCACTGATTCAGTAGGTGCTGCCCTTCCCCAGCACAGTGACCCCCCCATCCCCGGAGGGGAGCAGCAGGAGCCCCCACCAGGGGTGAATCCAGCCTAGGGCTGGAGGCCGGAGTCGAGGGGCCAGAAGCCTAGGCCAGCTGTCCCAGTCCATCTCCCAGGGATCCGGGCCCCTCTGGGGTGGGCGAACAGATCGCGGCTTTCAGGGGCGGGAGGGGATTCATTCCCAGACCCTCCCCGGGCTCCTGCGCTTGCTGATCTCCCCATCCTCCCTCCCCCCAGCCAGGCCCTAGCTCCCAAATTCCCCCCTCCCCCACATCCACCCCAATGCCCTGTCTCCCCAACGCTAGCTTCCCCCATCCCCAGCCCCTATCTCCAATCTCCCACCTCCCTGTCTCCAGCCACACCCTTGCTCACCGGCCCCCAGCTGCCAGGCCCTAACACCCCCGCCAACCTCCCTCCCACCAGACCGTCCCTCCCCGAGCCCCACATTCCCCCCAGCCTGGGTCCGTGCTGTCCCTGCTCCGCTCTGCAGGCCATCAGCGCCGGGGAAAGTCTCCCTTGGCTGGCGACGCCGGGGGCGAGCTTGCAGGCGCTAAGGGACGTGGGCTCAGAGAGACCGGGAGTGGGGGCGGGAAGAGGGTGGAGACCGTGCAGCGGACTTACCGAAAACCTCATCCGCGTCTCGGCGTTTGGAGGACGACATGGCAGGGCAGCTCTGCGGAGAGAAGAGGGGAGGCAGGGTCAGAGCGCTGGGGATCCAAAGCCAAGTGGCTGGCACGGCTATCTCTGGGGAGGCGCGTGCGGCTGGGCCCCAGGGTCTCCAAGCACCCACCGGAGACTAGAGCACCCCCCATCCGTCTGGAGCACGAGAGAGCTCTGGGGAGGGCCAGTGGGGGCCATCTGGGCCTGGCCCTGGTTGTAGTCCCCCCAGCAATGGTGTCTCAACTGCCTACGCAGCAGACCCCGTGTTACAGAGGGGAACGGGGCAGCCGGTCAGGGTCACGTCGTCCAGCCTGGCCTGAGCTCTTACATGGGCTCAAGCCGGACGTGTCCGGAGCACGGAGCTGCAGCAGTGGGACCCGTGGGATCCCCACGGAAGCACCCTGGAGATAGCCAGGCTCCGGAGCTGGACCAAGCCGCTGGATCCTGGGGGCAGTGTGTGGGGGAGGGTGGTAGAGGGACCAAGTGGCATAGCAAGATCCCCGTTATCATCACACACGACTTCTCTCCCTCCCTTTCCCCCAGCCCTGCTGCCCCCTTCTCCCTCACCCCACAACCCCATCGCTCTACAAAAGGAACCAGGATGGATGATGCAATAGAAGACATGGACGTTGATTGATCACCTGCTATTGTCCATCCATTTAAAGAGACAAGAGGCCTGATTCTCCTCTCCCTTCCCCACCATACAACTCCCTCAGGTTAGCGAGAGGAGATGCCGGCCCACAGCTGGTATTTTCCTGACAGGCGGGGTGAAGGACGTACTTAAGGGACGTGGTGGAAATGTCAGTCACTCGGGGGTTTTAGAACTGGATCAGTCTGATAAGAGGAAATACTTTTTCCATACAGCCCCCAATTAACTTGTGGAACTCAGGGTCACAATGTTTCATTGAGGCCCAAGAGCTGAGCAGGACTCAAAAAGAGGACTTGGCGTTTCTGTGGAGAACAAGAGTATCCTAGGTTCTAGTAGAAAGAATGTGAAAAGCTAAGATTTGGGGGAGGGGTATAAACCCTCAGGCTTCAGGGCATGCCAACTATTAGGGGGTCAGGAGGTAACTTTTCACAGGGGCAGATTATCCCATAACTGCCCACTGCAGGGTTTCTTTCAGCTTCCTCTGGAGCAGCTGGGGCCAGCCACTCTTGGAGCAAGGATACCAGATGGAATGATCTGATCTAGCGTTCCAGTTCCCCTCTCTCTGTGACAATGGCAATCTTACCCAGCCCTTTCCCTCCAAAGATCTCCAAGCACTTTGAAAACAATGAATTCAGACCCACAGCACCCAGGGGCGGGAAGGTCAGTGTGACCCCCAGTTTTGCAGACAGGGAAGCCGCTGGCCTGAAGTGACTGGCTCACAGCTAGGCAGAGAACCCAGGAGTCCTGATTCCCAGTCCTCTTTGCAGAGAGCCGTCCTGCCAGGGCAGAGAAAGCTGCACTAAATATAGACCACAGCGCTAATCCCGCTGGGCCCGATCCTGCCCGCTTTACTCTGCCAACGCTCCCTGTGACTGCAGAATCGGGCCCTCGGGGTCAGCGATTCAGTGTGAATTTCCACTGGGGCAGAGCGAGGAGTGTCCCAGAAAGGGGTGTAGGAGCAGTGCTACAGCGTGGGACTCACCCCTGCGGTGCCTCCTGCTGGTCATCTCAGGAAATTAGCTTGCCAGCCATTGGAGCGCCCTCTGTAGGCCGGTGTCCCTCCCGGACTCCGGTGCCCCATTATCTGGGGTGCTGCCCCCTGGCAGTAACCCCTCATTCTCAGGGTCTCCCCTCCCTAGGGACCCCCAACCCCCTAATCCCACCTTGCCTCAGCCAGCGGCTATTGCCAGGCAGCCATGAGCCCCTGCTCCTTGGAGCAGACTGCAGTATAAGAGCCAGGCAAGGGGGTAGGACCTGCTGTCTTCCTCCACCACCCAGTACCTCAGGGGTGGGCCTAGGACCAGGCCCTGCAGCCTGGGGAGTTGCCAGGCTGGAGCTCCCCTGCTCCCCTGGCCTTTCCCCAGCCCTGCTTCACTCCCAGGACCTTTGCTACCAACAGCCAGGCCCTGCTCCCTCCAAGACCGGAGAGGCTACCCTAGCGCCAAGCTAGCAGCCTTTTAGAAGGCCCTGCTGTGCTCTGTTTGGGGCGTGGCCCCAGCTGGGCCTGCTTTTCCTTACAGCCCCAGCCCTCTCCCAGGGCTGGCCTTAACCCTGTCAGGGCTGGAGCGGGTAACCACCCCGCTACAAGCGGGTATATTCCCCCACCTCACTGGGGGCTCCCCAGGTATCCCCACTGCTCCCCTTGGAGCGGTGCGCTCCTCCTGCCCCAGGCCGAACTCCCATTGAACCAGACCGGGGAGGTTTGCCTTTGCTCACAGCAGCCGTGACTTTAGAACTGGAAAGAAAATGACGCGTCTGGCTCGACGGCCTTGAACCGGGAGAGCGAAGGGACGGCGTCTCTGGGGAAAAGGCCACTTAGCAAGTGGGCATGTTTATCTTCCCCAGCTCTAGGGGTAGGACACTATGGGACTGCCCCTCAGCCGATCCCAGTCACGAATACACCAGCCCCGGGCCGGATTCTCCTCTCGCTCGCGTGAGGGTGAATGAGGAGCAAGGCAGCACCTCGCACCTCATACAAAGCCCTCGGGTGCCTCTGCCAGGGGATCAGCAGCAACATCCCTGTTTTTCAGCGTGGGAAACTGAGGCACGGGCCAGCTCTCTTTAGACTGTAAGATCTTTCGGGCTGGGGATTAGGGGGTTGGGGGTCCCTGGGGAGGGGAGACCCTGAGTGTTTACTGGGTGTATGCACCACGCCTCGCCTGACAAAGTGTGTCGCGCGCCCATGTCCGCTAGAGGATAGCAGCCTGCTACTGCTGACCGCTACAGTGCTGCTCCTTTAGCTCAAGGGGCAGGGGGGTTGGGCGGACAGTCAAGGGTTCAAATCCAGGCTGGGGCGAGGGTTACTGTCACTGCTGTCTCCGCCCCCGCAGTAGAACCTTTATCTGGGTTAGCCTCTATGTGTCCCTTTCCCTGCAGTTAGTGCTGGGGCGTTCCCTGGAGGCCCCAAAGCAGCCTCAGTGGTGGTGGAACCAAGCAGCAGGAGAGAGAGAGATGCTTTCATGACTGCAAATGTCTCCCAAGGGCCACCCCCCAGCAGCTTGGTAACCCGCCTCCCTCTCCTCCTCCGGCTCCTGCCGGCCGCTGACCCGCCCCACGAATCCTTTCAAGCAAGGCCCCGCCCTCCTCCTGAATTCAAAGCCGGGTCTCCCCTGGGACCCGCCACCCCACGTGGGGCGCATCAGCTGATTAAGGGCACAGGCAGAGGAAAGACTCCTACCGGCCCAGCTCCTTTGAGGCCTGAGTGGCTGTTCTGCAATGAGCCAAGGGGCGAGAGCTTTTGAAGGAACGGTGACCAAGCCAGGGGCTTGTCCGTCGTGATCATCGAGTCTGAGCCCCTGGATAACACAGGCCCCAGGATTTCCCCCAAATAACCCCGAGACATGGGCGGCAGGCATCAAAGGCCAGGGGAGGATGAGCCTCCCCAAACAGCCCTGTGTGGCCCTGCCCACGCTCCGTCCCCAGCCCCCTCCTGCTTCCCAGCACTCTGCTACTGCCAGCTCTTCCCCCGTGCTGGGGCTAATGGGGGTCAGCCTGCAGCCAGGAACTCCGCCCAGTGCTCTGGGGCTGGGGGGAGGGGGCGTGCTACCCGGCGCTCCGGGGCTGGGCCTGCGCCGCTCGCCCCACGCTCCGGGGCTGGGGATGCTTGGGCAGGCCAGGGCTGGCGTGGCGTGGCAAAGGAGGGACACCTCGGGCAGAAGGGGCAGGCCGGGGTTAGCCTCCCTGAGCCCAGGGTTCCCCCACCGCCCATGCCCCTAGAGCTGATGTCTTAGAATAAACCTCCGATCTTGATTTAACAATTGTCAGTGATGGGGAATCCACCCCCCACCCCCGCCTTGGTAAGTTGTTCCAGGGGATAAACGCTCACTGTTAAAAACGTACCCCTTATTTGCAGTTGAGTTTGTCTAGCTTCAGCTTCCAGCCACTGGCTCATGTTATTCCTTTCACGGCTAGCGCATAGAGCTCATTATTAAATATTTGTTCCCTGTGCAGATACGGATGCGCTGTAATCAAGTTACCCCTCCCCCTTCTCTTCGGTAAGCTAAACAGACTGAGCTGGGTGAGTCTCGCACCCTGTTTCCTAATCCTGTAATCATTCTCAGGGCTCTTCTCTGAACCCGCTCCAGTTTATCAATACACTTTGTAGAGGCAGCTCAGATGGGGAAACTGAGGCACAGAGCAGTGACTTGCCCAAGGTAACCCAGCAGTTCAGTCTCAGAATGACCACAGCCGGATTCGTTAGCCACTCAGTCATATCGGTTTTTTGAGCATACACCATTCAGTGCAGGAGGCCACCCAGACTTTGGAGAGCCCGGTGGGGAGTCATGCACAGCCAAGGCGATGGGTAAAACCAGATGCCTCGAGCCAAACCCTCAGCTGTTAATCGGCACAGCACTGAAATGAAGAGAGCCTCTCCGCTTTACACCCCTTGTCTACAGATCAGCATTACAGGCTGCTGGAGCATGGGCCAGGAGGCGTCCCTTGGACATCACCCCAACAGGGCACAAGGGGGCATTTTTCAGGTGACACCGTGACGGTCAGCAAAAATCCTGCTGCCCTGCCTCCACTTGGGTCACTCCGCTTGGCCTCCCTACGTCCTCCCTCCACTGCACCGTGGGTCAGATCCTGATCACCAGGAAGTCAGCAGCAAAACTCTCCGAGGGGCCAGGAGAAAAGGCGCCGGGACAGGGAGCTAAGCTTTTTGCAATGGGACAACATGCTGAAGAGGTGCTTGACCACAGAGGCCCGGCCTTTCCCCTGCAGCGGGGCAGCGAGGTTTTCCAGCACACGGAGACACAGCGCAGGGGGCCGCTGCTGCTGGGTACCAGACTAAGGCAGCAGGGGAACAATGACGAATGAATCCAAAGGCTGGCTTGAAAGGGAAGTCAGAGCGCCTGGCCCAGAGAAGGGAGCCAGATCCTATCACTGGCTCCTGAGTGCCGCCTGGGAGGGGACACCGATTCCTGCTGCCCGGCCCTCCCTCATGGGCCCATTTCCTTTCCCATCCTAAATTTTTCTCTTGCTTTCTGTTTAGAATCTGCCTTAGCTGGGCACGCCTGCCCCTTTCACAACTCCGCAGCGAGCCCGTGACCGGAAAGGCTGCTAAATGCAATGCCCTGAACAGCCTGACGCTGGTCCGAGTTTGCCAGGTCCCAGAATGGGCTGATCACGCCACGCACTCTGTTTCCTCCCCCCCCCCCCCCTCCCGGTCAGCCAGGTTGCAAGTAAGAGGCAGCAAGAGACACAAGCTGGTCGGCTCTACTCCCTTTACCTGGTTCCACTTAAGGAAGCCGGATCAGACTAACAGCAGCAGCAGCTCCAGCCCATCTCAGCCAGCCTCACTTTCCCCCCCAGGACAGTAATTCCCATCTTTAATACCGCCTCAAAGCCTGTCAGGCCAGGGATGGAGTGAAGAGGGGGTTGCTAGGTCAACGTCGCAGCCCTCCATGCTGACACCATTGACGGCTCTGCCGAAGAGCAGACTGAAGCGAGGGGCAGTGTGGTCTGGTGCCCTGGGACCACCTGGATTCTATTCTTGCCTCTGAACTGCAGCGTGATCTCGGGCAATCCGCTTTGCTCGGTTTCCCCTCCCCACTCTTTGGCTAATGAAGTGTAACAACATGGGCCCGGACTGTCCCTCACTGCACCCAGCATAATGAGGTTTCAGTCTAGAGCCAGGGACTGTCAAGAGGCCAAATTTTGCCTGGTAGTAGCTCTGTTGATTTCAGTGGGGTTTTCATATAGATTCATAGATTCTAGGACTGGAAGGGACCTCGAGAGGTCATTGAGTCCAGTCCCCTGCCCGCATGGCAGGACCAAATACTGTCTAGACCATCCCTGATAGACATTTATCTAACCTACTCTTAAATATCTCCAGAGATGGAGATTCCACAACCTCCCTAGGCAATTTATTCCAGTGTTTAACCACCCTGACAGTTAGGAACTTTTTCCTAATGTCCAACCGAAACCTCCCTTGCTGCAATTTAAGCCCATTGCTTCTTGTTCTATCCTTAGAGGCTAAGGTGAACAAGTTTTCTCCCTCCTCCTTATGACACTCTTTTAGATACCTGAAAACTGCTATCATGTCCCCTCTCAGTCTTCTCTTTTCCAAACTAAACAAACCCAATTCTTTCAGCCTTCCTTCATAGGTCATGTTCTCAAGACCTTTAATCATTCTTGTTGCTCTTCTCTGGACCCTTTCCAATTTCTCCACATCTTTCTTGAAGTGCAGTGCCCAGAACTGGACACAATACTCCAGTTGAGGCCTAACCAGCGCAGAGTAGAGCGGAAGAATGACTTCTCGTGTCTTGGTCACAACACACCAGTCCGGAAGTTAGCCCAGCATTCTGGTACCACTACAAGTTCCCAAGGCAGCTGCCCCGTGCCTGGAAGGACATGACAAAGGAGACGCCCCTGTGCAATTAATCCGAGAGCTGCCGACAAGGGAATAATCAGCATCAAGGGAGACAATGGTCTTTATGGGAGAGACGCCTGCCTGCTAGGACACTGACAGGCACCCATCAAATCATCCCCTACAGGCCTCCAGCAGGTCCCCCAGCCATTGGCTTTAAATCCCTGCTGAGCTGTATTTGAACCCCTGGTGACCTAGAGGTGAAAGGTCGCTTAGGGCATGTCTGCACTGTAATTGAATACCCACAGCTGGGCAGGCCCGTCAGCTGACTCAGGCTGTGGGACATTCCGGTTCGGGCTGGAGCCCGGGCCCTGGGACCATGTGATGGGGGAAGAGTCCCAGGGCGCAAGCTGACCCGGGCCAGGCTCGGGGGTTGAATCGCAGTGTAGCCACCTCCCCAGTCTCTTAGCGATCCTCCGAGCCAGCCAGTCCCACTGCCCCGCTGGCGGGAAATGCGTGGACCAGACCATCCTTGGGTGGGGACTTCGACTGCCATGTGCCCAGCCTGGAGCGAACGTTCGCAGACGAGTTACCCGCCTTTCAGAAGCGAGGTCCCTAGCATACGCTGTCACGGGGGGGTGGGGAGGAAGCACCCGGCCGCAGGGAGGTTTATCTGCCCCAGGCGGATGCTACTCTTAAGGGCCCCTCTGGATCAATAAACCTGCCTTCCCAACTGGGATATTACACAGAACCTCCAATGTGTCTCTAGTGGTGAGAGCCGGGGGCTGGGAGTCAGGACTCCGGGGCAACCCCAGCTCATGTGGGCTGCTGGTTAGGGCAGGGGGCTGGGAGTCAGGACTCCTGAATTTCATCCCTGACTCTGCCCCCAGTTCAGTGTATGACGCTGCACAAGTCATTGGGCCGCTCTCATTTCCCCATTTTTTGATGCAGCGGTTTGCAGCCTTTTTTCATTTGCAGCCCCCTAACAAAGTTTGAGAGGAGGTACGGATCCGGGTGTAAATCTTAGGCACAGTCTGTGCGGACCAGAGGTTGCAAACCACTATGGGAACAACAACCTTTTGCAGACCTATTAGAAATACTCTGCAGATCCCCAGGGGTCCGCAGACCACAGGTTGAAAACCACGGGTTTAATGGATATAATTAGGCTTGGAAGGATTCGATTCTTATCGGTAAATGTCAATTTCACTGCAGTCACGCCCAATATTTCCATTGCTAATAATCAAAGTGTACAGCGAGGCAAAGTAGGGAAAACACGGCTTGAGAACGGATTCGCGTTTCATTGACCGATATTTACTTCGGACGTTTCGACATGGGACGCCGACCAGGTGTGTAGGGATGGTTATAGAGCTTTCACTTTTTGAATCTCAACATTAAATCATCACCGTCTGACCCCACCCCCTAATTTCCCGTAACTGAACATTTAAATGAATAAAAATTAAAAATGCATAAAAAAAATCGATATCCATCAAATGATAACAAAAAAAAAGATTGAATTGTGCAAAGCCCAGGGGCAGGGATTAGGAGATGTAATGCTGTCATGTTTATGAAGGATGTCAAACTCCTCCAAGAGAAGTTCCTCTTAGCCGGCCAAAGTGGCCAGTTCTTTTATCTGATGAAAGGGCCTTCTGGTTAATATCTGGGAAGCCCTCCAAGGCCTTGAGGGGCAAGACTGACCAGGCTCACAGATCTGGCTGCACCACAAGGAACACAAATAAGATGGGCATAGAATAAAACACCCCCAAACTCCCTAGACATGCGAGGCTCAATTCATTGTTGCCCATTGCCCCAGCGAGGGTGGTACCAAGGGGCTCTGAGATAGAAGGGGGGGCCCTGGACCCCATTACACCCAGGTACAGAGGAAGACTCTGCCAGTTTAGGGGTGAGCCAGGGGGTGAGGGTGGGATTCCGGGGCCGTTCCAGGTGGGTGGAAGCGTGGCCAGGGTTGACCTGTGCTCCCGTGATTCGACAGCCCTGAAAAGCCCTTAGGAGCCCCCTGGAGCAGGGATAGAAGTTAGGCCCAGGGCTGTGCAGGCCTGAGTGTAGGGCAGGGCCAAATTCCTTCCCCTCTGTCCCTGCCCCACTGCAGGCTTCTTGGCGTTATCAGAAGGGAAGCGTCTAATGCCACGTGGGGTCTGCGTTGCTCCCATCACCGTTACCAAGAGGCACGCTAATGGGAGGCGTGACCTTTCGATGCCTATGGATTTTCAGTCCCCAGGAAGAGCAGTCAGGAGGCAGAAAGAGACAGAAAATTACAGCCCAGTGGCTCATCCGTCTGCTTTGGCAGCGATTCATATCGATCTCGGACAGCTCCCTTAGTGTCAAAGTGGTTCGCAAATGGAGCCACTTCATCCGCCACTGAAATGCAGCCACCTCTGGGGTGGGGGCGCGGCCGCTGTTTTAAACAGCAGCACGGCTAGCCCAGCCCAGCCGTTTAAGATGGGCAGTGAAGAATACTAGAGCCAGCGGAAAGCTGCAGCACGCATGTAAGGGAGCGGAATGCTGTTTGCTCAAGGACTGAACCAGGACCCTGCGGCTAGCCTCCTTGACTGCCATGGAAATCCCCAGGGGATCTCGAATGCAACAGAGAGGCTCAGGCCCCTGGTTTTGTGTCCGTACCTCCAGCAGCAGTGACCAGAGCCCCCAGCGGGGGCGTTGGGGTCAGTACAGACTTGGGGGTGGGGGAGAGCGCTCCCCGCTGAATCGCCACTACCTGCAGCACCTGGGATCTCTCTCCTCCAGCTAACTGCTTTGGGGAAGGAACAAGTTCCAGAGGCACTTCCATTATTGTCCTGCAAACTAATCCCCCAACACACACTCACATCTAGGAGAGCCTCCTTCCAGCCATAGGAACACGAGGGTGTTAGAGACACACACACACACACACACACACACACACACACACACACACACACACACACACACACACACACACACACACACACACACACACCGTCGGTTCTGAGCCAGAGGCCAGAGCATTAGCCCGGGTCCCCTCCAGGGACAACGGGTCAATTTCAG
Organism: Emys orbicularis; assembly: GCF_028017835.1. Classification (NCBI taxonomy): domain Eukaryota; kingdom Metazoa; phylum Chordata; order Testudines; family Emydidae; genus Emys; species Emys orbicularis. The sequence goes on from NC_088707.1 coordinate 7,334,048, forward strand.
TTCAAGCGGAGAGGGGAAGGGTGCACATGTGGGGGAGGGGAGAGGTTTTAGCCCTGGATCCAATGCCTCAAAAGGGCAGAAAAATCTAAACCAGCATGGGCCTAGTGCTCCGGTCTAATGAGGAAAGAAAAGGCTCGTGGAAAGGAGGGAAAGAAGAAGAGAGATGGGAAAGGAAGTGTGTGTGTGTGTGTGTGTGTGTTGGGGGGAGGGGGAAGACAGAGAGAGATGGAAGTGGGATTCTGGAGGAAGAAAGAGGGGAGAGGAGAAAAGAGGGAAGAAATCAGGGCCTATGGAGGAGAGCAGAAAGCCTGTAGAAGAGGAGAAGGAGAGCCAGCGAGAAGGGATGCGTGGGGCTGCCAGGGAACGAAGGGCAGAATGGAGGCAGGGTGGACGTAGCGAGTCCCAGGGATAAAACAAACCAAGGTGAGAAGGTGGGAAACAGCCAGGGACCCTGCCCAGGGCCGGCGCAGCAGGGACCTGCCAAAGGCCTAACTCTCCCAACCCAGCCCAGGAGGCAGCCAATCCCACTGAACCCGAACAAGCCTGGGAACCCAGCCAGGCGTGTGGGGCTGCAGACCCCCTAGCACGGCCCCATCGAGGGAAGGACACTGCTTCAGGCAGCTCGCTATGGGGCAGGCTCCCCCTACCCTGGAGAAATACAGCCCACCAGACCCCAGAGGGGAGAGGCAGGCGGCTGCTGAGCGCTGGGTGGGTTTTTTTTTATGATGGTTATTAATTTATTGATCGAAAACAGGAGGGGGAGGGCGGCTTTTTAATGTTTAAAGCGTTGCTAGCCTCGTGCTGGGAGGGGGATTTTAATAACCCTGGGTGGGTTCAAACCTGGGGGTTGGACTCTACCCAGCACAGCTAACTGCATGGGCATTTATCTCTCTAACCAACCCCCCACCCCACTCCGTCTTTCAGAGACGTTGATAAACACCCCAAGTTGAAGACACTTTCCACCATCATAACCCCCCCTTCTCCCGCCTCCCCGCCCCCCCATCGCTCCGTTTCCACCCCGAGCGGACCGACAGGAAAACACCAAATATGCCGCTCTCTTCCCCTGGTTGCATCAAAACAGGCGAGGGAGTGGGGCGGGGGGGGGGCATTTGGATCGGGACTGCAGCCTTAAAGCCGCGGCGATCCACGCAGCCTCGAGGCAGGCAGGGCTGGAAATAAATAAACAAACAAACAAGGAGCCCCCCCCCCCCAAAAAAAAACAACAACAACCACCGAGCCGGCAGCCGAACAAGAAGCAGAGAAGGAAACTGACACGAGATGCTGATGGGCAAGGCTGAAATTGACACACACTCACCGACGGCACCCTGGCATCCTTAGCCGCGTCCGATTGCGTCCATGCTGGGCTCCAGAGGCGTCTCTTCTGGCTCCCCCCCGCCCCTTTCTCCCCCCCCCGTCCCCTCCCCTCTTATTTGGATCCAACAAGCTTTCAAACATTCAAGGAGGGAGCGGAGAGGATAAAGGAGGCAGCGGGAGTATCCAGAGAGGTCTGCAAGGGGGAGGTTCTGCAGAGAGAAATTTCATACTGACCTCTGGATTCTCCAGGCTGGGATGGTCCCAGGGACTGGAGGGAGGGGAGGGGAAGGGGGGGAAGGGAAAGGCAAAGGGGGGGGGGGATTCACAGGAACCCGGAAGCAGCTCAGGCCGCCTGGCTTGAAGTCAGGGAAGGAGGATGCAGCCTTGGCCGGATCTCCCAGCTGCTGGCTTGGCTTGGCTGGGAGCGGTGGTGATGCAGTGCTGAGCTGGCCCCGTGTAGCCATTCCCTGGGGCTGGCAGATCCAGAAAGACGGGGAGGGGGGAAGCAGCTGCGAAGAGAGAGGCAGGGAATGAGAAATCCCAGGCTCACCGAGGTTTAAAGGCTTTCCAGAGCGCCTTGCAGAGCCCGGCTCCCCCAGCTCGACTCCTTTATGTCCGCACCGAAACGAAGCCTGATTTTCAGAGGTGCTGACCACCCCCGGGGCAAGGGGAGACGTGATGCTCAGCACCGGGGAAGAAATCAGGCTGGTTCAATGGGGACTTGAGCGACTGACTTTATGCACCGGAGTTTGAGCAGTCTGGCCTAGACACACTTGCAGCACCCAGCCCTGAACTGCAGCCACCTCTGGGTTGGAGCACAGAAGCCAGTGTTCTGCAACAGTGGAAGGCGGCGACGCTTCCGTTTGCTTGCTCTTAAATCCACTGGGGGGGACATCCTTGATCCCACAACAAAGAAACCCTGTGGGATCTTTGCTGCCAGCCCAGGCAGAGAAGGGCCTTAGGGTCTCATCTGAAAGAGAGCCCCACTCATCTGCCCACCACTCCAGTACACTTGTGTGATTCCATTTGAGACCTGATTTTCCAGGGCTGCCAACCCACTGTGTTCCCTGGATCACAAAGGTTTTGAAAGGCAGGTCAGGGGGTCCCTAGATGGAGCAACATGGGTTGGGGGAGCAGATGGGCGGTGTCATTCTGGGCATGGGCAGTGACCGCACTGGCTGGCGTGGCAAAAGGGGGCGGCGGGTAAGGTGATGATCTGGGACTTGTGAGACCTGGGTGCTCATCCTGATTCTGCTTTGTCAATTGGCTTCTCCGTGCCTCAGTTTCCCCACTGGCTGCCTCGTTTGGAAGATCCTCGGAGCAGGGAATGTCTCTAAGCGTTTGCCAAGCACTAGGCCCACAGAGGCCCATGCTGGGCACAGGATAGAAATAACATCAGGGACCTGGACCTTGCCAAGACTCCCCCAAATCTCCATTGACGTAACCGCCCCTCGGAGGGGAATGATCCTCCCCGCCCCCTTTGCATGGGGAGGAAGGGGAGAGGCGGATGAAGCTCTCCTGAGAGTTGCAATGGCTGGTGGTGCTGAATGGACAGCTCCCAGGAGCCTGGCTTGTGAGGGGGAAGGAGGCTCCTGCCTGGGAGAGCTTGGGATGGGGGAGAGAACCTGGGGGGAGAAAACTGGCTCCTTCCCAGGACAGAGGGATTCAGCTGGAAGGCGTCGGGTCTGGGGCGATTTCATTAACCACAGGAGGCCACTGGGTCAACGAGCAAGGCCAAGGCTGAGGCTGGGATCGCTCTGCTCCTTGTCACATTCTTCACTTGGACGCAGAAGAGTCCGTTTAGTGTTAGGGGCAAGAAAGGCCCAGAGCCGGCCCCATCCCGGGGGGAAGAGAGGCCCAGAGCCGGCCCCATCCCGGGGGGAAGAGAGGCCCAGAGACGGCCCCATCCCGGGGGGAAGAGAGGCCCAGAGACGGCCCCATCCTGGGGGGAAGAGAGGCCCAGAGCCGGCCCCATCCCGGGGGGAAGAGAGACCCAGAGCCGGCTCCATCCTGGGGGGAAGAGAGGCCCAAAGCCGGCCCCATCCCGGGGGGAAGAGAGACCCAAAGCCGGCCCCATCCCGGGGGGAAGAGACACCCAGAGCCGGCCCCATCCCGGGGGGAAGAGAGGCCCAGAGCCGGTCCCATCCCGGGGGGAAGAGAGGCCCAGAGACGACCCCATCCCGGGGGGAAGAGAGACCCAGAGACGGCCCCATCCCGGGGGGAAGAGAGGCCCAGAGACGGCCCCATCCCGGGGGGAAGAGAGGCCCAGAGACGGCCCCATCCTGGGGGGAAGAGAGGCCCAGAGCCGGCACCATCCCGGGGGGAAGAGAGACTCAGAGCCAGCCCCATCCTGGGGGGAAGATAGACCCAGAGCCGGCCCCATCCTGGGGGGAAGAGAGGCCAGAGCCGGCTCCATCCTGGGGGGAAGAGAGGCCCAAAGCCAGCCCCATCCCGGGGGGAAGAGAGACCCAAAGCCGGCCCCATCCCGGGGGGAAGAGAGACCCAGAGCCGGCCCCATCCTGGGGGGAAGAGAGACCCAGAGATAGCCACACCCTAAGGGGAGAGATGAGCCGGCCCCATCCCGGGGGGAAGAGAGGCCCAGAGCCGGCCCCATCCCGGGGGGAAGAGAGACCCAGAGCCGGCCCCATCCTGGGGGGAAGAGAGACCCAGAGCCGGCCCCATCCTGGGGGGAGAGATGAGCCGGCCCCATCCTGGGGGGAAGAGAGGCCCAGAGCCGGCCCCATCCTGGGGGGAAGAGAGGCCCAGAGCCGGCCCCATCCTGGGGGGAAGAGAGACCCAGAGCCAGCCCCATCCTGGGGGGAGAGAGGCCTAGAAAATAGGGATTTTCAATTCACGTTTCATTGAGTCTCTCTTGGCAGAAGAGGGGTTTTTAGGAGGGGCTGGTGGTTGCATCCAGGGGGCCATCAGCACAGAGACAACTGGCTGGAAGGTGAGGCTAGGGTGAGGCAGGTGAGACTAGGGACACTGGCTGAGCAGCGGGGAAGGGGTGGGGGGGGTCAGTGCTGATGAGGGTGGGGCAGAGCTTTGAGACGGTGGCAAGAATCTGTCACCACAATGGATGGGGAATCGGGGAGGGGTCCTGGGACTTGGGCAGAGATGGGCCCCTCCTGGAGTGAGCGACGAAGAGGCCACTCCATCCCAGCGTGGGGCAGGACGTATTCGAGCGAAGGCCCCGGCACCCGAGCTGTGCCAGGGCCTGCTGGTGGCCCCTTTGCACATTGCTGCTGGGCTAGAAAATGAGACAGAAGCTTCTTCCCCCCACGCCCCCCAGCCCCACGTCTCTGCCCCTCCCTGGGAGCACCAGAATCCCAGGTTGCCATCCCTAGAGCAGCAGCAACATCACTGCCTGGATTAGCAACATGTTGATGCACGTCCCGGGCGCCGTGTGTGTTTTAATCCAAATACACATTCACACACAATCTCTCTCTCTCTCTCTCACACACACACACACAGCTTCCTGGCTCCAGCAGTCACAGCAAGGAGGCTGCCAGCCTGGGGGAGGACTGGAGACGGCACGGGCACGGTCTGGTGCCTTCGCAAACCCGACTGCAGAAAGTAGGGCAGTGGGAGGCAGCGGTCCCCATGCCAGCCACTCTCACTCCCAGTGCCAATGTCAAACAGCCGGGCATAACAGGCAGGAGAACTCTCTTCCAGCTCATGTTCCTGGGGGTTATGATGTGGCAGAGATGGTTAGAAACAAAGCTCAGGTTGGCATCCATCTCGCTTCTGACACAGAGATCGCCGCAGCAACCAGGACATCCCACTACCCCCACCATCACCCCGGGAATGGTCAATTTAAAGGGACAGGACCGGCCCAGATACTACGGTGAGGGGCACTTTGAAAAGACATTATAACTATAGCCAGGTGGAAAACTAGTTTCTGCATGAGAATTTTTGAAATTCCAGACGGGGATGAAAAATCAAAATCTCGGAGGTTGTTCAAGAACAGAAAATAAAATAAAAAAATGGGATCAGGTCAACTGAAGGATTTTTTTTACCTTAAATCAAAGTATGTTTCTAAATGAAAAATGGGTCTGAACTGAAAAACAAACTTTTTTCCCCCAAAACTTTTTTAAATGTCTTTTTTCGAAATGAGTCCAAACCGAGCCTTTCCCGCAAACAGTTTCAGTTTTGATGAATGGACATTTTCCGATGAAAAAAATATTTTGTTGAAAAAGTCCTGACCAGCTTTAATGATAATTGAATCTTAATTTTATTCTGCATGTGCCTTCCTCAAGAGCAGTTTAGCTCCTAGGACAGGGTGTAGGCTCCCGCCAGATAGAGATCAGGAACAAAAATGCAACAGAAAATAAATAGGTGATGCAATAAAAATGCAATGGAAAAATAACTCATCAAGAGCTCATGTAATCTTAGAAGCCAGAGGAGGAGACCCAGCAGACCAGCTCTTCCTTCTCCTGCTACTTATTATTAATTATTATTATGATTTGTTTCACCATAGAGCCTAGGAGCCCAGTTCTGGAGCGGGCCCCCGTTGTGTCAGGCGCTGTACGAACACAGAACAAAAAGCCAGTCCCTGCCCCATATATAATAATAAATAATGGTCATGTCTCCTCCCTGCCACTTAGCCACCATGCGGCCTGGGTGGGGCGACAGCAGGGCTACGGTGCTTGTTTCCCACCCATGGAAGTGTCCCAAAGATCGTAACCGACCGCATTTCCATCAGCCCCACAGGGGTGTGAGCTTCCTACCTACCCCGATCTCTGGTGGGATCCAGCCTAGCATGAGCAGTCTTCTTCTCAGCAGCCCCCGATCCTCATACCAATCGTCCGGCTTGAATGTCAGAAGACACTTGAGGAGGCAGGTGGCTGGCTGAGATTCTGGCGGGGGTGTGTGTGTGTGTGTGTGTTCCGGTCGCACACATGCTCAGGCTCACTTGCACACACAGAGTCCAGTAGCTCACTCCCACACAGGCGCTCACCCAATCGCTCGCACACGTGCGGAGTCATGCCCGCAGACACACGCCGGTCCGTCGCACGCCCAGAATTCCTCGCACCAGCGCGTCTTCGCTCCCTTTTTGTCCTCCATTTAGTTATGGCAGCTTCAGCAGAGGGGGGCTGGGACAATGTGTACAGTGGGGGGGCTGAGAGCCATTGAACCAAACTGTAAAGCTTGTATATGATGGAACCCACTTCCAGCCCGGGGGTGTGAGCACCCCTAATTCCAGCACCGATGCTCCAGAACGAGCCTCCGGTGAGGATCTAGCGACCTCACCCAGCCCTCCCTGTGGCCCAGCAAAGAGCAACGGCTCCGGAAGCCGCCCTGGGTGCCAGGCACCGCTCTGCCAACTGCCGTGTTGAGAAAGACGTGGCATTGCTGGCAGGGCCGGCTCCAGGCACCAGCTTAACAAGGAGGTGCTTGGGGCGGCCAAGGGAGAGGGGCGGCACCTGTGGCAATTCGGGGGCGGCAGGTCCCTCACTCCCTCTAGGAGCGAAGGACCTGCTGCCGAACAGCCACCGCCGATCGTGGCTTTTTATTTTTATTTTTTTTCCAATTGCCGCCGCCGATCACAATCGCGGCTTTTTTTTTTTTTTTTTTTTTTTGCTTGGGGCGGCAGAAATGTTGGAGCCGGCCCTGATTGCTGGGGCAGCGACGCCCGGGCAGGCAGGAGGCAGAGTGACGTAGCGGGCAGAGCAGGGGCTCTCAACCTTCCCAGACCGCTGGGCCCCTTGCAGGAGTGTGATTGGTCCTGCGTACCCCCGAGGTTCACCTCCCTTAAAAACGACTTGCAAAATCAGACCGAAAAATACAAAAGGGTCACAGCCCCCGGCTGTTACTGAACAATCGCTGACGTTCTCACCTTTTGTTTCGCCTGTTGTAAAACTGGACAAGTATCTAGCTGAGCTGATGCACCCCCTGGAAGACCTCTGCGTACTCCCAGGGGTACACGTGCCCCTGGTTGAGAGCCACTTGGGCAGAGCACTGAACTGGGATTCAGGTGAGCTGGGTTCTCTTCCACAGAGCTACAAGATAACCCTGGGCAAGTCACTTTCTCCTCTTCGTGCCGTAGTTTCCCCTCCCACCCGTTGTCTGTTTTGATTGCAAGCTCTGCAGGGCAGGGATTCGTCCCTTATCTCTGTACAGCACCCAGCTCTCGGTGCTGCTGTAATACAAAGAACCTGGGGGATGAGGTTAAACACCCGAGGGGCTGAACGGAGACCCCTCAGATTCAACTCAGCTACAGCCTCATGCAGGACGTGAACCCAGGTCCCTGCGGGCAAGAGGCAAACCCGGAGCGTATGCTTCTTTCTGTGCAACACAGAGTTATTTTGCTTCGCTAATGCTGGTGCTGCGTGCTTCCTTCTAACAGTGCCCGGTTAACCCTATCACTACTGCATGCAAAACACACCCCGCCTCGGAAGAGTTTTCAGCCCAGCTCAGCCTGCTCCCAGCAGTGCCCTGTTAACTCCCCGCCACACCCTTCCCCCCAGCAGATCTAACACTTCACAGCACCACGAATGGATGGTCAGATAATCCTTAGTCCTGCCCTGAGTGCAGGGGACTGGACTAGTGACCTCTCAAGATCCCTTCCAGTCCTACCTGCAGCCTGCGCCCTGGACTCAGTTCTCAGCCCGTCCGGGCTACCTGCAGCCTGGCTTCTAGACTCATTTCTCAGCCCGTTTGGGCTACCTGCAGCCTGGCCCCTGGACTCAGTTCTCAGCCCGTCTGGGCTACCTGCAGCCTGGCCCCTGGACTCAGTTCTCAGCCCGTCTGGGCTACCTGCAGCCTGCCCCCTGGACTCAGTTCTCAGCCCGTCTGGGCTACCTGCAGCCTGGCCCCTGGACTCAGTTCTCAGCCCGTCTGGGCTACCTGCAGCCTGCCCCCGGACTCAGTTCTCAGCCCGTCCGGGCTACCTGCAGCCTGCCCCCTGGACTCAGTTCTCAGCCCGTCTGGGCTACCTGCAGCCTGCCCCCGGACTCAGTTCTCAGCCCGTCTGGGCTACCTGCAGCCTGGCCCCCGGACTCTGTTCTCAGCCCGTCTGGGCTACCTGCAGCCTGGCTCCTGGACTCAGTTCTCAGCCCGTCTGGGCTACCTGCAGCCTGGCCCCTGGACTCAGTTCTCAGCCCGTCTGGGCTACCTGCAGCCTGCCCCCGGACTCAGTTCTCAGCCCGTCCGGGCTACCTGCAGCCTGCCCCCTGGACTCAGTTCTCAGCCCGTCTGGGCTACCTGCAGCCTGCCCCCGGACTCAGTTCTCAGCCCGTCTGGGCTACCTGCAGCCTGGCCCCCGGACTCTGTTCTCAGCCCGTCTGGGCTACCTGCAGCCTGGCTCCTGGACTCAGTTCTCAGCCCGTCTGGGCTACCTGCAGCCTGCCCCCTGGACTCAGTTCTCAGCCCGTCCGGGCTACCTGCAGCCTGGCTCCTGGACTCAGTTCTCAGCCCGTCTGGGCTACCTGCAGCCTGGCCCCCTGGACTCAGTTCTCAGCCTGTCTGGGCTACCTGCAGCCTGGCTCCTGGACTCAGTTCTCAGCCCGTCTGGGCTACCTGCAGCCTGGCTCCTGGACTCAGTTCTCAGCCCGTCTGGGCTACCTGCAGCCTGGCTCCTGGACTCTGTTCTCAGCCCGTCCGGGCTACCTGCAGCCTGGCTCCTGGACTCAGTTCTCAGCCCATCCGGGCTACCTGCAGCCTGCCCCCTGGACTCAGTTCTCAGCCCGTCTGGGCTACCTGCAGCCTGCCCCCGGACTCAGTTCTCAGCCCGTCTGGGCTACCTGCAGCCTGCCCCCTGGACTCAGTTCTCAGCCCGTCTGGGCTACCTGCAGCCTGGCTCCTGGACTCAGTTCTCAGCCCGTCCGGGCTACCTGCAGCCTGCCCCCCGGACTCAGTTCTCAGCCCGTCCGGGCTACCTGCAGCCTGCCCCCTGGACTCAGTTCTCAGCCCGTCTGGGCTACCTGCAGCCTGGCCCCCGGACTCTGTTCTCAGCCCGTCTGGGCTACCTGCAGCCTGCCCCTGGACTCAGTTCTCAGCCCGTCTGGGCTACCTGCAGCCTGCCCCCTGGACTCAGTTCTCAGCCCGTCTGGGCTACCTGCAGCCTGCCCCCGGACTCAGTTCTCAGCCCGTCTGGGCTACCTGCAGCCTGGCCCCCTGGACTCAGTTCTCAGCCCGTCTGGGCTACCTGCAGCCTGGCCCCCTGGACTCAGTTCTCAGCCCGTCTGGGCTACCTGCAGCCTGCCCCCTGGACTCAGTTCTCAGCCCGTCTGGGCTACCTGCAGCCTGCCCCCGGACTCAGTTCTCAGCCCGTCCGGGCTACCTGCAGCCTGCCCCCTGGACTCAGTTCTCAGCCCGTCTGGGCTACCTGCAGCCTGGCCCCCGGACTCTGTTCTCAGCCCGTCTGGGCTACCTGCAGCCTGCCCCCGGACTCAGTTCTCAGCCCGTCTGGGCTACCTGCAGCCTGGCCCCTGGACTCAGTTCTCAGCCCGTCAGGGCTACCTGCAGCCTGGCCCCTGGACTCAGTTCTCAGCCCGTCCGGGCTACCTGCAGCCTGGCCCCTGGACTCAGTTCTCAGCCCGTCTGGGCTACCTGCAGCCTGGCTCCTGGACTCAGTTCTCAGCCCGTCTGGGCTACCTGCAGCCTGGCTTCTGGACTCAGTTCTCAGCCCGTCCGGGCTACCTGCAGCCTGCCCCCTGGACTCAGTTCTCAGCCCGTCTGGGCTACCTGCAGCCTGCCCCCTGGACTCAGTTCTCAGCCCGTCCGGGCTACCTGCAGCCTGGCTCCTGGACTCAGTTCTCAGCCCGTCCGGGCTACCTGCAGCCTGCCCCCCGGACTCAGTTCTCAGCCCGTCCGGGCTACCTGCAGCCTGCCCCCTGGACTCAGTTCTCACCCCGTCTGGGCTACCTGCAGCCTGGCCCCTGGACTCAGTTCTCAGCCCATCTGGGCTACCTGCAGCCTGGCCCCCGGACTCTGTTCTCAGCCCGTCTGGGCTACCTGCAGCCTGCCCCTGGACTCAGTTCTCAGCCCGTCTGGGCTACCTGCAGCCTGGCTCCTGGACTCAGTTCTCAGCCCGTCTGGGCTACCTGCAGCCTGGCCCCGGGACTCAGTTCTCAGCCCGTCTGGGCTACCTGCAGCCTGGCCCCCGGACTCAGTTCTCAGCCCGTCCGGGCTACCTGCAGCCTGGCCCCTGGACTCAGTTCTCAGCCCGTCCGGGCTACCTGCAGCCTGGCCCCTGGACTCAGTTCTCAGCCCGTCCGGGCTACCTGCAGCCTGGCCCCCTGGACTCAGTTCTCAGCCTGTCTGGGCTACCTGCAGCCTGGCTCCTGGACTCAGTTCTCAGCCCGTCTGGGCTACCTGCAGCCTGGCTCCTGGACTCAGTTCTCAGCCCGTCTGGGCTACCTGCAGCCTGGCCCCTGGACTCAGTTCTCAGCCCGTCTGGGCTACCTGCAGCCTGGCCCCCGGACTCAGTTCTCAGCCCATCTGGGCTACCTGCAGCCTGGCCCCCGGACTCAGTTCTCAGCCCGTCTGGGCTACCTGCAGCCTGGCCCCTGGACTCAGTTCTCAGCCCGTCCGGGCTACCTGCAGCCTGGCTCCTGGACTCAGTTCTCAGCCCGTCTGGGCTACCTGCAGCCTGCCCCTGGACTCAGTTCTCAGCCCGTCTGGGCTACCTGCAGCCTGGCCCCTGGACTCAGTTCTCAGCCCGTCTGGGCTACCTGCAGCCTGGCCCCTGGACTCAGTTCTCAGCCTGTCCGGGCTACCTGCAGCCTGGCTCCTGGACTCAGTTCTCAGCCCGTCCGGGCTACCTGCAGCCTGCCCCCTGGACTCAGTTCTCAGCCCGTCCGGGCTACCTGCAGCCTGGCCCCCTGGACTCAGTTCTCAGCCCGTCTGTGCTACCTGCAGCCTGGCCCCCCGGACTCTGTTCTCAGCCCGTCTGGGCTACCTGCAGCCTGGCCCCTGGACTCAGTTCTCAGCCCGTCTGGGCTACCTGCAGCCTGGCCCCTGGACTCAGTTCTCAGCCCGTCTGGGCTACCTGCAGCCTGGCCCCTGGACTCAGTTCTCAGCCTGTCTGGGCTACCTGCAGCCTGGCTCCTGGACTCAGTTCTCAGCCCGTCTGGGCTACCTGCAGCCTGGCCCCTGGACTCAGTTCTCAGCCCGTCTGGGCTACCTGCAGCCTGGCTTCTGGACTCAGTTCTCAGCCCGTCTGGGCTACCTGCAGCCTGGCCCCTGGACTCAGTTCTCAGCCCGTCTGGGCTACCTGCAGCCTGGTTCCTGGACTCAGTTCTCAGCCCGTCTGGGCTACCTGCAGCCTGGCCCCTGGACTCAGTTCTCAGCCCGTCTGGGCTACCTGCAGCCTGGCTCCTGGACTCAGTTCTCAGCCCGTCTGGGCTACCTGCAGCCTGGCTTCTGGACTCTGTTCTCAGCCCGTCTGGGCTACCTGCAGCCTGGCCCCTGGACTCAGTTCTCAGCCCGTCTGGGCTACCTGCAGCCTGGCCCCTGGACTCAGTTCTCAGCCCGTCTGGGCTACCTGCAGCCTGGCCCCTGGACTCAGTTCTCAGCATGTCTGGGCTACCTGCAGCCTGGCTCCTGGACTCAGTTCTCAGCCCGTCTGGGCTACCTGCAGCCTGGCCCCCGGACTCAGTTCTCAGCCCGTCTGGGCTACCTGCAGCCTGGCTCCTGGACTCAGTTCTCAGCCCGTCTGGGATACCTGCAGCCTGCCCCCTGGACTCAGTTCTCAGCCCGTCCGGGCTACCTGCAGCCTGGCCCCCGGACTCAGTTCTCAGCCCGTCTGGGCTACCTGCAGCCTGGCCCCTGGACTCAGTTCTCAGCCCGTCTGGGCTACCTGCAGCCTGGCCCCTGGACTCAGTTCTCAGCCCGTCTGGGCTACCTGCAGCCTGGCCCCTGGACTCAGTTCTCAGCCCGTCTGGGCTACCTGCAGCCTGGCCCCTGGACTCAGTTCTCAGCCTGTCTGGGCTACCTGCAGCCTGGCTCCTGGACTCAGTTCTCAGCCTGTCTGGGCTACCTGCAGCCTGGCTCCTGGACTCAGTTCTCAGCCCGTCCGGGCTACCTGCAGCCTGGCTCCTGGACTCAGTTCTCAGCCCGTCTGGGCTACCTGCAGCCTGCACCTGGACTCAGTTCTCAGCCCGTCTGGGCTACCTGCAGCCTGGCCCCTGGACTCAGTTCTCAGCCCGTCTGGGCTACCTGCAGCCTGGCCCCCTGGACTCAGTTCTCAGCCCGTCTGGGCTACCTGCAGCCTGGCCCCTGGACTCAGTTCTCAGCCTGTCCGGGCTACCTGCAGCCTGGCTCCTGGACTCAGTTCTCAGCCCGTCCGGGCTACCTGCAGCCTGCCCCCTGGACTCAGTTCTCAGCCCGTCCGGGCTACCTGCAGCCTGGCCCCCTGGACTCAGTTCTCAGCCCGTCTGTGCTACCTGCAGCCTGGCCCCCCGGACTCTGTTCTCAGCCCGTCTGGGCTACCTGCAGCCTGGCCCCTGGACTCAGTTCTCAGCCCGTCTGGGCTACCTGCAGCCTGGCCCCTGGACTCAGTTCTCAGCCCGTCTGGGCTACCTGCAGCCTGGCCCCTGGACTCAGTTCTCAGCCTGTCTGGGCTACCTGCAGCCTGGCCCCTGGACTCAGTTCTCAGCCCGTCTGGGCTACCTGCAGCCTGGCCCCTGGACTCAGTTCTCAGCCCGTCTGGGCTACCTGCAGCCTGGCTTCTGGACTCAGTTCTCAGCCCGTCTGGGCTACCTGCAGCCTGGCCCCTGGACTCAGTTCTCAGCCCGTCTGGGCTACCTGCAGCCTGGTTCCTGGACTCAGTTCTCAGCCCGTCTGGGCTACCTGCAGCCTGGCCCCTGGACTCAGTTCTCAGCCCGTCTGGGCTACCTGCAGCCTGGCTCCTGGACTCAGTTCTCAGCCCGTCTGGGCTACCTGCAGCCTGGCTTCTGGACTCTGTTCTCAGCCCGTCTGGGCTACCTGCAGCCTGGCCCCTGGACTCAGTTCTCAGCCCGTCTGGGCTACCTGCAGCCTGGCCCCTGGACTCAGTTCTCAGCCCGTCTGGGCTACCTGCAGCCTGGCCCCTGGACTCAGTTCTCAGCCTGTCTGGGCTACCTGCAGCCTGGCTCCTGGACTCAGTTCTCAGCCCGTCTGGGCTACCTGCAGCCTGGCCCCCGGACTCAGTTCTCAGCCCGTCTGGGCTACCTGCAGCCTGGCTCCTGGACTCAGTTCTCAGCCCGTCTGGGATACCTGCAGCCTGCCCCCTGGACTCAGTTCTCAGCCCGTCCGGGCTATCTGCAGCCTGGCCCCCGGACTCAGTTCTCAGCCCGTCTGGGCTACCTGCAGCCTGGCCCCTGGACTCAGTTCTCAGCCCGTCTGGGCTACCTGCAGCCTGGCCCCTGGACTCAGTTCTCAGCCCGTCTGGGCTACCTGCAGCCTGGCCCCTGGACTCAGTTCTCAGCCCGTCTGGGCTACCTGCAGCCTGGCCCCTGGACTCAGTTCTCAGCCCGTCTGGGCTACCTGCAGCCTGGCCCCTGGACTCAGTTCTCAGCCCGTCTGGGCTACCTGCAGCCTGGCCCCTGGACTCAGTTCTCAGCCCGTCTGGGCTACCTGCAGCCTGGCCCCTGGACTCAGTTCTCAGCCCGTCTGGGCTACCTGCAGCCTGGCTTCTGGACTCAGTTCTCAGCCCGTCTGGGCTACCTGCAGCCTGGCCCCTGGACTCAGTTCTCAGCCCGTCTGGGCTACCTGCAGCCTGGTTCCTGGACTCAGTTCTCAGCCCGTCTGGGCTACCTGCAGCCTGGCCCCTGGACTCAGTTCTCAGCCCGTCTGGGCTACCTGCAGCCTGGCTCCTGGACTCAGTTCTCAGCCCGTCTGGGCTACCTGCAGCCTGGCTTCTGGACTCTGTTCTCAGCCCGTCTGGGCTACCTGCAGCCTGGCCCCTGGACTCAGTTCTCAGCCCGTCTGGGCTACCTGCAGCCTGGCCCCTGGACTCAGTTCTCAGCCCGTCTGGGCTACCTGCAGCCTGCCCCCGGACTCTGTTCTCAGCCCGTCTGGGCTACCTGCAGCCTGGCTCCTGGACTCAGTTCTCAGCCCGTCTGGGCTACCTGCAGCCTGGCCCCTGGACTCAGTTCTCAGCCCGTCCGGGCTATCTGCAGCCTGGCCCCTGGACTCAGTTCTCAGCCCGTCTGGGCTACCTGCAGCCTGGCTTCTGGACTCAGTTCTCAGCCCGTCTGGGCTACCTGCAGCCTGGCCCCTGGACTCAGTTCTCAGCCCGTCTGGGCTACCTGCAGCCTGCCCCCGGACTCTGTTCTCAGCCCGTCTGGGCTACCTGCAGCCTGGCTCCTGGACTCAGTTCTCAGCCCGTCTGGGCTACCTGCAGCCTGGCCCCTGGACTCAGTTCTCAGCCCGTCTGGGCTACCTGCAGCCTGGCTCCTGGACTCAGTTCTCAGCCCGTCTGGGCTACCTGCAGCCTGGCCCCTGGACTCAGTTCTCAGCCCGTCTGGGCTACCTGCAGCCTGGCTCCTGGACTCAGTTCTCAGCCCGTCTGGGCTACCTGCAGCCTGGCTCCTGGACTCAGTTCTCAGCCCGTCCGGGCTACCTGCAGCCTGGCCCCCGGACTCAGTTCTCAGCCCGTCCGGGCTACCTGCAGCCTGGCTCCTGGACTCAGTTCTCAGCCCGTCTGGGCTACCTGCAGCCTGGCTCCTGGACTCAGTTCTCAGCCCGTCTGGGCTACCTGCAGCCTGGCTCCTGGACTCAGTTCTCAGCCCGTCTGGGCTACCTGCAGCCTGGCCCCTGGACTCAGTTCTCAGCCCGTCCGGGCTACCTGCAGCCTGGCCCCTGGACTCAGTTCTCAGCCCGTCTGGGCTACCTGCAGCCTGGCTCCTGGACTCAGTTCTCAGCCCGTCTGGGCTACCTGCAGCCTGGCTCCTGGACTCAGTTCTCAGCCCGTCTGGGCTACCTGCAGCCTGGCTCCTGGACTCAGTTCTCAGCCCGTCTGGGCTACCTGCAGCCTGGCCCCTGGACTCAGTTCTCAGCCCGTCCGGGCTACCTGCAGCCTGGCCCCTGGACTCAGTTCTCAGCCCGTCCGGGCTACCTGCAGCCTGGCCCCTGGACTCAGTTCTCAGCCCGTCCGGGCTACCTGCAGCCTGGCCCCCTGGACTCAGTTCTCAGCCCGTCCGGGCTACCTGCAGCCTGGCTCCTGGACTCAGTTCTCAGCCCGTCCGGGCTACCTGCAGCCTGGCTCCTGGACTCAGTTCTCAGCCCGTCCGGGCTACCTGCAGCCTGGCCCCTGGACTCAGTTCTCAGCCCGTCCGGGCTACCTGCAGCCTGGCCCCTGGACTCAGTTCTCAGCCCGTCCGGGCTACCTGCTGGCCCCTGGACTCAGTTCTCAGCCCGTCCGGGCTACCTGCAGCCTGGCCCCTGGACTCAGTTCTCAGCCCGTCCGGGCTACCTGCAGCCTGGCCCCTGGACTCAGTTCTCAGCCCGTCCGGGCTACCTGCAGCCTGGCCCCTGGACTCAGTTCTCAGCCCGTCGGGCTACCTGCAGCCTGGCCCCTGGACTCAGTCTCAGCCCGTCGGGCTACCTGCAGCCTGGCCCCTGGACTCAGTTCTCAGCCCGTCCGGGCTACCTGCAGCCTGCTGCCTGGACTCAGTTCTCAGCCCGTCCGGGCTACCTGCAGCCTGGCCCCTGGACTCAGTTCTCAGCCCGTCCGGGCTACCTGCAGCCTGGCTCCTGGACTCAGTTCTCAGCCCGTCCGGGCTACCTGCAGCCTGGCCCCTGGACTCAGTTCTCAGCCCGTCTGGGCTACCTGCAGCCTGGCCCCTGGACTCAGTTCTCAGCCCGTCCGGGCTACCTGCAGCCTGGCCCTGGACTCAGTTCTCAGCCCGTCTGGGCTACCTGCAGCCTGGCCCCTGGACTCAGTTCTCAGCCCGTCTGGGCTACCTGCAGCCTGCCCCCTGGACTCAGTTCTCAGCCCGTCCGGGCTACCTGCAGCCTGGCTCCTGGACTCAGTTCTCAGCCCGTCTGGGCTACCTGCAGCCTGGCTCCTGGACTCAGTTCTCAGCCCGTCTGGGCTACCTGCAGCCTGGCCCTGGACTCAGTTCTCAGCCCGTCTGGGCTACCTGCAGCCTGGCTTCTGGACTCAGTTCTCAGCCCGTCTGGGCTACCTGCAGCCTGGCCCCTGGACTCAGTTCTCAGCCCGTCTGGGCTACCTGCAGCCTGG